>NW_027045443.1:5685209-6316899 GCF_025399875.1 Dalotia coriaria | reverse complement strand
TTATTGTACTTCGTTCAGTTACGTATTGCCCAGCCCTCCAGAAATGGATGGTGGCATTCTACCTTAAGTCTACGGCGCCGCAGGAAGGTAGGACGGCCTGTCGAAACCGATGTACTGGTGGACGGAGGAGATCTCCCAAGCCAGAACAGAGGTCAAGGCGGCCGCGGTCAAGAGCGAGGCAGATCAGCGGAGCAGCTGGAGAGAGCCAGAGTCGAGGCCAGGGCGGCCAAAAGCCGTCTTAAAAAAAAGATGATTCGGGTCCAGCAAACTACGCGCTCATAGGAGAAGCTGACGGAGGGTGAAAACGACCGTGGGAGCATACAGGATCGTATGCAGGAAGTTCGGTAGGAACACCCCGCCTGCCCTGGGAAAGGCCAAGGAAGCGATGGGTGCTGTTTCAAGCGAACCCCAGAAGAACCCCTGTGACTGAACCCACCGCCCGGCGGAGGACTGGTGTGTCCAGGAGGTGACGAGGAGAGGTAACCCGCGCAGCACTGGCACTCCAGAACAAGAAAGGCCCCGGCGAACCGGCGTCCCAACGAGGCGATAAAGATGGCGATCCTGGCCCCAGATAGGCTGGCAGGAAGGTAGCCTGGGGTGCCTTCGAGAGGGAGTGACCCCGAGAAGCGCTGGAAGCAGCCATACTATTCTCTTGAGGAAACCGAGGAAAAGAGCGAGGACAGGCCAGGAGACTACAGGCCGATATGCCTGCCAGGCAGGCTAGAAAGCTCTAGAAACTCTACACCAGTGCGAGGCCACTTTGAGATACCTTTCCGACACCCAATGCACAGGTTTAGGAAGGAATTGAGTCAGCAATAGAGGCCATGATAGGCAGCTGAGGCAAGCCAAAGAGCAGCTGATAGAGAACAAGAGGTACACGCGCAGGCTGGTGTCGCTGGCAGTCGGCATTGCCAAGGCCGCGATGGAAGGAACAAGTACGCGCAGGCTGGTGTCGCTGGTAACAGTCGACATTGCCAATGCGTTTAACAGCGCATCTTGGGAGAAGATCGCCGATAGCTAGAGCAGCCAGCAGATAGTCACCAGATTCGCCCATTACGCAAGAAGGCGGTCGGCAAAGGTGGTCGACTGGGCTCAGCAGGCGAGGACTTGCCATCGCGCACACAAGACCGAAGTGGAGTTGTCTTCTCGGACGGAAGGCTTCCCGATCTGAGGTTGCGCATCGAGGACATCCAGTCGAACCGGCGAACCACCTGGTATTGTAATTGTACCTGGGGGTAACACTGGACAGGTCCCTCACATTTCAGGACCCTACTCAAGGCCAGAGCCAGAAGGCGGAGCGGTGGAGAAGGCGCTTGCACGGCTCATGCCGAATGTGAGTAGCCCCAGCTTGAGCAAAGAGGCTACTCATGCATGCAGTGACGTCCGTCATGTAATGCTGTATAGAGCGCCAGCCTGGGTAGAAAGGTAGAGCACGGACATCTGCAGAAGGATCACCAGGCCGACGTACGGGAGGTGCGCACTCAGGATCATCAGGCGGCCGGACAGTATCTGGCGAGAGCGGCAACGCTGTTGGCGAGATGCTAATAGACCTGCTTGCCGGAGAAATGAAAGCGCATGAACCAGTTCACAAAACGTCCAGAAGATCGCCCGGAGAGGTGCGGCTAGGAAACCATCCGGAAATTGGCAAGAACGCTGGAAAACGAGGCGCAAAAGGCGCAGGAACCAGAAGGCTCATCTGCCAGTCAGCGACTGGGGCACCGTAATCACGGGCTGCTGAGCTTCGGCATAACCCAGGTGCTGTCGGGCCACAGGACCTTCAACGAGTACCTGTGAGTTCAAGAAGAGCGTGAACCAGAGTGCATGTACTGCGAGGGAGGCAGGACACGCCGGAACATCAACGAATTCTACAATGCGACAGATGGAGTCAAACAGCAGCAGGGGTTGGAAGTACCCGAAGGAAAACGCTGGAAGACAGGTGGAGGAACATGCTGGGCTCCCAAAGAAGTCTGGAACAGGATCGTGGGGTGGCCAACCGCATCCTCAAGGAGAAAAATCGCGGGAGAGCGCAATTTGAATCCAGCAATGGCTGAACGCCCCACGGTCTGAGGTACGACCAGCAGGAAGGGATCTTTACCCGCAAAGATGAGAACAGCCTCAGAAGAGCAGTGGGATGGGGCAAATCCAGAAAAAGAACCACGGAGGGAGCCAGTGGGAGAAAGGACAGGGAGGGCAACCAGGGCGGACACATCCTGGAAGGAAGTTCGATAAACTCTGTGGGTGGGAGAGAGTACCCTTCAAGGAACAACCGAGAAAGGCTACAAAAGGACGAACAAGAGGACCAGTCGGAGGAAGTATATAAGAACCTGGGCATCCAGATGGCCCTCGAGAGTGGAGGAGCCAAACCTAGCGGCGGCTCTCCGCCACGTGTGGAGAACAAGGCACCAAAGAGGGGGAGAAGATCACCTTCCCGACCCGGATGCGGACAGGATGCAACTCCTAACGGCTGGGCTTCCCACGAAACCAGAGGAGCTTGAAGATCTGGGGTCCGGCAGGCCTTCAAGAAGAGGAACAACTGGGACATGGAAGAAACGTACAGGGACTTCACGCGCACGGAGCGAATCGCGCAGTCCCAGCGCTGAAGTGGCCGGCGAGCCACCCACATGTCCACTTCCCTTGAGGCAACATCACCAGAACTGAGAGCAGCTCCAGTACTTGAGTACTTGAAGTAATGGCAGCGATGCCAAGCCAGGGGACGCATAATGTTAAAGCAATTATTACAGTGCAGCGCTTACGGCTATTATATGTAACGACAAAAACATTGTAAATTTACTATTAAAAAGATTTATTGAAATTGTTCGTTCCATATGTGTGATACAGGATTTATAAAAGCAAATTCACGATAACATACCTGATGTTGATATATTTATGATCACCAATTTTTAAAAAATTACATACAGGTTTAATTCTGCCGAAGTTCGAGGTACTTAAAGAGCATCGAGAAGTGCTGTTGTATTTGTACATAATGTAGGTACAAAACAAGAGCGATAACTTTGAGATTTGACATTTTTTGTATATTTTTAGTATTTAACAATTACAGAATAAAATTAATCAAAGCTCAAAGCACATGTAATATCTCTGTCTCTGTATACTATAGTGAGAAACTAACATTATGACGTCACACGCGCTCGGATTTGTTCAGGAGTTATCGGCGCGTCTTCGGTACTAGTTCAAAAGTGGTACATTTTGATATAACTTTTTAATTATTTGCGAAAAAATAAAAAAATAAAAATTGTTTGTTATAAAACTTATATATGATCTTTCCATTTAAAAAAATTCAAGCAATTGTGGGGACTACCATCTCACCATCTGTGCTATCTAATTCTTCATCTGCATTGCATACCATTTCCCAAAATTCCTAATATCTTATTGACGTGATAACGTCTTTAAAAATCGTTAGTCGGGTGACATGTTCAGAAACGTAATCCACAAAACTACTCTGACGCGATCGCAGGTATAACGAGAGAGACGAGACCGATCTCCGTCTCATCTCGAGCGCTGCCAATCATTCCGTGAAACTTGTCACGCGGAATGCTAATGCTAAAATCAAATGTCGACCACATGTCGTCAACAAACCAAACCTTTGTCTGTCGATTGGATACCAGTGTACAAAAAATTGTCAATATTACTTTGTCAAAAACAGGAAGGTGAAGTGCAAACGACAGTTTCGCACGTACCTGCTTGTGCCATTTACAATCCACAAGTCCCAAAGGTGGGACATTTGACATCATTATTACGAAGTACTCTTCTCAGCAACCATTGCAATTAGTGTATGTGGCCTTGAGTCGCGTAACAAGTATCGAAGAGCTTGTTTATATTACAGAAAAAGATTCTTGCTCAATTTCAAACATGGTCGACAAGGAAACGATTCTGAAACTACGAGAGAGATTCGCGATGAATACAACCGACTTCGTGGACACCATCTCCAGACAATCACTAAGAAAGCGCTAAAATTCTATGATGATGCTACCGACTTGGGACAAACAATTATAACAAACATGGAATTTTATCAAGTTTAAGCGCCCACGTTGAGATTTGAAAACAGATACAGTCATACTAAGATCAAACTGGCTAGTTCTGACTGGAAACGTGGATGCGAGACAATTGTCCACCAATTCCGATTAACAGTATGAGTGCATATCAGGAATAATAATCGAACTGATTCGAACACCAACGCAGCTGGAGGGATTTGCAGTATTGCAGATTATCATCGCCATCTACAGCGAGAAGTGGTTGAAGTACGTTACGAGACTCAGCTCGTCACGTCAAAACCTCAGAGGAAGTGTGTGCTTGACTGAAGTTACCTGCTTTACTGCCAGGTACCACCTTCAAGTTGTGCTCGGCGCTATATACGTTCATCCAAGACTAGTACGCAAATCGTCGGAATGTTACTCTGGCAAGTACTCGGTCCGGCCATTCTACAGCAACACAGTACGTGACCCGTTCTTCAAGTTGATTCACAAATATGCCATTCTTCATATTATTGGTGATTTCCAGCAAAACGTTAAGACAGATGACTCATTCCTCAGATTCGTTATTTAACGTTCAATCTTGAAACTTGTCAGATGTTTCAAAGTCTACTACGTTAAAAGGAACAATAACCATCGACCTGACTTTTGCGAACTCCATGGCACCAGCTGAAAACCTTCCTTTTATTTCTTACTTTCCTATCATCGTCCTATCCTGAACAAATTACCCGAATTGGAAACAGATAAATTTACGTGAAAGATTGTAACTGATCGTATTATGTTATGTATGTATGTATGCATGTGCATACATAAATATTTAATATAATGTATAAAAATATGTTTGTATGAATATGTAAGAAAGAAAAATGTATATCAAGATCGAATAAATAAACTTGTCATTTTACACCTAAATTTATCATCAAAGTGTGAATAAAACGATAGATGTAATTTAAAATTTGAAAAAAATTGAAAATTTTATATTGTTCGATATTATACTTAATCAAAACATCAAGAAATTGTTTCATGGGTACATTGGGCAGATTAGTAGCGTAAACTTTCAGTTGAGAGAAAAGACAAATGGTTGTATGGAAGGAAATATTATTGAAGTCATTGGTAAAAAGCTTGTGTAGCGTGATATTATGAATGCTTGTATTTACACAATAGATAATAACAGAAGCTACACGTTTGACGGAAAAACACATTTTCCCATCTTTAAAAATAAAATGAAAAGTTTGTTACGCAAGTCAAGTATTTAGTCAAAAATTGTCACTGCTGAATTGAGAGCACTAGCTATATGAAAAATCCGGCGGCCAGAGAAACAGCAGATGTTTTAGAGACTTTTTGATTTTTGCATTTGATCATATGAATGGTAGTAACATAAAAAGAAAGACAAAAAGTAGATACCAGTCGGCGAAATGTTTCTGCTGCTACTGGACATTTCAAAATTTAGATTGAGCTCTACAATGTTTTCAAAGGAATGAAGTTTAGGAAGTATTGAAACAAATTTAAAAGGTCACAACCGCACCATTTAAACACCAACGCCCAAGCAATTCTTGATAATTGGGCGGCTATCATCTTATTTATTAAATGAAAGGTGGATTAAAGAGTTTACAACATGAAATATGATAAGATCAACTAGAATTTTTTTGGTTGATTAGACATGAATAAGATGATAATGACAACTTATGCTGTTCTCACTTTGAAAATGTATGGAAAACCCTATTACACACTCGATACTCACATTTAAATTTAACTAATCAAACAGTGAGGATCACATAATGGAAAATTTTTGTTAATTTGGACTATTTAGTTGCAAGAAAAGGGTAGTGTTAAACAAAGTAACAATGAGACTCTTCAAATTGAATATGGATTAACTGTTTCTGTCAAAAATTCTTCAATGCCCACACTTCCGATTGAAAATACAACAGAATGTAATTTAAACAATGACCATACAAATTCTGAAAGTGATCAATTTTTTCTTCTCCTACTATTCACATCGCAGATGGTAGATTTGATACTGACTGTGACACAACTTCGGAGCTATTATCGACAACGACAAATCCAAGACTTAATTCACAACTATTAAGATTCATCGTTGAAGAGGTTACGCAAAAAGTTTTTCATACTCAGTGTGGCTTGATAGTTTTGTTTTCTACTAAATGACGATGGAACTGTTAGTAAACTTCAAATTTTCTCTCGTGATTTCAAGATTCCTTGACGAAGCAACAAATCTGTTCAATCAACATATTAGTCAAATTTACGATGAAGAAATATATCAGCAAGCAGTTGGTTATTAAATGAATTTTTAATTACATTGGATTAAATACAATGAAAATGGACATAGTGAACGCTTAAAGGTCATATCATCAAATTCTAGTAGTTTTAATTCATAGTGAATGCTGTCGTAGAAATAATTGAAATGAAACGATCTGAAATACGTGCATCTAATTAGCTTCAAAAATAGCACAATTGAAAAATCAGAAAAGCCAAATAATTGTGTGTTATTATTAATGTATGAAGTTCTTAACAGCGTGAATTTACCGTGAATCTTTCATCAAATTTATTTATAGCATAGTATGTTAATTTGTTTATCAGTCCAAGATTCAAGAGGAATACTGTTGGGGCTTCTTTGAGCATTACGATTGTTTAACGGGGTAGGTTGCTAGTACTTATCCCACAACCCTCCTCCTTTTTGACCCGGGCTTGGGATGGCCGGCGCTTTAGCGAAAGATATGCGAACAGACCCCCGACCTACCAACAATAGACGACGATAACTGGACAATAACGCAAGAAGAACTATCGCAGCGATTACAAAACTCTCAAAGGGCGAAAAGCACCGGGGAATCGATTTAATAACGGAGCAGAAATGCACAGAGAGCCGGTGGCCCACAACTGGAAGACGAACTCTGGAACCTCTTCAACAAAATCGTCAAAACCGGAAAAATCACAAGACTGGAAAACAACCATCTGTGCAATTTTACGAAAGGCGGCAAAAGTAACCACGACAGCTACAGAGGGATCACACTGAGTGCTAGCACGGCGAAGCTATTCACTAAAACCATAGCAAAGAAAATAAACACCAACATGCCATTCAGAGATGAACAGCAGGGCTTCAGAGATAAAAGCGATCAACAATACCAAGATGCAATCTTCGTCGTTAGAACAGATCGTGGAAAAAGTCGATCGAGTTCGCAAAGCCCGCTAGCTAACCTTATACTTTGTGGATCTTATACAAAAGCATTCGATAACATACACGGTATCAGACGTAGTCAATGTACTGCCTAACAGAAGAGAGGGCAGGCAGAAAACTAACAAACATCATAAAAGACCTGAATACAAACAACAGAACAAGGTTACAAGGAGCCTTACACACATATCGGAAACCGTCAATAACGGACGGAATCAGACAGGGAGACAGTATAGACACATTCAATCTAATCATGGACAAAATAATAGGCAAGTAAAAACAAATAAAAATGGCGGATACCGCATGGGCCGAGAATACGCATCATCACTATATGCGGCGATCCTGCTTATATTGAAACAGAGGACGACCTACAACGACTGCCTGCAAACCTTCGCCCGCGCAGCCGGGATTACAACCTGCAAGTATCGCGGAGAAAACGAAGTGCCTGGTAAGCAGTAAACACCCCATTCGTGCAAATTACAACTGAGTTTCACACCATCATAGAACGGGTGATATGAGCTTCAGCGCTACCTGGGGGTAGAAGTGACAAGCGATAGACAGCTCACGAGGAGGTTGTAAACGCAGCCAACAAAGCGGCAGATCTCGGGCGCGCTAAACAGCATCATATGGCGCAATAAATACCTATCGCAGGAGGCAAAAAGCCCGGGTCTACAAGACCGCGGTCAGGCCAGTTCTCACCTACGCTGTGGGAAACAAGGGGCAGACACCGCCATTGCAAACAAATATATCGCACAGCAGAGATGCGTACCCTACGCGCTATCAAGGGAGTCACGCACTAAGACCATGTCGCAGCCACGACATCGGCAGGAGCTCGAAGTACAAAGATATCGCATTTGGGCGAGGATTAGACGCCGACAATGGAGGATCACGTGGAACGCATGACAACTTTGTACGCATAACACATTGGGCTATGACCGCAAAACCTAAGAAGACAAGACCGCTCGGCCGTCCACCTAGAGATGGTCCGACAGCATGACATTCAAAATCCCAGGAGAACACTGGAGAGACTTAAGAGAACAGGCAGACATGCCTATTAAGAAGACAGAAGAAGAAGAAGAAGATGTTAATTTGTCAGTAGGTTGCGCTGTTGCAGATTAAAGTGTGGCGGTCTCGCCGCCTCGGTCACGCCGCCACCGGCCACCAGCACAAGCAAGCCGACTGAAGCGCCAGCCAACGCAGCGACCAAATCCCGCAAACAAACAAACACTCGCACACACTGACACACATACAATCACTCATACAAACAAACCTCCCTCTCTCTCGGGGACGCCACAGCTCTGGCGGCATATTATTATTTTCATTACAAGTTAGCTTTTGGAGGTTGTCTTCACTTTCCGCAACAATCACTGCGTCATCAGCATAACAGATTATTGAGATGTTTTTAGTGCCCATTGGGTACCCTTTGCCTTGTCTGGTTTTGATTATGATTTCGTCAAATACTAAATTGAATAACAGTGGACTCAGGGAGTCACCTTGCCTTATGCCTTGTTCTACTGGTATTGGTGCCGTGATTTGGTTATTAATCTTTGCTTGTACGGTGTTCGACGAATATATGTCTTCTATTAAGTTTATCAGGTTGTATGATACATTCCTTTTGTGTAGTATATCTACGACATCAGTGAGCTGGACTCTATCAAAAGCTTTCTGTAGGTCTATAAAACAGAGGTACGCCGGGCGGTTGTATTCTATTGACTTTTCCACAATCTGTCGTAATGCGAATACGGCATCGTTGCACGACCTTCCTGATCTGAAGCCTTGTTGCTCTTCGGCTAGTTGTGTTAGTGCGTTAATCTTATCTGTTATGATCTTGGTAAGAAGCTTCAGTGTGCTATTTAGTAAATTGATGGCTCTATAGTTTGCCGGATCGGTTTTCACTCCCTTCTTAAATAAAAGTATGGAGATACTTGTCCTCCACTCATCTGGGACTTTGCCTTCCCTTATTATTTTACGGAATAGTCTTGTCAACTCATGCTCCAAAGCATTCCCTCCATATTTTAAAAGTTCATTATTTATTCCGTCCGGGCCTGGGCTCTTACGGTTTTTCAGTTTCTTGAGGGCAGTTGTGATATCAGTTCTTGTGAAGTCGATTCTGTCTTCCACTGTTATCCGTGGTATATTGATGTTCGGTGCTTCGTCTTTCCTGTTTTTGGTACAGTTCTGTTAGATATTTATGCCATGTTTCTATCGGTATTGAGTTCTTGTCTGACAGTTCGATTATTTCTTTCCGGGAGCTCCTTATTAATCTCCAGATTTGCTTTTGGAGCCCGTAAAAATCCGACAGCCAAACAGTTAAACATGGTCATATCAACGTCGAAAACAAAATGCATGACAACATCGAAGGTCCCAATACGATGCAAATTAGAAGTAGATGGGCAAGTCATTCAACAGGTTATGAATTTCAATTACCTCGGCGTTGAGATCTCGGCGTTCGGAGATATAGAAGCAAGCGTCAGAGTACAAGCCATGAAGGCGTCAAGAATTGCAGGTTGTCTAAACGGACTAATTTTTAAAAATAAACACCTGCATATCGACACAAAGGCACGCATTTATAAGACCGTCATTAGACCGATTTCCACGTACACAGCAGAAACCCGCCCTGTGACATCTACAACCCAGAATATACTTGAGAGCGTAGAAATGTCTGTCATTCGCAAAATCAACAATAAAACACTCCAGGATAAAGAGAGGAGCTCAGACTTGAGGCAATTATCCAAGATACAACCTATTAATAACTGGGTAGAAGAGCGAAGACAAATGTGGCGCAGCCATGTCGATCGAATGGACACTACCAGGCTAGTTCGAATAGCTCGAGACCACTCGCCTAAAGGAAAAAGGAGTGTCGGGAGGCCCAAAAAGCGATGGAGCGATCCTATAGCTCTCCTTGGCCGACCACAGTGATGGAAGAACAGGCAAATTTTGCCTATGATGAGAGTAAGAAGAAGAAGAAGAACAAGTTAGCTACGCATAAGAGACACAAGTCGAGTCGCAAGTTCCATTACTGTTGATTTGTTATAAGCGAATAAACAATCTAATCTCACTTATTTATTGCAAGGAGTGAATTATTGTAGTTTAGAACCCCAAACAACTACAAAAGTCACCATTTTTCAAGATCTTTTCGTGCTATACTTGATTAGGTTGGTAATGGTATGGAATAAGATAGTCGAATAAGCTCCCTATGCTTAAGCATTGAGTGGCAACCCGCTGCTTATCTCCACGAAGGATAGTTGCGTGCCGAAGGTTAAACTCCGAACACGTATAACGAACCCTTAGTGGAATAAGGAACTAGAATCTAGTTGAACTAGATGAACTTCGCATAAAATGCGCAATAAATATAGAAAACACATGACGTTTGAACGTGTGTTGGTCATTTCGTTCCAAGAACTGGAGGATGCGCAATTTCCTGTCAGAGTCGGAAACGATGACATAATTCATGCGAACAGTCGTGGCAATAATGAAATGGTGTCGAAATCTGGCGGGCTTATAATGCTAAAAGCAGTTGACTCCAGCTTTGAGGATGAGCAGATGAATAAAAAAGAAATTAAGAGGAATTAATTCATTTTTGAACATATTTTAAGTCACTTATTAAATTTAACATTTAACATTTGTGTTTTTAATTGATAGAGAAGATTCATTGATATATATTTATGTTCACAAAAACGCGTACGAGTTTGTGAAGTTAATGTTTGTCGCTGACACAAAAGATTAAATGGCAGCACGCGGTGCCGCTGAAACACAATATGAAGTCGAAGATAAAATCTTCTCTTCTTAAAAATGTTTTTTAAGGTACATTATGTACATTAGATTTCACTTGGTTTATATATTCGAGATATTTTAATTAATTTCACTTGGTTTAATAAATAGTATTAGCGATTGGCACGTTTACTTCTCGTCGTTTCGTGTAACGCCATTAACCCACAATGTGTGGACAAGCCCAGTGTACAGAATTGCGAATCGACGAGAACGAAGTGAGAGATGTGAGCGATGTGGCGCGTTGTGACAAATTCGACAGCGTAGCAAGCGTGGCTGTCGCGTCGGGCGTGCGCAGATGTGTCAACTCCGGAAGTCATCACTGCGCAAGTCTTCAAATGATATTTGAATTATTTTACTTATTTTAAATATTTTCAACCTAAAACTAATAAGTTATTCTTCGTATACATGCGAAATAGTTTTATTTTAAATTATAATCATGACTACAATATGTGTGTGCACCCGCCACAAATAAGCACTTGATCACAGATTCTAGACAAATGAGCCTTCTATAGCCCTCTATGTCATTTGTGCACAACTAATTGAATGCCCGTTCGATTTTCTGTTTTATTTGCTATGTTGCCATGATGTCGTGGCTACGCTCGCAATTAGTACTGACGCCAAAAATATTAATCCAACATAAAATACATAGACGCCCTAATATTCTGTAATAATCGCCATTTTTATGCTGTTGTTTCCTGATTGATGCCAAAAATTATATAAAAAGTTGAGAAATAATAAAAGGAATGGGACTAATAGAAACACAAGTAAATATATAAACTAACAACAAGAATAGATGATTATAAACTCTTTACCAAGTACTAAATGTACAAAAAACATTTTAGACAAAAAATGTACAATTTCTCCTCTTGTAGTATTTTATTTCAGTGTGAATAAGCCGACATGGGTAACACTAAACCTAACGTTTATTGTACTACATTGTTATACAAGTGATTAAAATCATTTATAAGAAAGACTGCGTCAATCATGACCAGTACTGTTACCTACAATTTCCTTAAATTATACAATAATGTTCAGAATGAAGGCACAAATAATTGCGTGCATTTCGATAAGTCATACACGCATATAGGTTCGAGACATTGTGTTGTATAAATTACTTATGATTATGTTACGATTCATTTACAATTGCACGTGCATCATGTTGATTCTGTGCACAGTTTTTAAACGCACCCGACTAATTCCTCATCTACAAAGAGACATGTGCAGTTTCACCGTTTACTTTGTATAAAATTAACTGACTAGACTAACGTTAGACAGTTATTCTAAAACATGTATGTTTCACCTACTTAACCGTGTTGAGCACCTCAAAATTTAAAACGCAACCAAATAATTGTAGTAAATAATCGACTGTTCAAAAACTGGCCACAACCGTCGACCCGCAAAGATCCATTGTGTCCATCAAACTTGTTAAAACTAACACTTAGACTTTTACATTTAACAATAATCACATGTTGCAAATAAGTGCTTATCTGCTTATTACTATGGGTATTATTTGTATTTTCTGGTTCTGCAACTGCCCTACGTCGAAATTTATGATAGATTCTCTAGGCTAGAAGTGTGACTCTGCACCCGCGTCGTACGTAATCACCTTATACTAAGGCTTCAGTCGCTTGAAACCGGCGCCATCTTGACCCAATTTTAATTCTTCGTAAAGCGTGGGATTGACTTCTTGCTGTGCGGGCACGTGCAATGACTCCTGTTTCCATCCTGCGCCTCCCGAAGTAGCTGACACCGCGACCGCAACGCCATTCGACGTAGAGTCGTTTTGTAGTGCGGGACCCTACATTTTCATAAGAATAAATAAAAAACATACAAACATTTCAAACGTTTGGAAAAATATTTTCGAATATCTACGTCTGGTCCAGCCAGCAAGACACTAACATGAATTGATACTAGAATCAATAGTACAGAAGACCCGTGTTATATTACCTGTACGTGATCCATATTAACCTCCCGGAGGTAACTTGGATTCTCAAATGCAACGCCTCCCTGATTTTTAACACCTAGCATCTTCTTGGTGCGGATCAACCAGACTGTTCCAACAAAAACTGCGGCGACAAAGATGAGCGCCAGAATAATTGCCACCGCCGCTCCAATATTGGACCCCGACGTGCCGCTGGTCGCGGATGTAATATACTTATCACCCATTGTAAATCGAATGGGACGGGTGAGCACAGAAGTACCCTTATGATTACCCGCTTTTACGACGCAGTCGTATGTCACGCCGTCTTGAAGATCTGACAGCACAATATACATATTCCGCGTATCATTTTTCATTGCTGTTTTTTGGTCAGTGCCAACGACGTGCCAGAAAACACGATACATCTCCACTGTCTGAGGGTTCTTTTCAGGCAGGTCCCACGCTATACGCACACTATTTGTATCTGCGGCCTCGACCCGCACATTGATTGGAGGTCCTGGTAGCTTAGAGCGACCGTCGTGGAAACAACTCATAATGTGCTTGGTGTGGCTTAGGAGGCAGTCTTTACTCGTATTATTATCGAGAGATTCACCACGACACCAGTCGAGACATCTCCTTGGGACACCCCAGTGGACGCAGCAACCTCGGTGATCGGAACCATCAGCGGCGCATTTCATCAATTTGTCGAAATCATTGATACAATCCGGTTTATCGATGACGGCGTCAATGTCAAGGAAAAAGCTGCAGGCATCCATGCATGCCGAAGAGACATTGTTGTGTACGCAACATTGCATAATGTTACCACTGGTCTTGGTATTGGAGCCGCGGATTCTAACTGATACTGGCCTAGTGTCACGACCAAACGCATTCTCAGCGTGACAGTAATAGTCTCCGACATCCATCGCTTCAATATTGTGAATAGTAAGATTCATAACGTATTTATCTTCTTCATCGTGCATGCGTCGGAAAGCGATGTCATATTTTCCACCTTGAATAACGGGTGTGCGTTCTTCATGATTTCGCCAAAAAATCATTTTCGGTTCGGGGTGGGAATCAACCCTGCACTCCAAAGAAATGGAATCTCCCAAAGTAGCCATTGTTATCCCACCAGGTTTGATGTGAGGTCCATCTATAATATCAATCACAATAAGAAATTAATGAAATTAAGGCAAATTTTTGTTTCCCACATACAGCTAATCTTAATTTTCCTCGACGCCTGCATCGGAGTTCCATAGCCATTGTCGGCGTAACAAGAGATGTGGGCCATGTCCTTCGTCACATTGTGGATGACAGTGACCATATGTCTTGTTATCTCTTGGCGTACGAGCCGACCAGATATGTACAGAGATATAGTGGGCATAGGACGGCCCATTGCGATACAAAGGATTGTCATGCTGCTCCCTTCAATGACTAGATTAATAGGATGAACTGTTGGCGGCTGCAAGTGAATTACACAACATCGCATAAACTTATTGCAGTTCAACACGTTTGGTTTTATAAATCTTACCTCAACAAAAGCCGGGTAGGCTGGGTCTGTCCAAGCAATTAACGTTTCTGATGGCATACTAGGACCTTTCTTCGAGATAGCCCTCACATAAACAATATATTGTGTGTTGGGCGTAAGTTTCTCAATCATGTGCGACGTTACGGTTGTGTTGGTGATTAGGTAAGTGGTGTTTGCCATGGGTTTCTGATACAATTGATAAGTAATCAATTCCGAGGGATGACTAAACTCTGGTGGTTGCCAAGTGATGGTTACCCACGTGGCGCTGTGACTAGATACTGCCAGAGAATGCGGCGGTGACGTAACTCCTTGCGCCATGTCCACATCTGTAACACAGGCCCAATAAAGTCCCAAATTATTATTCATGTGACTTAACTTTACCTTTGCTTATGTTTAGCATGACGATAGAGGAAGGCAGAGATGTTCCGTGGGGGTTTCTGGCGACCACAAATATATGATAATTTGCGCCTTTGTCCAGATTCGTCAGAATAGTGGAAGTGCCCGTTGTATTTACTTGCATATTTGATTGAAGCAACTTGTTGTATAAGGGTGTTGAGTTAGTTGTTTTCTGATAGTAGACGACGTAATCGGTGATGTTGTTGCTCTCCCCGGGTGGTTCCCACTCTACGAGAACAGAGTCTTCACCAGAAATAACGGCGTGAAGATCGTCGACGGGGCCAGGTAGTAAATCAGTACCTTCTTCAAAACATTGAGCAATGTTACCAATATAGGGTATGCATGTAGTTGCTGTTATAGGTAAGTTGTCGACAATCACGCCGTTACAGATAGAGATACATTCGTTGGGAACACCACGGCGGCTACAGCACGCGCCGTGATTGCGGCCACCGGCCCCACAACGCAACAATTTGTGAAATTCAACCGCACAGACACGTGCCAATTGTTTGATGTCGCTCATTTTTGCATCATACGAACACAGCGGCATGCATACACTGCTGAGTTCCGCCGCCACGCAGCATCCCGTCACGTTGTAATTACTTGCTTCTTCGACTTGCTCTTCATAAATCTGAAATATAAACTATACGTCAATACGAATCTAAACTGTCATAAATGTCAAGAAGCACATAAATTATATTTTTCTAAATTTCCAGTCTCTATTTTTCGCAATTATTGGTAAATAATTGCCTTTAAAAAATGAGCATACTTAAGCCAATAAGTAAAGACGCGGATAAACGGTTAACCTCTGCTCAATTGCAGAAAAATGATAACACAGTACATTATGTTAGCAAATATGTAACTTTAGTGGAGGACAATTATGGAATGTTATTTGATAATGATAACCAACCGAGTTTTGTGAAAAGATTCACATGGACGAATCATAATAAAATTAGCGTTGCGGTGATCACCTATGGTGCTAGGATAGTCTCTATGAAATTGCCAGACCGCGGAGGTAACGTGGAAGAGATTGTACTTGGTTTTGATGATTTAGCAGGATACATTTTCTATGAAAAATACGATTTTGGGGCTACCATTGGAAGAACAACTACCAAACTCAACAAGTCAACTTATGTTGTGGACGGAAAACAGTACTGGCTAACCGCCAATGACAATGAGCATCATATAAGAGGCGGTGAACGTGGATTTGACAAAGTTAACTGGGTGCCCTATGTTAACGGGAAAACGCTTCAACTAAGTTACTTGTCCCCTGATGGTGAAGAAGGATACCCTGGAGATCTTCATGTTCGCATGACATTTGAACTTACCACAAGCGCTGAATTTCGTATTGCCATTAATGCTAACACAACCAAAGCAACACCAGTGGATATTAGTAATCTAACGTATGTCAACTTAGCAGGACATCAGGCGGGTGAGGAAGAAATTAAAAAACATGAGTTACTCATCAACGCTGGGTGCTATACTCAAACAGATGACAAAAATGAATTTCCTACGGGCAAAATTCTCAAAGTTATACATACCCGCAATAACTTTCAAACACCAGTTTTATTAGAAAAGGTTATGACTGAAGGTAAGGAAGCAACGTTTGATCAATATTTGTGCATAAATCGAGGGGTGGACCAAGGAGATGCATTCGTTGCTCGATTAATTCATCCATACAAAGGGCGTGTGCTCGAAATCTACAGCAATCAGCAAGGACTCAACTTTAACAACGGAGCTGAATTTCCGACGGGGCGTTTGAATATACCAACAAATGTTCTGCCAATTCTGAGACCATCACAATCCGATACTGATCTGACTGAGGAGAATGAATCCTTATTTGTAGTGATCGGGAAACTTGCGCAATATTTTCGCGATGTGATGAATCTTCCACAAGAAGAATATCAAGGATTCCTAAGAAATCTAATGAAAAAGTTTTAGATTCCAATCAAAGTACAAGTACAGATAGCATGACCAGTTTCTCATCGCAATTGGAACTTATTGAAACAGTTAGTAAATACGCCACTACGATTGATGCTGATTTGACTATGATATTGAAGCCCTTGGAAGTTCAATTTCTTAAAGCGTTTAAAGAACTTCTCCCGTATGTCACCGAAGACATTCCAGTCAATTTAATTAAGGAAGCGATTGATGAAATTTTAGTAATGCACATGAACGATGGCAGTACCTCAGAAAGTAATTCGTTTATTAACCAGGTATTCATGAATCAAATGCACTTAATGAATTCAATATACGAAGAAGAAGAAGAAGCAGGTGAAGATGGAGAAAGTTTTTACCCCCGAACAAGTGTATTCCGACATATGAAAGAAAAAAGGAAGAGTATAGTTAAAAATCAGCTTCAACGTGGTGTTCCAATGCCGGATTTCTACAAGCATGAGAAAATCGTAGGACGTGGGGGAGTAGTGTACAGAAAATATGGTGGTATAGCTCTGCAAACGCAGGGCTATCCAAACGCGTTGCAAAATCCAAACTTTCCGAGCTCAATATTGAAACCCACCGAAACATACAACCACACTATAACCTATAAGTTTTGGATACTAGCTAACAATCCTGCAAAATGGCTACGTCGCGTAGAGGTCGGCCCATGCGTTGACGTATCAAGTCTCTCAAGTCATGTGAGCTCAAACATCAGTTGCTAGTGAAAAAGAACACTCACCTTGCTGCTGGTTCGGAAATTGAAACGCGCGCTCGGTTCACCAACGCCGTGCGTGTTTACAGCTTCCACATAGAATTCATAGTTGGTGTCGCTGGCGAGTCCCTCGAGCACGTGCGGGCTATGCACCCCGGAAATTGTCTTGTAATCCGTGTCATAGGTAGTCAGCATTCGGTAGTGCAGGTTGTAATTCACCACCGTGTCTCCGAGTGTCTTTGGCGAAGACCAATGCAAAATTGCAAAGTCGACATCGATGTTGGTCACGTGCACGTGGCTAGGCGAACTGGGTAATACACCGTAACCCTGCAGCAAGCAATTTGTGTACTCGCCCATATAGCGCAAACACCTGAAAACAAATATGACATTTTTGCTTTAAATAAAGGCACTCTGCACCAAAATACACTCTGTATCTTACTTGAAATAATTAAAATCGATGCTGGTGACGTTTCCAGTGCAAAGCAACTGGCAGATTTCTGGCAGACCTCGTGCGCGACAACATGGCGTGTGGTCGATCCCATTTGTCAAACAACTGAATGTATCTGCTGCCCATGGCGCGCAAATCATCAAGTCAGTAATTTCGGCAACTGCGGCCATTGCAGGATCACAGAGTTTGTTCAAGCAAGTTTTATGACCAATGCCTTTATTGGCGCAGCATGCCCTGATGTCCGGTAATTTGGGCGACTCGCCGACCGTAGGCTTTATATTACCCAGCGTGAGCGTCAAGCTGCGCACACGACTCGTAGGTAAACTAGTACCATGTGGGTTGATGCTCGTGACAGTCACTTCGTACATAGTGAACGGGGTAAGGTCATTCAGAATGGTAAAATTTTGGTTACCAGCCACGTTCACCTGCACCATGTGGGTTTGCATATATTCAAATTCGGTGCGGTTTGCTTCATTTGGATCGAGAAGGTGCTGATCAAAACTTCGCAGTGAAGTTACATTCACGGAAAATTCGGTGATACTTTCGGCATTCGTTTCTGGCATGCTCCAAGATACTTTGAGAGATTTTTCGGTGAGGGCTTCTACATCTACAATTGCAGGTGGACTTGGGAGTAATTCAACACCCTCCACAATACAAGCCAATGTTTGCTCGGTATACGCCGAACATGAAAAATGCGTTTTAATATTGTCGGTGATTGGGGTGTACTCGCCTCTACAGACGTCCTGACAAATATCTGGGACTCGTTCTTGAATGCAACACGGCACGTGGTTCCTTCCGTCCGCCATGCAGCGAACAATACTAGGGAAATCCGTTTCGCAATTTTCCGGATCTTGGCCCGTGCTTCCTGAAAATTGTTTTAATAATTTACAACTTGTTTTATTCGTATTTTTGACCAATAGCAGTACCTTCAAGGATACTTTGAATGTTGCAAAAGCCTAGGCACGCCTGCGATACGTTCCTTGAATTGCAGCAATCCGTGTAATTGTGCGCTCTTGGATTGAGTTGAGATTTGGCAGCGTCAATAGATTCAGTAAAGTTTTCTGGTGGCGGTAAGGCTTTCGTTGTTACTGAAAATGTAATCCAGTTATGCATGGTATAAAATAGATTTGGGGTAATTGTGTTCGGCGATATCACAACATCACATAAGATGTTGTCCAAAGTTCAAAACCATTGACACTCACCACTGAGCTTGTGGAATGACCGTACGATTGGATTACTGTTTACTTCGCATACGTACACGCCTGAGTCGGTAGGTTTCGACTTCTTTATGACAAGCACCCAAACGTCTCCACCAACCGGAACTTCTTTCATTTCCTCGGATCCTTGCGGTACTAAAATCAATAGATAGAAATAATAGGAGTGGAATTTTATTTGTAGTCAGGCAGCTACATTCAAGACGCCAGAAAATGACGAGAATAATGAATCAAAAATAACCCACATTTATTCATGTATTTAGACTCAAAGCTATTCATCAGTCAACGAACGCATTTCATTTAAACCATGTTTCATTGTTCTTCATTTACTTTCAATTAATTGTTTTTGATCCTAGAATAAGAATTGCACGCGCACAATACGATCGACCAATGTTTAATATGACTGTAACCATCGGAAATTATACTGGGAACAGTCCCCGGTTAGCATGCAGGTAGTTAATACAGAAGCAATTTTAAGAGGTGTAAACTGTAGAGTTTAGCATGTAGTGCTAAGGGGTGGCGGCAAAATCTAAAAATTTGCCGAGGAATTTTGAGCCTTGCGCCCAATATAAATTCCGATAAATTCTTCGTCTATCACATCACATCGACGCGCATCGCCATCCACTGTTCGGCAAGGCGGTGCTGAAACTTTTCAAATAAACGTAGCGTCCAGGGGCAAAGAGCGCGGAGGCTGGAGATACGGGTATTGTATACGATCGCGAACCGAACGAATGAAGGGAGCGGTTTAGGCATCAGTGTTCTGGTCCAGAAGTCGATTTGCGGCTGTGATACATATACATGTACTTGTAATTGCATGAGAAGCGACGAAGGAAGCAAAAGCAGATGAACAACATCACGAAGAAGCATTAAGTGAGCTGTCCAAGGTTTACAACATTTTCAAAACTTGTACTGGTTTCTTCCCCCACAGCATTTTATACAAATGCAGCGCGTCAGTCAGTTTTGAGAACAACTAGCAGAAGCACATGTATTTGCATGTAACTCAAGACTACGTACTGCAAGAACAATTGTTGCAATGTGTCCGATTAAATGCTTTCGGGCTGTAGTCTTACTAGCATTACTTGTTGAGCTTGACCAAGTCGAAAGCCGCGTTCATGTATTTGCAAAGTTTTTCCAAGTGCTCGTGAAAGGCTCGCCATCATGCAAAAGCCTTGTGGTGCAAAGTGACACGAATCGCGGGATAGACTACGAGGTGTACTCCTCCGACACCTTTCAACGCGTGCCAAACGTGGAGAACCTATACATCGTCAATAAAATTAATACATTGGTGCCAGGTGCGTTCCAACAACTCCAGCAACTGCATACTTTGAATCTGGAGGAGAACGACCTTCCGGAGTTGCAAGCGGGTGACTTCAGTGATTTGCAACTGTCTATCCTTGGTCTCTCCGACAACAATATTAGCTCAATAGAGGCACAGACTTTTGCGAATTCTTCCATCGACAGTATCGACTTATCCCACAATCGTCTCAGTGAGATTCCAGCACGCACCCTTGATGATGCCTTGCTCACGCAGCTGAGTCTCGCGGATAACCAAATCGCGCGTATTGCCGAACGCGCCTTCAGTGTCGGCCTGGTGCGTCTCGATCTCAGCGGCAATCGCATTCGCGACGTGCCCCTCACGATTTTCGAGAATTTATTCGCGCTGAGACATCTAAACGTCAGCCGTAATAAGTTACCGACGCTGGCGTCTGCATTGTGGTTGCGCAACTTGGAAGTACTAGACGCGTCGCACAACTCTATTCGGTTACTATTCAACGGCGCGTTTGAGGACTACCCAAAGTTGCGAGATCTACGACTGGATCACAACGAGCTGCTCTATTTGAATCCGGCGAGTTTTGTTAAGCCATCGCCGATCAAAGAGCTCAATCTACGGCGCAACATGTTAACGTTCCTGCCGGCTGATGCACCAGAGATATTTCCTAACCTGCGGAAGTTAATCTATGGTGGAAACCCATGGAGTTGTGCCTGTCTAGTGCCGGTCGAAAATTTTATTAAAACCGCTAAGATTCAGACGGATCCTTGTGAGAAGAACTACTTCACCGATGGCAAGCAGGCGGTATGTTTAACTGCATACTCCAGCTGCTTTTTCAACGAGACCCTCATCCTGCTAGAGCATCCAGTAATGTTCACCAGCCTCCTTGCTGGATATCAGTGTTGATCACACTTACCGCTTCCGCTTGTACTTTTCACTTCAACGCTTTTATGTAATCAAATAAACAACTTGGCATGCAAAACTATACCGGGATTATGCGTACCTGGATCGTGTAGCACCATGAAGCGCTTGTCAGCGGTGACGCTTTTGTCACCTGCGGTGAGTACCCTGGTACTGTGACGCTCCTTGTCTTCCTTCTTCCACATCACTGTGTTCTTGCCAATCTCCTTGACGACGCACGTGATGACGGCATCGTCGCCCTCACGCACATGCACCGGGTTAGTTAGGCTGTCCCGCATTGACGGTAGACCTGTAACAAGATAGCAGCATTAGTAGATTTGCGTTTAGCTTTCCATTGCCTAGGTGGTAGGGGGCGGCACGCCGCGCTCATAAGCGATATTAAAAATTTAAAACCCTCGAGCACGACAAGCAGGCGCTGGGTCGTGACTTTGAGTGTGGCGTATACTAGGCGAGCACGCGCCTTCGCATACACGACATTTGTCATAATATTATTATAAAAGCGTCCCTTTGCACTCATATTTGCGGTTCCGGTTGGGCGATATGTTCATCGTCATTTATCTTCAGCGCGTTTACATGTTTTGTTGCTCGTGTTGTAGGTACAGCGGCGAGCCCGAGTATACCATATGAAACGGTGTCAGCCAAGAATTAATGATTGCCGAATACATTTCCGGGAGCCATTTTTTATTCTCATTTCTTATTCTCTTATGACAACACACACACATTGCAAATTTCACATGAAATTGGTGAACAAATTGAAAATGTTCGACTTATAAAAATGAAAAATTATAAAACAGTTGCTTAAAAATCAATATTACAACAAGCAGCCACCATATGTTCAAGTGTTCGTCTGCTTCAAGAAGTGAGATTAACGATCGATGATTGTGGCCATATTTTTACGTTCAATCTTTTAGTTTAAAACGTATTTACTGAATGCAAAGCAAAAAAAAAACGACGGCTGTGCTTCAAAATCTGCTGTTGAAATATAACAAACCTAAAAAAATTGTTCAGTGCAAAATACACATTCAAAGAAGTTTTTAGTTTTCGTATAAGCTACGAACGCACAAATGTAATTAATCGTTGATGAAATAATTCATTAATGTGAAATAATTCTCTAAAGTTCGTTAAAAAAATCGCTTGTGGTTTTAAGTTGAATGCATACTAAGGATTATAAAATCAGGTTACGCGGAGTCCAAAATATAAGCGACAAACTCGTACAGTGTGAGGTTGGAATCGACTTAACGAGAGGCTTTGTACTTTTGGAACAAAACCGTAAAACGTAGCGTACGTCTAGGGGCGCGCAGAAAAGTTCCGTGTTCTAGGCGTTACGCCAGCCAAACGACAATACCCAGCACGCAATCGCGCGCTCAAAATTCAATATCAAACGTCGCCGTTGCGTTATATTGTCGCACGCGAAGCCGGTAAAGGACGGCAAGCAAGATTACAAGAAGGATTTACTGCTGGGGAGCCGAGTGTACATGAACGTCGCCACCGCGCCCGTGTGTGGGCTGCGCACGTAATAGTCTTGTTATCATTAACGACGCTCGCTGCTAATTTAAGAAGACATGCACACCTACTTAATGAAAAGGCGCGTCCTTCAGCGACTTGAGCAGCATTGTGCAAACTTTTCTTCACGCAAAGCGCGGAATTCCTCAAAATACAAAAGGGGTTTGCAGCGCACAATGTCGAGGGTGGGCGAAGTGCGAACCGAGCATTCTTTTGAGTTTGTGAAGCACAATATGCATAAACAGAAGCATTAAATGAATAAGATGCAAAAAATCTAGCTCGAAGGCATTCAAACTTCTTTATTCATAAGATCGCCGCGTTGCAGTTTGAGCGAGTGCCAGCGTGCGGTTGCCGGAGGCTGCTAGAAGATTCGGCGAGAAACGTTAAGTGATGAACATGCCGATTTGCATGATCAAATATTTGCCAACTGTGTTTGCAGGCGCATTGTGCGGTTTCAAAAATATGTAACTCCGGATTTTTTCCGACCAGCATTAATATGCGACAGGATAGCACGACATACACGCGCGCATTCATTCTCACACACACACACACATCGGAATGCTTTGTTGCATGTACTGCGAAAAGCTGGTTGAACTGGTTCATGGGAGTGCGGCTGCCCTACTACAAACAAACAAGGTAGACGATGAATGTTGTATCCAAGATTCAGCGGAAGAGCTCTGAGCGCAACTGCACTTGCTTGTATTCTTGGGGTCTCACCTTGCTACTGCATTTTGTTTCCCTTTTTGTTTGTGTTACAAAACAATAAATAATTTTTATGAAACAACTCTTAATATATTATGCCAGTAGTTTCCATGACAATCTACATATTTTTTTTTATTGAAGGGCTCAATTGTCAAAATTTCTAGACGCTCTCAAAGCAGCTTCAATTATAAAAACGAAAAAATTCTCTGTTTGGTGAGTAATAAAACATAATTATATTATTTTTACAAACCTATTTTGGTTCTAGGATTTCATTGTAAAGAAACACTTCAATATTATATTCAAAATGGCAAAATTTGGCCGTGATTCCAAAGAATTACATAGCGGAACATTTTACAGCAATCGAGATATTTTTCTAACCCAAGTATTTGGTTTATTCCTACTGGTGTTCATAATACTATGCCTCTTGAACGATATAGGATCATGTCGTTTCTGGAGCTGCAGAAAATTGTAGAAAAGTGGAAAATCACGGATTTCAATTGGCACAAAGTGATAAATTACATATTTTGAAAAAATGTTTTAAATTTAATTTGAACTAGAATTGTGCAATTTGCATATCGATAAACAGTAAAATGAATCTTTTAGTTTACCATATTATTTTCATTATTGGACGCCTGCTAGAAGGTAAATCATTAAATAGCTTTTTCTATTAGATGGTGAAGCATGAAGTATCAGTCTATTGTGGTAACTCAAAGAATGACCATATTTTGCTTAATTGTGCTTGGAATATTTTACATTTGATAAGAAATTCGAGAAGAAAAAAATTCAACAGAATATCTTATATTTTATTACCGATAATTTTCCGAGGATTTAAGCCGGCAACCCACATAATACATTCAGCATATATTTATTTCACATTATAAACATTACTCCATGACTAATGGTCAAGATTTCACGGTTCTCCAATATTTTCAATTCCACTCGAACACATTTTCAGAACCACCTCACTTATTGTATGTGATTTAATCACATGTATGGAAAAAAGCAAACTTAGTAATCTCGAAAAAAGGATCGAACACAAAGTAGTACATGTTTTGATGTTTATGCTTTGCACATCGTGCACCCTGCAAGTCCTGCCATTTTCATTTCCGCTGACCGGGCAGCAATCTAGTTTGAAAACAAGATATGAGAGCGGCGCAGGGTAGTCGCGTGACAGGGAACGAAGGTTCAGCACAATTGCGAGCTCCAGCGAGCACTTCCAGCAATGTGGCGCCATTACGGCGCGCGTCCAATGGATGCGAACATTTTTCCATAATTGGAGCGTTTGTTAGATCGTGCGGTAGATCGCGCGACAGAGACGGTGGGCCGACGATGCGCCCGGAATCATATCGGGCACTTCGAGATATAAACCACTTCAATTATTGACACCGGAAACGACTTTTATGTGATCGCCAATTTGTAGAATACCTTCCGATCGAAGCGACGTGCTCTCGGAGCGCAATACACCGCGTCTGGGGAGGTAACTTGCCGACATCTTGATATAATATTATTTCCTTCATGCGGAATTGACAGAAAATGGCTATCGGATGGTGCCGTTCCTAAAAATACATTTTGAAAATCTTAAAATTTCGTTCCTAAAAATCTTGATTTATGTTGATTGTTCATTGTAAGTACCAATATGCCCAATTAACATTCTGTCTTTTGATTTAAACGTATTTGTTTTTACACAACAGTTCCATATTAGAAACCCTAAAACTCAAATATTCACAAGGCACCTATTAATTTTTGTCTAATATAAGGCAAACTATAACGCATTATTTAAATGCTGCCAAAAAGTCAAACGTATCGAAACTGAGAAAAAAATAAACACCTTCAATTTCAATTTATATTTATAACAATTACAATTATAAATCAATTCTATGTTGAATGTGCAGTTAGTCGCATATTGTCGCATATATATTGGCGAGGGCGTGATTTGCGGCCTTTGTGGTTCCAAAGAGTATACATTTCAATCAAACAAATTATGCACTCATAGTGAAATATACTAAGCAGGACAGCTATATTAAATTAAATTATATTACCTTTCATTCACCACAATTCAATACACTTTAATCAAATTAATTTCTGCGCGCATTGTTGCCAGAACAATTTATTAATTTCAATCCGCATCAAGTAAAATTTGGGTACAACGAAAAGTTATTGATATATGTCAGCCGCTATGGATACTCTAATATTTCTTTCTCAATTAATTGTCATTGTTCGCCGTACCAAAACATATGCGCTCCATATGAAACGTAACAAGCTTCTCTAAAATTTGCTTGGTATGGTGAAAAAAAAAAACGGCAAACACATGCAAGTCAGACTTAACATTTATCACGTGACAGTCGTGCGCGTCGCTCTAGCATGAATTACAACCGAAATGGAATTCGTTTATTAAAAAGCCTTAATTAATTCCGAAAGGGACGTACATAATAAATACGCTGCGGCAAGCCTAGCGGATGCGTCGCCCGCCCGTGACATTGTGGAATCGTCCTTTTCTTCCTGGCCATTTATGCTTGCATGCGTGTGCGTGACTCCGACTCACACCTCTCAGGCAGCGAGCGAGCGGCTGGAGAGGACGTGAGCGACGCACGGAGGAAATCGCGCGGAAACACGAAAAAGCTACTGTTTTTGACTTTCATCGTTCTATTAGTAGAGAAATGACACGTTTAATCGCGTATCGGTCCGAGAGCATGCCGCCTCCCCGATTACTATGATTCACCGCGCGCTGTCTGCCACACGCACTCCCATCGGGAACCATGGCGGGCCGCTACAAATCATGACCGCACGCTGCACGGTCACACACTGTTCGGCCAAGAAGAGATAAATTAATCAACTAGGGGCCGGTCTAAGTGCGAACAAGCGAAGCACTCGATGTCGTCAGTTCCATGGACCTGACCTGTGCAATTTACAATGTTCAGATTCCGGGATTATCGTCTGGTTTTCCAAAGGTTTGACCAGGTGTGTGCGCCGATGCGGGTGTGCATGCACTGAATGGACTCAGAGGACAAAGACTCACAAAATGATAAACAAACATAAAAGGATTTCGTGGGTTATGAGCTTTGCGGGTTTGCAGACAAACCGAAAATATAATATAGTATTAGTTTTGCGTAACCTGGGGACCGAATGGTTTTTCTCAGTTTTCCGTGTATGTAACACTGAGGATATGCGGGCGTGCAGCCTGCTGGGAAATGGAATGCGATAAAAATAGTAATGGCAAATAGAAGCGCGGACGGAGTGCTGAATGCGACACTGTTAAATCTGTGGATCATCATTTGCGCGAGCGTCCTACAACGGCGCCGGATTAAAGTGAAATTTATACTCGGTGTCGGACGCGCGCAAACCTTTTACCCTGCCAACCCTATTCCTACCGCAAGTTGCACACACTTGTTTCCGGTGTGTGCTTCAAACGAATCGCAGTGGTCGCCATTAGCATTATCGCACCAAGCGCATCGGCATTCACCGGCAATCCGAAAATCTACTCTTCATATGGTTCACTTCTGGCAGCCGACTGCTGAAATTAACAGCTTATAAACGCAGCCATAGCAATAATGCACCCAATGTTTTGATGCGCAACAAAAACTAACTACTAAACCACACAACAACATTGTGCAGACGGACCTATCACGACGCATCAACGCATTAGAGTCGTTAAATTCGCTCAAAACTGGCACGGAAACACTAGTTTGCGCTCGCAACTCGGGTGTCGATTCGAAGAAAATTTATGCCGTGCGCATTACACTGAATTCGCCACGTCCACCGACTTCCTTCGGTAATTTGCGCAACGAGATTCGTTTCTCATACCAATTTGCGCATATTTCCTGTTGCATTCAATTGCTCTACTGATGCATCCACCATTCATGCCCGTGACAGTGTACTGAACTGAATCGTCTCATACGAGAGATGAAACTGGAAGAGAAATTGTTTACTTACCTAACGCGTTACTTACGCTTTAAACGGGTTGGCATGGTTTGCAATTGATAGCCAGTGCTATACGACAAATATAACTCTCGTACATCATGCATGAAATTTATGACAATTATTCGAGTACTCCGACGATATCTTTCTTCCGTCTTCATAGCATGGACTTCTTTCCTCTTCGGTATTTCAGCAAATAAGTTTTTTATGGACATATCATCGCAACATGCATGGGAATAAACGTGTCTCGCGCTTCAATGAGAATTTTGGCATGCAGGCTTCCGACACCATTCGTGGCAGTCCTGGAGTCATTTTTAGGAAAACAAAAAAATACGTTATTGTCTGAGTAAATCGTGTCCCAAATCGAATCAAGCAGATGCAATAATGGCACTCATTCATCAGTTTGATTTCATTGTTATCGTGATTCCTTCAGTTCAGTTTACACTTCAAGCAAGGCTATCAATATGCACCGCTCAAGCGAGAACAATAATGACGCGATTGCGTCCTGCGACGAATTGTAAATCATTGTAATTACAGCCGGAGCACAGGCGCTTGGCTGGCTTTTACTGACGATTACGGTGTTTTCCCTGAGCGGCCGACCCGGCGCACAGAGTTGGGAAAATACGTGCGGGAAATCGGAGCGTCTAGGAAGCGATGTGGAAGAAGCGCGCGGCGTTCGGCGAAGACGTACTCGCGTCCTTAAGCGTGCGCTGTTATTCTAGGTAACACTTATCTGCCATTATGCGCCAAAACCGCCAATATCGGCTAAAGGATTATAGAAGCGATCGGCTCAGCCGAGCGATCTGTTTTATTGCAATATCTGATTATATTATGAATAAGTAAGTAGCCGTAGGCAGAGGAACTCGCGTTGAGAATGGCGGGAAGTAAAAAGGAGCAAGGCATAATTTCATTTGCCACGCTCGATAAACCCATAATCACTGTTTTCTTTTCACTGGTCGCTCGACGGTACTTTGACGAAAAGACCTTCGTTTTGCGGATTACAACTGTTATTCTAATTCGATTAATACGCAGATTGTTCATCCAAAGAGAAAAACTTATTAACGCACCAAACGCTTTGATCAGCGCGTTGAAAATTTGCATCACATTGCAATCTTCCACAAGCGTGTAAAGCAGAAGTCGAGTTTTATTTAGATAAATATCATTAGCTCGCGCAAATATTTGCGTTCGGCAAGGAGGTGCACGTAAGCAAGTCGACGAGATGGAAACGCGAGCACGCGCTGCTAGCGTTCAGGTGCTTCGTTGCACAAAACCTCCACCATTCCTCAGCTGCCTCGGATGAAACCTGCGTTCGACAAACTTTATTTCTTGATATTAATGTAGCGCGCTCGTACGCCACTTTTATGAGTTTTTCTTAAAAACAAATGCGCCAATCCGTCGACGACGCAAATCGATAGCAAATGATATTCTTTGAGTGCATGCGAATCACTGGCCAAAAACAGAGACACGCTTGCAGTATCGAAGAGTGCCTGTTGACATGCCGGCGCGCGTTATTTATGAGCCTTCCGGATCCCAAGAAATCATTTTTCCGGCGACGGTAGACGAAACGACCGGTTGTAACCCGTCGCCTTGTGGCCTCATAATCATATTTTATTGTACCAGGCGTAGTCAGAAATAGAAAGGCGTTATCAACGGAGGCGCCCAGATTTCGGAACGAAATAAATGGAATTTCGGACAAAGCGGCCGAGAGAAAAATGGCAAAAGGATAGAGTTGACTTTTAGATCGCATGAAAAATGCACTCCTCATTGATATTGTCGGACGGGCGTTAAACATATACCATCATTCCTTTCTTCGCACTAAGCCGATCTCCGCCTGCCTGCTGGGTGATAATGGTTTTTAATGGTCCGTGATGGCTCCAAATGTCCGGTCGACAATCAGTCATGTGGGATCAGGATCTAGGATCTGGCTGTGGGGAATGCGGCTGAATATGTGATATCGCCTCGCATATTAAAGCTGTCATTTTCTTCGCATCCTCGTCGCCCTTCGAGCACTACTTATATTGATACCACATGTCCGTGGGGGCTGCGCCTTCATTTCCGTCGTTAGCGTGTCGTATAAATAGAACTTTAGGTAATTGTGGAATTCGAAATTATAGCGTGCGGCAAGAAAAAAAGTAATCTATAGGCGACCTATATAATTATAGTGTTCAGGGCCAGCGATATACATCGATTTTAGTGGCGTTGGTACACCACTCCATTCCTATTATTTGTTAGACGAATATTTTTCCCTTGGTTATCGAAACCCAATCTACGGCTTTCAAGTTTAATCCGCATGAAAACAATAAAGTTAAAAATAATAAAAATTTACACCAAGCGTAGTTTAGCATACCTACGCCTGTGAATCTTATGTTGGGAAATTGAAATTTTCCGAAGACTGAAAGGTGTTATAGATCTTCTGTCTGGAGTACTGCGGACATAATCCGACAACGTTTTACTAACCGACTTGATTTATACAATCGCGTTTCGTGCGATAAGCGATTCTCTCGTGTACGAATGTTGAGCAAATAACTTTCCACCTTTCGCCTCCAGTGCGAGTGGCGGCGCACGTCGGTGTTCACCCCTTAGCATTGTCCGCAATTCCAATTTCGACGGTGAAGTCAGAGTCGCCGAGTCGGAGTGCACAAAAGGGCGCCGAGGTAGGGATAGCTCGGCACGTTTATGAAGTCAGTGTGGCGTCGAAACGAAGTTAACCGAAATAAACTAAAGAGTGTCCTTCTCGCTGCTGCACGAATGACGGAATGAAGATTTAGTCGCGGTGCTAGGATACTAGTTGCGTGAAACCGGCAAAGTTCACGTTTTGGATTGACACAAAAGCAAAATTGGCCTGGTATTGAATTCATGAATAATTCGATTCGGACGGCAAACAACTATCCTGGCTTTTTGTCAGCAATATCGTGAGGCGGCGCGTTTAATTTGGCGTAAAGAGGGAGCAAATTTAATTACACGTAAATTCTATGTAGATGTTGCTTAGCTCCGCGGGCGACAGCAATATAGTTCTCTTCATTTGGTAGTCGTCTTGCTATCCTTCTTTGGTAGTTATAAAGTAACTTATACTAAACTGCTCAGATGCTAAGTCGTCAAAGCGCTCTCCTCGATTTCACCAGGAGATAAATGCATATTTGACACTAGTGCTCTACCTTCGCCTCTGTAATCACCTCCTTCACCCAAGACAACTTATTTTTTATGTTTTATGTACCTGATACTCCCGCTAATCTTTGATTCAACATGAAATTAAACACAAATGTTAATATGTTCCGAATGAGCTTTTTTGCGCTGTGTTGAACACGAGCCGAGCCGTGCACACACACATTTTTCTGGTCCAGCCAAACCGCTGCAATCTGCTCGCAACTGAAAGAAATTTCCTTTTTGTTATGTAAAAAGAAACGAGCGGGTTAGGTTCTCCCGACGGCGCCAGACCGATACTGATGGCCGTGAGCGCCTTTGTGCGTCGAGAGTGATTGCGCCCTGTTTGTCAACGTCGACGAGAACATAAAAGGGTATCAAGTTGGATAAATTGAAAACAGCGGTTCACACTCTTACTCAACGTGTGCCTGCTCGGCTCAAACCAGCCGCAACCGTTTTACTCGGCAATCTTTGAAGAAGGGTGATTAGTTTTTAAAAGTGTTGCAAGTTAAAGCGCAGGCGAATTGCAATGAACACGAATACATATTTCTCGAAATAACAAGAGACATTTCGACTTCTATTTTTTAAATTTCAATTTGGTATGAAAAGCAATGTTGAATGTGCACACGTGATTTAACTAAAAATACAAAATCATATTTTGATATTTCTAGTTCCACCAATAAAGCGCCAGTTTTCCACGGTTTTTAGACACAAAAAGTGTTACTACGAGCGAACTTGAATACTTTACTGCCTTGCATACTTTACTCACGGGCATTATCTACGGAGCGAAGCTTACACCTGCGTATTTGCCTACGCAGCAGCATAAAACCATATTAAATGCCATGCGCGGCTGCTGCATTTGTAACCTTACATTTCCCTGTAGTGTGTGAGTGAATTTCGAAGATTTAAAATACATTAGTTCAAATACAAAAACCTAAATGTGGAAATAGAGTGGAGTGAAAAAATATAGTGTAAGTATCACGTTATTAAACGTTATTAAACTTGATACCTGATATATTATCATAAGTTCAAGTAGATACTAAAAATAATTGATCTTTGAATTGCTGTCTATAATCAAAGTCATAAAACTTGCAAAATTGGACAAATTATACTTTTCGATACGCCATAAAAACCTTTAAAAAAAAACACCAATCACTAAATTTATACATACTTTTCAAATTTATCATTATTTAGTTATTATTGTTATTTTCCTCTGTCATTATTCTGTAATCTCACAGTGTGTCATTGTAATCTCAAAGTCATAAATTTGGTTAACAAATAAAATAGAAACTTTTTTATGCTTTTTATATAATACATGTAGTTTCACTCAAGATGGAAAATTGTGATGTACAGTAAAATTGTAGAAAAGTGACAGAAAATAACGCTTTTGTAACAATTTTATACGGCGGAGTTCTCCGTGCAGCGACAATGTGCGAGACGGAGCAGCGCCATAGGTGACACGCACAATTCGGAAGCGAGAACCCTCCACGGTCTCCATATTATAAGATTTTAACGTTGCACAAAACCAGATTTACGGCATATAAGATGTCAAAACAGGATATAAATTACACCTGTCGCTTGAATAATTTCCGCGGCGAGCTTGCAGACGAAAGCGTGCGCTGCGTAAACACTCTCAAATCCGTGATGCATTGCAACTATGCTTCCACCTCGATTTCTTATTTGTATCTAATCTAATTGATATGAGACGAAAAATTTACTATTCCCTCGGAAACTAATCGCAAATTGCAATCGGACCCCACAAGCACGCATCGTAAATCTCGTCTGATACGCAAGATACTTTATTTTATGTAGCAATTGCTTGTCATAAGGAAACGCTTGTTTGCTGCATTCTTTTGGCGACTGGCGTAGCTTCCCGACTGGCATAAATGGAAACGTTTAAAACATTACAAAAGCATCCGAGTATGCTCATGCATTTTCATTTTGCTTCACTTGTTACTTGGCGTAATGTTCAGCTATTTTCAAGCGTGCGGCCAAGGGTTACCAGCACGCTCCGGCGTCAGCAGTCCCGGCGTTGTGACGAATGATATATTATTTTGTTAAAAACAACAAACGTGCTCCCGCGTCTCGTTACGTCTCCCCGTCCTCGAGCAACGAGCGTTTATATAACTAACTACATGACGCAGCACTTGGATGGCGGATAAACGCCCGAAACGGACCGGAAGAAGAGGTTGAACGACAACTAAAGCCCGCCAGTAGACAACCGCCAGGAGTGTGATAGCAGTTTCGCGGCTACCGGGCAAGAATACGTCAAGAATACGGCAAAGTAACAAATGCATGCGGGAAGAATTATGCGCTTTACATTTTCGACCCAACGCCGAAAAGAAGATAAATAGTTGGGTTCATAACATATGTTTATTGTAAAATGTTTCGAAGTGTTTAGGTCCGAATGCTGGAGACGATGCATGTGATGGAGGGGAAGGGCTGCGGCGCATTCAAGTACCGTGCACGGACCGCGAACACCCGCGAAATGAGTTTAAATAGGACCAAAGTGAAAGGTAGACGAATGAGTGGAACTCGTGGCAGTGAAGCTGAATAACTTCGAATTGCTTTAACTCCTGCTTTTATTGCTCGTTACACAATGGTTGGAAATATGGCAGTTTTAAATGTACTGTTGTCGTGTTTTGTAGCCACCTCGCATGAACGCTGTTTTCGTGCATTTGCTGCCAATTTGTCAACGCCATTGCGCGCAAATCTTAAAAAACCCTCGCGAAATATTATGCTTTCTGTGCCTGCGTTTGCACTCGTTCGGACGGCGTCTAGAAAGTGCGGACCAAAAGCGGAACTTACTTTGAATCATGGTGATGCATAGCATCGTTAAATAAACAATGCCGAAGGGCTTCATGACGGCGACGCTTCCTCAGCTCCTCTGGACTGCCTTGGCGAAGAGATTTGATTGCGAACTGGGTTGCGGTGTTCAATGCTGCAAGCAAGCCGAGAAAAAAAACAAATTTAACACATTTTTACTCAGATTCGCTCGGACACAGAAAGAATAATGAAATTGTTGTGCCCCCGGCAAATTGATTAAAATAACTTGACTGTTTTAAATTCCGTACGAAGGATGAAATTGCTTTCCTCGCAACAATTCAACAAATATAATGTGCGAGTGAAACTTTGCGCGTACACATTTCAACAAGCGCGTCGTTAAAACTTTTGTGCTTTGTATGCGTTTTATGAATTTTCTCATTTTTACCCCGCATTACGTGTAGGTATAAGACACAACACTGCGAATACATTACTCCACACCAAGAGCACCAGCGCGAAAAAAATAAGCTGCAAACTCGCGCGCTCGGCGTGTTTTCAGCGCGCTTAAGCTTGTTTATTATAAAGAGCTTCTACAGTTCCGCCTTCGCTTGGAGAGTGCGGGGTTCGAGCTGGCCGCCGCCGGTTTCAAGTCATAATGCACGCCGGACGCGACGAGCGGTGCAATAACTTTTAATTTGTCAATACGCGCGAACATGCATTTCATTGTTTCGACTACAAATTGTTTTAATCAGGTTTACGATGGGTATTGGCGCACTAATAAATGAATTGTTTAATGTGTGCGTTGAATGTTTGCGCAGCGGAAACGCACAAATGATGTACCAATGACAAATTCGCGATTTATGTGCATTATTGCGTATGTACATTGTGTATGTCGAAAAAACAAGCGACGCTCCAACCAGAACCACCTCCCGGCATATTGCATAACAGCGTTACAATACGGCCGCAATCTAATTACTTGGCCTTTCGTCTTTCCGGTTGGTTATTTGCTCACCTATCTACCTGCATTTTTGCATTTTCAGCTGGTTACCGTTCATTGATTAAATCGATTCGAGCGAGCGCATAAAAATCACGTAATTAACAGCGCAAATGCCGGTTATTTGCGGGTTTATTAATTAGGAGAGATTTCAAACGATGTTACGTCAAGCGAATATTGCGGTCAATTTAATTCGATATCGAATTAACCGCGCGGCTCGAATCATTTGTTTCTCCAATAATATTTTTGCAGTGAGCTATTCAATTAATCCCCTGCGTGTAAAAATATATGCGATGTGAACAATTCTCAGTCGCTCTCAAGAAGAAAATTCTAAATACAGATGCGCATGTTCCGCTAGATATACGCGTATAGCATACACTTATCACTCCTCGTTTTCAACGTACTCTGTTATTTTTATTCGTTATCGTGCGCCTTGTCGTTGGTTATTTGTAGCAGTTTGTGTTATCGTCCAGTGTGCGAATTCGGCAAATATCTGTTACAGTCAGGCTGCTACGAGTGGCTGGCGCCCATCGAGCACAATACGCTATAAACAAAATTAATTTCGCGATAAAAACAACGACTCCGTGGAGTTTCCGAAAAGATTTGTTGGCAGCTCGACGTCGCGCACCGAGGCTAGTTAGCGCATATCCGCTCTTCCGGATTTTCCGCCTTATCCGATTGTTCCGCTCGGATTCCACCGCAAGCTTACCGTCGATCGCTTTAATTGAATGTAATAATCCCCTAAACCAAAAAATATAATTAATTATTTCTTTTCCTCTTTGCCGACCCATTCACTGGATGTATCTTTTTTTATTACTTGGGATCTTTTCACGCCAAAATTGCATCCAGAATTCCCGCTCATTTCTGCGAGTTACTAAGTCATTTCGATAGTTCCGTTGTCAAATTGTTAATAACATCATTGTCGCATAAATCGCCGTTTGATATTCGACCAAAACTTTCCTTATTGCGATTCCTTTGCGAAGCTATTGCATTCCCTCGACGGTTGGCAACGCATTACGCTAGAGAAAATAATGATTATCGTAAATAGAGTACAATGTAGACGCAACGAGCGCGAGGCGTAACGGAAAATCAAGTCGTGGAAAATGGAAAAACGTTCACAGCGCGCGGGCACGGCGCTATGCGAGCGAATTACCGAAACGTCCTCAGCCATATGAAGCAAATGTACTGTTAAACTGTTATCGCTTCGAACATATTCATATTCTCCTTTTATGCACTTGCGTCGAATCGATGACGGAGATTTTTATTATCTCGTTCTCGATACACTTCCTGCCTCCGGCTCGATAGTCCCCTGGAGAAAACAATTCGCAACAAATTGTGAAATCGTCGAAGACGTCAATCGCAATAGATTACCGTGACTGGTCGATTACACATTTCGTCCAATCAATGAAACGCGAGGCGGATAAATCGCGAGTGTCGCGGTGTGGTGTGGTCGAAAGAAATCGGGCATCGAACAACCCAGTTTCGCCAAGAACACAATCGTCGGGGACACTCTGTCCCGGCGTTCGTTAATTGGATGGGCTGTGAAAAAGTGAAGCGAGCGACCGGATCACGATGCTCGCACCAAGATGTATGAAAAGAAATTGGAGCAACTTTTCTCAGCGGAAAAACGATGGAACGCACAAAAGCAGCGGCGGCTGTGGCGGCGAGAATGAAGTAACGAAAAGAATTGCAATGTACACAAAAAAGGAACCGAGGAAGAGGATGTGGAAACTGGAAGCCAACGCGGTCGCGGCGTCACCGATGAGGGTATGTTAACAATGAAGTGGTTTGTGTTGTGTAGTTAGCACTGGTTCGTGACGTGCACTGAAGGCGCGAGCAATTGGGAGTATCAAGTGACAACAACTTGCAAAAAAAAAACACAGACGGAAGCGGAAGCGGGAGTTGATAGTTTCAACTTGAGTTTGAGCTGAGTTCGAGTCAGATTCCCGCTTTTTCTTGCTCGCTCCAACCGAGCACATCACCCCGAGTGAAAATACCATGCATTCTGGGAAACGTTCATTAAACCTTCATTTCTGTCGATGCTGAGATGGCTGTACAATATCGACGGATAGTCGGATGTAATAACCCGATGGTGGGTCCTGTCTATCAGTTCGCATTAATGCGAAAATCTGAAAGAAAATCAGCAAAACGGCGCTAACATTATAAAGCCATTAGAGCTTTGATATTCGTTGTGTGTGCACTCCTACATGAGTCAGAGGGCAAAAATTCAATGTGTATGCGTCAATCGAGGAGTGCCGGAATGCGCGGAATAAAAATAAAATTTCAGGTTCAAAAGTGAAATGAAAGTTGTGTGTGGTGCATGGAAGGCGCGTGTCCTGATGGCTTCGAATCATGTCGGTTGGATGATTACCTTCCCTGCAATGTGAGTAATCGGAGGTCGGCGCTCCAAAGAAATCGTACTAGAGTAATGCCGCAAAATATTAATTTTATGCGAGTGCTTTGTGTGCGATCTGCTTGTAAAAGGTATATATATTTTTACGAACGTCGCAGGAATTGAATTCCTCGTGAATCGGATGTGCATACGCCGCGGTACTTTCGATTCTCAGCCGGGGCAAGTTTTGCGTCGAATTGCGTGATATTAGGGGAAACATTTTCCTGCCGAAGCGACGCCATGCCGCAAATCATCCAACAACCAACTTTGGAATTCAAACGGCGGAAATATGAAAAAGGCCAACAATGGCGTCGAACAGAAGAGAATAATAGGTACACGCACAAATAAATGTTTTGATGCTGCAAGCGACAAAGCGCCGCAGCGCAGACAGCAATATCATTTATTTAACCAATGGCTTGAATAAAATTAAGAGGTACGATCTTCGCATTCGAAGTTGGTTTTGCTCACCCTGCTTTCATTTAATGGTAGAGCATTCCGGCATTCATAGCTCACTTTTCGCGATTTTATTATTATGCGATTAAGCAAGCCGCGTCACCAGCCTTCATTTCAAATAAAGCCTGCATTACTAAAGCAATTGAGCTAAGCAGCCACGAGGACAATGAAAGAAGTGTCTAGGGGTATATCTTCTTACCACGATGATGACGAGCATAGCATAGCATAAACATTCTAAAGAAATCGACGATTTATTAGCTGGATGCTTGGTTCAAATTTTGAGAATCAGATTCGCCCGTTGCAATTTTAGCCGCGCGTCTGCCTCAGAACGTTCGTAAATACAAAACGTGCGGATATAGGCATTCGTTGGATATGCACGAAGAACAAGGGGTTTCCAAGCAGAATATCAAAATGTACAGTGGGTAGCGCGTGGGTAGATCGGAGCTCGGGTCTAATTTAACTGCTCGATATATTTGCTATTCGAATTTCCGTTGATTAAGCCCAAAACGGAAAGGTGTGAATCAGGACGAGGGTTGCGTCGTTTACGTGTGTATATTGTTATTTGTTCGAGAGCTTTGCGGCGCGCAACTCGTGGAAAGGTTGCCGGCGTTTCGGTAATTTCGATCTCGTCAGCGGTTAACAAGAAGCAATAAGGACCGAAGCGATGAGATGTCGGCGTTTACGTGTTTGTCTAGCGAGACGAACAAACGTCGAGATGTTCACATTGTCAATTTGAGATGGCAGAGGCGCCGAGCGACCACTGCAATTGCGGCTGCAGCAACATGGATTATATTATTAATCACACACAACGGGGACACCACTAATTGATTTCCGAATGGCAATTTGTTGTAATCGCGTGCTCGGCTGCAACCGAATACACTTCCTAATGAAGCGGAGAAATCAATTCGAGGACGCGCGCTATCCAAATGTGTCAACAACAATTTTCGGCGCACCTGGAGACTTTCCAGCAGTTGATTTTCGATGTCTGTAGGGAATCGGGTAAACGACCTCGGTTGGCACGGTGGAACACTTGAAAATAGCGTTTCGAGAGGAACGTCGGAATGTAGAAAAATAAAGACTTAATATTTAAGAACACATGCACTCGAACGAAATCGTCGAGCGACGCGTTTTTGCAGACAGCAGGAGGGAACACACATGACCGCACGAACACGACACTCAATTCCGCACCAATATTCGGACCGAACGCATTTTATTATTCCCGAGAGTAAATGCCAAAAAGACCCCGCTTCTTGCGAATCTATCTCACATTTCGGCTCCCTGTTCCAACTTTTCTCGGGAATGTACGGCGCGCTCGCCACCACGCCGATAAATCTTAAACGGCGCTATCAGAAACTCCCCAATAAACTCGCCGCCCGCCCGACGCGCCGCTCATTCAGGCCAGTGAGTCATATAACACAGCCCGCTTGCAGATAGCCGATACACAAGTGCTTCTCAGCACTCGAAAAAGATGTCGAGCTTATTCGACTTTTTCTTTAGAAAAAAGTCGGCGACGTGTGTGCGCTACACTCCGCCGCGCTGATCTATTGTATGTCCGCTCAGAATCTTCCATTCGGTTTTATGATGACAAAGGCCGAAAGTAGATCGAAAGAATTAGCAGGGATAGCGGCGGAAGACCAATTCCATGCCATTTCACCACAAGAAAACGAAAGGAATCTGGCATGTTTTGGTCACTTCATAAACGCAACATTAAATAAAGGACTTTCCGATCGGTCGATCAAACGGAACAACCACGCGGCAAACGCCAGCGAGTGTATTGTGTATTTTACCCCCCGGCTGCTGCCATCACAATGCACCCTCGCGCGCCTGTTTGTGGCGAGTGCGAAAGAGTATTGCCAATTCATAATTGAAATTGCAAATACTCGGTATGTCGGCTCGTGCACGTAGGTTAAATCTATAAACAGCCCTATAAGTGTGGTACTCATAATAGCATATTTAATGATTATTCCGATTATTTCATGTGCAACACGCGCGCACGTCCGTTTTTTGCAAAAAGCCCAATGCGCCAACCGACTGATTGATTGCGATTGATTGTTGCGGCGGTTATTGAATTGTGCGAGCAGGATTTTTGCGTTCGCTAGCCGCGAGGGAGTTCGCTACAAGCGGTACTAATTACGCACGTTAATTTACACGCTTCAAAAAACACAATCAATACAACATATTTTCCAGTACCCAAACACTCCACAGACACTCTTTCAATGTACATTAAACTAGTGTACTACTATAATTCGCCTATAATTACGTAATTCTAGCTGAATTTAAATGCTGCTTTTGTTTCCGTGTTTAATGAACGTATTGAGCATTATGGACACTGTTAAAAGTCTTTACAATAGTTATGATTTATTTAAAAGAGTTTTACAAATTTTTATTTATTAATTTTTACAAATTACAAAATGTTATAGATCTCCACTGTTTTTAGACACAAAAAGTGATACTTTATATACGAATGACCAAGCCGTGAGTAAAGTACTTTATCTACGGGCATTACCTACGGGGTGGAGCTTGCACCTGCGTATTTGCCTATGGTGCAGCACCAGACCATATGAAATGCCATACGCTGCCAGTCAATCAAGTCAAAGCAGCCGCTGCTGCGGCTCGTGTCGGCGTGGCACGACATTTATAACCTTAAACTATTTTTTTTTATAACCTTAAACTTCTCAGTAGTGTGCGAGCGAATTTCGAAGATTTAAAATACAAAAACCTAAATGTGGAAATAGAGTGGAAGTAGAAAAACTAACGAAAGTATCACGTGGCTAAACGTTGTTAAACACTCCATTGATTAAACGCTGACTATACTTGCTCTAAATCAATCTCGTGATTAAAGCCCTCATTTGGCCACTCAATACTTAATATACTATTTCCGTGAACTCATTAAGTATAGAAATATTTGTAGGTGAGATTTTCATGTGATAAAACTAACACCTCCATATACATTCAATAATAAAAGAAGCAAATAACATCTTGTTAATTAAGCACTCACCACACCTTAGTATTAGTATTTATTTGAATGTCGGCTTTGATCATAGTAATATATTAATATACGCTGCGGACATCTGAGCACCGCGCAATCGTAATACACTTTAGCCCGCGACGCAAGACTGAAGCTCGCGTGAACCATCAATCATTCAACTGCGGACGGAGTGAACAAACGACAATAGATTGAGAAAGCCTTGTTCCTGCTGCCACTCCTCCAGGATTCCACCGCATCGCAGCATATCACATTGTACGCAGACTAATTGAATTAAGAATTCAAGAAAATTTAATTTATGGGTTCTTCTATTGTTGTCATGTCGAGAAAATTGAAAGAAGCGTTGACTTAACGAATTAAAACTTTGATTGTTAGTCACACTAATTGGCAATTTAAGCAGTTTTCGGCTTTTGTTAGATGCGCTGATAACTTTGGAAATAAAACTTCCAAAACGCAAACCGCATTTTGATTAGAAAAACATTGCAATAATCTAATTAGTTTTAACGCAACATCTCAACAACTATCTTCGTGGTCGTCACATTGTGTATAATAAAAACATTTCCAAATAGTGTTTGATTGATAAGTATTTAATTTTAGTGTTGCGTACAGAAAAGAATTTAATAAACGCCAAAAATGTGCAGCCGATTTGATTTGATTACATGAAGCTGAGGTATAATCTTCATTACGTTTTAGGTTTCGCAAAGCAATTATTATCATTAAAAGTTCGTCATCTGACAGAATGCAATTTACATGGGACACAAAAATCGCGGATTGTGAAGATCGTTGTTAAGTGAACATTGGCATTCCACGCGCGACAAAGAATTGAATCGGCGTGTCGCCTTGCGCTCGAAAATTTTCAATTAAATCACTCTGTCCTCGTCTCGTTACGCAGCGGCATGCCCGGCGCCTTCACTTCTGCTACAGTCACACTTTTTTTTCTCGCATTATTTCCTTCATTTTTTCAACCCTGTAGTAGAGGGACTGCGGTTTTCAAATATTCAGCCGAAGGAAGAAGAGTCAAATATTTATTAATGCCAGAGCGTCTCGGTGAGCCTCGGTGCAGGGTTTTAATAATGAAAAAGTGTGCAGCCATAGTTGTCGCTCCGCAACACAAGTACCCAATGCCGAGCGCCAGTGCTGGCGGCGGTTCTAGCCGCTGGCGGGGTAACGTTCCGCCACCATCGCGCGTCATACAAACCCCGCCGAGACGGCAGCAGCTACATTGTTCCTGCCGGAATGCGAACAAGAAGAGGATTTATAGACCCTCGTTTCGGCAATGAAAGACAACGAGACACTTTGATGTCGTGTGGCCAATAAAAGTCGCTCGAAATGATGTTTAGATTTACATCGGCAAGAGGACTCCATCCAGTTACATCGCGAGAATATTTTATATTTCATACATTAACAATTTTAAATCCTATATTCAATAAAGAGACTAGATGCCATTTTTTCCGACAAAAAAAAAATAACGATCATTGACTTCAAAGTAATCAACATGATACTTCCTCAACGACGTGAACGTTAAACGAGATATTTTGAGGGTCAAAGAAACCGAAATCAAGGCCTGATGCTTCTGCGCCAAAAACTTGTCTGGCACCAAGAAACATATGATTATAGCCGAGTAGGATATTGAACTTGGGATGGTTGTTTATTAAGTAATATGCAAATTCAAATCTCGAAAAAATCCGTTACTACTGATTTATGTTTATCGATCTCCATCTCGAGCTCACTCTCGCTGGAAACATTTTTTAATCGTTTCGTAGACGTTGATTCTTACAGTTCCGTGGCGCGCGCTCAGATAAATTCGATTTTTTGTTTTATATTTTCATAATTTATTTACTTATCAACTCGTAAATCTCACACGTCATTGGCAGATGCTTTTTTCCATTTCGCATATTTCGATCAAAAATTCTATTACGGCGCTATGCGAGCGAACGAAAATGATGACGATGTTAAGACAAGGTAACATAAATTTCCCGGCTGCTTGAAAATTACCGAATTTTCAACGGCGACTTCGGCGAAAAGACGAGGCAAGTCAAAAGGGAAAGAGAGCAAAAAGTGGCACAAAAGAATCGCTGCATAGTGTAGCTGGTAACAATGCAGCTAATTTAAGCAGTTTTAATATTAATAGCCACCAGATGCAAGTGTAGATAGATACCTATCATACACGTAGAAAATAAAATTCCCCTTTACATAAAGCTATTCAATATTCTGAGTAGGTATCTCGAGTCAAAGCATAGTATCGAATATTTACCTTTTTAATAAAATTATACAAACGGAAATTGTTAAGATACACTGAATATGTGCATACGTATTTTTGTATTGAAGCAATTGAGGGCCAGAGAGCATCGTCGAAGTCGGTCGTATTGAGATCAAACCCTTTTTTCATTTATGATCCCATTCACAATTCGCACAATTGTAACATTCTTCGTTTATTTCGACTACTCGCTTTACATATTTAGCCGCAATTTCGATGCGCTCCCGCACACCCTTCAATTGTTTGCGGTTTGCCTCACCTGAATTAGCAAGATAAGAACGTGTTTGGGCGCGATGAGGTGTGGCGCCTTGTTTAAAATTGATTACGGCCGTTTTGCCGGCAATGGGGGAGAGTTCTTCGGGCTGCGCGAGCCGGCACAAACAAAAAAGCAAATTGAATTATTTTTAATGGAATTAATCAGCATAAAACTTCTTAAAAAACAAAGGCGAGCGTCCGCCGTATTTTACGGCGCGTGGAAACGTTTTCGATTAAATTAATATCAAAGTGGATGAGGGCGGAAGTGGCCGGAAAGACGTCGAAAGTATGGATGATCGGGGATACTGAGCGAAATTACGATGATTAATAAGGTTTCCGCGGTTCGTTTCGGCGTAGTATTGGCGCCTAGGGCGAGGCGGGTGGTAAGAAATAATCGTATCCTTTCCTCAATACTAATGAGGAAATTAATTACACCCAAGGTTAACGTCTACGCCGCCGCCGAACTGCCAATATAATGACAAAAGTTGCGGTCTTTAATTGATGAGTAGTTATGGAAGTAAATATGCGTACAAGTGGAATGCAAACAAAGATTTAACCAAAAAAAATTAAACATGTAATTATATATATAGCAATATATGGTGATCTTATACTTCCTCTAATTATAAATCCACTCAATTACAAAATAACAAAAAATACGAGCACTCTCGCTGTAAAAATAATAAAAATGATTAAAGAGAACAAAATAATAAATACATTTTTTACGAGTACAATATTTTGAGCTATAAGTTCGGAAGACTACAAATAAGTTTCATTACACATGCGGTATTCAAATGACAAGGGTGCAAGGGTCAATGTTGTGTAGCATAGCGTGCTTAAACATTTTCTAGTTTAGTTTAGATTATTCCGGTTTAAATTGTTTGGATAAACTTCGAATCTGAAATAATTGTCGCTTAGCTGCGGATCGTTGTGTGCCCGCGCTCGATATTGCCGACTTGTACGCAAATCTTGAATCGCAAAACTTCGGAATTACTCCGTCATAATTATACCAAATGTTTCTGTTATTGTTATTGTTGCTGCTAGTGGCACGTTTATTATTATTATTATCGTGGAATTGTAGCGGCGGCAGATTATATGACATTGGAATTATCGTACACATCAATTCACATCACGCAATTCGCACCGACGCGTACAACGTGTTGCAAATTTGAACATCAGGCAACAAAGAAATGCTCGGGCATGCCGTGACATAGCCGCAAAGACAACGAATTAATTATGAAATTAATCGAGGGGAGGATGAATCGAAGCGCGCGGTATATCACTTCTGTGTACCACACACCTTCCGCATTATATAATAATAGTAGCATTGTACTCTCATTACCACCCCAATTTGCAAGTATACGCAGCTGGTGGAGTTGGAGCTGGGGCTGGAGCTAAATCTGTGTCAAACGTGATCATCATAAAATCATAATGCACAGCCGATGCAAACGACGTGTGTGGCTTTAGCATGTGATAATTCTTCGGGATTTGTTTGGTGGTTGGTTTGGCGGGACACCCGGTTAAATAGTTTCAGCCCCGATCGGAGTTTTGGGATAATGTATTCGGCGAGCAGGAACTGCAAAGAGCTAATACCTTGCAGCCGGGAGAGAATCGGTCCGATGGGCCTCCTGCGCCTCCCGCCGCCTCCGCATTTCGAGGTTGCTTAGATGTATACGTGTATGAGCGAAAGGGTGTTTGCCATGTCGCTTCTGCGGTATATGCCGGCGCTCATTCGAGCAATGATTTATTGCGAGGCTAACGGATCATGCCACTTAAATAATCCATCAAGAACGTTTTGTGCGTTAACAAGCGGGCGTATATCGCGCGCGCGAGCGTCGCTTGACAATGCAATGTCTCAACTGCTCCAACGTGCCATCAATGCCACCCCCGTATTGTACACGCGGGGAACAAGCACAGTGCATAGTGGAGCCACGCTCGACGCCGGTATTTAGCACATTTAACAAACCATAAACCTGCGACGCGGAACGCCGAAAAGTTTGCGCAACACATGCAAACAAACTATGAAAAGCGAAAATGTAAACTGCAATTACGATCGACATTGCGTTTAACCCGAAATTCGTAAACATGTTAATTGAAATACGAGTTTTTTAATTTTCTGTGAAAAACCTGAGCGGCGCTCCCACAAAGACCGCACACAGATTGCGGAAGGAAGTAGGTGTGTGTGTGTGTGTGTGTGTGTGTGTTAAGGCGGGGTAAGATCGCTGTTTGTATGAATAACTGCTGATGTCGGGAAAATCGAAATGCACAAATATCCCACACTCGAGGAACTCGAAATAAAGGAAAAAATGAAACCGCGCAAGTATGTGCAGATAAAAAAGCATCATGTGGCCTAATCACCCCGCCGGGTACTGAAACACCAAGAAGGTGGATATGTAAGTGAAGTGGATCGAAATAGGAAAAATTCCATCGTCAGCAAATTTGCCGAATTGCAACTAAGAATGTGTGCGCACGGCGATAAAATGTGTCAATACAGTTTCTTCCCATTCACATCCTCCTCCTCTTCGGTCGTAACGCAGTCCTTACGCCTGTTTGCGCGCTTACACAGGATTAGAATCGAGAACGCGCGCGCACAACACAAGGAACGTGCGGCAGTTGTAAACACGAATTTCGATACGTTGAAAATGAAAATATTAGACACGCTTAGCGATTAAATTTCACGGTTTTGTAAGACGTCTCCGTTGAAATGGAGGAAGCGCAAAGCGCACCGAGGCGTACGGGGAAAAAGTTTACACCAAAGGATACAACGAGAAAAGGAGTGTATTTGCATACGGCTCGTAACACGCCCACGCGTAATAGCGATCTTTCGTGTTTCGCGCTCATCAGCTCGCCGCGTTTTGTAATTAGATTGTGATGTACGCGACGCAGCACGCTCGGTCGAATCCATTAGTTACCACTACTTCAGTTACAATATCATTATGATTTGTTACTACTTGTAATTATATCTGTGTCGTCTCTTGCGAGGACGAATTATTACTACTCGGCGCTTTTTCTCGCTACATTTGCACCTAGTTTTGCGCGGCTCAATAGGATTCAGTTGCAATCATTTGCTCAAGCATATAATCAGCGACGGCATTGAAGCGTAATTGCACTTGAAAATTGATGCGTGCCAAGAATAACTAATCGAAGAGGTTTACATCACGCCGTCATTGTCATCGATGTTCGACTTCGCGTCTTTCGCGCTTCGAATTTTTCGTCGTGTTTGCGCTTGAAGCAATGTTCATTCTTAACACTGCAGTTGTCGCGCGCCGCGTTTTGCTCTGACTTCTTATTTCATTACTGCTTATCCACGTGCATATAAGGTGCAAGTAGGGTTACCAACTCTCAAAAGGACCAATCCGGGAGAATTATTACTCGCAAAGTGAGTGAATAGCGACGAATGCATTTAATTTTTTGAAAAACCGGAGAAATTGTTGTTCTTCGGGAAGTCGGGAGGTTACCCATTATTACCGGAATCACCCGGGCAATCCAGGAGGGTTGGGAACCCTAGGTGCAAGTAATACCTGACGTTTATAAATCGATCCAAATAAATCCCCATAATTAGATCTCAATTTTAACGCTTACTTTATTTATGTATATACACACTTTGATGATAATGATTTTTATATAATGAAAAGAATTTTAAAATATGGCATGTTTTGTAAAGAATTTCCCGAGGCGAATTTTTACCTCCTTCATCTTAATCTTTCCCTATTTAGATATGTACAAAAAAGAAACAATAAGTAAATTTAAGTAAACTTTATAAGCGCGAGTTCTACAGTGTTAATTCAATAGACGGCCGTCGGCTGTGATAATTAATTTCATCGCGCCTCGCATCCGAAGGATTTCACGATCTGCGCGCTTCGACACGTCGCGCACGTAGCGCACACCTGACGTGCACGCATTACCTAATCGCTTGCGCAATTAACATATGTTGTTATGGATTATAATAAATATCCGAAGCAGCTCGCAGCTCGGACAATAATGACGGGGCGTAATTAAAGTGATTTTTGATTAATGAAACACCTGTTCTTGCCGGAGGTGGCTGCGTTTAATTTATAATGGACCACAGACGCGCGGTGGGGCGACGATAATTTTCGATTCGCAAATATGTGGCCTGCAGGGTCGGGAGACGCAACGCGGCGGTGGCAAGTGTCCCGGCGCACTTTACGAATTGCCAGCGGTTGCAATATCGAAAGAGCTGCAAATATGCGACCGGCTGGAAGACGCGGTCGACTAGATGGATGGGATTATTAAAACATATTCGGCATACGCTCTCGCCGGAACCAACCGCTATGCGCCACGTTAGTGAGGGACTATGTAATAAATGAATGCGAGTGTGATGAGTAGGTATGATAGGAAAATGCAATTTTCGGTTGATTAATAAATACCGAAAATTCCGAATGTTATATCGGAAATTACAGTGCCTGGTGTGTGCGTATTCGTAAATCACGAGGACGAGCGCTTAATAATATCGCGTTATTGGGCAATGCCACGTGAATAATTCTACTTCGATAACTCCATTTCGCCCGCGGTATAGGCTAAATAATTGTTGATGTTGTGACTGGGTGAATTGGACGTTTCAATTAGCATGCTTGCGGTAACTTTTGACATTCCGCATTAGTCCGCCATAGTGGCAAAGTATTTATTTATGAAAATACGCTGCAAAAATAAAATACGCTCGTAATTCGTGCGCGGAAACAATAAACAATGTCGTGCGCACCGTACGCGTAGAATGTTTGGGCAACAAGACCAAATGCAAACATCCGCACAACAAACGACGTAAACGCGAATGAAATTTAAGTAATTTATTTCGTTGCGATCCCTGCACTCGGTCTTATCTCTTTGATAAGTCGATTATCCACAGCACTCGCCAGGCTACCCGCCGCTTTGCAACTCCGAGAGTGAAGTGTGTATACAAGAGTATCAAAAGCACCGACGACCACAAAAGAACAAAAGTTTGCCAACGACGTCCCAGCCGCGCGCGCCGCCGTTTGAACTCCACAACTGACGATGCCTTTTTAACTACCGGTGCGGGATGGAAACACACGCGCGCCCGAATCTTTACAAATTTACAACAATGCGCCCGACTGCGCGACCGCGACATATTTGCCCGACCCTATCACATTATGGTGCGTAAACAAGCATCGCCAGTCCTGGCTGGAGCGCCTGCACATCAGGCGAGCTCATTAAACGGACGTTATTTTAATTTTAATTCACGCGAAATAACTTTTAAAACACGATGGCCAAAGACACAGCGCACTTCATTTTCGGCATTGAGCGATTTTTTCGTGTGTACGCGGGTCGCGCTCGCGCGTCCGTTGTTTTTGCATTTGAATTGAAATTTAAATTTCAATATCGCAATATAGCTGCATGGCGTACTTGCACAGACAGGCGGGGGCGGCGGAGCGCACAAATCGTGTCGTGGACCCGGACTACACGGATTAAACTTCGCACGCCATCCGCTTTATTGTAGTCGGGACAATCCCATATTATAAGTACAGCTAAGTGTCTACGCTATCAAAACAAGCGTAAGTATGGCGCGGGGGAAAAGGGCAGACGCGACGCGACGTGCCGCAACGCCCAAGTCGTGATGTTTCTCCTTTTGCATTGCACCTTGCAATTAATATGCAAATGGTTCGATGTCACCGGGGAGCTAAACTCGGTAGCGCGAAATTTCGGCAGCTTCGCAACAAATACACTGATAAATTTACACGTTTCATATACCGAGGGTAGACCTGCATGTCTCTCATGAAAAACATCAAAATTTCTCGGATAATTCTCAGAGGAATGAATGCTTTAGATGTCTGTTACCCAAATTTTCCATAAGTAAATTGTTGGTACATTATAAACAAACATGCGTCAGCTATTGTAAAGGTTCGATGCAGACAATTTAAAACAAGTTGGTTTTTTGCAATTTGCATAAAAATGCAATAAATTTTTTACCGATTTTGTGTGCAGTGAATTAAAAGGATCTTTAATGAATATTGTGTACGGCTTGGTCGTCCGTATATAAAGTACCACGTTTTGGGTCTAAGTACCGTGGATAAACTGGCGTTTTACAGGTGGAAGTAGAAAAAAAATCATTTATACTGTTTATACGTAATTAATTGTATATTAAGTATAAAGTGGCTAAACGAGGGCTTTACTCACGAGATATATTGAAAGCGAGCGTAGCTAGTGTTTAATCAATCGAGTTTTTAACAACGTTTAGTCAGGTGATGCTTACGCTACTTTTCTCTTCCACTCTATTTCTACGTTTAGGATTTTGTATTTTAAATCTTCGAAACTCGCACACTACTGGGAAATGTAAGGTTATAAATATCGTGCCGACACAAGCAGCATAGGTGGATGTAAAATTAATTCATAATGGACCTTCATAAAGGGGAGTATAATTTTTGCAAATATGTAATATTAATTATAGTTCTTTTAAAAGCAAATACGATACCCTGCTGTAGTATCTTTTTCTCGTGTACTACTTAAAGCTTCGAGTTTTCAACAAGTATTATTGCAGTATTGTGGTTGAATAACACGAAATATGTATATTTCTATGATGTAGTAATTAGAAGTAATGAATTGAAACGATATCGAAACATATATTTGTTTTATTATCGAAATCATGCATGTATTAAACGAAAGCTAATGTTCGAGTGGCAGGAAGTCAAAGCAAATTATAAATTTCTTCGTTTACTTCAAATCGCGATTGTTACAATGGCACGTTGCTTAATAATGCGGTTAGTAAGACCGATCGATGCTCATTGAAATACAGCATTTAGAAAACACGAAACAAGTATTTTTATGCGGTTCTTGTACAATACACACATAAATGAACTATATACACTGATTGCGCTATACTGCAGCAATCGTTCAACAATAAAAACAAATTTAAAGATTGATTATTCAACGCCGCCAAAGTGTGTGTCGACGGAGCGAGGTCACCGCCGCATTCGGCCTAATAACAGGCTCTTTGTTTTAAGGCACCATTTGGTACCATAAATTTCGGCAGCGCAAATTTGGCCACAATCGACGGCCAGACACACAAAGCCGCCAATTGTCAATGTATAACACAACGTAATACTCTTTACTGTGATTAACGTAACAGTAGTCATGCTAGTTCCACTTTATCATGTGCAATTCATCACGAAACAGATGGTAGGTACCCCGAAGAGAATTTTTGTGCTGGCCTCGCATGCGCATTGCATTCATTGTTTGAAATTCTTCAATTCATGGATAAATCCGCGTCGCGCATCCTTTTCGATTTCAATTTCACGCGTTTCACGTCCGGGCGGCACGTTTACATTTGTCCTTCATATTTCAAGTATTATTTCACGATTCAGTAGTTATGTCAACAATATCACCCGTGCAAGCATGTGTGACAAATCGTCCGCACTCATTGTTCATTTCCCAATGTCGAATAAAGTTTTGTTCTTTTGTATTTGTTCTTCGATTTTTTACATCTTAGACGCACGATGGTGATAAACGCGAATACTAATTAAGCAATGCGTGCGGAGCAGAGGTGCGGTGAGTGTCGATTGAAAGTGGTTATTATTGTACCTTAATTCGATTTAATTAAATTAAGTCCAACAAACTATTAATAGCGCGCAATGCGCTTTTGTCGTTTGGAGACACAAAAGTAACGCGAGCGCGCGGCTTACGCGCGAACGAAGCGCTGAAAACCTAAACCTATTTCGCCGAAGCATCGAGGGGAATTACGTGAGGCCCAGCGATGCAAACATTCAATTGGATTGAATCGAAAGGATTATGAAGAGACGAGGTTAGTCGAGGTCAATTTTGCCTCGCGCTAGTAGACGGCCAGTGCCTAGACTCCAACTGGCGTATAATATTTTAATCTGTACTCTTAAAACTCACAACAGACGCTAATAAGCTGCTCATTTGAATCGAAACATGATATAGATAAAATACATAAATAGATGCCGCAGGAACTCAAATAGAAACGATTGATTTCGACTTAGGTATATCCAAGGTGAACGAACCGCATTACAGTAGTTTTGTCCAAGTGCTAAGGTTTATATCAATATCAAATCGAATAAAGTAAAAAAATAACTGTTTAGCTGTAGGTATATTTAAAAAACTTGATTTTCGAGTCTTCATAACTGTAAGGTAAAGATAAACAACTTTGCGTAGAATTTGCAGAGTTCCCATTTTTTACTCTGAGCGTACAAAACTGACCTGAGCCTATGCAAGCTGTTTGCGTGTCAAAACTATGTGACAAGTCTTAAGTTAGTTCCGCAGAGGATGCCACGGAATGTTAAAGATTGCCGATCCCCCGGCGGGAATTTTCGGCATACACTGTCTGCACGTGCATCCCTTGGATGGACCTCCAACTTTTAACACTTTAACTGTATAATTCGAAGCGCTGTCAACTTTTCAATGCGCGATTCACGATTCTCCATTCGACGCTGCGGACGCTGCGATTCCTTCGGCGTTGATCCCATATCCTTTATCCTAATGCATAATGCATGTCAGAAACCTGGCGTTTGTCTTATTGCCCTGCTTATTCACCCCATCGTGGCCGCTTGGAAACCGGCGCGCCGGATCGAGTGCGTTGTGTTTCCCTTGTTTCTATCATTTTATTTTCGTATATTTTTGCATTTTCCCATAGCGCAAAACTTGCGGGCCCGTCTATTCGTGCAAATTGTAATTTAATTTTTCATTTTTTATGTGCGGACATTTGAATTTCATGAGGTAGTAAAAGTTGAAAATAATTATTACTATTATTATAATTATTAACATACCTACATAAGTATATATGAAACATTTTTCTTTAACTAAATATAACGTGTTTACTTTTGGTTGTGGACGGCGGTTGGCAGCGACGTGTTCCGTTTGTGGACGGCAGCATCACAACGAATGCAATCTAACTTTCCGGCGCCGCCGCCCGCCGCGTATTGTGATTTTTTATTTAATATTCATCGAGCAGTTTGCTAGCGGCGCGGAGCGTTACGACTCGACGTCTCTGATAAACGAATGACCGACGTGGCCTCCCTAGCTTACGCCTCCCTCGCCACCGCCGCGTCGTCTAAATCTCGCTCGGTTTTGAAACTTTAAACCATCGCAAATAAACTCCACCTGAACAGACTGCAGCATTAATATATACATGAACGTGACGAATGAATTTAATTCCTAATTTATATTTATTTACGTCGACCGGGAAACACTCCCTAGGAGAGATTCGGCGGAACAAGTAGAAAAAGTGCATCGCAAGTTAATTCGATTGAAGCTCGTCGGCGTGCATTAATGCGTTTAATACTTTTTGGAAGTCGCGCGTTACGTGACGGAAAGGACTTTCCACCGTGAGGAGGTAAGAAGCGTCTAGGCGACACGACGCGATTGGCCGCGGCCCGCCGCCGCCAAGTATTTACAGGCGCGGCGTGCAGAAGTCGTGCGACGTTCGACGTCAGGAAACATCGCCACGAAACGGAAACTTTCGGGAGCTGCACAACTTCGACCCGTGTACGTCCGTGAGCGTAGGTATCCCTCCTCGCGTTGGACGACGCATTTTAATCGAGCACGTACTTCGTCAAGTTTTCTTCGGTAATTTTTAATCTTCTTTCTGCTGCCGGGCTGGAAAAATTTAGTGGTCGTTTTCGCGGTGGGTGGTCACATTTCGTAAAGTTTTACAACTCGCTCGGATATTACGCAAATTTGTGAAGTTGTCACAGCGAGCAGGAACAACCCATTCCGATGCCGAAATACGACGTATCACGATTTGTTCGGTTAATAAATAGTCGCGTCGGCCTCTTTCGTAATTTCAAAGAAAACGTAGTTTTGCGCTACAATAATATTTGAGGCTCAAACAACCGCATGCGCGTGAGCTCTCAGTTCGTTCCATAAACAGTGCTAATGCGTAAAATCAACACGGCGATTAGGTAATTGTAGAAACGAGAAACCGATATGCTTCGGTGAGCAATACGTGCACAATATAAACAATGCGTGGCAACATTTTTCGCATTTTATTTTCAATTGCAACTTTGTTGAGCGTAAGTATTGCACTATTCCGTTTGCCCAACATCTTCGACACTTGGAAAATTATTTATTGCCATAAAACTCGTTCTTTTTATTCCCAAAACTGTCCTCTACAATTAAACGCCATACCAGGCGATAAGAAATAGTTCATCATGTTTTGGGCGATCTGTTCGTCAATTGCTAATGTTCATTCCAGCGAGCAGACGTTCGGCATTCGCTGATAGCTCATAAATGTTTAACGCGCACTTACGATATTGTTTCAGCTTTCAGTGCGCTCCGATGCAATTCGTCTCATTTAACATTAACCCAAATTCAACGCGTCTGAATGAGGAATTGGAGTTAAGGTTATGAATCGATTGGGTATTGCCGCCACACAATGAATAGCTTCAATCGATGCGCGCTGACGCTTATTCCGATTTTCTGTTTTCGTTGTTTGCTTGTCGGTGGGTTTGTTTGTTCGCGATGATCGTTCTTGTTGTGCTTGAACTAATCACGCTTACGGCGACGCGATAAGGCGATGAATCAAGTGCGTGCGCTGCACGTAAGCGCGCTAAGATCACGCGCAGATTTCTAATGAGAATGAGGTTCATTTACATAAATGGCGCTGGCGCGCGCCCGCTAAAAACCGTCGCCGAGACAACTGCGACATGAGAGACCGTGAGCATCGCACACTCATCTGCATACGTGCCGTGCTTTATTTGATGACAATTTGAGCTCGTGGAAGAAAAAATCAAATGGTTATAGACGCTATAATACGAGCCACGATTACCTATGTGTCTGAACGATGTCAAGTGCGTTTCCATACATGGCTAATGAGATAAGCGCATCTTCTCATTAACACGGGCCTACCTGACAATTTACCTGCTGCGCACTTGCCCTCTACATTAATTCCAGATAAAGCTAATAGATCAATTAAATTCATTTTAACACAACAACTTATAACCGTAAGTATTTAGTATAAAATATGGCTATTCAGTAAATTAGTAACATCGTAATAGAAATGTATAAATTTTCTATAACTACAGTTACTATCTGTATGAGTTTTGTGTGAAAAAGTAGTTGAATAATATTTTTCTCCAAAAAGTCGCTAATTGCCAATTAAACTCTACCACGGTAATTCTACATTGATTACTATATTAATTCTACTACATTGATTTTTTTTCGAAATTCTACATCGAAATATTTGTTACTAAAACCCAGATTATTAATAAAATAGAGCCCTTCACGTAATACTCTCCCAATTTATAAAAAAAAGTTCTTTATTTCTCTTGACAATTACAAACCTACGCAAATTTTATCATAGTTCACTTGAAATTAAAAATCAGCCCGAATGTATGTATTCAAAAGATGAAATTAGAATTCGTGTAACTTTTTTGTTTATTTTATCAATTGTGTCTGACTTATCATTAATCGTGTTTTTTTTTTCAATACAGTACTATTGTTTTGTGCTCTCCAATCGGTGAGCACTTTAATTAAAAAATATACCCACCACAACATTTAAAAAATGCATAGATACTGCTTATTCGTTTTGTTAGAATGAATAAAATTGCAACACAAACGCTGACAAAGCAAATTTTTCGTATCATAATTAAATGAACCATATGATATGCAGACAATATTTCACGGTTTAATTAATATTTAAACGTAATTTAATAAATAGAAATGCTGCACAATGCAAACTCGTCGAACATCGAACATGCTGCCGAATTGCCGCACTGCCGCAACGCACATGTCGGCACAGAGAGGTAGGGTAGAGAGGTATTAATGAAATGATAAAATCGTATCGATCGCAATCGCATAAACGAAAACGTTTACTAATAAACGTCGGATGCCGCTACACAGTTCGCTGACTGCTTTGTCCACACCGTCGACAGCGTTTTCCACTCATTTGTTCTTCGACGTTCGTCAAACTTGAGCTAATTTGTTTCGTTTTATTGATGATGCATCGCGCCGGGTTGCGCAATCAATTCGTAATTTAATAATCGACCAGTTTGCCGCGCGACCGGCCCCAATCACAAAGTAATGATCTAACATCGAACCCAGCGAAAAACGTCGAATATTTGACGGCGAGCGCGCGTGCGCAGCCTGGACCTCCTCCCAGGCATAAAATGTTAATTCCCATTAATAATTTAATAGGTGCGAATCGCACACCGGTGCTGGGTTATGGCCAAGGACAAGAGTGAAATAAACTTTCGAAAGAACAAAGTGATTAGTTTTGCGTACAACAACGTACGCTTTACGTACCTAATACAAGTTCTAAGATGGACCGAATAATATTTGCGGCGACAATTTCCTACTTCGGTTCGAATCGATTATGCGGGCTTTGTTCTTCGTCGCGGCGCGAAACCAAGTGGAACGTAGAGGTCGAAATAATTACGAGCGCGGTGTGTGCATTACTCGGCGGATAATTATAAATCATAAACGCGAGCGCGAGCGTAGGTAATTAGTTTTTCATCCGACGACGATAATCGCCGCGAGGCGCGCTTGCCTAGTAGTTACGTAATCGAATAGCATTGGCAATGATTATCGGCAGGTGTAAAAAAATCTTGTCGAAAACACACTCACCGTGCGGCGGCGGGCTCTACTTGCGCATCGGTCGGCCGGCTGGATCTGTAACACACACGCAGAGATTAATATCGTTATAGCGTCACTTTTTTGTAATTTCATATCCGAACCAGCGACGTTAAAATGACATTATTGTTGGATGCTGGTCGCCATTGCCGCCAGCGATGACAGTCGCTGCGATTTGCCTTGGTTTGGTCGCGGCGCATCTATAATGTATACGTTTCATTGAATTACAAGCGTGAGCCGAATGAGCCGTTCGATATTCCCAATATGCTTGTCGTCGATGTGCCACTCCAATTATTCAAATTATTCATTTAACGAAATGAAAGCAAGCGAAATAAAATGGAATAAAATGCTGTCGCGTAATGCTGTGTTATGTGTGGCGCGCTTGTTTTCCTGCTTGTTGTTGTACGGGGTGAATGTGAGTGTGTGTGAATGTGTATTGTGTGTGCTTCACGCCATTATCTCGTGCGTCAGTTTTGGCATAAATCGTTGTGAGTTACCTACACCTATGAAGTCGGGAATATGGAAGTGTCGCTCGGATAAATTGAAATCGGAAATATCAATAACGAAAGCACGACGCGTGTGAGCGTGCGCGCACCATGCGAAAGAAGTAGAACGAATCGTAAATTGTGCAAATAACTCTCGTGATAGAAACGTCAATATATTATTGCATTATACAAATTGTATAATGAACATGCCACTCGAACGGACGGGCTTGCGCATCTCGCAGCCCGCTCAAAGTCGGCGCCGCGCTGGCTCGGATAAATTTCAAAATGCGAAGCGTGAAAGAGCGCTAACGAAGAGCAAATATTCGCGGCGGTCGCGTGTAAAAGATGCGCACTACGCCAGCCCAACTCGTGCCCGGTACCTTTGAACAACTTTCCAGCCGAATATGCATGTATGAAACGGGACCATGCGAAAATTATAATCATCGAAAAGACGTGCGTCCACACAGGGGTATTCAAGCGCATGGAAATCACTCGACGGAGATGGCGTCCTCCTCTCGAGAAAAACTATGTTGTAATTTCCATGTTGGAGCAAACCACTCCAAACCGACTTTAAGTATGTCCCTAATAAATGCTATTAGCACAAACTTACCAACTGCATTCAAAGTTCGTTGGTATTTCCGAAAAGGGCTTAAAGCTTTAAATTAGCGCGACTATTCTGCGAGAGGCTTAAATCACAGTTGCTTGATGATTTCCACGCTGAAGGTTGGTTTCCGTTGGTTTCCCGCGATTGAATCGACTGGTCAGTACGACTAAACGAAGCTAAGCTGAGCGTCTGCCTGCCGCTTCAATATTGAAACAGATGATTAGATAGAACAGTCAGCAAGTAACTATGACAAACAAGACACGCGATCCACCGCGATCGGCTGTTCTAATCGCACTAAACTCGCGGGCGTACAATGTTCGCGTTATAAGACGAGCAGCGAGGCGCGTCGCTCCGCTGTTCCCGCCGTGCTGAGGACTTTGTCTATTTTTCTTCTATGTGGCAATTTGTTTGTCCGGGCCAGGTAAGAATTCGTCAACGATTGATAGCGCGGAGGTAGGCACGGATTCGCTGTGCGTGGTGGATCTGGCTGTGGATGTGGATAGCAAACGTCGCGATCCACGATCGCGCAATACCTGTTGATAAACAAACACAAGACGCGTCTTTCAAGGTCCGCGCGACAAAAGAAATGATGTTTCGTAATTGCTGCTCGCGACCATCACGAGAATGTTTATTTGTTTATCGGGTTGGCGATACTGCGAGTTTTTATGACGCTTAAATAATGCAAGCCAGAGCTTGCTTGCTTGTCGTCTCACCTGCGCACGAACGAAAGCAAAACTCGTTGTTGCCTCTTGCGCCATATTTATGCACGCTGCATTTTGTTGCACGGCGTACACCATTCTATTCCATTCAATTTTCTATTCAATTCAAACACAGCGAATGCGATTATTATTGCAATGTCAATCTCAAGGTGGTCCTGCGCGCTGCGGCCGCAGCTCACCGCCAAGGACGCGGGTGTTTACGCTGGCACGCGAATCTCGCTGGTCGCAACATGCTCCCGAGTGACATACGACCTAGCTTCAGCATCAATCTGCCAGCGGAACCATTGTGTGTGCTGCGGATGCCTATCCGTATCTGATTTCCATTTGATGCACACCTTTCGATTGATCTGCGAAGTGGAATCGATTCCATCGATTCGGTAAGATACTCGTTTGCAGTCCGGTTTTTACTGCCTTGACTAATTACATAACGCCGTAACACGGGCGCTTCATGTTCGCTGCTTCTCCGGTGCTTACGCGAACAGCATTGACAAAGGCAACTTAGCTCAAATCCAGCCTGCCTAACTATTGTGCACTGAGTGTCAGATATGCCCCTAAGGCAAAACCGAAACATTCCTCTGGCTAATTCGCCTAATATAAATAATAATAATTATAAATTCGAATCCCCACACAATTGTCTAATTAAATTGCAAGCTTCATAAGTGTTGCCGAAATGGATTTGAATTCGCGGCACGCCAAAGCTTGTCAAAATGATCCGAAGCAAATGAAACATTGGGCATGAAGGACCACTTCAGCCTTCGCGCCTGCTCGCGCATTCAAGCCTCGTTAACTTAATTAATTTTATCATGATGCTCGCGTGTGAACAAGCGCATATCTCCCTGGGTTTTTCGTCGGGGAAGTGCCATCGTGAAAATTATCGTTGGCGTCGTTGCGCTCGAAAGTTCCTTCGCATGTTTACATTAACTCTTCCTGTTTTCCACGAGGAGCGGGAGCATCCATCGGACTGCACGTGCACTGTGCAAACATACATGTCGCTCCGGAGTCGCCCACAAGTTTTACATCCCACGACACAAATCGATAATAACGTTTCGGTTGCAATGAAATTAAACTGCGTCAAGGCGGTGCGGTAGCGGAGACGTAGCAGGCAGGCTGTATATGTAATTGGACGCTTTTTGTAGTCTATTGTGTGCATTAGTGTGTTGTAAGTTCGGTGCGTACTCGCAGAACTTTAGTTATTTAAGTGGAAAAGTTTGAAGCGTAACAATTTTGAGAGCGAACAGGCAAAAACACTTCGTTGCTCTGCGCACACGAGACGCAGGCGCCGCTTCTAGTAGTATGCCAGCAGTTCACGTGCGATATTCGTGTTCATGAATTACAGGACATTGTCATGCATTCGCGTAGTCCCTTTGGGCTGTTGGTCACTATTTGGTTGTGTTTACCAGTTTTCAACAACTTGAAACTGAATTTTTTCGACTGTTGATTCCAGAGCCTGATTTGTGCTTTCAGATTGTGAGCTGCGGCGCACAACGATTTAATTTAAAGTCGTGTGGCATGACTTTGATAGCTGCGCCACGCATCCAGCATGTTCGTACCGACGACAAATCTAGGTCTGAGCGTTACGGGGCATAAGCGTGATTGCTCAATTATACAATTAAAATTTATAATATTTTTCCAAAGCGTGTGCGATTTGCGTAGCATCGGTGATATGCAGCAACTTGAACGACATTAATTGCTTTGAATTAGCATATTACCTGATTATCGAATTATCGTATTTTGCAATTATTTGCTGGTTATTTGTGTATATATTTGTGCATGACGATAGCTTCGTGAATATGTCGTCACCATCACCACCCTCTCCACTCCACTGTTGATATGTGTGCACTGAATAACTGAGACATCATTGTTGAAGTTGGCGAAGTTCATGCCTATCTCTGGGCGCAGCACCGCGAAGTGCAATCGAGCAATTCACAACTTGCAACTCGCAATTGGTAACTGGGTAATACTGGGTAATTTGCAACGAACGGACGGCGACCCACAGCTGCGGGAAAGCAGCCGCGGTGGCGCTTCTGGGTCCAGCCGCGAGACTCCCGAGCATTCAACAACACGCCCGATGCGCTCAAGGGCATATAATATGCACAAAGTGGCGAATCCGTTCGGAGCACATTGGCGTGCGTTTATCTCCTTGAAGCACCACTTCTAACTCCTCTAACCCGATTTATGCAATCACTCTGATAACTGATAGCGTTCTAAATAATATTTCAGAAATGACATCAATATTGCATTGGATTCTATGCAAAGCTGTGCTGCAAATCGTTGTAGGTCGAATGTTGCATAAACGGTTCCAATTTGTATGTTTGCTAAATTCGTTAAATATAATGTAGTACGGCGAAGTAAGAACCGAGCAATTGTTGAAACCAAGAATGACATAATTGTTACGCGAAGTGTGTTGTGCATGCGGGCAAACCTGACATAATGGTTTGCGAGTCATGAAGAAGGAGCACTCGCAATCTGTGTCAGTTCAAGGTTATTGATTACTGCTCGCCGTTTATTACGTTCATTTGCGCTCATTACGTATGCAGTTGCGAATGCAGATGATCGAAACACAAATGCCTGAAAATGATGGCACCTGAATTATGCAGGTATTTATTTATGCTAGGCGCTATAGAGCAATAACAAGCACGCATATTTTATCCATCGGACGAACAACTATTTTATTTATTATGATTTAAATACAAATTCAACAACCAGAATTAATTATTAATATCACTGAATTATTCAGGTCCTTCGCACCGACTGGCGCTGCTATTTTCCGGAAGGTCCGTAGTGAGCCCACAAAAACCGTTAAAAGCATTTGTCATCAGCGTGCACGACAGTAACGAAAAAAACTATTATCGGAGCGTGGCGTGTCAATCCATATGAAGATTGAAATAAATGTCGCTATACGTTTTGCAAGTGCATTTTACTGTTTCGCTGTTAAAGGGCAAAAATGTAGTTCTCACCAAAAAATTCAGAAAAGTTCACATGGAAAGCCAAACCGGAGGCGCAGACAATGCGCGTAGGGTGTTTGGATAAACTCTTGAAATGATGAGTATAAGAAAGACCCCGAAGGTGGCATGTTGCGAACGGCGGCCAGGCGCAAAACCGTAAAATGTACAAAAACTTTTTGTTGGCAAGAAAGATAAAAAAGATAAGATAAAGTGAAGGTATAAATGAAAGCCACCGTAAAATAGTAACGTTTCATAAAGCCGTAAATATGTGCGCCCTTAAACACTTTTTTTTTATATTTCCACGGGTTCACACCGAGAAAAGCACTGTGGAATTGAGTAAAAATTTCCACCGGCGAATTGATCCGTAAAATGATACATAAACCGCCAACGATTTGTTTCATTTATGTACTGTACGCGGTTCGTACAATTCTAATGTAAACAATTAAACGCTCGTTTGGAATACTTTGTTTAACATTTGCGTTCGCCATTTATCGCTAAATAAATTATTGGACACCACAGATTAATTTAGAGTACTAATGACAAATAATTATTCAAACACTAATGCATATACAGTGTAATTTCTTTATAACCACACACGTTTTGTAGAAGAGGTGACGTTACATCGATTGACAAAAAAGTAACGCAAAGAATATAAAGATGTCAACAATGAAATAGGGCAAATTATGTCGTTTTGGGGTGTTTGTCATTCCATCGAGTCATGTTATAAAGAAGCTATAAAATAAATTTACGGTCAAACAAAACTCAAGACTTAAAAATTAAGTTTTAAGAATGAAAATGATGAATTATTGAAAATTTATTTGGATATATCTAAATGAACAAAATTTCCGTAATTCCACATACATCTATATGGCTTGTTTTATTCAAATCTGTCAGTTGCCACTTCATTAACATGCATGCGGCTCGTTACGTAATTACCACTAGCGTTTCAAACCATTCAAACCATTAGTACACAATGGTATGGACACAATAATGTTCTATCATAGTATGAGTATGAGACTAGAACCACTATCGACCACGCATGGTTGCAGTGTGCTATTATTGTTTATTAGCCCGATTTGGATATTGAACTCTATTTGTTGCTATCGCCGGTTGCCGAGTTGTGAAGTAGTAGAAGCAAAGAGTTTCTACAATAAATAGTGAATTTAACTTAATAAAATTTACCTTGATAAATTCTGTATTTAATGATGACAACTGCATAGAAGGTCTCCTCACTCAGGAGAATTATATAATACTGAACAGAATGCATAAGTTTAAATGTTGTGTTATGGAATGTTTAAGTTCAGGGTGTGACTCATTATAGGAAGAATACCTTGACAGTATATGCTTTTGAATGCATGTTCATTTTTAAATTCCATGATAGAAATTATAAATTTTGCGCAGATTAGTGGAAATTGATTAAAACAAGTCTGCTGTGAATAATGTGATTACTCAGTTTGTTTCCCCTGCAATGAAACAACATTTAAAATTGCAGGAGTTTGATTTTTGGGGTAAGATATTAGTTTAAATAAAGTATAGAATATCTATAATATAAAATTGAATCGCAAAATGTGTTGGTAAGCGCAAAACTCAACAACGCCAAGACCAATTTGACCAATTCTTTTTTTTAATGTTCGTCAAAGTCCAAGGACGGTTTTTACGGCGATAAATGTTCGAATAATTGCTGGGCAAACCCTAAATCAGATTCAATGATAGTTATAGTTAAATAGTTGAATCCGAGATGGCGCGTTGAAATGCATTATTAACAATTCTTTAAATAATTAATTTCTATAAAATAAAATTGCGAATCTTATTGATAATATTGACACATACTATGTCTAGGACAAGAGAGTAAAAACGAATTAGGTACCTACATATTTATTAAACACTACCGGGACGAAGTTGCGGGCAAAAGCAAGAAGAATATAAAATAATTTACTATTTTCGAAACAAAAGTCGACGGATGATATTATTCACTTAGAACTCCAATTATTACATTCGCAATTATTAGTAATACTCGTAGCTTAGTAAGTCAATGGGAGATTTCTTCAATTTATTGCTCAGAGTCAATCAGGTATACCACTTTGCATAAACCGCAATACGCCCGTGACGAAGTAACGAAATAAAATGTTAGCCTTGAATCGTCAATGTCGTCACCGTTAACGAAACACTGTTGCGTTAAAACTTGCGACAAAAAGCGAAATTGACAAAACCGCGCATAAAACCAAATCAGTTTACTCTCTGCACACGTTCACGCCGCCAACCAAAACAAACAAAAGTAAGTAGAACTAATGGAATTGTTTTATACCGACCGAATTGAACATAAAAAATTTAAACAAAACTTTATATTTTATATTGCGTCACTGTTTCGACATTGTCTTGTTGCCGTAGACCTACTTACCTCGATCGCGGCATCTAACCGCGTGCATGTTATGAATTTTTTTATTGTGACGAGAAATCGCTGAATATCAAGGTAGGCCTTCTCTTGTGCCTGCGGTTCCTTCCGTCCCTTTGGCGGCTTGGGCGAATCTTCCGAACGATATCGTTCACGACACGGTAGGCGAAAACTTGTAAACCGGAGACGCGTTATTGATGCTGCCGCCTCGCTCGCCAACCGTACAACGTATAAGGACTGTGCAAACACTTGTTATAGTTTGTACAGTGGCCATTAAGGCGGAAGATGCCAGGCGGCTTCCCTTGACGCCAAAGAAAACATCGGCTTCACGCACCTCGAGACGGGCGCAAACTTGGACGTGGATGTGTGGTCCTTTACATATGCAATACCTACACCTAGTCTAAACAGTACAACTTTGCGTGCGACTATAAAGAAACCGGGTGAAAATTTAAGTCTTGGTTTAAGAAGGGCTTGGTTGGCGGAACGGCGTACCTTAATTTTTCCATAAACACACACTCGTCGGATCCCAGTCCGTCCGAAAATAACGCTTGTGCGCGCCGCGCCTTCTAATATTCATAATGTATAAACGTTTTTCGCCGGTGAAAATTTTTTGTTCATTTTTTTCGTGTAGTTTTTGCGAAAGCATAAAATATGTGGGGTTCTTTGTGGAAACTTTTAGAATGTAGGACAAAATTTATACGAGGATGAAGATTATTTTGGTTAGTAACAAATATCGAAAAAAATTAATTGCCTCACAAATTGCAGTAGCATTATTAATCGAGTGATGGTTTTGAATTTCGATGCATGCATTAAATAAAATGACTGAATTTAATTTATTGCTTCGCAAGCAAGTCAAAAAAGGGTTGCAATGTAATAACACGTTATAATTGACTGTAAACTCAGGAACATAATCTATCATAAATCCGAAGGGCTATTCTTTATAAATCGTGTCAGCTGTGGGTATTTTATGAATGATGAACAAACGATTATGGTTGCAAATGGGAATTCTATTAAAAGGACGATTATGTGGCGGGATCATGTTGCAGCGCTGAAACGAGCGAAATGAAACATGAAACGAGCTATTTGACGGTGCAAACAGGCGAGAGATCGCCTCCGCCTCCACCGCCACATTCGCTTAACGGGCAACCGATAAGTGCGCACAGGAGCCAAAAAGGCGCACATGCAACGCACGAGTAGTATGAAAAGAAAGCGACTAGTGTCCCGTCCGGTTCCCGCGGGTGGTGGTTTTTTTTTGCTAATCGACGAAACGTCATTCTCAGATTCAATTACTTCTCTTTGAGCGTGCGCAGACGTTTATCGCCTTTGCGAAACAAGATTGCCAAGCGCGCCGCCGTGGTTTAATCATGATTAAGTGTGTGTTCTCGACGCGACGGTGTCGAACACCAAACGGCGCATTTGCCTACGGAGGAGCGCGTTGTAAAAAAAATCACTCTCCACGTGGCGGTGGCTGCCGAAACGACCAAATAATAATACTCGTAAAAAGCGCATCGGGGCAGTGCCGAAGGTGATGTGAGGCGACGTGGTGGCTTTCCGGTCTTATCGTTTCCCTTCATGGCCTCCCACGCGGTTCTTCATTTCCGCCTGGTACGTCGACACAGTTCCTGCTCATTATTCATGTCTTCGGCGCACTCTTCTCTTGATTAAAATTGAATTAATTATTAATGCCAATTCATTTCAACCCATAAATTCCGCTTTTGTGTACTTAGCCAACTTTTTTGTTCGATTTTGATACCGTCGGCGTTAGCGCGTGCTTGTAATTAAACGTTTATGCGTTGTTGTTTTTTTATTTTCGTTGTTACAAACGTCGACCGGGTAAAGCTTGTAGCCAATGAAGGAGAAACGTGATAATGGAAACTCTCTTGCGCAAAGTTGCAAACTAACAACGACGACGCCGCCGCCGACGAAAGGCACATGCGGCCAGACATGCCGCAGCGGGAAGAAAAACTCGCATACAGACATCGAATTTATTAAAAATGACAAAAGCACATGCAACATTTTTCAATCTGCTGTTTCCATAAATACCACGTCGTGATTTATCGTTTTCGTTTGCTCATTTTTTCCAAAACCAAATTGTCAAAAACAATCTGCCCCGACCGCCGCAAGCTTGCATTCGTTCCCGCAACATTCAATTTATTTTGTCAACAAATGACAATGTACAAACTTCAAATATGTTAATGTTTGAGTGTTTTTTATCATAGCCAGCAGTCTTAAACTGTTGAAAGGTAAGCGCGAATATACATACGAAAGAAAATCTCGAGGCATCGTGCTTACTAAAAAGCGCTTAACTTGAATCATTTTTGCATCAGCTACTGCGTGCGGCCCAAGAAAATCGAATATGTTCATTTTGACACAGTTCGTGTCAACCCAGATTTGACCTAAACTTGAACTGACAAAATATGCAAAACGGTTTGGGAACAACGACAACTCTGCCCGCGGCAGCACATGCGAAAGCGTAAATAAAAACAGAAACATGTGCATTTTAAATCATGCGGTCACATCGGAAGGTGTGCGTTTCAAGTGGCAGCGTGCATTTTTATGCATGTTAAGTTATTGTTAGTCAAGGTAGTTGAATAATTATGGAATGCAAATCAAAACTTGCTCGCTGATTATTCTTGCAAACACTAATTAATCGCGATAGATACGCTCTTTGTTCCCTCTTTGATTCATAAATAATGAATGAGCTCAGCTGTTTATTGTTTGCGCGCTGTGCCTTTGCATTGGCACGCTGGTGCAATTTAAAAATTTAATTAAATACGCTCGCAAAGTTTATAATGTTTCGGCGATTGAATACAAAACTTGCATTCTGTTGAAACTGCCTCCTACTCGCGACTGTTTACGCAGAGAAATGAATTTTAGAAAAATGTTTACTGATGCATAATTTGATATTCGTGTATTTACGAATAGCCTTCTGCCGCGTGCAGTTGTTGTTGTTGTTGTTGTTGTTGTTCTTGTTCGATAATAAATTTCCTCTGGGATTTTTAAGCGCATTGTCACATACACGCGTGGTGAACGCCAACTAAAGTGCTGTAGTTGATAGTTACAAAAAGAAAAAGAAAGAGGTGTTTGGCTGCTGCCTGAATCGCAATGGAAAAGTTCTTGATTACCTTGTAAATCAGATGATGACGCGGGTTGTCCGCAGCGTTTGCACTGCCGAAGACTTCGCGCGCACAATTAGCGCGTCTTGCGGTCCTCGTTTATGGAACTTCCAATTTGAATAAAGTCGATAGAGAAACAGACGTTGGGGGTCGACAGCACGTGAATCGAACGCCGAATGTGTGTAAAGGGATTGCTAAGGCGACACAGCCCATGCGGTTGATACAAATACGCGAATACGAGCGCCGACGACGAACGGCGGCGGCGGCAGCGGCGGAAGCGTTTCAACGGGTGCGCGCTGCGTACACGAGAAACGGCGTCCGACTGAGCGCGCCGCGGCGACCAGACACTGGTTATATGTGTGCGCGTGGATGATAACACCGTCGGCGGCGGAGAGAGGGAGGCGTCGCGCCGGTGTGCAGCCGATGCATGCGTCGCGAACGCGCGCCAAAAAGGGGTCGTGCCGGATCAACACTCGCGCGCTAACTGCCGCCGACAAAAGTTCGCGCAGAGTTCACACTTTGCTACTTTAATTAATCCCGACAGTGCATAAATTCCTCATCATCGATCATTGAAATTACTCGCGAACAAAGACCTTTACATTTAAATACTTGCATTTTACGCGCACCCATAATATGTTGTTATATTTTCCTTTTATAACACACTTTGAGTACAATTGCGGCGCTTGTATGCAGCAGAACATGAGTTCATTTCTAATTTCGAAAACGTACAAATTCATTCGTTGTAGAATTGGTGTAATTATTGTATAACTCAGCAATTAGCGACTATTTCTCGCTACAATCGCGTTCGTATGTTTGGTGTAGTACGTATCTGTATAGGAGTTAGCGTAATTAGTTTTATATGTCAATGTCGTCTTGTCGCGGCGCGTATATCTTGATACGTTGTGCTTAAAAATATTTAAGAAATTGAATAGCGAAAACAAACATTCATGAAAAGAGGAATAAATTGAGAAAATAAACAAAACGAAAAAAACTTATTAGGAAAGCAACGTATCGCGTCGGTTGGACTCATACAGCACATCACCCTTATCTGCAATTAGTTAAATCTTATGAAACACAAGCGCCTATAAACACCGCAATGAAAAATCTTCCAGTCAGAGTTGCTCGTATATAGAGAAGACTTAAACAATTAAAATACAAGGAGCACACTGACGAAGCCGATAACTCTTCAAGGAGCCATGGAAGTACGATTTCCATTAAACTTGGCATTCGCAAACTTAATGAATACCTACTAACGTCAATTCCAACTTCGAATATCAATTCGATTAGCAGCACTGTTGTGGAATATGCGTATGATTTAGTATGAAGGGAAAATTGTGTCCGCGTCATTAGCAAGGCGATTTGTCGCGGCTTCGTGCGCTAAGCGGCAAATCCTTTATCAAAGTGTGGAGTCGTCGATGTGTGATAAACAAAATAATTTGCGACATAAACGCACTTGTAGGTATAACTTATAGGTGCGATGCAGGGGCATCGCATTTATTGTACTTAATAACGAAACACATATTTACGAGATGGAGGCGTCTTTTATTAAATCAATTGCATATTTAATTAAGAACAATGAATAATACGCTCTACAGCTGTATGATTTGCATATGCGTCCTGCTATGTGTTAGAGGGAAGCGGCGAAGGCTTTGGCCTTCGATTCGCTTCCGGACGCCCAGCAGCGTCGCAGCGCGGCAATTTTGCAGCAACCGCCACCTACTTAAATTAACCCTTTCGGGGTGCTTAATAGTAAACAATTGCAAACGCAAGACCGCAGAGAACCGGGGATGCTTCTCGGCGGTCTGCGGCAACCTTCGCCCAAACATTTTAAATAGTTTAAAATTCCTGGATTTATCGATAGATACGAGGAAATCACAGACTTGTATGCAATATAAAAAATTCATCAAAATATCAAGCACAATTTTCGGAAATCAATTTCTAAGAGTCGAATAAAATCCATTCGGGAGATGATACGTGTGTAAATGAGATTGTTTGGTCCAGAAAGTCTTTGAATATTTGGGTCGTTGTTCGAATAACTCCAGCCACCCCTTTTTCACAATAGATATTAAACCCTCGAAACATAATAATTCTAAATTGTTTAGCAAGTTAACGCGCCATTAAACCGGATGCTGAGAGCCGCACCCTCGCGCAACACCACTCGACACCACTCGCGTGAGCCGAGATGCCTTCGTGCCGTTTGGTCATAATAATGTTGCAACGAGCGGTCGCCGAGAACGTAAATGTTTCCGAGTGTAAATGAGCGGGGCGCAAACGAGCCGGGGGCGGGTATACGACGACGTCTCCTTCAGCGTATGATTGCTGGAAACTCTCTCAGACTATTGTTCCAAACATGCAAAAGCGAATAATTTGCGAATTTATTATAAGGGCAAAAATGCAAATTAAATCATGTTTGACCTAAATGCAGGAATCATTTGCATACGTTCAGGACAACAGATGATTTTATTGATAATGATTTATTATATTGGAACTGATCATTGGGAAGCGGTTAAAGAAACAAGTATATTTTAATAAATAAAGTATTGTACGTGAGGCTGGCGCCATCTAGTGGCTTAATATACAACGACTAAAATAAAACAATACATACATTACATCAAAGTGCCAATAATAATTGATTTCATAATTTCAAAAGATACAGCTCCAAAAAATCAAGTAATTCAAGCTTCATTTACTGTCGATTTTGTTTTACGACGAATTTTTAACGCTTTTACAGGAGTTCAGTGTAATTTTCATAAAAGTTTGAGATTGTAAAATGAAAACCCAATAAAAAGTACTACTTAACACATTCAAATGTATTTTCTAGAAAAAATGTTATTTACGTGTAGGTAGAAAAAAACGCATTAACTTTAGCTGATCATAACTCAAGCAGGTATATGGAATCACATGACGTGCGCGCGTTTAATGACAAATTATTTTTTGCGATTCTCCGTCTTCCGCCCAATTTTACTAAATCCTGCGCCATCCTCGCGATGAGCAAGCAAGTCTTGATGTTTAAATGCGTTTAATATGAGTCAGTCGTTAATCTTGCGTCTTCAGCGTAATTAAAACTATAAACAACTCGAAAACAACCAATGTGGGGTTTGTGGAGCTCTAAACGTCATGCTCAGGACTTCCTGGCAATAGTCTGGGTCTTCGTCGTCCGGGCTTCTCCTGGCATCAAACATGTAATCCGAATGCCGAAAACCAGCACATTTTACACGCAAGAGGTTGAGGTCCTCATCACTTAAAATCCTCACATTCTAATGTTGCCCCTGATTCTCGTTTATTAAAACGTGTTCCCTTGATGTTGATGTTATTCACGCGGGCTATTAGCTTTTCGCCTTATACTCAGAATCTTGGCGACTAAGCTAGGAGGCTGGGGTTTTCCTTTTGAACTATTGTTATTTACTAATTTAGATAAAGATAAAAAATAGCTAAAGATGTAAGTACAACTCCCTAATATAATAAAACTATGCAAGTATGAAGCATTTAAGATTTAATCGGGAGACTCATTATGACACTTAATGAATAGTAGGTACCACCCACGTTTTACATGCTTCATCAGGTATTAATGAGTAGTATTTTAAGGTGTTAAAGCAGAAATGGGTAAAAGAACCAAAGCATAGACAATCTTGTGAAGGGAAATGTGAAATTTGCCTGCAATCTAGAGAAAAATTAACGACGCGTTTCACGTCACCCTATAAACAGAAAAAATCATGTAAATAACAAACTACGCATGCGCAAAGTATAAATATGATGGATTGGGTTGAAAACACTCTGGATACAAACGCAATTCGTTACACCATTAAATATTTATATAATATTGTAATACGTGTTACATATTGACTATTTTATAAAACATCAATAAATATATAATATATGTATTCTGAAATATTTATAATGAGATAATTCGATCAGTTGATCATATAGTTGTTCTTGTTTCTGGCCAAGAGTATGGTTATCGATTATGATTATTGTTTTAAGAGTACATACATCACGTTGAATCTTTAGAAAGTGTAAGTGAAGATTTCCTTGGGCCCAGCACGCTTTCCCAAGAGGAAGAAAATTCATTTTTAACGTAATCGAGAAACAGATATACCTTCAACTATAACATTGTCAGAATGTGTGTGAATCACGAGTCTTGAAAATGACTTTAGATATTTTTCTTTACCTTTCAGTTTTTTTGCCAGTCTTTTTGTTGTATTGTGCTTATGTCTTTGCTTGAACATGAGCAGATAAAATTGAGACATAGATGATTATTAGCAAAATATAGATTATTTAGACATTTAAAATGTGTAGTTGGCAATTCCACATGAATACATCTACAACGTAGACCGTCAAGATAATTTCCGAAAATAGACGATTATCAATGCGATGAAATTATAAACGTTGTAATATAGCCGCAGACGTCAGCCGACGTTTGTGTATTCCTCTGTGAAGTAAATCGTGAAACGATAAAGATTTGCATTTCCAATCCCAATCATTTCATTTTCACGGCGTTATAACTTTATTTTCCAGCATTATTTGCGTCAGCCGCCTTCTGATTGTCGTCTTCTTCGTCACGCGTAGATTTATAATCGCCGGGGGGTTCGATGCTCGGAGAATTCAAGGGCTGCGCTTCGATAATATCGTTGTAGTCAGCGCGATTCCACGGTTGCTCCTCCCCACTGGCGAACATCACGTATACAAAAATTTCAATCAAGTACAATACGATAGTCGTCCAAAAAATGATTCGCCAGGAGCGCAGTGACGGCTGTAAATAAAATTTAAACGTGTTGCGTTTTTATTGACATTATTCGCATTTTACTTACGTCCTTTTGTGTAAGCTCGCCTACAAAGAGAGGCACAATGATACCAGGAATGGTCGCAGCTGTATTTGTTAACGCCATCAGAGTGCCGGCAAAATTCGGTGCGATGTCGATATGATTCGAAAGAAAACCGCTGAACATACCGCCGATTACAGTCACCGTAATGGTCATTAAAATAACGGCAACGTATTTCATGCAACCAATGTAAATCATTGCCATGAAGCACAGCATCGGGATGAAACTCGAGATGAACGTTGCGGATTTGCGAGCGCAAGTCGTATCAATGATTTTCCGAGAACGAAGGTTGTCCAGGGTGCGGCTAAGAATCAGGCTGTAGACCCACATGAGGAAAAACGGCACCGCAGTAATGATAGCGTTAGAAGTTATTTGGAATTTTTGTACGCTTTTTAGATAGGTGGGCAACTCTATGAGGACGACATACCATCCCCAGTTGTTGCAGGTATGTGCAACAAAAATCGCTAGAAAGGGAGCTGAAGTAAAAACAGACTTCCACGGGACTTTCATCTTCTGGAAGTCGTTAATAAAGATAATTACTTTAAGACTGTTGTGTAAGAGTGTATAACACCATCATACCTTAGAGTTTTTGGTCTCCTTGCCCAAAGAGCCTACAAGAAACAATCGTTCGTCCTCATCAATGTAAACTTGCTTATCTGGGGTGTCCGCAATGAGGAGGCCCCATAAAACTAGCCAGACGCCACTTGCACTGCCCATTACATAGAAGACACTCTCCCATCCCAAGGTCCCTGCGAGGACCCCCGTGGAAATCATACTTACTACAGTACCCAGGGCGGTGCCAGCGTAGACAATACTGATCATTACACTGCGTTCTCCCGGTGGTGACCAGTGTGCCAGCAAGACGTGCATGGCAGGAAAGGTTACGCCACCGCCAATGCCCTCGCAGATACGCATCACCAGCATGGCAGCAAAATGTAACTTTGCCGCCAAAGGAGTGAGGACTGTGCAGGCAATGTTGATCGCCACAGCAAAAAACATCACCCATTTGGCGCTGAACAATTCCGCGATTCTACCACCTGGAATCTGCGCTAAGATGTACCCCCAAAAGTAGGAACTCAGCATGGTACCCTGCATAGTTCCGGGCCATGTAAAGGGTCCATCCTCAAAAAGCAGAACAGGCATTAAAATAAATTATAACGCAATCGTACAATACATTAAAATTGCCTAAACTGTTAGAACGGAGATGATAAGTCGCATTTACCTAACTCGAAATACGTGCACATACAATTAACTTACTTCGTGCCTGTCAGTAATGTTTCCGCCATCTCCGGCATAGCAAGTGTCGTCATTCTTATCAGCGGGGGTGTGCCGACGGTTTTCGTAGGAGAGCGCAGTATGGTTGAGCATGCTGATGATGGCAACGCTCAGGTTCACTTTGAGTCCATAAACGATGGCCATGCCGAGGGAACCAAGGACAGCCAACAGATATCGCGCTGAGATGAACCCTGAAAATATATGCAATCACCCCACGTTAGTATAAAACTTGTTGCTTCGTCGCTTTCGCACGCTCGCGCGAATGTTTGCTTACGACCGAAAAGGTTCCCTCGAGCCGGAATCGCTTCGCTCATAATTGCTACTGTAGATGCTTCTGTTGACTCGGAAGTGTTTGCCTATAATTATGATATTAAATCAGTGATAACACAGTGCCGCAATACAGGAGACCATATGGTAGACTTGCGCAACATGTGAACTAACTTTTTCGATACTTGTTGATTGCGACGGAATTTCTACCAGCATGCGCTGCTCGTGGGACAGGTGCGTTTACCACTGCTCACAGAATTGTGGCCTTTGAAGAACTATTTGTCGAATGTGGCAAGGCAAATAAATCGTAGACTTGTCGTTGCCGACTGTTAACGATACCGATGGCACATATAGTCACCAACATCACTGTCCGTCGACTGGCAGCGGTGCGCGAGATAATGTGAGGCTGAATCGGGAAAACGAGGACGGCAAGGATGACGAGGAATGCCCGGCGCGGGATCGATAGAATCCCTACTACCGTTCACACAGTTGCAGTAATCAGGAGCGCGAGCGACAATTTGCAAATTGCCTGAAAATAATCTTGTGTACCATTAAAAGTATTAAACCACATAATCAATTCGCCTATCTGCACAGATGCCAATATAGATTACAAACAGAACTATATAGTTCATTCCGCTCTGCTGATTTAAAAGCAGACAAAATTTCAAAACAAGCAACAGAAAAAAACCAGGGTCTTCTAACATTTTTGAACTATTCCCCCTTTACATGATGGGTGGAATCATATTATAAACAATATGTGATTAAGCAAATATAGTACCCACGAACTTTATGGTGCACATTCCAAGTCTCAATTTGTTAGTATTTTGTGATTAATCTAACCCAGCAAAATAAATTCTAATCGAAAACGTGCAAGATAAAACTGTCGTCCATCATCTTTCAATCATACTGGACTTAAGCAACAGCATTTTCTAAATGTCTATACCGAAACCTCAACCAAATCATAACATTGAATATAAAAAAAAAACAGTGTCCACTGATAACAATTCTAAACAATTGACCGACGGTAATAGACTCCATGCAGAGAAATATTTATAAACTTCTAAAATAAACAATAGTTCTATACATGAGGGAGCTGGTGAATATAACAATATGAACATTCGTTCGTTTGTTCAGAAGCCACTACAAGGATCGGTTATATAAACCGTATTACATAAAAGCATTGCAAATCTATATCAATATCCTTAGAGTGGCTTCTGAACAATTGAATGTTCATATCATATTGATATTTATAAACTTGTTTTCTACAAAAGTGAGCATAATTTACTGCCATTAGAATTTAATATTCCATGTAGGTATGTACTTTCTACCTGCTCCTTGACATTTATACATTATTCACGGAATATTAGCGCCAATCAGCTTGGACTGTCTAAGACAGAAGAAGTTACGCATCTACTAGTAAAAAGATATTTCTTTAATGAAAAGAGCTGCAATTCATTTTACAATCTTTAAATAGCAATTAACAAATTTATAAGTACATTATAGTTTTGTGTTAAATTTGATTCAGTCCAGATTAGTATAAAAATTGATGGTCTTCAATCATCTCACTCATAATAGCACATAGCATTACACAGTGCCTAACATAATTGACTTTACTATTACAGCGTGTAAACATTAACTTTGATGTTGTCATTTTTGTCATACTTATATCATGGAGATGAACACCAGCCAATGCGTCGCTAACAATTGGTACACTCTTGGAATTATTGCATTACCTTTCAAATTTACTCTTACCAAATCTCAATGGATGTGAGTTTGTGATCATTAGATTATAAAGCAACGAATAATAAACCCCTACCGTAGAAAAAATATAATGTATATAACAAATATACAATACTTATAAACACTCGTTGCGTACCTCGTTTTTTACACTGCACATCGCAAGTCTTACATTTCATACTTTGTCATGATGATTTTCTCTGTCTGGATATCATGCAATTTATCTAAGTAAACTAAATTAATTTCATTCTTGTTTAATCTGTCCTTACAACATACTTCAATGTGGAATGTTATCCGTAACGGCTAGAATGTTGACATTTTTGTACAATACAAAAATCGTGAATAAAACTCCTGACACAACTGGACTAAGACCCAATATAACAGTGTAAAAGTTTTTAGATTCGAGATTATACCAACAATTATAAAATATACGAATAATTTAACTATTAAATTATATATAGAAAACATAAATACCAATCCACAGGGCAATAAACATAGCATTTGAAACTAAATTGTGCAATTGGTGAGGACTAACAATAAATATACAATTAAAATGAAAAAAAAAATCTTTGGAACATGAATTGCATTCGAAATGATTTATATCAACGGCAAATTGTGGCGTCGCAGGCAGTTTCATTTATCGTTTCATAAACAATGACTTAAATAAACTGTGAGAATATATACCCGGAATCATTTTATCGCATTCAATAATGGTTATTTTCCATTGATTCGAATGCGTGTTAACTATCTAATTCTATCTGGGCACTGAGTAACGAGTTTCTTCTTGCCAACTGTTCGAGCAAATCCCAACGATTATAATATAACTATCAAAATAATCAACTTCAATAACAAAAATAGAAATGTCAGGAGTTCATCCTTATTGTTGCGAACGATCAAGTTTGCTTCAATGGTTTAAGCCAGTATCCAATTCAAGCAGTTGCTTGCATAATTCGTATGTGGAGAACGAGACGGCGACCATCGGAATTGCGCGCATGTAATTGATCGACATGCCTCGGTAGAGTCCCTTGACCACGCCATGTTCACGATAAATAAACTTCAGTGTCGACACCATACCCTTGGCGTAGTGTTTTGTTTCGGGTGACATGAGCGCAAGTTGCATGCGTCGCCGCGTGACATCCAGCGGATAGCTGATGCTCTGTGCAACCGCGCCCGCAAACCCGCCACAGATCAACTTCGCCGGCAATAAAAGCACCAATCCTCCAGTGTTTTGCTTGCAGGGCTTACACGTATACGCAGGCAAATACTTCATGCAACCGAATTTCAAATACTCGAAGCAATAGAAGGAGAGGCCCGCGTAGGGCACCATTCCCATCAAAGTGGGCACAAACCCACGATATAAAGCGCGAGCACCACCTTCCTCACGAAAGATTGTCACCGCAGCATGGGTGATTCCAGTGTATACGTGCTCACCACTAATCTGTAAACAAGTTTTCTATTACTACAGCATTCATCACATATAAAATATCTGCATTACTTGAAAGGCAAGCCTAGCACGAATTGTATCTAGCGGGTATGTCAACGTCACCGATGTGAGGCCAGCAGCTGCTCCAGCAAGAAATTTATCAATATGCGAGTTGGGCCCGAAAACACCGTGTAACCATCTCTTATAGAATTCGAAGGAAGTAAATTGGGTTGCGGCGTACGGAAATATGCGCACCATCTGAGCGCCATTTCCCTTGTAGAGAGCTAACAACGATTCACTTTTGACAATATGACGAATGCCCGAAAACACACCATTGCGTTCGTGGTGGCGATTATGCGCCTGCAGAAGGATTTTTACACGGTCCAGCGGTGCCACTGTTGTCTTAGACACCATGCCAGCAATACCTAAAACCACAATATTGCGAGTACATTATTATTCTTTTCAAACAATAAAATAAGCTGCATAACTAATACGTAAGATTTCTTCAAGCAAATGAATGGCATTACGTCAATGAACTACCTTGACTGGGTAATCAAAGATTGCCCAACCATCAGAGAGGCCACAAAACACCGTCTACAAGATGTATGCAATTAAACGTCGGTGCAATTTTATGAATTTACAGCTTCATACGATGATTATCGTCACAAAAATGAAAGCACGACCCACATCAGTACAAAAATGCAAAATTATTACGCCGATGTTAAACCGCTCAATCAAGACCAATTTGCCTGGTTTTTTGAACACAAGGTATATGAAATGCGGTTGCAAGCAATGTAAGTATGAGACGCGCAGCAGAAGCTCCAAAGAAACGACTTTCACTTGACTTATGCCAGGTTGTGCGCTTTGTAAACTTGTTGATTTCACATACTATTTTGCAGTTGTTGCGCACAGTTCAAGCGTAATTAAACGCAGTAATGAATAATCAACAAAAGACAGTCGCGTAGTAATTCATACTCTGTGGTATTGTTAGCAGCGAAAATGCTTGTTTATAACTTACCACCCGCAAGCAGATTCCTCGCGATAAAGTTCAAATCCCGATTTTCCACTTGAAGCGACATTTTTCGATGTGAGAGTCAAATTATAATAATGTCAACTTAAAACTTTCATATCCATCCAATCAGAGAGGCGTTGTGGCGGCCTTAATGTCCAGAATGGAGACGCACGGTCTTCGGAATGTCAGGTGCGAGCTAAAAACACAACAATAAATATTAGAAAAGAATTTCACTTTTTATTGTCATAGTTTCCATCGGTAGATTTCAAACGGCGAGTGCAATGTCAAAAAACGAAGAAAGTTCCGCCTGGAAACGAAATCTGTTGACGCTGCTAGCAGTTTTTATTTCAAAACAATCGAAGATGTTAAAGTTGACAAAATTACGACGTGATCCGTGTGCTTTGAATTATGTAAATCATATTTTTGTTCAACTTTCTACACACATTTCTCAAGCGCGCAAAAATTTGCTTTCCGATGACTATTAATTATACATAAGAGGCTTAAAAACTGTGATCACTAAAAACACCAAAAACAAATCGTTCAATTTAATTAACTAACCAACTTTAGTGAATAGTCTTCACAATAATTAACAACAAACAACAGTTAGCCGCGATTGGTTTTCACTTGGCACCTCAATAACCTGTCGCGTGCAGTCGAGGAAGAAATGTGAGAGAAAGTGAATTATAATCGGGTATGGCATGCTTTGACCATGACACTGACTGCAATCGTAATAAAGCCAGTGAACGAACTGATGAGTCGATGATACAACGAATGGGTACACTTTCCACGAAAAAAACTTCAACTCACGTAGGCTTGGAAGGAGCCAACGATGGCACTCTCGATTTATATAAATGCACGCCGCACATTCCGGGCATATCCGGTTTGCCGCAGATCATTGGTTGCTAATCGCCATGGCCGACTAGACATTTGTTGATATCAGCACGGCGATTGGAACTATGTTTATATTAATAATATTAAGTTGTGGAGTAGTATCAGCTATGACGCTGCTAGTACATAGAAACATCACACACACAGTGCTAATGTTGAATGTATTTTTGTGCATGCATGAATTTTTATTTTATTGACTTGACTTGTTATAACAATAACAATATTCGATAGCAAAACAAATATTCCTTGTAATCAAGCAGGCACTGAGGATAAGTACGAAAGCAGCGTAATTTCTCACGAAAATTGTGTATTTGTAACAATGCACAATAATTATTCCTAATTATTTTCTAATATAATGACGAAATGGCCAACATCAGTAGTATCATTTGGCAGCATTAAATTGAACGCAGAATCAAGATGATTGTCGCATAATTGCCAGCCGAATACAATTAAATCAATCTCGGTAATTCCGCTCATACCAATGCGTGTTTGCGCGCACACATCGCGTTTCTAAAACTTTCAACATGTTTTTCACACTCTACTTGTCCGAAATGTAGCTACCTGATAAAGCCACTGCAAATTATGAACTATTATATTCAGAAATTCTAGTCATTCGTGATTTGACTCGATTTTGAAGGGATTTTACGGGGTTTCTGGGCTTGGAGGTTATGTGTAGCGCAGCTGATGTTTATGAAGCAGAAATCAAAATATATTGTGATAAAAAAGACGTGCTAAAAGAATATAACTTACTTGATTAAGATTCTGATGTGATTGTAATCCAGGTACACATTGTCTGTGAATCAGACGGCGGTGAATTTGGTGGGGTATATACAGCGCCAACCAGGAACATCAGCAACACGAGGAACGATTGTACAGCGATATTGAATGAGGATGAGCTGAACGTACCCGCGCCCGACGCGTTTCAACTTTCGACTGAATGTTAGACGTGTTTCACGCTCGTTTTATTCGATGTTTGTAGTCCCCGCTACAATGTTTTTGAAAACCATTATACATACCCATACGTTTTAATTAATGAAAATTGTAAATTTGTACATCTAACATACCTTTATTTGTGGACCACAAAGACATTTCAAAATTATTGTTCCTGTCTTCTAAAACAGCATGCTGACTTGAATGATAATAAGAAGATATGAAAATATTATTTATTTAATCATTTATTAGTTAACGTTAAAGTGAGTTGAAGATGCCTGCAAACATGTTCAAAAACAAAAAATCACAGCACACTAAAAATCTTAAACCCAAACACAGAAAAGACGATGTAGTTATTCTTATTCTATGTTATTCTTCTGATAATACCTTAGTTTATAGATACATTCATATTAAAATATTTTCATTTCAGATTTCAGTGGTATAAGTATTTTATACTTGTAAGAATAAAATAATCCGGAAATACTGCATACTTTTCTAATAATTCGAGTTAATGTGACCAGGAATGATATACCATTTGCACTAGTAACGACAAACTAGCATTTCAATGTGAAATGTGAATAAAAATTTGCTAAAACTATTATAAGTTGATTATATACTTACATCAGTAATTAACAACAATGATAATAAATAGAAATGTATCCTATAAACCTTAGTAATAAATTTTTAAAATATATAGTATTATTACGGGTTTTTAATGGCATCATAACTTTTAACATTTATAAGAAAGAGATTATAATAGGACCAAAATAAATAGTGTAACAATAGTAAGAACAAACTATTTTTTCAAGAATTTCTTTCTTAATTATAATGGATGCTCAATCCGGTATGGTCTAGTGGCTAGGATAGCTGGCTCTCACCCAGCAGGCCCGGGTTCGATTCCCGGTACCGGAAACTTTTTGCCACTTTTGTCTCTTTTGATATTTTGCAACAAAACAATAAAATAGTGATTAATCTGGATATTTATATTCATGTACTATTGCTTTTTTTTTAGTTGCTTTTAGTACACTACTTCGCTCTTAATGTTCGCTCTTATTTTATTTGCATCGTTTTCGATCGGGGTTAAACTTGGCTAACCTCGGATAATATAACATATCATTTCAATGGCAATCGAATATTTTCGGACGGTTGTTTTGTTTTGTGACTATTGTTTATTCGACAATATCAAGATGGCTTTAGTGTATTGCGTGTTGCGTACAATTTGTTTAGTAGCGGGTGCCATGATGCCATTTAATCGCGGTGGCGTTGATCAACCATCTCTAAAAACCTAACCCTTTTGGTGGCGCGGTTGAAGCTGACAGACGCGTTTTTGAATTACCTCTTCGAAATATCTAATACAATAAAAATTAAACAACAAGATGATGGACGACTACACCCCGCAGATCTGTAACCATAAAGACTGCGGCAAGGTATTCGAAAATGTGGCGCAGTTGATCATGCATATGCAGGTTATACATTTTGGTTAGTATTTCAAATTAACGATTCCAAATACCGTAATAGGTTATGTTGTTTTCTTTTGCTTCTATTTTATACAGAGCCAGAGGTAAACTACGACATTAGTGACGATGAAGAACTTGAACGAATTCGTATCAGGTCAATCGAAGCATACTATAGGTACCGGCAAGGTAAGTTGCATATTGTCACAAGAACTCTATACAATTGCGTGTGATCTCTACAGGTTTTGACGTATATGCTTCATCCTGGTCTCCTACTCAACAAGAGGTCCCGGCGACACCTAACTACAGCTACTTTGATTCGTGCGTTGCCCTAGCTTCCTTTCAATTATTTTATATTGATTCCGTAATATTTTTCACAGTCTGGTTCCAACAAAAAAGGAGAAACATTTCCAGTGCACCTACTGCGTTCGATCCTATAAGACTTTTCGTAATCTGAAATCCCACCACATTCAGTCTCATCCTAGATTCCCTCCGCCAATTAATCCATCGCTGTTAAAGCAGGGTCGAACTCCAACCGCCTCCTTACCACCACGCCGTCATAGTTCCGATTCGTCCTCCTCGCGTGAAAATTCCAACCCTGATGACATCGTCCATATTCAAAGGTTTTCGTTGTATGACTATGCTCCCAGAGAAGATCCTTCAACGTCTGGGGCGGGTCCTTCGAATATGCAACACATGGAAATGGCTGGTCCGATGACCCCTCCAGGTACTCCGCCAGGTCCAAGTTCTCCAACCGAAACTTCGCCGGCTGAGTCCGACTCGTCCAGCAGTGATGATGACGACTGAGCTTGAAGATTAGCATTATATTGTAGACCTAGTAAAGTAAGAGTATTCTGTTAATCATATTTTATAATTGTATTTTTATAAAATAAAATATGTTTAATTTGAAAATGTGTTAAATTAAAACGTTTGAATTCATGAGTAGTACAGTAATGAGTACATGCTTGGAATGAATTCTATAGCAGGTTGAAAACAAGCGCATCTTTGAAACCAGTGAATCTCGGCAATGAACAATTGAAAGGCAAGAATACAGTTTAATTTTTTTAAATCCGCCCCTGTTTATATTCCTTTACATAGCTAAATCGAATTTTCCCATCGTCAACAGCTAATGCTTAGTTTATTTAGTTCAGTTATGCGGCTATAATAATTTAGCGATCATGTGATCGGTATACAAATATAAGTTAGATGCGTTATTTGCTCTATTCTTGAATTATGTGCGATTTGCGATTTATCCCGATTATACGATCAAAATTCATCCGATATATGTATTGCGATGATAACTGATTTGTCCGAGAAAAAAGAAAACGCTGATGATAAAGAATTTAAAACGGTTGAAGAAGTGAAAATGGCCGGTGTTATATGTTTTTGCTTGTTTTGTAAAAGGATATATTTATCAGAGACGTAGGCGGAATCTTGCAGTCTTCCCACACTGTCTTCAGCTCTGGCGAGTCCTTGTGAAAATGCATTTTGTGCTTCCCTACAAAAAAGTAATTACTTCTTCTATATTTATTTTATTTATGTTTGAAATTTGTGTTACTCACCCAGAATATTTGTTGTAATATGGAATATTGAACCTTGAGTGAATTATTTTCCACCTATTCGATTTGAAGACCATGTAATAGCATGAATATTCTTATTTCTAAGGAAATTGAAGACTCATTGCTACACTTTATTGGTTGAAATTGATTTCTTGGACTAGAAGTTGTAATTGAATTGAAGAGGTTGCAAAAACACGTGCGTTCGTTTTAGGTTTTTGTTCTGGCACAAACTCTGTAAACTCAGAGCTTTTGCTGAGAACATACAAAAGAAGTAGCATTGCTTTTTAAGTGTTACTAATGGAGGGCAATATTCACAAATTAATAAGAACACAGAGAAAGTACTTGAATATACATACACATTTTTACAGCTTTGATTAAAACGAATATGTTACTTCAGCTAAATATTTTTGGATATGCGTTCGCAAAATATAACTTCGAAATTACAAGCATCTATATTTTTGTTTCTCTTCATTTTAAAAACGTGAAGAATTGGCCGATTTTGCCGTTCATATCTGTAAATGGTTCCCTATCAGGACTTTCTTTAAAACTCATTTTAAAACATTTAAATAAAATTAATCAAACAAATTTTTAGACGCTCCTTCTGTTATTTAAAAATTTCATCCAATTAACTGACGTTTATTTTGCAATTTTTGATTCTAGTGTAATTTTTGATTTAATCGTATGTTTTGCACACAACGCATTTTTACAATTGAAAACGCTGCAAACATTCAACAAGCAATCTTGGAACATCAATGTTATAATTGCTTGCTATATTTTTCTGAAAAAGTTATTTGAAATTTAATAATCGCATTTTCTGTACAGATAAAAAAATTATTTATTATGCATATAAAATTAACAGCAAATTGTTGATAGACTATTTCTTATAGCTAATTACATCAGTCTTTGAAAATCTGTTGAATAATATTTTTAGTTTCATCCAGAATTTCACCCATAACTGACTCTGGCACCATGTCTCTGGCAGGAACTATGAACTTCTCCTCTAAATCAGACACGCTGATATATTTATTGGGACTCTCATCAATTGCGTTTTGAAGCATCGAACGGACTTGGTTACGCCAACCACAGTCCACTAATACTTTATGAAGATGTTCTGATATTCTAAAACACACACACACGCACCACCAATGAAGAATATGCTGTTGCTGGTACTATTCAAATATGCAAATATTAATTACCTGTTAAGGACTCCCACTTTATCCAATTGGTACCTTAGTTTATCTTCTCCAGCCATTGTTTCGCGTTCGTTTTAATATATCAGTAATTGTGCAGATCGTCAACCGTCGTTCCAGACTTGAAAAGAATCTCATAGGTTATGTTACAGCGCACTGAATTTCAAATTTCACTGTAGGGGATTTTAATTTGGCAACCCTGTAAAACTCATGCAACTCGATTTCTTGATTTCTTCGTATTTTTATTCCATAGTAATGCTGTATTTATATTTTATAACATGGGATATTTTCAGGAAATATGTTTAATTTCAATCGTATATTTATGATATATTACGATATTACTGACGATGCCTCCGAGGCGAAACATGTTTAACTCAAAACAAAAATGTAATTAAAGCACGTAAAATTTAAATAAATATAATAATTATGATATAGATAAAAAAGTTGATTCAATACTATAAAACAATGAAAAACAAATTTCCTAAATATTAGGTAATTTATCTAATTTATTAGGCCACTTCTAATTTCACTAACTGAATATACTAAAATTAAAAATATGTTTCTTACTGCATTTAGTCCCACCACTTAGCGAAAAAAGTTGATTTTATTATTCTCTGAGACCTTCCTTCTTACCTACCTACCTACCTTCCTACCTATATTGGTAGGACAACCATCGCCTGCGATTTGTTAGAAATCGCCCTTACGCTACGCCTCCCAAAATGTGTCCTATTAGGGGTCCAGCCAGTTGTTATCACAAAATTACTCACCAGACACTACAAAGCACTAGATACAATAAGATCGAATCTACATTATAGGTACACAATGCAAAGATTGAATCTTTAGTATAGATATACTCAACAATAGTTAAACTCACTCAATGTAAATTCAACATAATCTATGATTTTGCCTTATATTAATTTATTCATTATGAAATACCTATATATGGTTGTACTTACTTCGGAAGTACTCAATATCTCGTTTAGGCGCCCACACTTTTGAAACACGTGGAGAGTCACAGATGTCTCGCTTTTGACTGTTAAGTTTTTGCGCTGTAGTCTTCCGCAATTTTTCAATCAGCGCTGTGAGTGCGCACCTGCCGGGTATTGACGCCTGCGCTTTGTTTTTTCCTTGCATCGAACACTATTTTACCAGTTGCGCTAATTACAAAAAAAATGACTAAAGGGGAATTGAGATGAATTTCACTTGCATTTACAATAAGGAATACACGGAAGATTTCCTTATTTTACACAAATTAATAAAAATTTGAATTTTTATATTTTTCTGCTGTGGTTGCATTGCCTTATAAATTAAATCTTGGACCTCTCTCTTTGGTCCTATTTGTCATTTTCTTTGGTGAATATCACTTGGTTGGACCTCGACTATTTACCTAATCTTTTGATTTTTGCACATATTTCGTACATGACTATTTACTTATTTATTATTTTTTATTTAGTATTTACTTTTGTTCTTATATATTCTTCTTCTTTTTGATTTTCTTTCTTCTTTTTTTGCTTCCCAGTTTTTTTTACCACTTTTACCCTCCTTTTGACCCTACCACCCAACTTCTGACAAGTCTATTCGTGCTTAGTTTAATAAACAAAATCGTGGAAAGAATATCCATATTATTTATCTGTAGCATCCAGAAATACAAACGAATGTACACCTGCTCATTTCTTCACTTTAAACAAAGTAGGTAACGATTTTTTTCAATTATTGGGGTACTTTTTGTTTGTCTGATGATTTTAATACAACTTAAGAAAGAAAACGATGCGTGTTGCTTTCTGTAACAATTGACGTAATAATAATTTATAAAATTAAGACAAATATCTTATATCTTTATTCGAAAATTGTTATAGTGCATATATGTACTGTTTGAAAATTTCGTTAAAAGTGGTCAGCCATTAGAAACCGTTATCAGTAGCATTCAGTGCAAGACCCAATACGATTGTTGATAAGACATTCGTTGATTTCCGCATACATTTAATTATTAAAAAGAAATATGATTTCCTCTAGAGCTACATTGTTAGTTTCAGGCTTTCTATACCATGCATAGTCTTCATAGTTTGCCGGCCTTGAACAGAATTTAAAGAAACGTCGCAGGCGTTATTGTGATTCTTAAAAATGCGATTCTGTGAGCAAAAAAAATAAAAATTCGATAATGAAACCTTGAGTTTTGTCCAAGTATTTGTATGCTCAGCGACTGTTATGTTTATGTTTTATTTATGCGTTTCGAATTTCATATGCGTCTCGACGTTTATCTCATTTTGCAACGGTGTTCTCTGATAAAAGTGCAATGATCGAGACAACCGGTATAGTCAGTTATTGGTGCAAAGTGGCGACACCTGTACCTAGAATAAGAGAACGATATACACTGTGGTATTCTGTATTCCAATACAGATCTGTGCTGTTAAACGCTCGCACTCACAAGAGAAATTTTTGAAATCTTAACCTCAGATGGCAGCATAACCAGACGAAGTGGATTTGAATCTACTGTGACGCTACCCCAAACTTTTATTTCTCTAAACGTCTTAAGTTAAATTTTTGTTCTTGTTATAGGAGATTATCGTATCGTAATCTCGACGATAATTCAGTGCTAGTTGTCATTTTATGTGAATCTTGCTTGAAATACCTTTGTGAGTGCTTTCGGTTTTCTAATCCCCCTGATAAATTCAACACGTATACAGGCAATAAGTAAAGTTTCCAATTATACCTTAATGTTTGGATTTCCAATGTAAGTCTATACCGTGTTAATACATATCACTAAAAAATTAGAAACCTGTAACAGATTAATAAAAAAAACTGATTAGAGTGTACATAATGAAAAGCAGATTAAAATCTAAAGTGGGAATTCATTATGAAAGGATGAAAAGCTTATATTCAATAACATATTGCCAAATTTCAAACATTCAAATGTTTGCTTCAATATTAACATTACATTTAATGTATAATGGGTTGCCTAGGTGATGTAAGCAAATCCAATGTCTTCTTTACTTTATAAATGGAAACTGTGGGAAATATATATATATTGTATATCGAGTATGTCAAACATTTTTTCATGTGAATAGTATCTATAATATCCTGCACCATAATATCACAATGAAAATACAAAATACACATTTGTGCGATTACTCCCTTTCAAGTTCTGCAGCCATCAATATTTTTTTGAAGGCGCGCGAACTTCATAGTAAATGAGCGTAACCTTACATTCAAGAAAAGGCAATACAGCATGGCCGTCGTTGTTACATGACACTTTTGCATGGATGCATAGAGCGACCAGCATCACTAGCCATCCACCTCTAGGCCATCTATCATAGAACAAGAGACAGAGAGCAAACGTAATCAACTTATTATTCAACAGTTTTATGCGTGGCTATAGTATTGATCGAAGAGCTGAGCCCTGAAGTGGGGACGCGTCTGCGCAGAATTGATGCCTCGAACTTGGGAACTAGGCGTAATCCCAGCATGTGGTGGCATCCCATTCCCATGCAACCATTCGATTCCGCCATTCCGCATCCGATTGCGCGCGAGCTGGCGTGCTGGCGGTGCCTCCTGCTTGCTTCTTGTGGTTGTGGACTGTTGCCGTTCGAGACCACGCCGAGGTTCATGCCTCTTTGCTCGCTGGAATATAACGTCTAACTGTTCTAACAGACATTGCCACGATTGCCCAACGTGACTACTCGGAATAAGAAATCGACGACGATAGATTGCGTTGGCCACAGCACACAAACGCGCACGCCATGCGCGTATGGAAAACGCACGTTTTGCATTCGCGTTACGAAACCCGTTTGGAAGTTGTGTTGAGTGTCCACAAGTCCACATTCGCTGTCGGTTTATTTGTGTTCTCGAGGCAGGTTTGGAGGAGTTGATTGGAAAGAAAGCGTCGGCGCGCGTGCTGGCCAGTTGCGATTATAATCCGTCCGCAATGAAATGCGTGAAATTTTCCGCGCATTTAATGGCGACCGCTTTATTGAATTTGCAGTTGGGCGGGTTGTAGCACATTGCAGTCTCGGCTTGAGTGCAAACCTAGCTCCAGACCCTCGGGTCTGAAGGGTTGGCTGCATCGGACGTTCACTAGTCGAGTGGCGCGCAAAAAATGCAGTTCATGCAACCTCACCTCACCTCACCGTAGTGGGACGCGCCCGTTTGCGAATGCGACTAGATCTCTGGTGTCAGAATTTGCTAAGATTTTAAATTTGATGCTAGAGCACCCTTGTGAAAAGCAGCTTGCGCCCGGCTGCCACGTAGCCGTGGAGCGAATTTCATAAACAAAAACAAGGAGGAAAGCGGGGCCGTCAGCGCTGCGGTGAGCACAACCAAATTCGTGTCGGTCGCGCATACATGACGAACGAACCGAGCGACCGACCGAACGAAAATAAAAAATAACACGCACACACGAATAACAAAAGACGAGTAAAAATTGTCCGACTTATGTTTTTCGGTCGGCTAGTACAGTCGGCTCGCATTATGTTGGTCGTGCCTGTGCGCCGCGCCGCGTCGTGCTCTTCATTCGGCTGTGTGCGTGTGTACGCTTTTTTCTCGGGCGCTTCCCCGCACCGCTCGAGAAGCGAGCGGCGAACGAGCGCTTGGCGCGCAGGCGGCCGCGCATTGCCCCTCCCGCTCTCGTAGTTCCTGCGCATGAAACCCATGAAACCGTTCGGCGGCGTAACGGACGTAACCGGTCGGTCGGCCTCGTCTAACGCGCGGCGCTCGTATTCCGAAGCAAGGACGCCTCGATTGCAAAGCTGGAGAGCTCCGTCGACGTCGCGCTCTTTAGTCAACGTATACGGCCGATAGGCGGAGCCGCAACGTTTTCGGTATAGTCGACGAAGTCAGTGTGTGTTGTGTGGAGCGAAAATAACAAAGTGAAATGCGCTCGCACATATTACGACAGTGTTCGGTGTGCGTCGTCGACGATATTTATTAAATTCACAAGAAGTACATACGCACTAAAACATCGCCCGATCGGTGGTGCGAAAACACGCAGTATACGGACGGACGACAGTGACGCGACACGCGCGGAAGTGTTTTTTGATTTGCGATTTTCAGCTAAATTGAAAATCATTCGGCCCGCATCCGAATCGATTTCGACTCGCACTGCTGCACGACGCACAGAGAAGTGAAAACACGCATCGCTACAGCACAGTGCGCGCGGTGTGCTCTCGAGGGAAGTGTTTCAGGCGTTTCGGAAGAAATAAATTTCAGAGTGTGTTGCGTTAGGCCCCAGCCCCGCTTGGATGCAGGAGTTGGATGTGGTGTTGTATGAAATCTTTCAACGGAGGTGTGTGCGCGGCTGCTGAAATTGTGCACATTCGCGTGACACGGGTGCCGACCACACGAATCCGAGGAGGTGCGCGATAACGCGACACGTTCGCGACGCGCCGTGCTTCTCGTCCCGTGGCGTGTTTGCGCGGCACGCAGCGGCATCGGGCGCAAATGTTGTACGCGAGTGCCGTGGGGTGCGAGCCGATACATTGAGATCGGCGAAAAAGGCGTGTGGGCGATGTATTAATTCGCGAGATTGATGCGCGTTTGTGCAGCGAGGGGCAGCGACGAGGGCAGCGCGCTAGGACGGCCGACCGGCATCGACACCATGAAGTTGAAGCGGCTGTGTGTTTAGTGTTTGTCGTGTCGCCTGGCAAAAAACAAAATATATCAAATGAGGTGTCAAGGGCACAATGGTCAGAGAGACTAGGCACCTTTGGGTCGGAAACTTACCCGATAATATTCGAGAGGATCGCATACGTGAACATTTCAAACGGTAAGTGCGCGCGCTTGTTTATCCGGCTCCATACTACGAGTGTGCGAGTGTGTGTGTTTTTCCTCTCCATTTCTAGCCACCATATTTTTCATTCGTCTTGCATTCTATCCGTACACCTCGACGCCGTTCTATTACCGCATCGAAAAACATCTAGCGCGTCGGGTTAACCAGCCGCCAAACTGCGAGCGCGCTTGTGTCCTGGGCTGCTTGCTTTCCGAAGCCTCGAATTCGCATTTGCGAGCTTATGCCAACTAGCAATTACGACCACGACGTGTTTCGTCAATGTAGTCAATTCAGGTGTTCCCACATTATGTGCAATACCAATTCGCAACAATACCAGCGCGTTATTGCAATAACAAGTGCAGTAATAATTGCGTCTTAGCGTATCGCTCTGCATGTGTGGTAGGTTACGATCCAAAATCATAACTATGTTACTAATTGACTGATTTAACCCAGCCGCTTGTAATTTCGAGAGTTGATGTGCAATGACACTACACACACCAGCACACCACGCCTAGGAAGGTATTCGGCTGCAGAACTTCCTTATCGGCGCAGGTTCTAATCGTCCTCGAGCTTCTCTAGTTTCCGAAACGTAAAGATAATCTCGAGTTCAGTTGGCGGGGTCCATACGATGGTTTTATATTGGGATGTATCGGCGCTTGGAACGTCGCTCTACACAAAAACACGCTCAAGCTCCACGCTGTGCTATAACGGCACAATGTTTTCAGGTCGGCGCGTACACCCGCGCTCCTAAACGTATGTTGCGTCCATATAGCGATACGTACAATGCACAAGCCGACGTACGACGCACCGCGCCAAACATCGTTCCTACGATTTACAATTGTATCGGCAGCGAGAGAGCTGCGATTGTAATGTCCTGTTAGTGCTATTACCTGATTTTCGAATGCATTCTGCATCGATGTCGCGATCTTTAGCGCGAAAAGAATCATTTCCTCATCGGGCATAGAGGGCCAATGCGTAAGTAAAGCACGAATTGTGAACCGATCTTCACGGCGTATGCGAAGCCAGTACAGAAGACTGTTTTCGGGCTGTCATTACACGTAGAACTTAATGGAACGAAAGGTGCACGGGCTATTCCTACACGGCTAAGTATAACATGGACGTTTATAAAAAGCATCCTATGCCTGCGCCGTGCTTAATGCAAGTACGCGCGCAACTTGGCTGCTAGTCGACTTCGCTTCGCCCGTTTTGTGGTACGGAGCTCAATGTTTTTGCTTCGGATAATACTCTTCTCGGGCTTAGGCCGCAGCCGCCATGCTCTACGCCAGGCCGCCTCGTACTTGCGCTCGTCCGTCAACTACTATGCCGATGCCGACTTGCCGAGTCGAGTGGCGTTCTTGTTTCATTCCTCTGTTCGCCAGCTCAACCGGCTCGCAAGTTTTCTTCGCCTGCCGGTTTTGTCGCTCATTTTAGTAGTAATTTTCTTCTATTGGAGAATCATCCGGTTTCCTGAGTTTGAAGCTGCGACGAGCGTATTAGTCTATGCAGTGTGTATATTGCTCCGTGATACAAAACTCAACTCGTGGAGAATTAGTGATATTCGACGGCACAGAAAGGGACAGAAACCTGGGGAGTCCACTGCATTTTACCCTCGTTTTATAATTCATGCGGCGACGTTTGTGTCCCGTTCTTGTGCGTCTCGTAAACAGGCCCTCTAAGTACTCGCCTATGCATGCTTGTCGATTTGGAAACGTTTACCACGGCTTGCGCTTGTGCCACGGGTGCATTCCCCATGACCTGTGATCCATGCGTGGACGTGGAAACATCGCCTCGCTTCGAAGGGGTGCATTGGGGTGTCTCTCTGCGTTGCACACAGCTCCGTTTTTTCAATTGCTTTAATGTAACCCTTATTGTGGTAATTTTCATAGTCCCAGCTCGCTGGGGTAGTGTCGAGTGGTACGGTCGAATATTCGAACAAAAAGACGCTTCCAAGCCGAATACCTACCCAGAATCATAAAATAATAGACCGTACCATCCAATATTCTATTTAAATGTAAGTTTTGTAGCCTTGCACAACTTCGCAATACATACATTTTGGTTTTGGATACCAAAAATACGCAAGATGCATTTTCGACTGCGTTGTTATATAATTGTGGAACGGTGCTTCGACCTCACCCATTTCATTCACTCATTTTTATTTATATGCCACATAGGTTGAACGGAACTGCAATAAATTCACCGACATTTCTTACGAATTGTAACAATAATATCCCCTATTGTGCTCATATTTAAATTTAATAATGTAACCTTCGTCATAGATGGCTTGCTTCTTGGTAAAACATTTCTAATGTTTGCTAAACTTTCAACGGTTTTATCGTTTGTTTTGCAATTTTTTAAATACCTCCTCATATTCATATTATGTCCTAATGTACCAATTGACTCATCATTAGGTGATTATTCGGTTTACAATAGCAGGTGGATGTTTATCCAATTACTATACTTCTGCGATCACTAATGTTGATCTTCGTCAAATGTGCATTTAATGTTTGTTTATTCCTGAATCGAGTTACTGATACGCGCTGGGTATTGATCCATCGGTCAGTGCGAGTCGAGAGGCAGATTGTACAGTGCGTCGTTCTTTCGTTGGCGATGCATAATGACATCATAACACCATCACATGTGCCCAAATTGTATATGCCGGGGAGTTGATGGTCTACTCTAGTTGGAAGTGTTTAGATGAACGCCATTGTCGTTCATTTCATAGCTTACGTTCGTACATTACACTCTGAACGGCTCACACGTTGCAGAACGACGCTTACTCGAATGTGTTTTGTGTTTCACACGGTGTCGTATTCGTACATTTATTTAGTCAATAGTATATTGCGCCGGAGCGGTTTAAGCATATACGCCACGAGTAAGACGATACGCGAGCGCGCTGATATCCTGCGCGCGGTGCAAAACACACGGTGGCAATGATAGTGCTTTATCGTCGCGATGATAAGCAACCCTCGAGACGCAGAAGGTGGGCGAGTACGAGTCGACGGATACGTGGATGCGTGGCCGAAGAGTGCTGCTTTGTACGTCAAGCCACGCTGCAGACGTCTCCGTGGAAGGCCTTCGAGTGACATTAATGCATGCATATTCAGTATCAACATTCACGATTAGCCAGTACGCATCAACGTCATGCATGAGTTGTTTTTGTTCAGCGTGCGACTGTTTGATTTGCTTTTCACACCCGTAATAGTTTGACTGCTTAGTCGCTGCGATCGAGTGTTATTGCGATCAGGCGGTCATGCAACTTGCAGAAGCAGATGATCTACGAAGATGCCAATGTATCCAGGAAATCATCGCAAGTCGAACCCAGGATGCCAACCGGTTGGAATAACAAGTTATTGGGAAGTGGAGGACTAAATTTAAGTGCAAATAGGTGGTGTTTTAATGTGTTGGCTAGAATGAAAGCCGATACTGGCAAATTTGTAATCGTCTGTGGAACACTGGCATCCAATTGCTTAAGAAAAGTGTAAACAATTATTCGAGGGCTGTAAATATTAGTGTAACGCGTAGAAATGATTCACGATGACTACCGCGAGACCTTCTCAACATCGTCCTCGCCCAGCCTTCGGTCAGTTTAAATTTACGTAATGCATAATTATTTTTTGATTTCGTGCCGCGTGCATATCGCCGCCAATGCAGGTGTGTTTTGCACATTTATTAATTACAATAGTGGTTTGTTGTTGCTCAGCGCATTTCAGAATCTGAGTAGAATTATCTAAATGAATTATAATTGCTCGCCGGCGATTATTTCGATTATTATACTTGTTACCATAATCATCGTTATTGTCGTCGTTGCGTCCTCGCGGATACACTGATTACTCTTATTATTATTTTGATTGTTCGCGTTATTACCGCAATTCGGAATGCCCGTTTGCGCGGCGGCGGTGTCCCGGCCCAGCACGTCGTTAGCATTCTGCTATGGAAATTGCCGTAATTTCGTTTCCGTGTTATCGCTCCGTCAGTTTCAATTTCGAATGTACACTTATTCATCATCCAACGACGTCGCGGGGCGATGAGTATTGACCTGTTTGGATGCGATCGACCAACCGCCAGCACAACAATGCAGCAGCGTCTCCAATGTTTTTCGTTGACGTTACGCCTAGCCTCGATTGGCGCGCACTGGGAACTTTGAACCCACTACCATGGCAATAACGTACTGTAATCGCACGCGAGCGGAGCACAAAAAGCTAATGCAATAAATGTTGTTAATATGGACGGTGCCGGTGGTACGAATATCATGTGACACAGATGCATCCACGTACGAGCGGAGCCGAGCCGAACGTGGAATTACTATGCAAATAGATATTACAACTCAACTAGGACTAAATTTAACTGAATTATATATTTAAATGAGTATGACTCGAGTTTTGCGCACATGTTCGCGACTTCTCGTTGCATGCGCATTTTCGAAATTAAAATGAGTTTTCAACAATCCAGTCCCATTGGATTTATCTGCTCTACACTCGTGCGCGCTTTGTTATGTACCCTTTATCGAGAGTGTACCATGTTGGTACTTACATGTTGTGCACGATGGCGTGGTTATCGAAGGTAGGAATCCAACTTTCCCTTCGTTGTGTCTCGTGTTGCCGCGCATTGCCTGGCAAAAGTGTTTTATAAATTGCTAGAATACGGCAGTTGCAACTTTTGACGAACGCATTCTGGCACCGGCAGATGCTTTATTGGGGCTCCCCTTCTAGCAGATGTTTTACATCGATACGTGTTTTGACCGCTCGACGGGCTCGTGCCGTAAAATTTTTATATGTAATTTTACATTCTTGCCTTTACTATGTATGTCTGTAATTAATAATCAGGTTTGAATTAAAACCGTATTTTACGTGAGCCGAATAGATTGTTCACTAGATTAGATTCTTCAAAGTTGTCAATTTTTTTGGTTCAACGCGGACAAACCTTGTCTTTACGCGGTATTCAAGCATGTATTATCGGTGCATGTGGCGTTGGTTCAAAGGCTTTTGTATACATTCGTTGCAAACTGACTTCTTGCCCAAAGAAACTTTGCATCTATAAATACACACAATAAATTTTGAAGCGCAAAATGAGTGTAGGTGCACCTGTAGCATTTACCATTGCTTCACATTTGTTCGTTTTGTCGTGAATCGAAGTTCGTGTACACTGACTATACTCGTAGACTCAAGACATGTTTTCTACATGCTAGCGTTCAAAATTCAAAATTTCGAGCCCGACCACAGAACCTTCGAGGTCTGCACTTGGCCTAGGGTCTTTTTTATCCTCGATTATCGACTAAGTTTAAATGAATTTCTGTATGTCTTTTTTCGTTCATCGATCGATGGAGCGGACGCGGCGCAATTTCGAGCTATACTGGCAGGCATATCACAATAACCAGGAATGGGTTATTCCGAGCCATGCGATTCAACGCTCCGAACAAAATTGTGCACACAATAAAATTGTCTGCGAGCGCCTCGCACTTACGTACGGCGCCTTTGTTTCGATTGCCTCGGCGTATGCCGTTACATTAGCGTTAGTAATCGCATGATTCGCAATTTCGTACCTACGATTGGCCGGCGCGCGACGCTGACGCATTCGCTTGAGTCTTAATGGCGCTATTAGCGTTCGCGTGGCGCGTTTTCCAGCTTCGGGGACACGCCGTCGCTCCGGATGACACTTCGCGTATAAAACAATGCATTCCCGGTTGCAGCGCCGATAAGCATGTAAATGCGGCGCGCAGGCGGTCGAGGAGGCACAACTAGCTACGTTCCCGTTTTTGCGGCACGGAAAAAATAGCGAGGAAGAAAACAGCCGCGCGTGGAAGTCGCGCCGCGATAGATGCACGCGCTCGAGACCGACAAAATATTCCATTCTTCTCTTCGTTACTTTGTTTTGCTGCGCGCGACCATGCAGCTCTCGGCTTGCTTTATGAGTGCTATTTTTAAATAGAAACAGTGAATGCTGCATTGTAACGTGTGTGTTTCGCAGTGGATTGAAACCGCGGGTCCTCACATGCTTCTCCGCTCGCTTACTACATAATCGCAACCAACACGCACGAGCGCAATTCAACACACACGCACAGTGCACACGCCGAAGGATTGTGGCACATAGTCCATTCACCTCTCTCATAACATACATAATAACGTAATGTGTGTGTCTATTGCGCGATGGATGGCTTCGTCTCGTTTCGTACATCGCAATCTTGCTTGCTGTTTCTCTTCTCGCCTCCTTGTTTGTTGCCAGCAGCTGCCCAATATTTGATGCACCGTTACGCTTGTCTCTTCGACATGCAACTACTTCTGTTTTAATTTCACTTTGTTCGCTTCGCTTTATTTTATTTTTTGTACTATGTTGTAATGTGTTTGTATTTCGCATCCAAAATCCAATTTTTATTCCGCACCACTTTTTTGAGTCTATCTTACGGGCTAAGCAGTGACCAAAGAGGAATAAACGCTGAAGTAAAGTTTATATTGTGTATCAAAAATTACACATCACGCACGTTCTTTCAATGGTTGTCCAAGCATTTGTGGTTAAAGCAGAACGCGGAAAAACCCAGTTCTCTTGTAAAATCATGCAACTGTTTTCAACAATTCTACTTATTATCTGCGAGCCTCTCTGAAAATTTCCCAAAATAATCGACGTGATATTCGCGCTTTCTGCTTATGTTGAAGTTGAATATATAAAACACGCGGGAGTTAGATTACTAATTTGTGTCATTGTACTTCTTTAACATAACACGATGATGCCGATTCGGTATCATCTATATCCAGGGCGCGCAGGTACCCCGTGAAGTCTTCGCGGTCCATTTCTTTACGTCTTTGATCGTCCAGTTATTCTCATTTAGTTACAAAGCAAGATCTTGAATCATATGAAAGGTTGTTTTTGCTCTGCGACGAGTCAAACCGCACGGCGGCACGAGATGAGACCTGCGATCTGGTGGAACCAGTTATTTTCGACTTCTTATACCGCCCGACGTTATATTTTTCACCTTTGAAGAGTTTTATTCTAGCGTTCATTATACGTATCTAAGCGTGTTAATACGCTGATTGTTTGTAAAGAAACAAATTTTTGATTACAAGCCTCAAACGGAAACTATGCGCTATGTAAAAACATTGTTGAACAAAACATTGCAGACACGTAAAGTTGCAAAGATTCGAAAATAAGGAACGAACTATGTATCTTGTTTTTTTTTACGTAAATACCGAACATTTGTTTGCTTACATATAAAAGAATTCGTAAACTTTGTTATATTTCAGCTAATTTGTATTATAAGCATTTGTATTTGGTAAACTTGAAAGTACGCCGTACACGTTATTTTGCTTTGTAAACTATAATTGATAAGAACTATGTAGCCATTTATTTAAAATTTACCTAAATGTCGTCATCAAGCCCATTTTTTTAAAGGCGACAGTGCAGGATATTAACAGATTGCGAGTGATTCGGTCCTTTTGGAAAGCTGTCAGATTTCACATCATGGAATTTGTTACTAAAGCGTAGGTTTTGTATCTGGGTTGGAGCTTCAGTTAATTTATTTATTTTTATTTTGAATTTGGAATTCTAGAGCTCTTTTGCATGTACGTAAGGCAGAAATTATATGATATGATAAGTAAAGAATACACGTTACATATCGTGCATGGTACCATTTTCTTCTTGTATTGATAATCTTGTAGCAATATTTGCAATACCATTCATTATTCAGAACCATCTTTAACTTTTTGGATGCCCGTGCGAAACTATCCATGTATCTCTGTGTATACAATCACCTTATAAAAGATTGTGACGTTACTTTTGAGGTGTCGGAAGGGCGTATATTTTGAAGTTGGCGGAAAATCTGATATTTTCTGTTAGCTAGCTACACCAGAATGCTAAGCAAACCAACCCACATAACTTTGTTGCGCTACTGAATAAGTTGCTATATTTCATCTAGTGCTATGATATTACAGTATTTCCGATAGAAAAAATTACCGTGGACGGTGGTGCTACTTAACAAACCTCCTCCTACTTAGTCAAAACTTCGTTATAGAGCGCTATGCGTGCTTTCAGGCCCGATCTAGGACCAGAAATATATAAATAACTCTAATTAGAAGTTTGTATATGACATTTGGCAGGTTAGTTAGTTAGTTAGTTAGATAGTTAACTTTTCACCTTTACAATAAATTACCAACCCACGAATATGCTGAAAAAATAAAAATAAAAACAAGCGTTGTCGTCTACCAAATATTACAACTAGATGAAGAAAATAATTTCAGTGCTGTAGCGCTCACTTGCGCCTATTGAGACTCATTTAACTATCTTACATATACAGCGGAATTTTTATAAACATTGCTTTGAACTACTATTTATTATATTCGGTGAATGCCAGCAAACATATGGGAAAATGGGCAATGGGAACATGAGTTTTGCCTCTTTTCAAACGAATTTAATTCAATTTTATGTTAATTTAATTATGCGCGTTCGCCACGTTAACGAAAACAGGTTAACCGCGAAGTATAGCAGTCTATATAGAAGGAAGTCAACACTACTGCGAGGTCCTTGAAAACTTGCCCAAGCATGCATTTTTCGTTATAGTTGGGGCATTTTTCTATGTTTATTCAATTGCTCTACAACATTCATCTATCACAGTGTCGCATTAAATACCTGCCTACTCTGTAGGTGTAGTCTAGTTTTGTAATCATTAAAACGGACTACTTGAACGTGGATTCTCGAGTATTTTCATTATTAATTATCAGCGCATATCGCACGTCCGTTGCCCAATCGATAAATAAACTTGCCACACTGTTGGTCCAATCAACTTTACTTTCGTTTCAACGTCGCTAGTCAAAAATCCACAATGTCGAGCGGGGAATATTGTTCGTCAAGTGGATAGAGGTCTATCAGACGCGTATTCAGAATTTAAAACATGGACGCATTTCTCGTCGCGTTTACTGCGATTGTTGGCTTGCGCGTTTTTCACGATTCTGATACGGGCACGTGTTCCGACCGGAACGAATTTCTGATTACGTCCAAGAATGCAGGATCATTCCGCGCACGTTGATGCTCGAAACTTATTACGTGCAATTCGTCACAAATCAATGGGAGAAGAAAAACACCATACCGCGAAAAAGAGGAAATTACTGTCTGCGACCCGTACGATTTCCCTGCCAAGTTTGGATTCCCTGTTTTTTTTTTTAAATTTCATTATCACGGTTCGAGGTCGTATCTTTTCCTGTTTGTTATATTTTTGATCCCAAACGACCGACCTATCGTAATTGTGATTCGGAGCCGAAAAATATGGATAATATAATATTTGCATTATGAATGCGCGTGCCGCTGGCTTTTTGTAACAGACACATAGGCCCGAGAAGGACGTGGAACAGCACTGAATAATATTAGGAAGCAATGTCGTATCATGCGGAAACCTGTGTTCAATTAATCCCACCGGCGCCAGTTCGTGCGAAATATCACGATACGCGATTATGTCGCGTTACATTGGTGTCGCATTTAGATAGCGCTGAATGCGCATCTCGTCTGGCACACTGTTCTAGTAAATAATGCGTGTTATCAGCATCCACATTCTACGAAATTTCCATTTGAAATTCTTTGCTGTGGGTCTTGCTAGATGTAAAACTCGTGCCAACGACGTCCACGAAAGCGTACCGCCAATTTACACACCTAAAACGTACGCGCTTAATAATACTGGTAGGCCTTGAATCTATAATTAAACAAATTCAGTTTTTAGCTTACGCATTTATTTATGTATACTACAAACATAATATAAATAAAACACCCAGCGACCCGCTGCGTTGTGCGCTTCAACGCCACAAGTCCGTCATCACCAAGATAGCGAAAATATACTGGATGCCTGAATGTGACACGTCTCGCGTGTGCTGTAACTCGAACTCGAAAAGGAAAACATTTTGTATGCCTCGGTGATTTACACGCATTGCAATATCAACCTATTTAGGCAAACCGAATGGTGTAGGCGCGCACAACACTTACTACATATATAGGTTCTTACATTCCTGAGAACTCATCTGCAGCTTCCTTCCATAGGCAATAAATTGCTATTAAAAACAAAATTTTACCTTGTTGTTTTATGCATATCAGCTGCGTTCATATCGCGCATATTCTTATTGTTTGCTGCTCAGGAGTAAGTAAATTGCTTTTGTGTACCTGCGTCTTGATAAGATTCCTCAGTGTTTCCATATTAATTAGATACGAAAAACGATATGTAGGTGGGTGGATAACATTCGACAAGGTATTCGTCATGCTAGCGTGTCAGTTCAGTGGAATGAAATCATATTGAAAACTTTCTAGTTTAATCACCGTGTTGGATTGTTTAGTCTTTGATATGGCAATGCTTTATGAGTTGTTGACAAAAATACCACTGCCTGGATAATGTAAAGTAAATGTGGTTGATACGATATCATAACAAATGATAGAAGAATGTGAAAATCTTCGTTTTTTGTTTGCGTTACACACACTTTGTATTGCAAATATACTCTTTGAAGCCTCAGGTTTGCTGAAATTAAAAATTCGTTTTGTTTTGTTCGTGTTGCACAGCAAAAATGTGCGTATTTTCATGTTTTGAATTCACCTTAGTTTATTCAGTTGGTAATTGTTTTGGAAACATTTGATCAAGAATTCTTCTTTCTCATCTCATCGCAGACTTATTCATTTTTGTTAACAATTATGACAATAATCAACATTGAATTATTAACGGTATGAACAATTTACGGTTTTATATGCATGCATAAAACATTTCGAGGAAGATTGCGCAAATCGCACCATTGTCTAAATCGTACTTCTTGACACCAGATAAACAGTACTAACGCTAGGACCACACTGTACTTATTATTTAGACAAGACGATAAGTAACAGATTTTGGGACAACCTGTCCTAAATTAAATGCTTTTTTTTTGTTGACTGTCATCTCTTCAATGGTACTTGAACGTTGTTGCTAATAATAAGTTAAAAACTCTACATATTCAGAATACCCATTAAATTTGTGTTGTATCTGTGAATAAACATACCTACCATCACGCTTAGTAGATCATTTTCACTTTGGATCATAAGTCTTACCCACATACCCGTTACGTTAGAGTAAAAAACAGGATCCTCTTAAATACAGAACTTACGATGCAAGCAAAAAAAGGATGACTTTAATAAATACTGCTGATGGATTAATAAAACAAGTAAGATTTCAAAAATAACCTGATATGATATGTGAAGGATATGGGCACATGCAGTTATTGTTAGTGTCCAATAACTTACCCACTATAACGTATATTTGATAATAAGGAACTGCTTACACAATAATTATGTTCAGTTTCGAAAGTCGTAGCAATTTTTTTTAGATTTGGAATAATGAAGAAAATTCGAATCCATTATTTGATATGACCTGAAATTTGCAATAAGTTGCACAGTCTAGCTGTAAATAATTTCTTTGAATCACCACTAAATGTTATTAAAATATTTTAAAATCTATTATAGGAGTTATGTCGTCAATAACAGCTTTGAACCTCATTTATTTTTCTTTGTCACTGTTGCGAGCCCGAGCCAACCTGCAAAAAATGCATTAATTTTTGTTTCAATCAGGACCGTGAACAAAAGGTAGCCACCGCTACCGGCAACAAAGCCCGCGTAGGAACAATAGCCATAATTAAAGATAAGGAAAAATTAAAATCGTTCCGCGGTTGCTTCTCGCATTTTTTCGCAAAACAGAAAATGCGTGGTGGGTTGTAGGTTTTCAATAATCATTTTTTACGCGTCTTGTGCATTTCGCAAGAGTCGGGAGTTTAAAAACATATTCATCGCAATGAAATATGACACGTACCTCCCCGTGTATGTAGAATGTGTCTACCGAGAGACTTTGAGTAGGAAGGAAATTAATTAAAAATCTGGTGAACAGGCAAGAACGCTAATGAAAAAGTTTATTTCTGGCACAAGACGTGTGTATACTCGCTATGGACATTGCGGTGCATTCTAATTAACGAGAGTAGGAAACTGCAAGGATTGCGTTGCCGCAGAATAAAACAATACAGCCACAATTGCAGCAAACGCAAAAAGATCGGATAGAAAAAAGACTCGTCCGTTTATCATCGCTTACGTGCTTATTGGCGGTTCGTCGACCGGATCACATTGCTTTGTTCTTCATTTCCACTTTTACGTCAATTTTGAGTTGCGTTTGGTTGTATTTCATGGATTTTTATTTAAAGTTGAATTCATATGTTTGCTTGTGTATGTCGTGCCGTGAATGCAGTGCATTTGATTTCCATTCATAGCATTTCGCATTCAAATGCGCTTTTTATGTGTGCTCATCATCTGGACAGGAAAAAAGCGGCGCGTTTCAATAGTTTGTTTTTTGTTCTGGGAAAAAATGCGTGGTGTATAATGCATAAGAGCTGCCAGGAGGACGGATACTGTTTTTTTTTTCAACTGTAATTGCTAGTGCATTTAAATAATTTCGACCGTTCTGCCTTTGTCTTTGCAAAGTTCCTATCCCGCCACTGTTGATCGCTCGTAAATGGCCCGCTTGCTTTGCACTTCGCAGGTTTGGATGACTTTGGCAACCAAGTTAGTTTTATTTGCGTTGTGCTCATCAGTCGCACGGCACCAAAAACACCACTTCGTGTAAAACACGCGACCATTTTCTTCGCACGTTTTTTGCATCACGATATACCGCTGTTCTATGCAGATGCATATGTCGCTCATGAGCATGACTATTATTAGAAATGCGAGAGAATATGAATAAAATTGTAGGGCTTCTGTCTTCTTCCCATGAACCAAGTCAGCAGCCCCGTGGTGCTTTATTTCGTTTTGTGCACAATCTATTGAATATTTCAAAGAAATAAACTCGTCTTCAAGGTGCTCATGTCATGTGCCGCACATGATGTATATTCGAAGTATTCGAGGAGAAAAGGCCTTGATTCGAATAACTCCCGCAAAGTCCTCGTTTATTATATGAATTATAAAACGCAAACGATGACGCGCGATGTTTTGTGTGCTCGCTCATCATCCGTTGTTTCCTGTTAACGATTGAGGGTTTAGTGTATTGCGTATTCCATGCTCAACTTTCATGAGCTGTTCGCAGCTGTGATTTCCTCGGGCGCTGCAAGTGGTGGTTACGCGCATAAGACAAAAAAAAAGTGCTGCAGCGCAACTAGTAATCGTTTGTATTACTGTGCAAGAACTATGGCTAGCGCGCGTTCTTCGGGTACACCTGAGGGGCATCAATTTTTTTTTCGTTTTTGCTTGGCAGTAGAAGATTGAATGTCCTTTGCAAATACGTAATACTGCTGGAATTCGACTCCAACAAATATACTATTTCTTAATATCTTCATTGTGGCGCATTGGTTACGAAATGGCTGCCGACGCGACGTCCAACGTGATAGAGCAAATGCGTTAAAAAGCAAAGTTTGCACTCATCGCAGGACTTTCAATTCAAGAAGTTCTCTGGTTGAAGTTTTTCGATTAAAAATTCAGTGTGTAGTGGTCGGATCCGCGACCACTTTTCTGAGCTAACGCGTTCGTTAGGCTTCAGGTCGTGACAGTATTAGTTTCCACACTCAGTCCCGCAAATATCGTTCATTTTTATCGATTCGAGAAAATGATTCGACGAACGCGCGCGCGTTGGCGACAAAAACGGTTTCCGATTCGACAAACTAGGCTAACAACGTTGCAATTGTATTCTGCGCGGGCTCGTCGAAGGCAGGCGGCTTCGTTAGCGCACTTATCCGCTCGCAGAGCTCATGAATACCGATCTCGCGTTACGTAACAACCTCTGCTCCGTCTCCTTTTCTTAGGCGTCGTCGTCATTCGTCAATTGATTTCCACGTTGATTCGGGCATACTTCCTGGTCGCAGGTCGCAGCTAGCTCAATGTTCGTTTGTTCCGTCATTTCATTGAAAGTGGATTCTCAAGGCATGGAATAAATACAACTGATTTCGAGAATACGGCGCGCGTGCAACAGTCAGGCCAACGAGGGTGCCTGCCGTCGTCTTCTCTCTCTTTTTCACTGTCGTTCGCCGACGCCACCACATATACTCCATTCCCGCCGATGCTCGCTTGAAATTACGGGCTGCCTTCTCGGCTCGAGCCAACGCGAATTTGAACGGGCGGAGGACACGCAGGCACCCGGCTGCACGTTGGTGGGGCTTCGTTGCAAGGGCGAAGACGGATGGCGGAACTGGGAAAACTTCGTCCGGGCCACGAGTTTCCAGACTTTTCCGGGCGACACAGGCGACGTTGCCTACTGTTTTATGTATGCGGTGCGCGTTGCGTACACGGGTTTCGGTCGCTCATGTGGGAACGTTCGTGTTATTGCACGTTTTTCCTTGCTTACTGGATGTTGCAACGCAATGCACTTCCAAGCATGGCTAGCCGCTGCAATTGCGCTAATCGAAATTGAATCCACTATTTCGTTCGCTTATCGATTGTTTCCTGGTGCGCATTATCTGTATCGGTATTGGCGTAAAATTATACCAGCTCGCGAGCCCTCGCCTCGTATCTACGCAGTTATTGCTATTTCCAGCGATAACGTCGGCTTGCGAGTAATCTGTGGGCGTGCACCTTGGAATTCGATTTTTATTCCTTCGCAGACGCTATTTCCGCAGCGTTTATTTTTATTCGCGCATGAGTCCGTCATAAAACAATTTGATTTGTGCCGGTGTTTCGGCGTGTGATGCGTTCCAGGCGTTCCTTGTGTGTGCGATTGCCCCGCGTCTACCCAAACTTTATACACGGTCGCAATGCGAGCGAGCATGCAGTGGACGAAAACGGCAACGTCGGAGTTATCGATCACCCACCCGCATGAACCTAAATCTATGGTTTTTGCGTCGCTGGCTCGGTGCGCTCGCCGGTCCTCCACCACGTTTTCGTTCCATGCGCGGCTGTTGCTGCTGTCGCGGCAGCCCGGCCAGCGCCGCATTCGAGTCCGCACCGGCAAGCCTCCAGCGGATTCACCGCGACCGGTTCGTGCCGCGTTCACCTCGGCTTCGTGTTTACCAAAATACACGGGCGCTCGTTGGTGGGGGCCTTTTCGTCGGTGGACGACTCCGGCCGATTCCACCCGACTTGCCAGGTCGAGATCCACTTGCCCTCGAACTGTCGGCGTACTAGCATTTGCAGCAGCTTCTCAATCTGGCTACTATTCCTGCTGTTTGCAGTTTCTTAAGCTGAACAGGGTCAATAGCCAAGAAACTGTTTTTCTCAATACTTTTCTTCGTTCGAAGTTAGTCTCAACTACTGATTTGAATTCTATACATCCACAAATGACGGGTTGACGCGTACACATTCCGAAATAAGTTGCAGATCAGCCACCTGCCCAATGAGTTTTGAGATTACGTTTCCTGCTTAGGCTTGTGTTTGTTAATACAAAGCAGATGACTCTTGACTGCCTGTCGAAGATGTTACGTGTAGTAATGACAATGTTTTCGTTTTTGCACTACCGAAGTGGAATGTTGTTCGTCGTCGAATGCCGCCGGTTAGCATGCTCATTGTTGCGTAACTGTATGTGTACGAATTAGTGGAACAATAATAAATTGACTTGTTACAATAATACAAATCAATGAAATAACGTGAGGCATCATTAAATTAGGATAACTGGCCGCCTTGATCACGTTGGGTTCTCTCTTGTGCCGTACCATCAGTCTATAAATGCAGAAAGTAGTAAACTGTAGTTTGGGTCAAAAAGTAAGGGCAAAATGTCTGAAGATCGGCGGGGACACGAATTAAATCAGCTTTATATTTGTTTTATAGCTAAAACTAAAGCGCCAATACCAGTAAATAAACCCACCGCAATCGACCGTGTGGAAAGAAGTTTTCTTTCTACTGCCTCAGACCAATTCCTCGTGTTTTTATACTAATCATTTTTCTGCTTTATATCTTCAAGATCTGCGTTCAGATTTAATTTCATCTGATATTGTTTCATCCGTTTTTGCGTGCGTTCACTCGCTGCTTCTGCTTGCTTCTTGGTGAGCACCCATTGTTACGCCATCGACCATCAACCATATCGCCGCGTTTTTTCCTATACGTTCTATTTTTCATTGCAGTCGCTTCTGGCTGACGTGAAGTTAGCGCTGTTTTCATTATGAATTGTTGTTAGTCGTGTCTTCTTATAGTTTTTCTGTGTTGCGGTGTGTAACCGCACGTAGCAGATACGAGTGCTTTTCATACGCTGGCTGCTCGATTCTTCGTGCTGTTTGTTTTTTCTTTCCGCTGCAGTATAATAAGGAAGCAAACAGAGCGTTGTGTTGAAGCGAGCGGCGGTAGGCAGATCATAGCAATGTTATTATTTGACAAGATTTCTATTTTCAATCTCATGATGAGACCTTCTCAGTTTTAAATAATTCTAACTATATACAGGGATGAAATGTGTATTGGTCGTCGATCAGTTTAAAGCTTCTGAGCGACAAGTAGGAATCAGTAACAGATGCACTAAGGTGGGATGCGGTGAAAAAGGAATGAACCTGCTCTCGAAATTCCGTGCGAGCTGGTGGCCGCGCTGGACCCCGCGGAGGCTGAGTGGTACAGACGACTGAGGTAAAATCTTCAACACTCGACTGGCTGACTAGCTCAGTGCTGCGATAATACTATTCATGACTTCTTGTCGCCCGTCAAGTTCGCCTTCACCAACAAAATACGGAAATGTTAGCTTCTCGGGATTATTGGCTTGTTGATGCAATACGCCTAGAAGAATATTTACAATTGCGCAGAAAGAATGATCGTAACGTCGATGCGAAACAGCAGACGTCATGCGTGGCTGCGAGTAATCTATAATATGAGGATGGACGAACTTGTGATTGCAAGCGGGAGCAGCGCGCACGTCGTAAGCACACGGGGGAATACGCCAAACAGACCCTGTGGCGCGCACGGCTCCCGATTGACGGCCAATGCATTTCGGCTTGTTATTAGCGGTCAGCACGAAGTCTCCACAGACATGGGTGCAATGCAAGTGCACGCGGGCGCAGCCAACAAAATGGCCGGCCTCGACTTTGGTTGCAATTGTTCGACGTTATCATGGCAACCGGTTGCCAAGCCGGGCCGCCCGGACGAGATCGACCCGCTCGCGGACACAAAACGTCGGCAAGCCCTATTTGTACGCCCGGCGGTGATTTTTTGCCTTCGACCGGGCAGAGGTGCGTTAATTCCCAATTCAACAATCAACTAGAAGACAGGACCAAGTCCTCCCTCTATTTAAAGCCAGTATTCGTTGTGGTGGTGTTGCATTTTGATTTTATTTTTCAAGACCATCCTTTTACTACGCCGCATCGTGGCTGGCTCATTTCAAGAGCGCGAGCGCTTGAATTTTCTGTATGAACCGACCGTCGCGCGTCGTGCCGACGTTGTATTGTCGGTCGGGTCGCTTGTTTTTGTATGCGTCGAGTATAAAATGGCTGCTGACTCATCGCTACTAGCCGACCAGCGAACGTTGGCTCGCCACAACCACCATTCCGCCAACACGTACACACACACACATGTATGTATACAAACACCGACTGTGGGCCGCGTACGTGACTTCCATTTATAAACATATTATGCCACGATAACGAATTTTTTTCATGCGAATTTTGCATTTATTCATATGTAATACCTGGATGTGTGTGAGCGTACGAACTGAGACGTAGGCTCGATATCATATGTTCACCCGGCAACGTGACGTGTTCGGGCGCACTTTGCGCGGAAAACTTCAATGTGGCATTTGTGGTGTTGATTGTGCGCTGTCTGCACGCGCTATTAATAAAAGGAAAACAACGACCAAGACATTCGGCATCCGCTGAACACCACGGTCTCTCATTCTTTCGAAAATCAATTCGAAAACCAAACATTTGCATGAAAGCACATAAATTAAGCAAACAAAAAAAACACATTACGTCACAGCATAATCCACAATAAGACGCTGTGTTCAATTTAAGCATATTAGTTTTGTTGGTTATATTGAAGTTGTTTTGACCGAAACAACTTACACATTGTCGTAGTTTGGATCCTAGAATGTTTCAGATTTTTTAAATAACAAGTGGGCATGTTTAGATGCGTCGGGTTGACTAGGATCTATAATAAATTCACATTTCGGGCGATTTGTAAGTATGTGCTTACATTGAAATCGAAATTGGCTCGCTGGTATGCTATGTTCAATTCAACTCAAAGTTCGCGTCTATTTAAAACGAGCAGTGTGCATAAGCGCCTTTGCTTATTCTCGTATCATTTTTATTTTTATTTAAAAATGGCATTATGTAAACGCTACTCGCCATTTCGTTTGAACGTTGCGAGTTAAGAGCCCTGTATATGTTTATCGCGCATACGATTTTATTTACGTCACTAAGGTCATTGAAGAAATAAATATTTGTTCAGAGTGGAGCAAATAATACACGAAACATGTGGCACGTCATGAATATACATACAGATACGGAATAAAACACGCATTGATGAAGTTTTGTTTAAGAAAAATATTGCGGGGCGGAAATCAAAGATTTTTTGAGTCCGTGATGAACAACTCCATTGTTATTTATTTACATGTGCATTAGGTCGGCTGACGTGTTTGCGAATAGCACCTAATGGTAAAAATATCGATCATGTTGCCGTCATGTTCATGTACCTTTTTACAATAATGATTATGTCCAAGTGTCCTACCATGCTTGCAGTCGACCAATTTTGTTTTAATGCTGCAATGCATCGTTGGAAGTTTTTATTTACACGGTTGCTAACAACGTGGAACGCTTCAATCGTACGCTCCTCGTGGCTCCCTCAGAGGCGCGATGTAATAGCATAAAAAACACTGGCGTAGAGTGTGCGCGTAGAAAAACAGTTTGGTACCATGGTGTTTTTTTGTATCTTGCCGAATGGACGCGTCGTTTGATCGCCCGGTCTACTGTTGCCATCGGACCATAACGCGGCGGCATTGTTTCCATCGTTCGCGGTAGCGACTCATCGCATTGGTCCACTGCGTCGATGTGTACGCCGCGCAACGTCGGAATAGAAAGCCGTAGTCGACCCCGCTTGTCGCGCCGCACCGCGCTGCGACTCTCGTGCAGCCCTTCTCCATCTCGGTCGGTTTATTACCGTTCCGCGTGCGTATATTATGCCGTACGCCGCTTTGAGCACGCGGCCGTGTCGGCGTGGCAACGCCGCACGGCGACGAGAGTCGCAGCCGAGTTGGAGTTGGCCTGGCGGCCAAGTTGTGCCTTGGGCCTGTCGGGCTGCCGCGTGGGTTGCTCGGCTGAGGATGCGATGTGACCGCGGCAACCAGCAGCGTATCTTACCGTCTGCACTGCAGAGGAACAAAGACCTAGAGTCAGTCGCTCGGTTGAGTGGACCGTAATGCGCCATCCATGGTAAAAGGTGCAACCCTGGGCCGCATTTTCGGCAGAATAACGCAACTCGACCGACATTCCGGTTCATTTGCCCTCCGTACTTCGGCCAGAGGGATATATCATTTCAGTTATAATACAGACCTTGCCTTACACTTTGGAGCGTTTTATGCATTGCGGAAATTCGTAGTGCCTGATGGGCTTTTGCAAGCCGTAATTGTACCAGTATCCTAAGTATTCGGATCCAACCCAGGGAAGAAGCCCCCGTGTAATCTATTGACAAGAAACTCGGCTAGGTCACTGCTTCACAAAAAAAATACATGTTCTGGGTGAGCTACACTCAGGAGTTTGGATTCCAATTTGTATGGCGCGTGCTGCGCTTTGTATAGTAACGCGCAGTAAAAAAAATCTGTACATAATGTATTCAACACACACGACAAATTCGTTGTAGCATACACACATATGAATGTGAATCCAAATTTAGAGCATTATCGCAGTTGTGTGCATCGTGAGTCCGCTGTTTGTAGTTCGGTTCGCTAGGAGGGGCGCAACACAGTCGACGCTGCCGATGCCATACAAAAATCGATAAACTACGCAGTTTAACGTCATCGCTCAATTGGCAACAATAAGGTAACGAACTGGGATTGCTAACGTGATAATTTAAACCACATCTAAGATGCTGTTCGTTGCCTATGTTGGTTTGAAAATACATCACTTACTTCACAAACTTCGTGGCTATAATCCATTTCGAAAAGGTGTACACTGTTTTTAAATTCGACGGTGCAATGGAAAAATATCGCACTTCACGCAAGAAGTACTACACCCATTTCTCATAGGAGAATTATAGAGAAATTAAAGGCGCAACTGTCCCAAAGTACAGCATCCCAGATTCCCTGAGTAACGTGGAGGGGTCCCGAACCCGACAAAAATGTAACCTTTTCAAAATGCATCCCAGTTATAGTTGCGTTTTAATACGTAATCCTAGTTCAAATGTATTATACACAACAAGAAACGAACACTAGCCGTCGAACTACACTGAACCTGTAAAGGAAATGATGCGTTTGCGTTTTAAATTTAATTAGAACGTCGAGAATGTAATGTAATTCTGATTTATTTTTCGTTTTTTTTACTCGCCGTTTAATGGGAAATTAACTGATTTGGTGCTGTTCGAGACTGGGTGCGAACCCGAAGCGAAGTGTTACAGGGAGAGGATCCATTGGAAATAGGCGCAGCGGCTGCTGACAACCAACTTATGACCTGGCCACCCCCCACCCGCGTCATTCTCTGGGCCGCGGAGAAGGGTCGAGTAAGCAGGCTGCGCGCGCCTGCACTGCCACCGCCAATTACACCGCTCCAACAGCCCGGCGATGCGAGAGCACGCCACGCGCCGCTAGCTGCTTTTTCACAAATGAAGCAAGCTGCGAACTACGTCGCTGCTTCTTCTTCCTTGTCGCAAAACATTTGCCGCGGCGCTTGCACCTACGTCTCACATTGCAACTATTACCGCCTGAGCGCCAAGCCTTGCTGCGGCTGAAAGCGCCGAGTTCAGCGCTAACTCCGAAGGAAGATATTAAAGTTTCTTTGATTGCGAAACACACTCGCATGCGCGCGCTGTGTTACTGTTAGCTTGGATAGATAGCTGGATGGAACGGGCCGCGGATGAACGGGTCGCGTGCGTTTGATCGCGGCTCGTTTACAAAGATGAAAGGAAGATAGGAAGCGAAACAGGGTCGTAGGCTGTCAAGATCTACAGGGTAGCGCGCTAATGCAGGCCCTGGTTGTCATAGTGCGCATCTTTTTTTATATCCTTCAATTTTTGATTAGTTTTGCATTATTTCTTACATGGGTTCGAATTTTCTTGTTCGTCTGTTCTGTAGTTTATGTGTTGTTGAATTGAAAATAGTTCCGGGTGTACGCGATTGAGAATAGAAAATATTGAAACATATACCTACATATATTGTAACATGCGTTACGAGTATATCTCAGATTCCAGGATGGATATGATTTGAGTTTTTTGAAAATTAGGTTATTGCGACTCACATTCATATTCGACCGCACGCAAATTACAATCAATAAGGAAAGTAATACGTATTACTTGAATAATAGTTTTCTATTTTTCTCTTCGCCAGGTCGTTTCTTGAAAAGAGTCAATAGTAATTTATTTTGTTCCATGTTCGATCGCATTATATATAATTACACTTGGATACCTAAATTTTCCTTAAACAAATATGGTTTGAAAAATGCTGCTTCCTATTATGTAGTCATATTTTCTTTCATTTTACCCTTTCATTTCTCGGATAATATTAATATGCATTCAATGCATTGAAATAATATTTTCAATTCTTTTTATAGTGTTTTGAACTGCTTCATTAAAATGTGAAAATTTATATTTTCGATGATATAATTCTACAATATTTGCGAATGCGGTCTTATCTCTGGATTTTATTTCATTGAATTAGATTAGTTTTAAATTTAGTTGAAATAAACAATGATAAATTTGTACTGTTCTGTACGGAAATGCAGAATGGGCTGTTTTTATGTGTGTAAGAAAAAGATTTGTCCCCCCTTAGAATGATTTAAAGTTTAGCTGTAATTACCCCAGCTTTGGGACCACTTATGACATGTAACATAATTCGTAATTTATTTATACAATTATACTGCTACATTAAAAGATCATCCAAAAATCCAATGACCTTTTCAGAATTATGCGACTTCTAATAAAATGTAAATATTGGTTTTCTATTGGGCAAACAAAGTACATATTCGCAAACAACGAATTAAATTGTTTGCTTGCTATTCGGTCAATACAGTTTCGATAATAACCCTTTTAGTATTAATATCTGTAGTTGAGTTATAAGCATTCAAATGATTATTTCGTACCAAACTTTTTGATTTACAATTTGCAATTGTATATTACATTTTATACATGTTTTACCGATTTTACATTTTGCCTTTCTGTAGCGGGTGACTTGTGGATACATCTGAAAACAAAAAAAAGAACATTAAAGCATTGGCTACGTTTCCGACGATTGACAAACTATGCGAATATTAATTCTTAATGCAAATAACTTTACGTTGAATAACTGCAGCATGCTCTCCTCTGGAAACAACTCTTGTCATTAAATGCGTAGGCTATCAAAAAGTGGTAAACGGAGCGCCTCAGCCGTTCATCGGTTCATTTTAACCGACTGCGTAAGTAAGATGGAGATGCGTATTTGGTCGAATGCAGATAGAGTGACAATGCGACACTGTATAATCATGAAAGCGCAGAGATGATATGATGGTGCATTGCGAGTTATTATACACGCTTACCTGCAAAAGTTACGATAACAACGGAATTCGAAGTGGACGCTTGCGCGATCCCATAAAGATTATTTATCGTCTCATTCAGGAAACGTGAAATGTAGTCTTGCGCACGCTTATGTTATTGTTCTTCTACGCACAACTGGAAGGCTGCTCATAATGACGCTGCTTTTGGTTCGGATAGTCCTGCGTCTTTCGCCAGCGTCTTGCCTCCCACGTGACTTTCGTTTGCGGGTTGATATCCCTCTATTGTCTTATTTTTGTTCCAGGGGTATTTTTATTCGCCCTCGCTTGCATTTATGTTCGTTTTCAACGCGTTTGCTGGTTCTGATGCCGCGTTCAGCATCGTCCATTGTAATCGCAATAGGCACTTTATTTTTATATTTATTGCTTGTTTTTGTTTTCGCGACGCCTTTCAAAATAGCGCTGTTACGGTTTTCCTTGAAGCCTCCACCTCGCCAGTTCCTTAATTCGTCTATTTTTATTTGCTTATCCGTTCAAATATTATAAGTAAATTGTGTGTATGGGGCTGTTAATGCCGTTCGATCTCTGACTATTTAATGCAGCGGCTGACATTTGTGCTTTTTATACATTTTCAGGTATGGACGCGTACAGAGTGTTAAGCTGTTGCCGAGGAGCGGCGGTAAAGAGGAAACGAGCAAGATGGCGTGCACGGTGGCGTTCATGGACATCAAAAGCGCGTCCAAGGCACACACCGCCGACCACAAACTGGACGATAGAACTCTGACAACGGAGTACTACGAACCCGCCGCCATTCCGTCCTCGTCGTCGCCGCCGAATGCGGCCGCCGGATATTCGACGACGTCGCCATCCAGCACACGCTTTCCAAACGGACACAGGTAACGAAACGCTAATACATACTATAATATACAGTACATAAATTAATTGGCTATTTATTATTGCTCGTATTTGTTTGTGATTGCCAAACCCGGGTGGTGATAGCATATTACGATTTTAACTCTCGATTCGCCAACATGCTTGTAATAATCTGCGTTTGAGAATATCACAAAACCTCTTCAATTTTATATCATTTGTTGACATACGAAATAGCCGATTTTTTGCTCTATTTTCTATTGGGTGATCAACTCCCGGAAGAGTGTAATAACATCGACGATTCCGTGCGTGATTGGCATGCGTAATTGCTCCACAATGGGAGCAGCCATTTTTGCCAATAATTGAAAACGAAAAGCTAACATATTTGACCATCGATCATCGGATTATTTGTGTATATTTAAACTTTTCAATGACGGCCAATGGAGGTAAACTAAGAAAAGAAAGAAAATTCCATAAGTTGATTCATTCGACGCACTCCTCCAGTGCCGGGTTCGCATTCTGTAGTAAACAACAACATCGAAACTGTTTCCTCGATGCAAAATCGATGTACGGGGCGCGTGCGAGCCGGTACCGAGACAGCGAACTTTACTGGAGCATTACGGCTACAACGCGGAGGTACACGCCGCTCCCGCCACCGGTGCTGCCGCCGCCGCTCCATTCGCGCAACGTGATATTAAAGCGGATGTGCTGTTATTACTCGAACGCACGCGACGCCGCATGCCGCGCGGAATTCTCTTCTACGGGTGAATTTCATTCATTTGGTCCCATTTCGTATATGTATGAATGGGGTCAAGGCACCCAACTTTTAACATAGTCTGTATTGTTGCAGTTCGTCCGATGAGCATGGCAACTTCACCGAGTGTTTCTACGATCGAACGAACAATTCCCGGCAGCAGGGAGGTGACGGCGAGTATATTCGACGCCCGCCAAGCTACCACGACAACGGACGCGGGAGAAACCGCGACCGCGGTTTTCGTAACGGCCCCCCGTACAAACTGGACACCATCATCGACCGCCATCGCCCCGCCAACAACAGCTGGTCGACGTATGAAAGCAACAACACTAGATACAATAATCAGGCGAACGATACAGGGTATAGCACAACGCCGACGGACACCAGTAGTAACAACGACCGGCGCTCGGAGCAGAGTACAAAAAAGAAGACCAAGTCTGGGTCGGGCAGCCGCACGCCGTCACCCTCTGGCAGCGCCTCATCGCGTTCACCTTCTCGTTCGCGATCGCGCTCCTCCAGCAGCTCATCGTCCAGCTCAGTGTCTCGTGGCACCAGCTCGACGGGGTCGCCAAAGTCACGCCGGCTGCCATCCAGTGCGCCCAATCAGTCCATCGTCCATTCCGAAGACCGTCGCCCGCTAGCAATCTGCGTGCGAAATCTGCCGCTGCGTTCCTCCGATACATCGTTGAAGGATGGCCTCTTCCATGAATACAAGAAGCATGGCAAGGTGACGTGGGTAAAAGTGGTGGGCCAGAATTCTGAGCGACATGCAATCGTCTGCTTCAAGAAGCCGGAGGACGTCGACAAGGCCATTGAGGTCAGCTACGACAAGCTCTTCTTTGGTCACAAGATCGAGGTAGCACCTTACCAGGGCTATGATGTTGAGGACAACGACCTTCGGCCCTATGAGGCTGAAATAGACGAGTACCACCCGAAGGCGACGCGCACACTCTTTATCGGCAATCTGGAGAAGGACGTTACACCTTCCGACCTGCGAAAGCACTTCGATACATTTGGAGAGATCATCGAGATCGACATCAAGAAACAGGGTTCGGCCAGTTCGTACGCGTTCTGCCAGTACAGTGACATTGTGAGTGTTGTTAAAGCTATACGGACCATGGACGGCGAGCACTTGAACAATAACCGCATTAAACTCGGCTTCGGCAAGTCCATGCCGACGGCATGCGTGTGGGTGGATGGTGTTAGTGATAGTGTCAACGAAAAGTACCTGAATATGCAATTCGATCCATTCGGCAACGTCGGACCTACCTTTATCGACCGCGAGAAGGGACAAGCGCTCATCTTCTTCGACCAGGTTATGAACGCGCAGGCTGCTGTCAACAAGACTCGCGGCGTCAGTTTGCGCGGGCGCCGTATTCAGGTCGATTTTGCTAGTCGGGAGTGTCAGGAGGCCTTCTTCGAGCGGCTCGAGAAACAGGGTCTGGTGTTCGAGAAGCCCGTAGACGATCGACGGGATGTCATTCGAGGTTTTGACAACATCGGTTCCGGACGGTTTTCAAGGTAAGTTACCGCTGAATGTTGCCAATATTCAATGACTTCAATGCGTGTGTTTTATTTTAGTAGATATGAGACACCAACTCGACCAAGGACGGCATCTTATAGCGGACGATCAGGTGGTGGGCCTGGTGCTGGCTCTTGTCAGACCGGCGCAATACCATCACCCGGTACGCCTGGTTCGGCAACGCCACGTGGTACAGGCTCTCGCAGCAGGGTACCACGTTACGAGTACTATGAACAACAGAACAATAGCGAATATAACGAGCGACACTTTCGTAACTACGACGAATATAGTCAGGGCAGCGCAGCCTCGCACGAGGATACTTACGAGCATGAGTATCCGTACCACGAGAGCCCGTCGCATGTGGATCCAATCGATGTGCGTGTTGTCAACGACCCGAGCACAATGCAACCCTTTGCCCAGCCAGATATTCGCAATTTGCAGAAGGAACGTGTGCATCTTCTTGAACAGCTGGAGGATTGCCACAGCTCGGGCGACGAAGTGATTAGTCCCAAGAAACGACTGAAGCTCGACCATCTTGAGGCTTCCAATAGTGATGTGATCATCGAGGCAAACCGCGACCATCGCAAGGTGACTGAGGTACGACGAACATCCGATGCGAGCGTGAAACACCTTTCTCGGCGGCCCAGTGTAGACAGCGGCAAGCACGTGGCGCATGAACGTGGTACCTATCTCCCGCATGCTGTCTGCAAGCGGCGGAAGACTGCGGGTAGTGATTCGGGCCGAGCGCATCATTATGAAAGTTCTGAAAGTGTTGGAGGCTCGCGTCCTGGTACGCCTCTGTGCGACGAAAGACCGGAGCATTTCGCACCTACGGAGCCGCGACGTACTCCACGAGAGCGGGAAGGCCCTCTTACCTTGCCACTGCCGCGCTTTGCATCTCAAATGATTGGACGCGCAAGCGTTTCAGTGGCAGGCATTAAAGGCCAGAAAGAGAATGTGCTGTCCAGTCCACCGGCCGCAGTAACAAGTCCGCGAATATCAAATCCCAAACCGCCTAGTCCGACGCCAGTACCGCCGCCAGCGTCACCTCCACCGCGGCCGCCATCGCTTAGCTCAAACAGTAGCGACAGCGACGGTGCCTCAATATCGCCGTCCCTTGACGAGCGCATTAAGTCTTTGGACGAGAAATACGAAAAGTGGAGCGGGTCTCGTGCAACTAGCACCGCAGGATTGGAGGCGCTCGCCAAGCTCGACACGACAAGTCAGCGCTTCCGGCTGACGCGTAACCTTCTTGACCTGGACTTGCGCGAGGTGCAGCCCAGTGAGATTGTCAAATCGGTAATGGCGAAACGGTCCGTTTTCGACGAGGATTCTAAACGTCTCGAGAATGTGGGCGAGAAGTACGAGCCGAAAGAATTTAATTCGGTGTTGCGTGTGCCGCCGGTCTCGGTCCAAACTACAGTACCTGCAACCACATTATCTACACTACCTCTTCTCAAGGTGTGCACCACGCCCATACCCAAGACCCCTACAATGCTTTCACCTCGATCTTCTGGTAAGTCCAACCTACAAAAGGGTACTTCTAGGATGGTCTTTATATATGCGTGCGATTGTCTTTTAGGTGCTGCCTTAACGCCGGCCAAAGGTTTACAGTATCCGTTCCCGTCACATCCGCCAATGCAGCCATCGCCGTCGTCGTCCACGCCGACGACTTCGCCGGCTAGCCAGCCGCCGCCTTCCAACACCACGCCGTTGTTGCGGAGCGCCCACGGTGATAACAGACTGAAATCGTGTGCGAACGCACCCAACGACGGCGCGTGGACACCTAGTAAAGTGAATAGAAATGTATCGACCGGTAGTGCGGGGGTGGCGTCTAAAGCATGTGATGTGATGGTGTCGTCAGTGACGGTGGCGGCACCAGCCGTAGTGGTCGGCACTACCGCCACAACTACAAACAGCCGAAACATTCCTGCGTGTAGTGCGACCGCGACCGAATGCGCGACCACCAGCACGACTTTAATTAAGACGACAGTGTGCGCACGTGTGGTGTCCTCAACCAGATCGCGGCGTGATTCAACTATCAGTTCGAATAGTAGTAGTGAAAACAAGTCAAGGAGGAACAGTGTTAATGATAATTGTGATAGTGCCGACGGGAATGCCCGAGTGAGTGAACTGGATTTAGATTATGGGTACCTGAATTCACCGGAACCAGTCGAAAGACTCGATGAAGTGTATCGTGGTATGGAACGTTTCCGGGAAACCGAACGAGAACGGAAGAAGGAACGCGAGCGGGACCAGGAACGTGAGCTAGAGCGCTTGGAACAAGAGAAAGAACGGTTCGAAAAGGAGCGCACCGAAAAAGAGTGGTTGGAGCGTGAAGAAAAGGAACGTGCTGAGCGTTTGGAGCGCGAGCGACAGGAGAAGGAACGCAGTGAGCGTTTAGAGCGCGAGAGGCTGGAGAAAGAACGTACTGAGCGCTTGGAGCGTGAGCGACTGGAGAAGGAACGTTTTGAACGGGAAGAAAAGGAAAGGCGCGAACGTGAGGAGAAGGAGCGGCGGGAAGAAAATGAGCGCCGTGAGGAAAAAGAACGCCAGGAACGTGAACGCCGTGAGCGGGAAGAAAAGGAACGACGAGAGCGTGAGGAGAAAGAACGACAGGAAAGGGTTGAGCAAGAGGAGAAGGAACGTCGAGAGCAGGAGGACCGTGAGCGGGAACATCTGGAGCGCGAGCGTCGTGAGCGACGCGAGAAAGAAGAAAAAGAGCGACGTGAACGCGAAGAGCGCGAAAAGAAAGAAGAGCTAGATAGACTCGAGAAGGAGCGCCGGCGCCTTGACAAGGACGATGAACGCAAGCACAAAGAGGACAATCACGACAGCAACAAGAAGAACGATCATCGTCATACCAGTAGAGATAATCACAGTGAACCGAAACACAATCGCGAGAATAACGTAAGCGCAGCCAGCAAGGAACAGACGGAGCGGATTGACAAAGGTGACAAAAAAGATAACCATATTTCCAGTCGGAATGTGCACGACAAGAATCGCTGTACAGATCGACGCGATGACTTGGAACGTCGGAAAGAAAGTGTCAAAGAAAATCGCGAAAACAACCAGCATGAGAAAGCGAAGAACCTCTTCAATGAGATTCGTGAGACCAAAGACCGACCTGTAGAGGTGCACCATACTTCCCTTGACGCAACCAAGTTTGACAGTAAAGATCCAACGCGCCGGAAAGAACGCGTCAATAGTTTACCTGCTACTCTAGTAGGCACTAAACGTCGCATTAGCTCGCATGACTCGCTCGATAGCCTGGATGAAACCAAGAAGATTAAGATCGAACATCGTTCCAAAATTTCTGAGCGGAGGGATTCCAAGGAAGTAAATACTAAGAAACACTCGAAGAACTCCAGCACTAGTGCGAAGGTGTATGACGAAAAAACGCGACACAATCACGTTAAAGACGCTACCAGTGGCAACAAGGAGAAAGAAAAAGATAAGGATAAAGAGAAAGAACGAGAACGGGAAGAGCGGCATAAGAACAAAGCCAGATTCAAACTGGAACAGAAGAGCAAGTCGAAGAGTCGCGATAAAGAATCTCCTGGTACGCCTAAATCTCCTACCAAAGAATTGGACAAAGACAAAGATTTATTAGCGCGATTTGAGCTGGCGGAAGTGGAAAAGCAGAAGCAGCAACAGCGTAATAAAGAAATTGGGAAGGACGAGCGTAAGTCGGAAAGTCGTGGCGATGAAATCCGCATCAAAAAGGACTATAAATGCAATCGAGACTCTGAGAGTAGTCGAAGCGGTGAGACGCCTAGCAAGGATCCTTTCCGTCAGGTGAAAGAAGAGAAGACCATTCGACGAATTCGTAAGGTAACTCTTAGTTCTGACAATTCGGATTCGGACGAGCCCAAGAAACATTCCATTTTTGATATTGTCGACGATGAGCCAGCTTATATTTCGATGTACGACAAAGTGAAGGCACGCAGCTGTAAAAACATGCAGAAGCAGGAAGAAGAAAAGCGCCAGAAAATCAAGGCCAAGTTTTCGCAGCTCAAACAGAGTCGCGCAAAGCGAGAGGAAAAGAAACGTTCCACATCTTGGGACGAAGACTCCGACTCTGATATTGAGAAGTACGAATATCGCCGAAAGGGTAAGGTACTGCTTGCCTCCACTGACGATGATGATGATTTCGACAAACCTATCAAAAAGGAGTTTAGTGACTCTGATTCAGACCGAAATCGTCAACCGAAATCAATTGCTGAAAGCAGTGAGGATGACATCAAGAACCTAAAACAACCTAAGTCACGCATAACGTCAGATACCTCTGATGATGATATGAAACTACCTGGCAAAGTAAAGACCGAAGATTTTAGCGATAACGAAGACCAAGGCTTTGCGGATAGCGAGGAAAAATACAGCAAAAAGATCGATTTTGACGATCGGTATTTGAAGAAGGAACGCAAGAATAATAAACATGGTGATATGTTGTTTGACTTGGACTCGCCTCCCCTGGAATCAAAAGAAGTGAAGTTCAACAATAGCAACCGCATGTACGATTCTTCCGAGGGCGAAAGCGTTAAGATGGAAGTGCGTAAGAAACACAGGAAGAAGCAGAAACGCTCGAAAAATTCCACAAGCGGAGAAGAGAGTTCGAAAGTGGACGGCGATTCTCACGACAAACAAGGTGAAAAGCGCAAGCAGCATAGCAAGAAAGACAAGAAACGCGACAAGACGAAAGATGAGCGCGTTAAGAAGTCTAAAAAGAACAGATCCGATTCGAAAGAGTTCCGACGGGATGGCAAGATGGAAAACATTTTCGGTTCTCTATCAGACGATTCAGATGTACAAAAGGAAGCTGATGAGAAAATTATTTTTGTTACACAATTCAGTGAGAACAACGACACTCATGCACATTTGTTTGCTAGCGACTCGGACAATCCGCCTACAGTTTCTGAGCCCAAATCTCCAGAGCGCAGTCAGCTTGACAAGGAACGGTCCAAGGTAGAGGAGAAGGATCGGTTCAAGGAAGAGCATCGGAAGCGAAAGGAACGGAAACGTCGCGATAAAGAAAAGCGTCTCAGAGAAGAGCAGCAACATCAGCAATTGGCAAACGATAACAGCATAGACTATTCTGATTTGGGCAAACAGCTTGAAGACAATATCAAGGACGATTCGGATCCGCCTGCTGAACTTAAAGTCAAGACAGAGATCGAAGAATCACGACCGGAGGCTGATGAAGTATTTAGATATATTGACGTCGATGAGAAGACTGGTGACCGTAAGGAAAACAAGGAAAAGAAAAAGAAGCGTAAAAAGTCCAAAGATGAAAAACAACGGCACCATCATCACCATCATCATGATAAGAACAAACCAAAGACACCGGAATTCAAGAAGGAGGTGATGTTGCTGGATGTGCCCATCAAGACTGAAATTAAAGAGGAGAGCACGCCTACGCCTGTTTCTGGAGTTATTAGCATTTTCGATGCACCTAATTTCGACCGTTCTATATCACCACAGCCTAAAGAACCGCTGATCAGCCCAATACCTAAAACACCGACTTCCTCAAAGGACAAGAAACGTGATAAGTTTATTGCCGGCTTTGGCGTGGATATTGACGAAAAAATTCACGAGAATGCAAATGCCGTTAAGTCTATCTCAGAGTTGGTTGAGTCGCCAAAGGTTGAGCCATCGCCTGTGCCTACGTCAGAAGATGAGATAAAATCTGAGGTGCCTGAACAGCCGGTTGAAGAAAAGCCACCGCGCATTATTTCACAAGAAGAAACCGAAGACGCAGTTGCGGCACTTCTGGGTGAAAGTTTCGGCAGCGGACAGTTCGATGATTACGATCCTCAGAGTCCTTCTGGACTGGATTCCACTAATAACGAAACGCAAGATGATGAGGAAATGCTTCAAGCTGTGCAGAGCTTAAACTCCAGCGAAATGGAACAGAAACCAGAGACACCGCAGAGCGAAAGCGAACTGCAAATAGATACGGACACTGAGGAGCAGGAGGACGTTTCTATTCGTTACGATACACCAAAGACGCCTGACATGTTGGATTATTCACAACCACCAAAAACACCGGATATTTCGCCAAGTTATTTCCGAAAAGAGTCTGCGGACAAGAGTATGCCGAGCATAGGGTCGCCGCCCTCACTTACACCAATTAAACCTATTACGCCGACGACGGAGGTTGTGGCAGCGGAAGTCAAGCGTAATTTGGATGTTCTTCAAGAGCCCAAGAAACCTCTTCATAGTTTACCGATTATTGCTACTACAAGTACTTGGACTGACGATGACAAGCCAGATATAAAGTCTATGCCACCGCTTGCCATTTCAATGCAGCAAAAACCGGCACAGCCCTTATTACCGCCATCGCAATCACAGCAACACCTGCAACCATCTGTTTTGTTGCCTGTGAAAGAAGAAACGCCCAAGCTGCCCAGTCCACCGCCATTGAAGCCGGTAACTAAATTGCCAGTTACTACTCACAATATGCCGGCTCAGTTACCGTCATATCCTGTGTCGAAGGAGATGAAACCTTCCAACCGCCTTCCGATAACACCGGTGGTGGTGGCCAAATCAACACAACCGACTACGCATGTTTTGCCTCAACCTAAGGTTGCCCAAACGGAAATGATCCCGCAGTATCTGCATGGACAGTTCCCACCTCGAACTATATTGCAAAGGCCACCTCTCATTAGATCTAACGTATATATGCCCAATACTTACGACAAACCACCAACAATGGGACCTGAGCTACCAAAACTCGCTAGTCTGTCTACGACTAACTTGGCGCCCAGGCAAGGGTGGCCTGTGTCTCAAACAGGTTTACCCAAATTGGTACCAACTACACCCACTTGCTTGTCAACTACATTACCACCGAGTAATCAAGTACCTGCTGTTCCATCGATTGTAGTTAGCCATTCTTCTACAAAGCAGGCTCCGAGCTCGCCTTTCATGCCAGTCATTCAAGAAGGGCCGAAATTAAGCTCACAGGTTCCAACTCAGTCAAGTCAACCAATTACAACAAGTCATCAGACATCTTCTCCATCTACGATTATTCAAAAGACGCCGTCGGAAGAGGAAATTGAAGAGGAACCTAAAGATCTTCTCAAAGTGAAAGAAACGCCGCGTACTTCAACACCTAGTCCGGTAATAGTAGCTCCTGTGATAGTAAAAGATGAACTAAAATTGTCACCGGTGCCTGCTCCAAATGTGATAACTCAAGACCATTCCAAGGCATTGCCTATTGAGACGGTCACAGAAGAACTTAACTTGACTTTGAAAAAATCTGAAGAGCCTGTTTCCGAGCAGAGTAAAGTGGTGAAACCTTTGGTTAAAGAGGAACCAACGGATGAAGATCAGCACGAATCGCCACCAGCAACAGTGCCCACCACTTCTGAAAATGTCAGTGTTATTAAGGAGACTGAGAAATTCGATGAGGAGAAAATTATTGAACCACTAAAAGAAAAGATCAAAATTGAGGAGCTTGAAGTTGTCAATAAACCTGAAATTGTAAAGGTTGACCAAAACGAAGATTCGAAGGAGGACGGAGATTATTGGCCAGCGGAAATTAACATTGACTCTGTCATTAGAAAGGTAGACGCTTTGTGCTCTGCCGATTTATCTGATCGTGGAAATAGTCGCAAGAAGGAGTGGTCTGATGAGAAACCTGAACCCAACACTGAAGAAAAATTAGTGGAAGACAAAGACGATGAACTAGAAGAATTACACGAGTTCCATGAGACAGATGTGAGCGTACGTGGTAAACGTGGTGGACGTGCACGTGGTAAGGCGCGTGGCGGATCAACTCGTGGAGGGGTGCAGACGAGACGTGGTAAGGCTGTACCGTCCTCGCAAGTTACTGGCGCATCCACGCGGGGCAGAGGCCGAGGTGGACGAACCAAGACCGACAGAAAGGTAACGAAATCAGAATCTGATGATGTGTACGAATTTAGAGACGATAGCGATGAGAATAAAGACAGACCAAGATTGATTATGACTATCAAAGGTGCCGGCCCTAGTGGTCCGGCTGTCAATCTAAATGCACCGACTACGCTAGTGAAGGAGCTGGTAGTACCTGCCAAGAAAGCGGCTTCACCATTGCCAATGCAAACAACGCCATCTTCAACACCAACAACGTCTTTGCCGCAGCAATCACAGCCGATCACGATACAATTGCCACAGCCCGAGGTGCCGTCTCCATCACCACCACAAGTTGTGCCACAGTCCTCAGTTGTTCAATCGTCTTTGCAGTCCGTTCAACCCCAGCAACCACTCACACAACAACCATCAACCATTATCCCAGTACAAACACCAGGTACATGCCCAACTTCAATGAAGATTGAAGTGAAGGAAGAGTTTGCTTGTTTATCAAATACTCGCAAATCTCAACGATTGCGCGAACGCGACGTCTCACGTAATACTGTAGATGATACCATAGAAGATGTAATTAAGAACACCGTGCGGGAACGTGATGTTCCACGCAATACTGTGGGCAATACCATCGAAGATGTCGTAAAGAACACCGTTCTTACGCGTGCCGCTGCGGCAGCAGCTGCTGTGAATGCTCCACGAAGAAGTTTGCGACAGACTGTTGGGACCGTGAAGGCTTCCAATACAGCCGAGAATCGTAAATCACCTAGAGGTGGCAAGAAAGAAAAGAAGGATCGTCGGCCAAGCGAAACAACTGACGATTCCTCGGAAGAATCGCTCAAGACAATTAAGAATGAACAGCTTGGTGTCAGCTCTAAAGTGGATGAAGGTGAGAAGGAAGTAGTGCGATCAACAATGTCTCCAGCTACAACTGTTATTGAACAATCCAAATTAGAAGTGCGCGAAAAACCGCACGAAGGACTTAAAGCTGCGATGTTACGCCGGGTGAAAGGAGAAATGCAACAACAGGCTCAGCAGCAACACTCAGGCCTGCCCAATTCACATGAATCTATGACGCTGATCGATCCCGTCACCGGGCTGTTGACTCCAATGCGAGAGTGTGAAGAAGGACGATACATTCCTCTTGCCGGTCAGAAGCCCAAGGATAGTGTGATTACTACTCAGCAAAAGCAGCAATCTGCCTTGCAGACCCAACCACCTCAACAGCAGGCATCAAGCGTTTTGGTTAAACAGAAGCCACAATCTCTGAAGGCTCGGGTTTTGAATGCACAACAACAGCAGCTACAACAGCAACAGTTGCAGGTACCCTCTATTCCCGCGTTGACGGTGCCAGTGCAAGTTCCAAGCGCTCCTGCTTCTGTACCTATCACGACGACCGTGGCATACCAAGCAAACAAACCACTCAACTTAAATGTCACATTGCCCTATGACATTCCTGCACATACCTCCCCACGTCAAACTGCACCTCACTCTTTGACTAAACCCATTCAGGGTGTTAAAGTTATACAACCCCCACTTAGTCCAAGTGTTCACACTAAACAACAACCACAGCATCAACATCAACAAATTATTCAACAAGTTGTCGCCAGCAAGCAACAACAAGCAATACAGCAAGCCCAGCAGTTATTGGCAAAGGGAACTCCAATCGTGCAACTGAAACATACGCAATTGCAACAACAACAACAACAACAACAATTGTCCAAGTCTCCGATTCTTAAACATGTCACACCAACTTCGTCTCAATCCATGGTCGCTACCCCACCGGTGAAGCAGCAACATATCATGACTGCTGTCGGCCTGCAACGAGTTGCCACCAAAACGGTGATGGAACCACCCAAAGTGGAGGTGTCGATTGCTAGTGGGTGCGTGATGGTCCCACGTTCCAACGCGTCACCACAAGGACGTCATGTCATCCCCGTGCCGGCATATGAAGCTTCAATGGTGAGTAAATATATCTACGTTTATTTTTGCTATCCGATCAGTCTTGCCCAACGACGTACTAACTGGTTCTGTTTTTCACTAACCACCCGCCTCTAGCAGCATGGAGAGACTAGAAGACGCAGTCCACCACCAGCTCATCAGAATTCACCATCACCTCAGGTGATAATTTTATTTAAGAATTCAAATTACCTGCCTTGACTATTTTCTTTTTTTTTTTGTATTTCCTCTTTTTGAATTTGAAGTGTATAGATACAGTTGTCACTTGCTCAATCCAGCACTATTTGCAGTCAAATATATTGTTCTGTTTGTCTGGATGTACGTTCACCGATAATAATGTGATTTTTTTCTTTGCAGGGGGAGGGCATTGCGCATTATACGCCAAGTGTGCGACTACCACATGACATTCACTCGCACTACATCCACCCATCATTGTATCAACAGTATATGCGTCAACAGCCATATCATTTGCAAAGGTACGTTATAATAGAGTATTGCATACGATTTCGGAATTTAACACGCATTTGATTGTAGAAGTCTCGGAATTGAAAAATCTGCTGACGGGCAGGAGGGTGAGGAAGCTCCTGTTACTTCACCGCCACTGGAGATGCGTAGGCCCGGATCAGTGGGCATAGCTCTTACAGGTCGATCCAATGTCCCACACAGTTTACAATCACCCTTGCAAGACCGAAGCACAGGTACTTATATTATTTGTTATACAATGCGTTGTGAAATACTAATTATTTTCATTTTCAGAATCACCACAAATAGGCCAAGCCTATGGCATTCATTCCAACCGCGTTCCACACCAACTGGGTAGATATTATGCATCGCAGGAACCTCCTCCGGCGCACCGACCATTAACCAGCCATGGTTCTCTTGCCGCTTTAGGCAGCGAACGGTCCCTTGGTCATATGGGTGCTTTGCCCGATAGACCTTTGAGCACACACTCCGCATTGGCGTCACACATCGAACGCCCCTTGTCAATTCACACGCCCGACAGACCAATGTCTACCCATATTCCTGAGAGGATGAGCAGTTTAGGACTCGGGGCAGTGTTAGGCGCTGCCGGCAACATCATGGGCGCAGTGGCGAGACACGTGGGTGATGCGCCCGCGTCACAACGGGGCATTCAAGCAGCGACTCCACCACACGCCAGTCAGGTGCCACCGCAGGCTGAAAGTCTTCTTATGCTTTTGAAGGTAAGTTAATAGCAGTATTTTGGTACAGAATGAATGTAAGGTTTTGCTTGATCATTTTCAGCAATATCCCTTAATGTGGCAAGGCCTGCTAGCTTTGAAGAACGATCAAGCTGCCGTGCAGATGTATTTCGTTTCTGGTAACGATCAGGTAGCTAAAATGAGTCTGCCGAAGAACATTGATGGAAGCACTCCTCCGCTCAGGATATTTCAGCGAATGAGACTCGAACCGCCACAGGTCGAGGGGGTTGCACGAAAGATGCAGGTTTGTTTGTTAACATATAATAGTGTCAATCGTTTACTAAACTAATTGCTTTATCACAGATGGAGAACGAACACTGCATGTTACTGGCGCTCCCGTGTGGCCACGACCACATGGATGTATTGAAACAATCTACGAACCTTACCAACGGTTTCATAACTTATTTGCAACACAAGCAGGCGGCGGGAATTGTGAATGTGGCAGCACCTGGCACCACTCAACCGGTAAGTGCATTTATGATCATTTATTGACAAATATCAATATCCTAAGACCACAATTTTGCTAGCTGCACTAGAAAAAATCCAGATTTGAATTCAATGCATGTAACAATACATCAATTTCTAATTGTGTATTTTGATTCAGTCAAATTAAGTTTACGATTAATGCTACCACGCTGCTATTCAACTCGTCAGTGCATGCATGTTCAGTATTGATATAGTCACAATTAAAGCAGCGTACCAAGTGCGAGCACATAAAACAAACAGCAAACCGCATGCTTCCAAATAAGTGTACTAATAATATTTTGTTACTATTTTTAGCCGGCTTATGTTGTACACATTTTTCCATCGTGCGACTTCGTCAATGAGAACCTGCGACGTATTGCACCTAGCTTGTTGGAACGCGTCGCTGACATTGCGCACCTGCTGATTGTTATCACGACGGTGTGAAAACTATCATCAGCGAGTGGCGACCCGCCGAACCGAAGTACTACTTGAACCCGGACTTAACTATAAATAACTAATTGCACTTTATGTGTAAACCTTTCGCGCAGTTTTTGCGTTCACGAAATATCTACGACTCGAAATATGATTATGATTCAAGGCTAGTTTAACTCTACACCAGGAATGCAAACCCAATTTACGGCTATTAGAATGAAGAACAGGTGGACAATTTTAAATACACATACTTAAACGATATGCAAACGGAAAAGATTAAAAAAAGATTTATATTATTAATATTTAAAAATTTCACTGTGATTTCTTGACAAAAGTAGTTAAACGTTATTTACTATTACGAAAATATTTAAACAATACATGAAACTATAATAGTACATTATTAAACTGAACACATAAACAAAAATGCGAAAAATCCAAAAAAAAATTTACTACCTATAAAAGAGATCTCATTGCGCGCGCGCTTAGTTTATAATAAAAAAATTCATATGTAAAGAGATGAAGAATACATGGGAAATTTTTGTTTTTTATTATTACTATTTACTAAATATGCGTTATTTTTTTTTCGAAAAATGTCTGAACTTTGTTTTGAATTCTTGAGTTCAATTATATTATTTATAAGAACGCAATCAAGTTTAAACGTCGTGCACAATCGCTATCAATCTGTTGAGACCACAAGTCGATCGATAAATTGATTTTGATCATGCTGCACACAAAACTTCCTTAACACTGGGTCAAGAATTAGAAGACGATCTCGTCGACCGATGCCGACAGGCGAGCGCGAGTTAACATCGCTGCGATTCGCCAATGCGTGTTGTATTATTAATGTTAAGTTTGCAGCGATGCTCAACTCGCCGCGACTCGCGCGTACTCTTCTGTATTGGATACCTAGAAGTTTTCAGCGTAGAGATGCGTAGGTTTGATTAATTTGAGTGTGGAGACGCTGCGTGCGTCAACATTTTCTTTTTGTTTTAAACCTTAGCAGTTTGAACGCAACCGTTACAATTGTAAGCATTTCTATTATAACAGCATTATAGGGTTATAGGACATTCACACACTACAGTCCCAGTAAATATGATAAACCGGCAAACTTTTGCAACTTAAGAGTCTACACAGACATACGATCACGACGTTCACGAATAACATGTTGCATCCCAACGTTCGCTGTTTGCATTTCAGTCAGTTTAGTGTAAAATATTTTTAGAGATATTACATATAATTACATAGCACTGCGAGTACGCTGAAAACTGAGGACGAACGCACCGCAGCTATTGTCCGCATAAATCATTCATACAAATTCAATATAAGGATGCAAAATTGTTAATTATTTGATCGCTCTAATTGCAGTGACATAGGATGATGAAAAGATTGTCTATTTGTATAAATGTGAATATCTGGCGAATACGACTAATGATTTAATTTCATTTTGGATTTTGTCACAGGCCGATCAATTGATCATAAATTTACCGAGTTACATCCAATTATTTTTCAGCAGACGATTGAATCGAGAGAATTCATTCACTAAAGATCACACAAAGAAGACATCTTCAGATGAGATGGGACATTTCATGATTTTTTCTCTGTTATTAGATTACTTTAAGTATCCTTTATTTTTAGTTCTTTAGAATACGATATGTTCTGTACAGTGTATTTAGCACTAAGATATATAAATATATAAATATTATATATAAAGAATATAAATATATATAATAAGTTAGAGAAACGTTATTAAGATGATAATAATGAAGAAGATGAAAAAATAATGTTGGATTATTATGAACTACTATTAAGCAGAAATAACTGAAAGATTGAACGGTTAGGAAGTTGTCAAACCGACAGAATTTGTGAATATAATTGACAGGATAATAATAAAGCAACACAAAGGATGATGATAAGAGAAGATGTATAACAAATAAGGGGATAACAAAAGTATAAATATAGGAAAAATTGTGATGTCTATATATTACTGTAAATTTTGTACATACATAAAATACTGTGTATTGTGAATTATTATAATATAATAACTATTACAACAAAACTCAACTTGTTTCACCTGATGTTAATATGTATGTTTGATAAAGTTGTTAAATTCTCGTAACTATACGAAATATTCGTCGCTGCGTAGTTGCAGTTGCATCGTTACATTGTAACGCAGTTGCGCATCGGATCTGCTTACAATTTGCTCGTAACATAAACAATATTCACTGTGCCTATAATATACTAATTTCTTACTTCCACCTTTAAATTTTTCGATTGTTTCAAGACACGAAAAGTGGCAAAAATGGCACGGACGGCCAAGTACTGCAGTATTTGCCTATGGTGCAGTTAAAGTAGAGACCGACCGAAATGTCGGTTTCGGTCAGTTTCGGCTTCAGTTTCTGTTTCGGCTAAAAATTGCATGTATGTATGTTTGTTTATACTTTTTATTGTATCGAAGACTAGATTACGGTACTACGTATTATCCAGTCTATATCTGCACGACCTTCGCCATACTGTCAGTAGGGCGCGGGAGGGAGGATAGTTTAGCGGACTGCTAGCAGTGTCGTGCCGATTGTCAGCTGATACGGTGGTTGAACTCACGTGTCTGCAGATATTAAAGAGTAGCCGTTTCAAGATGCGTTATTAAAACATGGTGTGGAAAACGCCCAGTATCTCGTAAGTTTTTTTAACGTCATGTTAGAGCGGAAGAATTCCTCTACAAGATGCATACCCCTCCTACCTACCAGCCTTTTTGGAAGTGCCCTAAAATGATCTTCAAAAATGAGGAATTTTTAGGAAAAGTTGAAAATATGGTGTGAAAAACCCTCTGTATCTAGTGAACTAATTGACTTCCTTGGAGTTTCTCCACACCAGAATAGAGTTAGAGTTTCTCTACACGATGAATACCCTTTCAACCTTCCAGGCCTTCCGGAAGTGCCTTAAAATGCTCTTCAAAAATCAGCAATTTTAGGAAAATTTGAAAACATGGTGTGGAAAACACCTTGTATCACATGAACTAATTAATTTTCTTGAAGTTTCTTAACGTCATGTTAAAGTTCGATAGACCCTTTACACTATGCATACCTTTTTAACCCTATAAACCGTTTGTAAGTGTCTTAAAATCCCATTCGATTATCGTTATTTTTGTCCAATAAATTTCATTTTTGGTCGAATAACAGGGTCGAACTTTTTTTAATAAATATTCTTCAGCCGAAGAACAGGGTCGAACTTTTTTTGTTAAATTTTTTTCGGTCAAATTTTTTTTTAATTTTTTGTTCGAATTTTTTTGTTAAATTTTTTTCGGTCGAATTATTTTTTAATTTTTCGTTCGAATTTTTTTGTTAAAATTTTTTTTGTTAATATTTTTTCGGTTAAATTTTTTTGTTAAAATGTTTTCGGTCGAAAAAAAGGGTTGAACTTTTTTACTTAACATTTTTCGGTCGAAGTTTTTTATTAAATTTTTTTGGACGAAAAACAGGGTCGAACTTTTTTACTTAAAATTTTTTCGGTCGAATTTTTTGTTAAAATTTTTTCGGTCGAAAAGCAGGATCGAACTTTTTTACTTAACATTTTTTTGGTCAATGAACAGGGTCGAACTATTGTGTTAAAATATTTTTCGGTCGAATTTTTTGGCGATTATGTCAAGAACAAACGAAAAACGAGTGCATTTTTCTCCTAAATTGAAAATATGGTCTAAACACTCTAAACGGTTAATGTTAGTTACTAAAATAAACGATGTAGAATTAAATTATCTTTCAGAATCTGATTAAGATTTTAATAAAAATTAATAGTTCTATGCATAATACGAGTACAATTCTTCTCATGTTCTGCATTACCACACTGAAAGTATCATTGTTTACAAACAAACAAGTTTCTTTATCTCCTGCAGTTTTGTGCGGTCGCCACGCGGTTGGCATGCGTATCACGTTAGTCTCATTTTTGTCGTCAGGTGATCTGGACGCACATTTTCCTTACAATATTTTGAATTCCTTAACTTTTTGTCGCGTTATTACGTACTGTTTCGTTAAGCGCGGATTGTTCACACGCAAGGGTAAAGCGTGAGTGATGTTCCGTCGGCTGTCGGATACTCTTTTTGTATCATTCGCGTATTTCATATTTATTTCGTATTTTCTTTGGATATGCCAAACGCGCAAAAATTTATTTTGCATCAAGGTATGTTCTCGCATTTCTTCAGCCATATGAAAATCAAATCCATTATTGTTAATTAGATTTTACTTCAACCGCGTGGTCCAACCAGCGGTTAATAACCACACAAATAATTTTTGTTTCTCTTTCAATACCTACCGTTGATTTGATTAAGATTAAGATTAAGATTTTCGTGTGCCGTCGGTTGCGTTTTTAATTCTTTGGGTTTTTTTTTTTTTGGGAAAACCCAGTACTATTAGATACAATTTTTAATTCCGAAAATAAGAAAGAGAAATCATTTGTCTTTTTTATGATGAAATTTTTTTTCAGCTAGTGCAGCTTTTGAAATAATGGGAATTTTTAAATTCTGTTTTTGGATTTTGGAAGATAATTTAATTCTTAATTGATTATTTAAGTAATTATTTTTCTATCAATGACGGTTAAGGCCCTATTTACAATTTTAATTAAAAAAAAAAAAGATTTTTACATGCCAAAATGGTTTTAATCTACAATTGTGTTACATGTTTCCAATTTAGAATTTAATATACTCTCAAAAACCAAAAAACAGAATTCAAAAATTCTAATTATTACAGAATCTGTATGTGTTGAAATAAAATATGTCGTTTTAAAAAAAATCAAAAAAATTCTCTTTTTTATGTCCAATGCAGTTTTCACTAAAATTTGCAAACAGGGCCTAAACGGTTAATCTCGGGAAAAAAAGTTACGAAAATAATCGATGTAGAATTAAAAGAACTGTTTAAGTATTTATTATCATAACATTCAACGTTTATTTACACGCCAATAGGGCTTTAATCTATAATTTTGTTACTGGTGTCCGATTCATAATTAAATCGAAATTAAAAGTTCCATGCATTGTACGAATACAATTCTTTTCATGTTCTGCATTACCACACTGAATGTATCAGTGTTTACAAACAAACAAGTTTTTTTATCTCGAGCAATTTTTGTGCGGTCACCACGCGGTTGGCTTGCTTCCGCGACAGTCTTATATTTGTCGTAGGGTGATCTGCACGCACATTTTCTTCACAATAATTTCAGTTCCCTAATTTCTTTTACGTCATTACGTAATATTTCTAAACGTTCCTTCTATTGTGCGCGAGTGATGTGCGGCGTTCGTTAAATGCGAATTATTTATAGGCAGAGGTAACGTGAGTGATGTTCCGTCGGCCGTCGGATACTCTTTTTGTATGATACGCGTATTTCATCATTTATACAATGTGCATAATTAAGATCGTTACAATTTATTGGATAGGCAAAAAGCGCAAAACTTAATTTTGCATCAAGGCATGTTCTCGCATTTCTTAAGCCATTTGAAAATCTAATCCATTCAAAATAAAGGCAATCCTTTACTTGTTTTTACTTCAACTACGTGGTCTTTAAGCCATTACGTATTTGACACCTTGTTTTTTTTTTGTTTAAAGTACAAATTAAAAAGATTAAGATATTGCGTGCCGTCGGCTAAGTTCTTGATTCTCCGGCGGCTCTCCGGGTGGTTGTTTTACATGATTTTAAATAAAATTCTGCTTTGGGCTATATTTTTGTAATATCCAACCCATCACTTTTCCTTCATATCCAAAGAAAATCCAATTTTTGAAATGTTCTAATTGTATGTTTTCTTACTTTTCACTTTTCTTTGATTTTCTGTCTAAACATTTTGTTTTTTTTAAGTTGTGATGGCTTTCTTCTTATATTATCTTGTTATTGTCGCCTTGTTTATTGTTTCCACCCGTTTTCCTACTTAAATCTTAATTTTTCTTGGCGTATCACCCAGTAGATATATTTTCCTTATCATTTAATAGACCATATTCTTATTCATAACTTAGTGTTTTATTTTTGTAATACCCTGTATATTAATTTGTCGTAGTGACCAAAGAGGAAAGATGTATGTCATCCCATTTAAACTTAGGATTTTCCTTTCAAATATTGTAGTTTTCTTTTTGTATCACCCTGTATTAAGGTTTCCCGTAGTGGGTTTGTTAAAAGGGGAAAGATATATGTTATCCTATTTAAATTTAGGACTTTTCTGTAAAATTTTGTCGTTTTCTATTTGCATCACCCTGTATTATAATTTACCGTAGTGGTTTTTTGTAACACCATGTATACTAATTTTCCCTGGTGAAAACTTAGAAATTATCTTCAAAAATTTGTCGTTTTTTCTTTACATCATTTTATCATATTAATTTCCTTTGATTTTATTTTGACGGTGGTTTTAGTTATATATTTCCCTACTGGAATTTTGCATTTTCTGTTTAAATGTTATTATATTGTTTTTGGAACACCCTGTGTAATGGTTTTTTTTAGATACAAAATCCATCACGTGAGTAAAATCCCCGTTTAGTCACTTGATACAAAATATAATATTAATTTAAGTTTCTTTGTACGAACTGAGATGGCAAGTAACTACCGCCATTAGTCGCGAAGTTAGCCGAGCGATGCACGACAATTCACGAAAAGTGAGTTTCGATGCGGCCGAACGTTTCGGCCAAAAATTGGCCGAAACCGAAACTGAAGCCGAAACTAAAATTCTTGGCCGAAACTGGCCGAAACCGAAACCGAAATTTCGGTCGGTCTCTAGAAAACTATGCAAAATTTGTTAGTGTTTTGTTTTTCTTTGTTATTTACCCTTGGTACTTGTTTGCATGTGCGGGGTATACAGTTCTGCTCTTATAACTAGATTCAAAATGGCGGCGCATATATTGTTTAGTATTATATTTTACAAGTTTTCATTGTATACATGTTTCAATAAAGAAATGTTAAAAATGACTGTGCCTCCTACGATTTGTGTGTACCCCTTCTATCATTTCAGGTACAGGTACGACTTAAAACTTAGAAATATTTTTACAAGTCCTCAAAAGAATTGTCTTTATAAGGAGTTCTCCCACTCGGGGGATGATCCCCCACCATAAATATTGTTGATATGCCTGAGTATTTCGGGGATGAAGCGCAGAGACATCGTAGCTGTAGGATGGGCCGGGAGCAATGGACGAACCGAAGCGGTGGGCGATCGACCAGAGCGCCTCCGGCGACCTGTGACTGTCTTATAACGACACGTCGCCAAAAAATTTAAAAATTCGAGCCAATCCTGTGTTCTTTCGGGGTGGCTTCTTTCCTCTCTCCTTATCTCTTCTCACCTGTTCTGCTTGTTTCTATATTGTATTGCATCTTCTCGTATCTTACTTATTTTGCATTGCATCTTACTGAACTGACATATGCAACCCAGATTGCACCATTTATTTTTATGTTTGAGAAAAATGCCTTCTACAACTAGGGATCGAACCATCGACGTACGGTATGGCAGCATAAGCTGCACACCTGAGAGCCACACGGCTTACTTATCAAGTTTTATTCGTTTCTTCTATTTATGCTTTCATATCTTACAGTACAATAAAAATACAGCATAAATATATGCACTGTACTATACAATGCTATACTATGGTGTACTCTATGGTAGAGTTCAACATGACTTAATACTAATCCTGAAAACGACTAAGAACACAAGGGACACATTTAAGCAATAATGTAAAATTAAATTAGTCTTTATTGACTGAATCATTTTCAATTATTATAAAGCAATAACATTGTGCATGATTTAAAACGTTAAATAAAAGTAAAATTTTATTTGAAGCTACTTACTCCTTGGTTTTTCTAAAAATAAAGGACTAAAGCACACAAACACATTTACGCACTTCTTTACTATTCCACGCAGATATTTCAAATGTACTCACCTGTTTGTATTCACGACAAACACATAAATTTAACTTCATTTAACTCCAGTACTTACTGGTCCATAGTCACCGGAACATATACGACGAACGCCTCGCGCGCTCCGCAAAGAATCACTCAAATAATTCGTTGTGCGCTGCAGTGGGCTGATACAACTAAATGCCCCTGATCGTCAATCGATTTAAGTACTGCTACAAAATATCAAGAATCGCGAGAAAGTATCACCACGTGTGATTAATGAACGAAACACGTGCGCACTTGCAACAGCGCTCAACCGACTAAGCCGAACTAAGCAAGACAGATTGATAATCGACCCGCAGTTGGAGGGGCATTATTCTATATGCGTACGACAGAAATGCGATTACAAATATGTTGCAAGTTATTGTTAAACATAAAAGTTGTTTATAAAAGTGACGTACGCACCGCAACTCAGCGCTCTAAAACCTACCCACGAAGTATAGATATAAGGAGTCCGAACGTCATGTTAAATTAATGGTCACGATCTAGGGGACCAAACATTCGCCAATAGAGCGCGCCACTATGCGTTAGTGTACGAGTTTAAATACTTACATTACTATGGACACCGCCAATATTTCACAAGATACATGAAATTATGACATATTTTTAAATCTTTGGGCTATTAGTTATAAATTAATTGTTTATAACACATATTTTTCAAAGATATTACTCACCTTTGATGCTTTGAATAAAACTACTTTTTCTACCTTCTCACTAGTCTTTCGGCCACTAAAACATCCTGGAATAGCACAACACCTTCCCATTTTTTTAACACTACTAATTTTCAATAAATAAATTAGTTCAAAAAAATAATACTATCACGTTCCAATTCAAATTAATGTATACATACATATAAAAGTTAACAATATGGATAACGCATTCGACAAAGTTAAGAAATATGTATTTTTAAATTTAATTGACTTCAATTAAACATTCACAAACCAGCACGTGTAATAATAATCACGAAGTATCTAAACACCGGAACGTCATGTAAACAAATTGTCTCAATGTTGCTATGAACACGAACCAACGTACATTGATTCACTAGTGATTCAAGCGCAGCCAGTGGCAGAAAAGAGAACTATTAGCTTTGTATATAATTGTGAACCATGACTACGACGAAAAAGCCTATACCGTTCGGACTCCTTATATCTATACTTCGTGAACCTACCACACAAATTAAGTATGAATTTAAACCAAATCAATGGAAGCGTCATCTGACCGTAGCGGAACAAAACATTAAAGATAGTCGGCGTCATCAAGTTTTGAAACTTCGAAATTACCCAAAAATCTGCATTACGTTTGCTAATATTTAAAATTTAATTCACTTTCCATTAACTAAAATTATTTACGAAAAGGACATTTAGGACATTTCGTTCGCCCGCTAGACACCTAAAACTACCAAAAATCAGTACATCAAAACACAAAAATTATCTTTTTGCAAGTTTCCCGGGTGCTAATCTTAATTCAACTAATAGAAATTCACTCGCACACTACTGGGAAATTAGCAGTGTGGAGTAACCTTGGCAGTCCGTGTTTAAAGTACTACATTTTTTTGTCTCAAAACCATGAAAAAACTAACGCTTTAAAGATCGAAGCAGAATTTTTTTTTAAGTACTACTATGGTTGATATGGTGCACGTACACACCCCAGTCATCATGAATAAACGATGGTTTCTGGGAAACCGTATCTGAAATTAAATATCTTTATGGTTATTTCACTTTGAACGTTATCGTGTAAAAAGATGAGCATGAATTGGCCATATATTCCATTGGCAAAAAACACAGGTAATTCAAAGAAACGGGGAGAAGCAGAGCCTACATGAAAGCATTGGGTGTAGCAAGACTGTAAACTGTGAATAATATTAGGTATGTTTTTGTTAGTAATCTTTTGCACATTTTTAGTAGTGTTTGGTTTGTTAGCTATCTTCACCAAAAGACAACATTCTATTCTCTAGTTAGATTACTACAGTTACTACTACATAGCCATTGATACAATTTATTCATCATGATTTTAACACTCGAGTACCAGAATATCAGAGCGTTCAACAATCTGAAGTTGAAGGTGCACTAGTGTAACTTTAAAATACGAAACAAGTATTCTGAAATGAAATAACACAATAAGAAGCTCACCACATCCAAAAACACTTAATTACTATTAATTTTTATTTGTCTACATCTAATTTACATTGCAATTTTTATATTTACTTTGAATGACCATATTAAACATTAAGTATTGCTCATAATTAACACACAGAAATTTAAATATCTATGTCAACGGCAACAAAATGTACACAAACATTTATTGCAACATAAATGCGTAAATTGAGTAAAATCAGATAATAGCCACACAATTTCCCACGGTGGTGGTAATGACACTATAGACATGGTTAAATTTTATTCACCAAACATTTAAAAAAAAAGTTATCATTACACATTTAAAGCTTCATAAGTTTCACTATACGAACAACATTGTACTGTGGTTGTATGCAGTCTGAATCTGTCTGTCAGTAAAAGCTACTGCTATTGGCTAAACTATTGCGCAATTTACACCAAAACATTCGTTGTTTGCGGGGATCACTTTCCCACTCCAAATAAACGCGCGTCTTCATTAAATATTTTAACATCGGACTTAAATGTTTGGTCGAAATTTCGCCCAACTTAATGATGACTAGGGAATCGTTCGCGCACTCGCCGTTTTCATTCTCCCAGAACAGTCTTTTGTTCTCTGCCACTTGTACCTCCCACCGGCACCATGTAGATTTAATGTACGCTTCGCTGACAATGAGGAGCGTTTTCCGGCTTCTTGCAACACTCTCAAGTACCGTTTCTGAAATGACAGTGCCAATCTGAAAGTCCCGCTCATATACACACAGTTTGTAGAAAGGTTCGTCTTTTTCCAAAGCATTGACCAGCTTCATGACGAAGGCTTGATCTTCGTTGCTGTAAGAGACAAACGCGTCGTACTCGTACTGTATTGGTATCTTGCTGCTGCGGTTGTAGACAACGCGTCCAGAACGTGATAAGTACAACTTGGTAAGGAAAATCCAGTATTCGATGTGCCATCGGTAGATGTAGGCAAAGATGCCCACTACTGCCAAAATTACGGCGATAGCCGCCACTGGCGCAACAAATGCTAAATGTTGTCTACACCCTTCGTCGTCTCCGATTTGCAATAAGAAATCGACAATTTTACGATTGCTCCATATTTTAGGGTAACCACATGTTACATTTTCTCGCTCTAGCAAAACCACAATATTTCGGTATGATTTCTTCGTGAAAACATCATATAATATATTAATATCCGGACACTTGCACATAAACGGATTGTTATTTAAGTCGATCTGCTCCAACTGGTTGAAGTCTTGCAGCATTGCAAGAGACAAATCTTTAATCTTATTATTGTTTAAATTTAAATACTTCAGTTTTGGATTGTTTATGAATACTCGTTCATCCCACGCCATTAAATCATTACTAGACAAATTTACTGATTCCAAATTTTGAAGAGGACTTAAAATGTTTGGCTGCAAACAGGTAATTTGATTTTTCTCCAATTGTAATGTTTTGAGCTTTGTCAAATTAACAAAAACATGTGCAAACCGAGATATGTTCTCAAATTGGCATTCCGCTAGGTTAAGATACTCCAAATTCTCCAAACCATTAAACAGACCACGTTGAACGTCACGTGTCGGAAAGGGATTTCCTTGCAAATCTAAATGACGTAAATTTTGTAAAGGATAAAACGCCGAACTATTTGCAAAAAATATTGATGTATCTTGTAATATTAGGACTTCTAACTTGGATAAACCTTTGAAAGAGGAAGAACTAAGTTTTCGGATATTGTTACCCGATAAATTTAAGTATTTAAGATTCGTCATGTTTAGGAAACTGGTGCCTTCCAACGAGAAGTACTTTTCGGCACGGGAGATATCAAGATACTCAATACTGGGCAAAAGGATTGCGTTGGGTATATCGCTGAAACGATTTCCACTCAAATGAAGGTATTTTAATTTCGGCAGGTTGTCGAACGCGTTTGACGTCACGTTCAAGGCGACGGAATGCTCGATAATCAAGCGTTCAAGGTTCGGCATATTTGGAAACTTTTGAATCACTTCAAAACGGTTTTTTGTTAAACACAAGTCCGTAACATTACTACTGGCAATCACATTCAGCACGCCATACGGGAGTTCATTAAAGCCCATATTACCCAGGCGTAGGTCGCGGAGGGGTATGCTCGCATTCAGCATCACCTCTAACAAATTCACCAAATTGTTTTGATCCATTATGTTTTCTGACAAATCAAACACTTCTAGATATTTAAGTTGGGCTAGAGGCGTGGCATTCACCGATTTTATTTGGCAGGTCGTGAAGTAGAAATTTGTCAGGGTCATGTTCTCCAGAATAAAATCGTCTCCGGTTATGTTTTCGAATGGCATGGACGCAATAGTTAAAAACTTTAGGGCTGGTAACACACCGTACGTAATAGAATACGTAAAATCTTTCAGAGTATGAAATCCATTTTTCTCCAAAGTCAAACTTGTTAAATTCACTAAGCCCTGGAACGCGTACTTTTCAAGGTACATCAGATTCTTGTTATACGAAATTGTGACGTTTATTATGTTGGACATGTTGTTGAAAGCACCTGGCTCAATGCGGAAGAAGTTATCATTCATTTCCATATTGAAGCTAAGCAATCGCTGATGTTGGGCGAGGTCGTTTTCTCGCAATATTTGTATGTTTGTACTGGACAAACGCAGCATCGGCATCGTTACGTTGAGGTCTCGTGGATAATTCACACATCGTTTTGTATCGAAACAGGTGACATATTGCTCCACCTCGTAGACGCGACACAGACATCCACTTCGAGCATCGCGCGTTTTCTCAATGGAATCAGGCAGGATTGGTGGACCATCGTAGTCGTCCTGGGATGCCGCAAACACGATTAGCACCAACAACCATAGTTTCGCGATAATCATCGTGCGGCGCAGTCGCTTATCTAAATGTTTGCGGCACTGCGAAGGCTATAAACATTTCTTAGAAATGCGCTAGCAGTCAGAGAAGTACATAAGACCACGCGCGATCGCATTTTTCTGAACACTTTATCAACTGCCATGTACTCCGTTCATGCGAACATATTTTTGTCAACAGCGGCGCCGAAGTTGATACTAGAATTCAAACACCAATTTTCAGCCTGGCGCTGTTGTGTCAACAAGATGATTTGTGACTCGACTGGCGACGCGTTGAGGTCGACTTACTTCAAGTCAGGTGCAAACAACTCATTATTTAAATTGATGTAACATTGTTCAATGCGCACACCGTTTGAGAAGTCGTCGTCACATTTTTGCACTCGATGAGGACTTCGCAGCAACTTTCACATGCGTGAATCACAGTTAACAGTTAATTGACTATCAAATGTCAATCGACAAGGATTTGACGACAATAAAGAAAATCCGCACGCAAATAACCATTATTAAGCACTGAGTCAAACGAATTGGATGCGTTGTTTTCCTTATTCACCACAGAATTAATATATCCCACTACAGAATTACCTACTCTACGCGACGCGCGACTATGTGAACCACAGACCAACTCACCTGGTGTTAAATTAAAATGCTGAAAAGCGTCGGAGTGGTGGATGGAAGGAGTGATGGAAGTGGAAGTCAAGAAAATATGTTCGAATTGTTGAAAACTGTTATCGCTTGTTTATGACATGGTTTTGAAATCAAAGGACAAACAACTTATCAGTTGTAGTTTTTCCTAACGATTTGTTTTACCAACAAAGTAAATTTTTTGGTGTAGTGAAACCCAAAAAATTAGATAAAATAACTCGCGTTACACACATTACTGGAAGATGTCTCGCCGCTTAAATTGAGGTAGATCGTGAATAATTTTATATTTACAATCTGCCTCCGGTAAAAAAACCACTTATGATGTTTTCGCAGCATTTCAATCACAAAATACGTCAACAGAATATTTTAAAGCAAGGACTAAGCGGTCACAGATAAAATTCGCCGTAATTTCAGTCTACTTTAATTTCTGCCAAAAAGGAGCATTTATAAATATATCAACGTACATTTTACAAAAAATATCGAGTTCACCTACCATTCACTATTCATACATATAAACAACTTGATACATAATACAATAAATAATGTATTTCACAATGCTTAATTCAGTTTAAAATATTGATTTGTTTGAAGCGTTATGTTACTATAAACAATAACTTTAAAATGTAAATTCAATAATTAGTAAATACTTATTTGCTTTCATAACATTATTTAAACAAGAACACGTACACTTTCAGAAACGCTCACCGCCTCAGTACCATCGGAATAATATTAAACGCATTGCAAGTAAACAATTGATTTTGTTATTCTTATAAAAAGTGCAAGTATTTTGTCTAAACAAACTACTGCATATTGCAATTCTATATTTAATACTTTTCATACGTCAAGGAAAACAGGTCTTCGAATATTTGCAGTTACAAATAGATAAAAAGTGCAAAGAATGTCAAAACTAGGAATGTCACGTATTCCGTAGCGTCTACATCGAGTATTCATGGCTAGCACGGTTGATCCTGAAGGTATATCAATAAATTACACTTGCTGTATGGAAATCTCTAGGTAACTTATAAAATTTAAACAAAATTTGATTGGTTTTTTATTTGTCTTCTGATGTCACATTGCAGTGAAGCTGCATGCACGTTTTAATTTCAAATAATTGCATAAAATCTATTAACTTTCATTTAAATAAAGTATAAGTTATCATGAAGTTTACCCAAGTAACAGTAACAGTCTCAATTCAAATCTCTAGGTGCCACAGTGTGGTTTAGAGAAAACGTGTATTATTGGACTTTGGTTGTGCAACGGTTCCCGCAATTAGTTTATAACAAAAAACGCAAACAATGCCACGACGTTAATATGAATCATGACAAAACGAAATGTCCGAAATGCGTGTGACGCAAATTGTCATAATTTTTTATATAAATATATACCTGCTTTATATGCTTCGAAGTTTCTTAACTCAAATCAATTAGATAGACGACGACAACAACCTCGGCGTCTCTGTAGTGTTGAAGTGAAACGCAAAACTAGCGCATCAAAGAGTCGAAATTTAAAAAACACTTACCAGGCAATTAACATTTGATTATTTTCGTCTCGTATACAAGTTGATTAACCGTATCGACAGAAAAAGCTCCACACGCTACGTGGTCATAAATTTCTAAAGCTTCAAAATTTGATGTAGTGGGCGCAATGCTTGAAAAAAGCAATTAAATGGCAACGTTATCCGATTTACTCTTGGCAGGCGCTACTTACGTCATACTCACGTTAGTTTTATAGCATTTTGCGAGAATTTGTTCAGTTCCGAGAACTGTCTCCCTTCTTGCGAATATCTTTGGTATTAAAAGATGCCTCATAAATATTAGTTTTTAATGTGCAAGTTAATTGCTGTGAAGACAAACGAAACAATTAAAATGGCTTGCAGTAGCAGTTGTAATATGCAAGCAATTATAATTGAAAAAATAAACAATTTTGAGATTTATGACTATTTTGCAGAAATTTTCAAGATAATATAATATATGATAATATAATAATAAAGCTGCTCACTAAGGAATGTACGTTTAAAATCATTCACATAAATTTCAAACATTTTAAATAATTCTTTGGTTGCTCTCTTATACTGTATATATTTAATTGATATTAGTTTCTCCCTTGATTCGATTACGAATAAATGGTCATCAGGATTATCTGGAATTTCAATTTACAATTTTCATTAACGTATATGTTGACTGTATTACACTTACTTCTTCTAAGGATATTGGATTACTTTTCATCTTTGTGTCCAGGCTATGATATCGCTCTGAAAGAAGGCACATGAATTAAGTCTGACTAAGAAACGGATTAAAAAAAAACTCTTACCGTGTGCTAAATGTAGTCGTACCATTGCCATGATGTAGTTTTCGGTTGTCAATACGCGGTTTTTGGCGAATCGTAAGACGAGACATTCCAAAACTTTATTGCTAACCGTGCAACCAGCCTCCCACAGCAGAGCACGCAGGTTATAAGAGGAGGTTTTTCCAGTATTGTGACCACGGTCAAATTTTTGCAAGGCCAACTATAAATACCAGAATTAAAGTTTTGCAGAATATTGAAGTATGTGTAGTACGTACCCTCCAAAACTGTAACATTTGCATCAAAACTGGAATATCCAGAAGATTCATTCTTCCACTGATGTTGTAATCCCTCAACATTATCAAACTCTTGCACAACTCCAGAGTTGGCTTTTCGGATAAGTAATTCTTCCAATGTGCTTTGAGTATTTTCTGTAATTGACTAGCATCAACTTCCGGTGGATATTTCAGAAGCAGTTTCGGAAAGATTGTCTTATTCTCGGCCTAAAACAAAATATGAGTTAATGTGAGCACTTTAGTACTTTCTGTTTCGAAACTCACCAGCAAGTGACTTTCTTCCTGAAACTCTGCGTAAATATTTCTAATGACCATGTTGTCTTCATTCACCTCCCAAATATTGCTTTGTTCGTCGGTAAATATCCGTAGCAGAAACTTGCCATCGAGATTGGGAATGTTTGTCTGTGGCACGACAATATAATCTCCGGGAGGAAGAGTAAAAAATGTCACAACCTCCCTGGCAATGGAATGATTTGTTACGTCTAAAGGCTTTTGCTCGGCCACAAAGTGCGGTGTTAACCGCTGCATAGAATGCGGGACTTCATATACAGCAAACCCAATCGCAAAAAGTGGTTTCTTTTTTTTAATGTCCGCCGGATTTGTCTCGTAATGCTGTGTCACGGAGACAACCACGTGGCACTTGTTGCTGGATGTGCGCGGTATCTGCACGTGAAATTGCGGATTCATCGCGGTAGTCTCGACGTAGTTCGGCCCACCGCCGGCATTATATCCGCCACGCCATCGCCGTCTCGCCAGCACCGCTCTCCATGGTTGCTTGGAATGTAATGCCGCCTCCATCATCCAGTCATCTGGCCCCACATGGACTAGGTCCAACTGGGTAAAATGTCGTGCAAAATCGTCGAAAGACATCCTAAAATTTACCAATTATTCAGTTGCTCATGGAATCGTCAAATCATCTAAAGAAAGTTACCAAAATTCGCCATCGTTTGTGACGCGCACGCTGAGAAGTTCCTTGTCCCTAGTAGAAAGACCATCCCATTCCCAGGACCGTTCGCTCCAGGGGCCAGTCCATTCGCCCCGTGCCCATGGATTTCGTAACCGAACCAATGGCGTCTCACCTCCGGCGCCGCGTACTCGTGCCAACCCCGTGACGCTGTATGCGTGTTGCGTTATCAAACCATTGCGTAATCGCAGTTGACGCTTATTATCTTTCTCCTGCACAACACACGAAATTATTCAATGTTAAATATCCACACAATATGCGCGTTTCCCGCTTCATCAAGAGATACGCGTATGTCGACGTCACAAGCGATAATTAAAATCGTTATCAAATAGAATCGCCTGGAGACGCCGTGAGACAAGAATGGAATGCACGTGTTTGTACTCGTAGAGTAGTATGTTAGGAAAGAATTGCATGCAGGCTTTGTACGCGCGCACAGAAGGAATTGCGTCGGAATTTTAGATTTATTACAGCGAGCAAAAGACGCTGCCTGACTTGAATATCAACGAGCAGCGAGCGGCGCGCGGATAAAAATCCGCCTGAAGAAAATGATTTATAGCGGCCTTAGATCCGATTACTGTATAATTAATTAATCACGACGCTTCGGTTCTCCGGATGCGTTTTGTAGCAATGTAATTGCTCTTTATCGTCATCGATGCGCCCAACTTGCCGTTGCCACCGAAACCTAGATCGCGCTCAAAATTTGCCGAAAACATTTTTCCAAAAATAAAATTCATCTTACCGCGGCTATCGTGGCGATTAGCAGACTAGAACGCGGCACTGCGCTATTGAGCACCTGGAACGTAAGGAATCTATCTTGGTGCGTAAGTCCAAAGCTCTGGACAATGCCACCTGTTAGATCTTGAAGAGCACGCGTAGTCGAACCATGCGTCAAATTTTCATAACAACCGTAAAATCTGCAAAATGAAAACAAATTTGAAACAGTCCTTTAATTTGGCCTAAAATGATGATACTCACTTGGCGTATGCTTTTTCCAATAAAGCCGCCCAGAATTCGGTGGTGTTAGAGCAATGCAAGTGGACTAAACGTCCTTTGAAAGTCGGTAATCGGTCATCCACCAAAATATCTCGCCATTCACCAAAATGCCAAAATCTAAACCTGAAAAACAAATTGACTTTGAGCGATCGAACGCAACAAGATACGCGGTGGATTCAATCTCTTGCTGCCATCATTCATTTGCTCTTTACAGTGGTCAGTTGCACAAATTATCGATTTCATTCGTACTCTAAACTCGAATATTTTTTTCTTGAGCGCGTGTTCTACTTTCTGTATCGTTGCAGTCATCAATCCATCTAGCTAGATGTCAGTAATAATTGTACCTGGAATGCTTTATATATTTATAAAACAGCATTTTCCGTCTGAAGTCGGGTGCCCCTGCGCGGCAGTTGGCTTTTGTATTCCTTTGACGAAAACTACGCCAGGAGAGGTTAATCAACAACGCGCCCATTCGTACAAATGTGTTCGCGCTACGTGTTCAAATTCAACGCACTGAATACACGAAACGCGGCGAGCATCACGACTACGAAAGCCCACGTCAAAATTTCGCAATCACGTACATAATGAATTAACTCGCGTTCGGATTAATTGTTAATTAATCATTTTACACGTCCCTCTCTTGCATCGCAGCTTTTCGGCCCGAACGAAACCTTCAAGCCGCTTCGTTTATTTGCATTGCTCGGGAGACGTCACGCGTGTGCAAATAAATTCCGCAACGTCTCGCGCGGTGCTCGAGCGCATTCTTCATTATCGTCAAGTTCACGGTAATTCATTCGTCGCCGATGACAAGCGAATTTGCATCTACTCATCAAGTTGATTTCGCCCATTCGCCGGCGTTGCAGCGGTGTATTTATAATACTACCTGTGAAAAATTACTCTCGCGATTTATTTATTTTGCCATTCAACGCCGAAGATCTTCCCAATCATCGATTCGTATGTTCATAAAACGAAAATTCATTAAGCCACAAACGAGCGCACGTTGGCCGGCGACGGCCCTTATCGCGGCATAGCATACACGGGTATCACAATGGAAATTCCTCGTCTCTCGTACATGCATAAGCTATCACTTTCCCTTTTTCCGTTTTACTGACAACGGGGCGCTTTTACTATATAGAGTGTCATTGGCAAACCGAAAAACGACATTTTTCTAACGCGCCGAGGCATTCCGGCCCGTAACTATCGTAATTGAGCTAACTTTTAATAATAATCGCGTAGTCATTATGCGAACCATTTTGCGCGGAAACTTTTTTCTTGCTAAGTTCTCAATGTAAAACCCCCGGTATGCACGTTGTACGCTAGTCTTCTAGCGCGCTTGTAGGTGAGCCGTAGTCAGGTACTCATCTAAACATAAACTTCGCATTATCTACACCGAGCGATAAGAACACGAATTATGCGTTCCGCGCGCCCGTCGACGGTACCTAAGTTTGCCATGCGCGCAACTTTATTAATTATTCACGAGAACGTAATTAAGGAATTTCGTCGCTGGCAGTATTCTCCCATTCTCTAACCTGCGATGCAGTCAGCTCGCAATCTAGGGCGCACGATGCACATACTCTTGTTGCAGCTTGTTGCTACCGAACGTAAATTTTCTCGCAGCGGCGTCCGTTTTTCTGTGCACATCGTCGAAGCGAATAACTAACAACCGAGAAAGAATTAACGTTACCAATTGAAATTGATTCAAACCATATAATACATTAACGATGTAAAAAAAAAGTAGGCATTGTCCAACCATCTAAGCAAGATTGTAACTCACTATATCGTGAAATTTAGAGCTACGACCAACGTTTGGTTATGAGTTTTTTTAGGAACTTCATACGTTCTCAATGAACAGAATCCAATATTCTTCTTCATAGATTTTGATAATTCTTGTCATAATTATTGAAGATGTATTTAAATACAATTTTGACGAGAACTTCAAGAGAAAATTCAGTGAGACCTTAAGATATTAAGTATGTTCACTTCTTTAGTTTAATAATGGAATGGCTACTGATTATCTCTCGAACAACTGTTTATGATTTGACAGTGTATATCAGAGTTCCTTTTGTTCGGCTACAAGGCGACTACATCTTCTAAGCATTAAATAATCAACATTCTAGAGTTAAGTAGGGATACATAGGGATGCAACCAAAGGATGTAAAAAATCGTGTTGAATGGTTAAAGCGCGTTAGATAGAACAAGATCATTCGACAAAGAGCTGCATCCGACGTTGTGGCGCGCCATCACGCGCTACGACAAAGTCGTACAGGATAAGACAAAGGATTAATAAATAAATAGATTACATCAGGACGAGAGCACGGGTCGTTTCGGTATGCCTCGTGTTCTACATATTTATGTGCGTGTGCCTAGCGCACTCGCCTAGACATTGGGCGTGCGCGGTTTGTAGAAATTCGCGGAACGATAGGTAATCATGGATTCACCGCCGTTTAAGCATCTCGGCTCGTCCGCATTCAGATGAAAACCATTTAATTAAGCAACAAATAACAATCATGTTCCCGTCGGATTTAATAATCGCTGAAAATCTATGCTATGAGGATCAAAAATGTATGAATATCGATTAAAATTACTCTCGAAGTCGCCGATTATTGAAATCAATTTAAATAAATGTAGGCGAGTAGAAATTAAATAAATTTATGCGAAGCAAGGTATCTCGGCAAGACATTTTCGGTCATTTTTTTCAAGAAAATTTGCCGATTTGTTAAGACGCGTCAGAAATGAAAGTGCTTAGGATTCGCGCGCATGTTTGATAAACAATTATCGCGATCGTATAGGGCTGACGTCTTGCCGCAATTATAACCATTTGATTTCGATGCGAAATAAACGAAGCAACAACTCAACTAAGCCTCCGCGCTGCATCCTCTCGTTAGAAAAATGGACGTCTGGGGGGTTAGCCCACGCAAATTACGCCAATACCGCCGATACCTATAACGTAATCCATTCGCACTGCTGCACTGACTAAAGAAAAAAATAACGGACAAGGTAACAGAGTGGCGAGATGCCGAGACGAAACGATGCGCTCGCAAACGAACGGCCGGGTCGGCGTAATATACGAAGTGTGAAACGTGGAAACGATGTGCCGCCAACGCGGGATTTTTCCCAATTAAAATGCGCTTTTATTGCTTCCACAATAACGCTCACTCGCGCAAAACTTTAAGACAACGCTGCTTATAACAGCAAAAAAGAAACGCAAAACGTGTATTGGCTTTTAACACGCTCTTCGCACAATTGCACATTTGAATTTATTTTGCGAGTGTTTTTATTCCTCGCCACCACGTTTATTCGCACTTAGAATTCGATTTAATGACAAAATTATTCGCGAGATCTCGTTATATTGTAATGAAATAAGGAATAGTCATATAAACATCTTGCAAACTCACAACGACAGCAAAAAAGCACGGGGCGACATACGAGCAAAATGACAATTGGGCTATAATAACAATAATAACATGTATCTATAAAGACCGAAATGGCAAACCAAACTGTGAAGAGCCGGCTCAAAACGGATTTATGCACGAAATAATTTCGAATCTCCCACGACGCTCTCCAGATTCGTGGTTATTTGCATTAGTAGCGACCATTATCTCGCACGTGGTAAATGCCGCACTGGCGAATGTAAATTAGCATTATATACGCTAGGTGAAGCAGAGGGCATCATGTAAATATCGGAAAATGGACTAGGGAATGTAAATATCCAACATACATTAAATATAAGTTTTGTGTAATGTTACTGTGTGTTATTGCAATATAGAAAAAGAACAAAAAACATGGACATGCCACACTGAGATCTATATTGAAAATCTTAATGCTGCCCTTATATGACGATATTAATATTACATACAAATACAACAAGTACTATACCCGTTGTATTTCTTTCGTTGTTGAATTCCGCTACGCTCGCTTTGACTACGAAACTGACTCAATATCGTTTCGTACGCACTTTTTGCGCATCGCGCCGCGCTTGATATTATTTATTAATCTTTCTTTGTTAATAGAAAAACTGAGCAATGGGCGCGATTTGCAATAAAGCATCGAGCAGATCAGAATTTCCAATGTCGCGCGAGAAGTGGAAGTTATTGTGACAACGTGCGCTTATTCCTTCGGCGTCCGCGCGTTTATCCAACGGCTATTATTTACGCCGCAAACGCGCTCACCGCGACTCCGAACATCTTGTACGCATAGCGGGGAAGATTTTCTGATCTACAGACTGACTACTGACGTGGCAACACAGTTCTGCGGCTGTTTTACAACAGCGCGGAAACCGCGAAGCGCGTCAGCCATCGACAACCGGGCAGGGCACAATGGTAAATATCTCATCATTTTTTCCAGTGCCGTCCGGCGCGGCGGGCACTTATCTGTCCCCGTATACCGATACTTTTCAGCTAACGCATTGTGCATCAGTGATTTTTACACAGGGGGTTAGCACATGTCGTGCCAGTGAATTGTTCGTATGCATCACACAGTAATGATGCAATAGCACACCGTACAACAGACAGTGATACTTGTGGCTCGGCTTCGTGCGTATTACCGGGTATATCAAGCGCTCGCTATTGTTAACTCGGTACCTTCATTGCGCACGCCGTAATAGCCGGAATATTGCGGCCGCCGCATCGCACGGTATTGCAATAATTGACTTATTCATAGGTCCGGCCATAAGTCGGTGAAATATCAGCGCAGAATCGTTGTATTTATTAGATTCACAATGGGACGATAGAATGCCGATACATTGCACAATCTGCGCGCCACCTCGTTCCCTGGGGAATGAGAATAGATGGAAACTATTTATCGACTCAGGAATCATCTCCGGAGATATTCTCAAAATGTTAAATTCATAAATGACACTTTCCTTACTGATGTTCTTTAGCAGGTCCAAAATTACGTTCGGGAAAAGGAAATATTCGGCAGGTACGTACCTAAACACCCCGCAGTATCCGCTGGTGTTGTCAAATCCCTGGTCGGGTGGCACGACCCTGTCGAGAAAACGTGGTGTAAGAGCTAATGACGCCACCGCTGCCAGCAACCACTGGTCGCCCAGCTCACCACTCTCCACCGCAAACCGCAGTAAATCGTTTGGGTTTTCGCTGATGAATTTCGGTCTTTGGCACATTTCCTACGGATAAACAAGCAACACATTAAAGGGTTGTGGTGGTGCATTAGCACAATTCAATTGCTATTAATTCCGCTACCCTCGTACCTAGTACGAAAACAATAATGCTTGGATCGCTAGTTAAGACGCAGCATCACGATTGTCTAAAGATCAATTGCCTCTTCAGTTGTCTGCATATGCACAAAGAACAGAAACGTTAGACACATGTTAGACACGTTAAGCAAAGAGTTGCCGGCTCAGGAGTACTGGAGTGAGACAGATCGTGGATCGGCCGCGACGAGTGTGTCGGGTCAAAGTTAAATTCAACGTTTTTGCACACACATGCACGAACACAAATTAAGTAAGAAAGTTTCCAGACCGAAAAAGAGAACTAAGCAACATTGTTGTTGTAGATACTAGCGCTAATACGGAAGCACATGGCATTCGGCATTTCGGAACGAGCATGACGAACGCACGGAGCGACTCGCGGCGAGGTAAAGAGCCGAAGACATTAAAGTACGAAGGTAGAAACGAAGCGAACAAACGGTTTTATGATACTTTTGAACTGGGTCACGGGAAAATATGCACGGCGCGGCACCGGCATCGGCGAGCTCAAAATAACACACGGCCTATCACAAATGACGATATAATAAGCGCACGACCGCATCTAATAACAATTTATCATATGATATTCGAAACGTAAACTATGTGTTTGTGCATTCTATTTCTTCATTTCTCAGGCGGCCGAACTCGCGCTCACGGTGTATACTTTCCTTTCTCTTTGTGTTCTCGCTGCTCGAGAGTAATTCAATAACTAGTACGGTTTCATTCAAATTATGGCTTCATTCATTCATACGAAATTCTATCGAAATGTTGGGCTGCAGGCTAAGCAGCATCGAAATTGTGAAAGACGGAAATCTGTCAAGTAAGTGCATGATCACAGTAGTGCCAGTCACAGGTGCAATTCCACACTTTTCATTTCTGTAACATAGTAACAAAAGGGCAAAATGTTGAAATGCTATCTTCATTTCCGGATATCACATGTCTGACTTAATTCTCAGCTTAATTCATTTTCGGTCACCGATACTGTTGTTTACTTTCCGAACTCTCCGAATTTTACTGGACCCTGTGCTCCCAAATCAACCAGTATTATGAAAAGACCAAAGCAGCAAGAAAGAAAACGAAGAAAATTATGTACATTTTCTGCATTCTCAATTCAGCACCATCCGACTTTACTTACCAAGAAAATCTTCTTGTATGGTGAGGGCATAACAAATTACAACGTAAATAATATGTTTCAATAAATAATGAACACAACGCATGCATGAAATAAGATATTTAAAGACTGTCACCTTTTTTTTACTATTGGCACTTTTTTGTTGCATGATAAAAAGTAACTATTGTAATAATTTTGTTGACTTTGGTTGATACAACCTAGGAACATAATTTTCTTGTTAGCTGCAATCATGATTGTAGGGCATCACACAGATATATTGGTTAGTTCGAAAAGTAAAACGGACGAATACTGGCATTAAACGCAAATAATTTGGTACATCTATCCCGGAAAACAATCACTAGAATGAGCCGAGTAAATGAATGTCAGAAAAACACGCCAGCACCTCACGTATGAATGAATAAAGTTTATACGAACTCGACTACACTACAGTTTTTCGAGTAAGCGTCACAATGCGCCAACGAAAGCATACAATGCGAATGCAGCGGACAGTAATAACCGTCTTCTTAACTGTCATTAAGAAGAACAGATCGTTGCTCGTTGATTTGTGTACAATTTGCTGACAAAAACTTGCACTTTTCAAAAAACATTCTAGCAGCATTTATACCATAGTTGCGGAGAGCACAACGCGATGCAAACCAAGAAGAGGCAACGAAAAAAGAGGCAGAATTGCAACAAATAATTAGAATAAATATATCTGAGCAAGTAACAGTAAATAACAAAAAGGCGGCAGTCAGGCGGCGTGCGTGGAGAACGATATGAAGCACAAAAAACAAACTAAATTGATACAAAACGATAACTTGAAAGAAGAAAAACCATTGAAAACGAAAACGAACATTCTTACAGATTGCGATTGTGCAATTGCGAAATTAAAACCATTTGCGTTTGTTGTTGAATTCAGCGCTACGTATGCGCAAACAGCGAAGAGCGTTGTAATTCAATTCGTTTTCTTACTTTCATTCTATCGGATGCCGCTCCAGTGCGAAGCATCGTTCGTTTGTTTGCGGAATCGTGAGCACGCCGAATTAATTGGCTTAATTACCAGTTTTGTTCATTTTAATTAAACTCTAAATTGTTACGTAAATCTGCACCTCGACTAGTCGCACAGGTATAATGTGCCTGTCTGTGCTTAATTCGTGCCTGTCTAATTGTGCCAAAGCAATGAAATCGTTAATACACTTACGTGAGGTCGCATCCAGACGATAGGATTCAGGGGCGGTTTCTTATGGTGGTAGAGTGCGCGCGGCCCAGGCGTGAAATCCGGATCGTCGAAAAGCGCACCGCGCTCGCGACATGCTCGCTTCACCGCCTGGTAGTTATTCTGCTGGTTACGTTGTCTCTCCGTCGTGCAATATCTGAAACCACACACAGGATTCTATCATCAAAAGAACGCCTTAATCGCATTCATCACCTTGCAGAAAAAAGTACGAGCCTCCGCGGAAGAGTAATGCGCTGCGCTGAGAAAAGCGGCGAAACGCGTACGAATTGTTCGCAACTTTATGCATCTATTGAGGTTCAAAGTTCTCTAATGAAATCGATAAATCGTTGGGGTTCGGATAATGCCCCGATGTCCGCACAGACGCTGATAAATTCGTTTGTTTATAAATCAAGTGTTGGCTATCAACAATTATGATGTATAAATCTCAAGTGCGCGAACAATCGACGAATAAATTGCGTCCGAATAAAACGCTTTGGCGAATTGCGCTCGCGTTCTCGTCATATTTCAACTGAAACGTGGCGATGAACTTCCAGCAATGAGAAGCGCAGTGCTCGATGCATAGTGTTGCGGGTGCCGGCGAATGCGACTGAACAATGCAATTCAAATGCAAATGTAAATATTACAGCGTTAACAGGACAAGTTATTCTTAATAATTCTGAATGATTTACGATTCCCTACTTCAACGTAAAGACTTACGTAAGTGTGTCTAAGGTAAGTTTTTACTGTCAGGTGTAGAAAATACCTTCTCAGTTGGCTTTACATGACCAGCATTTGTCAAATTGACAAATTGGTTAGGTGACACACGTCAAACAATTTGTCAAAACACTCCAAAAGGTGGGTGCACCAACCCATTTTTTCCATCCCTTTTCAAAATTTCTAATAAAATCGCCTGTTCTAACACGAAATTTCTCTAAGATAAGGCGGGGGTAGACATGTTTGTGACTGTGTGCATGGCCGTGGTGGTGACCGCCATTGGCTTGGTCATGTTTTTGCTCGCCTTGTCCGGGAATGTGCACACTTTTCGAAAGAACTTTCAGAATCGCCTGGGTAGTACTCTACACCGTGAGCTCATCAACTGTACGCGTCGCAGTGATGACATACATAAGAAGGAGCTCGACGTACAATTGGATGTTCTATATTTCCGACTTGACCGCAAACGCCGCGAGCTTCAGCTCATGCGCACCCTACAGAAGCTGAACACCACCTCACCTGATGTGGTTAAATACTACCGAAAGTTGAAGGAGGATATTAACCGCGGTGAGCTCGATTGCGAAGACATAGAGGGTCAGATTAACCATTTCCGACGACGCCGGGTGAATCAAGCAAAATCGTTGGCAAGTGACACAGCGGCTGAAATCAGCGAGAATCAACTTTCTGACATAGAGGAGGAAATGGGGCAATACAGCAATAGTATCAAAACCGAGGAGAGGTGTGCCGAATGGGTCAACAATAGCACATTCGAGAATGAAGACGCATAAGGAGTATGATTTCATCTAATCGTTCGTTGAGACCCTGAAATATTTTATGAAACAAATGATTGGCTGGCAATTGAAATTACAAAAATAAAATTAATGTAAACTTTACAACATTTTCAAATATTGATGAAAATCGAATTCATACGAACAGAGCGAGCAGCGGCGCATGCGTACCTATACTTGAATGTACTATCCACTCCAAGTTGTGAGTGGGACTTGATTATTCAGGAAGTATAATTTGATGTGCGAGATACCCTCACGTGCGAGGCAAAATCGAACAAAACACAAAATAATCAGCTACGCCAAGGAAAATTACGCTGGTGCTGTGTTCGGGCATCGGGCCGTGCTCTTTCCTTATCGCGCGCGTTCCTTCATTCTGGGAGAATTCTCTTATTTGAAACGCGCGCGTTCATCGTCGATCTTGTACCCATGTACCGCTAATGGAAAGTGAATAGTTTTAATATGCTTATACAATGATGGCACACACGCGCTTGTCCCATCCACCCATGAACGACTTCCCTTGAAAATCGACAGCATCTTCTCTTATTCACTAATCGCTTGAAAAAATTCTAATCGCATATATTTAAGGACGCATAAAGGAAATGTAATTGCGGAAAACCGTGTTGTGTTAACTACGGAAAGTTTGAAAAAGTTTTAGCAACCGTTGTATAATAGGAGCTGGCAATGCGCGCCTGGAATCGAACGTCGGGGTAAAATTACCACAAATTATATAGTTGATTGCTGTTTATTATTTCTGGTTAGCGAGCGAGGTGTAATGCGCCCAGTACTTCAATTGGATAGTTTTCTTTGGCGCATATCGAAGATGCACAATATAAAAGAGGATATTCAAATTCGCGCAATCTGCGTAGGCATTACACAAGAGCAAAAAAGTCCACTTTTTTCATAGTGTTATTTCGCGTCATATGATGCTTTTTTGCGCAAGCGAATCGGTGCAGATTTACCCACACGGCACAACAAATAAATACGTGCAGATAACAAAGGGTAGAAAAAGGTTAATTACAGTGTAACTCCGCAGGACATTAAAAATTACATTCATTACTCCTTCTCGTAATTCTCGTAATTGCTAATTAAGCATTTTTTCGTGTGATCTTTTCACGTCGTACGCGAGCATTGCTGCAGTAATTGTATCTACGCGTCCAAAGAATAAGACAACAATAACGTCTTACGATTGTAATCTGGCAGCGATTTCGTCTAGTATTCTTCTTCCGAGCGCATTTCGCGCGATTGCAGGACAAGCCTTCGTCTCTTCATGCTTCCTAGGTGTGCAGTCGGGCTCGTAAACGTCGGCGGCATGCCGCGCTGAGAGTTGTTACATTCGTGCAATTATTAAATCGTAGACAAATGATCGAGAGAGGATCTGCAAGGGCCGGCGATTTCCCACAGCCGTGACCTAGTGTAATCTTTAACGAGTCCGCGACGGTATGGGTAGACGTGAACTGATCAGTGCTTGTGTTTTTTACGATTTTGCCGTTTAGCTGTTTAAATTGCTTTGGCTTGTGTTTAATCGCGTCGGACAGAATCACGGTGAATCCGAAAAAAGGACGTGGGGTAACTTGGCGGAAGATCTCGCTAATTATTATACGCGTTCTCACCTTGATAAGGTTGATTGTTTGTCTTCCGCCTTATTCGCGTGGCCGTTCATCCATGTGCGTCCGTTGACAGGACCTGTAAAAAAAACACAAACATTGAATTACACACATTATTTGTTGGTTAGTAAATTACACACTACACTATGCTGATTCTGTATTGCCAAACACCAAAATAACAACAAAACGCCCTGCAGTAATAAGATAGTGGCTTGGCTGGCAATTCTTGTCACAAATGTTTTCACCGAGTGTTAATAAAATTATCTAAATTTATCAAAACCAAATGTTGAAGAACCATCAAGACCAGGTGATTTTCAAAATCAAACTTTGTCAATCCGTTAAAATGTATATAAATTGTACTTATAAACAAACGATCCGTTGGACAAGCGAAATTCTAATTCAGATGCATGACAAAATTGCTCTGCATTAAGCAATTTTATGCATTGCATGTATGCGCCCCAGACGCTCGCGAAAGGCGAATTGCCACGACGGTGCATCTCCGCAATGACGATTATAACAACGATAATAATAATAATAATAATAAATAAGGCGATGAGACTCGATGAGTTTGTATATCGATGGCCCTTATTGACGTTGGTGCGCCGATATCTGAGGTGCGTCTTGGCGGCTATTGAAAACGGAAAAGCGCCGATTCACTGTTTATTATTGCGAAATAATAAACCGCTGGCGGGGCGCGCATGTGTGCATGTAAACGACGCACACGTGCTCATCGCGCGCGAATCTTTGGTAGCTTTTGTTAGCCGCACAGCGGTGTCTCCCCCGATCGTCATGGGAACCGGCGCGCGAATTTAGGCTGTGCGCTGTTATTACGACAGGCCTCATTCTTGCAAGTAGCGAAAGAAAGACGAGCGCGCACATTGAAGTTGCGAACACGGCGAATGAAATTCTCATTCCAACACCCCCCTCCCGCCCCGCTTGCCGTCAATGCATTCGCGGCGTATTGCACTGGCGAAGGCGCAAGGGCACCGACCAAAATCAGCCGGGCGTTGATGATGATTGCCCTGACGATAATAATAATGCTCGCCTTTAATACAACACACAATCGCTGTGCGACTACCAAACACTACGGCATTGCACTTGCACTTCGCTGCTATGGTGAATACTCGTTCGTGCATTATCTACCACACAATACAATGCAATGATGCGCTGCAAACGGCAAAATCTGCAAATCTTCGAAACTATCTGAAGCGTGAGACATTTCAGATTTAAATTCACATAGGAAATTTGTAAAAACCTCATTTGAAACAATTTCAATTATTTTTATATACAATATGTATTATATGTCAAAACATATAAAAAATAAAAGCAATATATTTCACAAATTGAATTCTTATTGGCTTCTTATCTAATGGCGATCGCATACTACCCAATTGTACCAGGATCACTAATAAATCTTTATATTTTGTAGTCCTATCAGTGAAAGTCACGTAAGTATCACATTTAACACTTTATGTAAATTAATCAATATCATTAACATTTTTTGCAAGACAACAGTAAACAAACAGCAATACCACCGCGCGATGCATCGCGATTTGTATTTTAAATTTACAAATATAAAACAATATTAAGTGATTGCTAGGTACTACAAGGTTAAGCACTCTTTAAGAATTGAACTAGTTCGTGTGATGAACATAATGCACATGATGAAGGACAAACTACATGACAAACTACAGCTGAACGCAAAGTTCTCCAGTCAAGTTTCCACGTTGAAAAACGCGGCGTTATCGTCACCTAACTGTTACGTGCCTAGCCGTACATTTAGAAAATAACGAATCGCTAATGCGAACGAACACGTAGAAGTTAAACTACTCGTACATGTTAACATCTTTCGCCGTGCAGGGCAGCGCAGAGAGGTATGAACGTGCACACATTTTCCATCATAATTTTCTTAATGGATCGTAGCGAATCGCAATTTTCACATGCGCGTACCCATACACTCATGCCCCTATAACAAGTAATAATAACACATACAACTCTTGCTTATACCAGTTATATTTTAAATATAAAATTAATACTGATTACTTTTGTAAGTCGATCTAATTAAGCAGGGTATAGGTATTGTATATCTTGATAGATTTAATTGCGTACAAAATATATTAAAGATATGCAATAATTGCGTAGGCATCAGGTAATTGATGTGCAACCTTCAATAGACAATTTCATTGCAATTTAATATTTTTTCATCTACACAACCACTATGGTTCTTGCGGCGCTCTAAAGGCAGACGCGCACTCGCACAATAAATTCACACTTTGCGGCGAGTTCTTTTTCGGTGCAAGTCTAACGAGCCCCGTGCAATGCAGCGCGCGAGTTGCAGGTCGGATCTGGTTGGTGTTTGCCGCGTCGCTCCAAGTCGTTCTCCGTGTAATCGTTGGTGTAATGTTATAATGTTACTGTTTGTCGTGGTCGTTTCGCCGCTCAGTGCCGATCGCAATCTCTATAATTAATCACCAATCGTGGGTAACGCACGTATCGGTGGCAGTTCAAAAGCGCGCCCGGACGTAACCGGCCATTTGCGGCGTATTTTTCGCACTTTGCTTTTCACCTTTAACGTGTATCACTTACTAATAATATAAAATTTATCCAGCCGCCCATCATGTCTATTATTAACGCGGCGGCATTGCGCGACGTGCGGAAAAATATTGAATAATAATTTGCGCGTGCGAAGAAATTATGCACACAACTGCACAGCACAATTTCCAACAGTTGCCAGAAGCTGCGGTGAGGCAGAAGTTGGTAATGGCCGGTAACCATCAGCTCGTAACTGAGAAGTACAAGCAAACGAAAATCTCAACTAATTAGCCATTGTCCTGCGCAATAAATAACGTATAACTACTGTAGACTACAGCAGAGCTTTTTTTTCGTTTCGTCGTCTTCACGGTCCCCACCATTGAGGATCCGTATACGTCTTATTATTGATTTAACTGCGCGGTCGCATTCAATACCATTTGCTTTCGTCCGGTTGAAATGTCGTAACTTAAGTCGCTGTCGCGCGCACGCTTGCCCTCTTCTTCGTGCACCGATGTATCGCGCTGCTTATTTGTACCGCTGCGCGGCGTGCACACGGTCGCTACAAATAACGCCAACTACGAATCAGCATCAATGACCAATGACGAAACAAACGAACGAATCGCGCGTACATGTCGCGATGCGCGACCAGATTCAAGGTATCGCGGGAGCATCGCGACAAAAAAAAAACAACAACCGGCGGCGCGGACGAGCGCCTCGAGCCTGGCTGGAAAAAAATCACGCCACATCCCTGGAAATGTCGAACGCAAATGGCAGGAATTCCTTGTTCGGTGTGCTGACAATGCGCGCGCGACCGGTAGATAAGTCTAGTGTCTAGCTTTCAATCGTTGTAATTCAGTCGTGTGTTTTTTTACCGCTTATTAACTTCTAATGACGCGCTCAAATCGACACGCAATTAGAGAACATCTGTCCATAATTGTGCTTGAAATCATTACTTCATAGCGACGATGCATCCGCGCGCGAACGGTAAAACGTACTAAACTTCGATTTTCACCCGTGTGACGATGACGTGCATCTAATTAACATCGCCGCGATAATTAGTCGCGATCCGTGCGCGCGGGCCGCGTCTGCGTGTAAATTATTATCAGGCGAGAAAAACTACTGGTGGGCAATAATTGTAATAATTATATGTAGTTTGCATCTCCGGACCTCGACGGTGGCAGCTGAAAATAGCGATGGCAATGGCATATGTTTGCACTGCACAAATACGATGTTAATAAACGCCATAAACAAATCGAGGCAAGCGACATCATGCAACAAAGTCCGCGCGAACGTAGGTTTCGCGTCTTCTTCAATTATTGTTTTCGTAATTGATGTTTATTTAATTTAAATAGAGTCGCTGCTTTTCATCTATAATGAACACCATATAAATGCATATCGCACGATCAGGATTACAATAATATGTGCAGCTGAAATGTCACAATTCTGCCACTAAGTAATATAAGTCGCATATTAGGTATCTACATAACTGTTGTCAAGTTATTTGCATTCAGCTGAGTTAAAGTTTGGTTACGTAATAATTCACATTTCATTTCGATAAACAAAAATATTTCCAGTATTGCCATTTGACGTGTTATTGGTTTCTTATATTATTAGCGACATTGTTATTACTATTATTAAGGGTTATTGCGGATATGGTTACCTCGTTTTTTGCTATGGCAGCAGCAAAAGTAGCAGCAAAGTTCTTGCACTCGTGCGTCGCTTCCTCGTTGTTGCTGCTGATGCCACATGACTAAATTACCATTTATGTGTTTTTAAGAGATGTCTCCGTTATGAGTGCTTTTTTTTCAACACTGGGTAGATATCATTTTACAAAATGACTCTGCTTACGTCGTCCGGTTCGCATCGAGATGTATTTTTGTTACCATATAATACTCAAATTCGATTCATTCAACAATGCCTGCCGGCGTTTAAGTAATTCTAGTTTAAGTTTACAGCTGCATCAAAAACAGAGTTACACTCGCGATTTTAGTTTTTCCGTTGTGCAGTCTAATTTATTGTTTACGCGCATTTTAGGATAAACCGGGTGTCCCGCATGACCAGCCGATAACGTTTGCGAATGCGCATGAAGTTTAAAAAAGCAGTGCGTCTCGTGGCTTTTTTACATGCGCGTCCACTCGGCGCAGTTTCACCATTTCCACGTGCGGCTGTACGCTTTAGTTAACTGTAACTTTACCGCTGCATTCTGACGAATAAATAAGTACTAAGTAAATAAAACCTATGCCTATGAAAACGTTTCGACTGCAACTGTGCGCAGCGCTAGTGAGTACAGCAACTGCAAGCGGTGCGTATCGCGGGGAAAACTTACGTAGTGGACACGACTGTCGCGTTCGGTGTATTCAAGCGAAATCGGACGAATCAAATCGCTGCCGACCATAATAATATGTAAGTTGCATCGTGTCTGCATGGACGATAATGAAATAATAGTGCGACGCGCAACTGTAAATGCGCGGTTTAGTGCGATCCGCCAACATGACTGAATAATTATGCAACGTCCATACGCGGAGATGATTCAGATAATTAATTTGCCGTCGTAGTCGTCGGGCTAGAATAATTGTTTTTGTCGTTACTGTTGAATGATTTCACTTTGACTTGCGCGCCGGCTGTCTATGGCCAGCAATTGAATGCAAAAATCGCTACTCGATGAGAATAGTAATGAAGGTAGACTTGCGGTCTGTCCGATCTGCTTGATCTGCGCATGGAACTTATGAGAACATCGAGCGAATCATTCAAAATTGTCAAATAAATAAATCCTGCGTTGCTCGCGAAGAATTTCAATTTCTACAAGCACCACTACAGATTAAATTGCACCGTGTACATTTCAAAGCGAATGACAAGTATTATTATACTAACTTCAAGTTCCGTACAATTCGTGGAAAACATTCGTTTTAAAGCGCTGAACAAACCTATTAAACAACTTAGTTTGTTGGTAAGTTAAGTTTACTTCGTCGACTATATTTTGTTTCCATTTCCTGGTATTTCTAAATTGCGTTTTCTCGACGACGCAAAATGCGAGTTAGGACAGTCGGAGAGCTCTGACGCTTTCCACAAATCCCGCTCGCATGCAAGGAAACGTCCGACATCATATGTGGGGCACGCCCACCACTGGAATCACACCGCGGGCATGCAGTGCACCGCGCAAAACCTGTGTGTTCTTTTTTCTCTTCCCTCTTCAGCCCTTTCGTATTGTCATGGAAATTACCTGGACCATTTCTATTAAACCACATGCACTCACTTTTCGCAATCGCAGTCGCGCCGTCAGATTTCAATCTTCCTTCCAGTCCAACGCGCGCGCGCGTAGCAGCTCGCACGAAATGAACTATTAACTCGCAACTTTAATGCGCTTAAACATTGTTTTCAGCCATCGAAGGTGCGCGTGCTTGACAAGCGCGTGGCACATTTCATTTTCGTTCGCGCCTCGCGTTGTAACTCAGCGCTTCTAATTCGTTCATTCATATACGCTTAATGCGTCCAACTTCTTGATGCACGTCGTGCCGCATCGAGGTGACATTGATATTTATTTTAATTGGCTCTGTCAGTCAATTTCACGTGCTAGCTTTTCTAAATCGCCTAGACCGCACGCCACAACACTGCAAAGTTTACACTTTTGGTGCGGAAAGTGCATCTTTGCTGCGAGCACTTTTTAACGATTTAACGATAATAAAAATCTAATTTCCGGATTCCAGATGGTGAATTAATTTGGTTGGGTCTAAATGCAAACCGAGAGTCAAGAGACGACGTCCGTCGATGCGTCCGATTCTTGTGCGGTCTTGCGTAGTCACCTTTGCGGCATAGCAAGGCTTCGCTTTCCGTTTTTCAGCGCATCGTCTTCGTTTTTTCCTCGATTTTCGCTGGCTCGGCACGACGCGTTTCCTCTCGGACGCCAGCGGTTTTGTTTTTATTTATACAATCATTCAACGCGTCGCGCACGGCCCTGGCTCCGGCTACGACACGAAGAAGAGATGCGGCGGTGCTGCTCCCCGTCATCGTCCCGTCCAGCACCCAGAACGAACGCGGAGAATGACGCGCATTTGTTATGGATGAGGCTTTTTACATTCTCGTCATCTTCGCCGTCCGGTGCGGCTTGACAGCGCGTCGCGTCTTCTTTTCGCCCCAGCAATCTCAGCGCCGATAGGCCGCGCGTGCGTTCGTCGGGAAGCATGGCAGGAATCGAAATCGGACGTGTGTAACGAAACCGCGGGCCGTGCGAGAAAGAGATGACCCATTCACACTGGCGCATCCTGCGAACCGCGCAGTCGTAACTTACATATCTCATATAAAATGTAATGCGAACTTAGAACTTTAAAACATACACTGCGTTTCAGAAGATTATCTTTTCTTTCCAGTAAATTCTACTTTCAGCCCAAAACCGTCATGTGGCGGCGTTCAGGTCTCCCGACACCCCAATGTATTAAAGCTATCACAGCGCACAAATCTTACAAAATTAAACTTATTTTTAAACCTTTATCCAACATACCATTATCATCACTATTCAACTGTCATTGTTACCACCCAAGCCGGTCTAGTAGGAGCAATTCCCAAGTGTTGATGCGGAAAAGTAGCTGAGGAAGAAAGTGAAATATTCTTATCGAACACAGTGTAGATTTGCGCGTGTAAAGTAAGTATCAAAGAAGACGATGCGTTTTTACTATTCATTTTGATATAAATATTAAATTTCTATGCTGCCCCGCCGTTTCTACAAGGTTGAAGTACTCCGTGGACTAGCCCGCCGTCACCATCTGCACTATAACAATAAACAATTGTCTAGTGATTCAAACGAAAACGTAACGACGAACGCACAGCCGGCCCCTGCCACGGTCATAATGCAGTCATTGCTAAACGTCATTTTGGCCATCATGATCGTAACTCTCCGAGAAATACCAACAAACTATCAATGCATTGCGCGGCTCGCATATGCCACGACCGCCTCGCCGGAACCACACGTAGGTACGCACCTGCTGTACATGTTACAAGTTGTATGCACTGTGTTGCACTTTGATGCACGCGAAAGTACAGTTCACCTTTTGATGCACGGAGAGAGAACCACGCGCAGATTGAAAATCACTTCCTGATTTTGCGCCGGTCGCTCTCGCGCCGCTGTAATATATGAGAATGCGGTATTTGTAATTTGTAATTTGCCGGCGATTTGCTAATTCCTCTTCGGCGAGCTGACATGTCTTGGGATTGAAAGAGAAACCGTTACGCGGTTCAACACAACCGCGTAATTTCTTTCGTGTGCGCGATGTGCTCTCCTTCAATTACATTTGAACTGTTTTCTTTTTCTCGCTGTGGTTTTTCGGAGGGCAAATTGCTGGCCGAACGCAGTCCGTGCAATAAATCCGAAAACACGAGACGCGAACGCTGCAACTCGCGGCAGCGCAGCATTAAGTTAGCGTTTTAGATTTGCATATAATGGGAACTAAGATAGCCTTTCGGTTTACTGTTGCGCGCCCGTTCCGTGGCACGGCTCTTTCGGTTTGGTGTGTAACACCGTTCGCACTGGCTGCTAAAGTTTCACCCGAAAAAAAAACATAGAACGCTGTAACTATGCATAGGAAGCGCATCTTTTTGCGAATTTCACCTCCGCTTTATTTTCGCGCACTCAGTATAACCTTGCTTTTGGTCAAGTTCGTGTCCGTGTCGCTATTTTGCTATTTGCCGCGCGGTAGCAAAATAAGCACCAAACTGTTAATCTGCTTAAAGCAACTGTTTAAAACTGTGTTCGAAAGTTAGATGTAAAAAAAAATACAATGGCCTGCTGTGTCCATTATATGAAACTGAAATGTATGCATTTAGAAAAACGACGCGGGTGCAATTCTTTCGTAGTCCCTGGTTCCGCAACGAACGGTTGTTTCGCAACTTGTTTATGATTCCATATTATGCTTCTACGCTGCACGTCTTCGCGTGGCAGATCAACCGGAAAAGAACGACTGCGCTAGTGCGGTAACCATTTTACATTATTAGGCAGTCAAGTTTTATTGAAACTTGTAAATGCGGAAGACGTTGACATTCCGCACAACACAAAACAAAGGTATCAAAATATACTCTGCGAAATCTTGAACTCGACGCTACACGCGCTTGTTCTACGAGCGATGCCAGGGTACTAGCATGATGTCTGTCAGACAATGCATGCGGTACTTACGCATTTATTTTTTAGTGCATTAAACTTGCTCAAGATATAAAGAGCGTATTTTAATTATCAGTTGTAAGGGTGAACATGAAAGAAACTATTGAAAATAAGAAATATGTTTAATTAGGTAAATATAGCAAAAAAAAACTTAGCTCCATGCATAGTCACAGAGTTATGCTACACTAAGCGTGTATATTCAACGTCAGGAACAAATGAAATTACTTTTTTTGCAAAGAACAAAAGTTTCGAATGTAATGACCCGTTACAATTAAGTGACATTACTTCGTGTTACGCTCGGTGTATCAATATCCGCAAGTATTCCCGGCTTTATCTTGGTAATATATGTGAGAAATGTGTTATGTAAACAGGTATTAAGCGTCAAACGAATCCAATGTCACAACTTGCTCGTCTGCTGCTTAACCACGACTCCAAATTAAACGATTACGAACGCATTGTTCGTTGCGACGCGCATTTATTCAAAGTCAAGATGCTTCCTATAAATAAAAATTTACCTCAGAGGTTTACATCATAGCCAGCTTTTCTCGTGATTTATCAATTTGTTATTTAATGTCTCTTGTTTGTCTGATGAACGCACATCTGGGATGCATGTTTATTCATTATTTTATGTTAACTTTTGCACACAAGCGTTTTATTTTGCTTGGTTTTAAAGTTCAAGTTTATGTGAAGCGGCGATTATTTTGAACGCGTCTCTTAATTTATGTCTTAATTCCGGCGCAAAACGAAATTAGTTACATTATCATTAACCGCAGCTATCAGACATCGGACATTAGTCAGCAATGGATGAAAAACTTAATGAGCTCGGACGGTACGCGTGATTAGACGATAGTTTGAGTTGGTAGAAATTAGAGACTTGACCGTGCATTGCAAACTGGCATCCGCCAGAAAGAAAAATTGCTAACTGTAAACGCTTAAAATCCCTAATTAAATTAAGCGCCTCTTTAGAGTTTAATTAGCGAGCGCGGCCGCGGATAGCTACTTAATAATATCTCATCTCATTGTGTACGAATATTACTAGTAAGTGAGGAAGAACGAGGAAGAGGTTTCCGCCTCGACTGCTCGAATTAAACGTCGTGTAACATGAGCCGCATTTCTTTTAATTCGAAGCAAAGCAACAGAACAACAACCAACCTAGGCGTTCTTCGTCTTGTTGCCTGATGCGGGAAACGGTTATTCTGCCGACACGAACAATGCGTTTTATTTTCGTTTATTTAAATCAATGCCGGCGCGCTTGTACCGCTCGCGTATTGAAATCGCGTTCACAAGATTAGCTGGGGATTTTTTCCGGTGTGTTTGCTTCATCCGATTAACGGTTAGAAACGGCATTTAAATGCCGAATTCTCGCAGCGAGTTCGAGTTGATATCTGCACCAATGCGTTGTCGAAAAGTGTGTTAATTAATGCTCGTGTAAACACGTCATTAATGTTTGGTGAATTCATAACTAATAAGTATCATCGGTGAAACAAAGGACGGGGTCGCGAATTAGAAATTAAATTCAAAACGGCAATTCTTGGGTTCGCATGCGAAGCAACAAAATTGTCGCGTGAGCTGACGAGGACGCCGACGTGTTGCGCACCGGATGAATTCCTTCTGTTTTTCTTATCGGCCCCGATGATGGCGATGGCCGTGCGCGCAACGAAATGAGACGAGAGGCAGAAAAAATCAAACGACGGCGAAAAATAACTAAGTGGATAAGCAAAGTGGCGACATTAACGAGTGAGTTGCCTGTATTGCCAAGAGTCGCGCGCATTGTTTTGCGGTGTTTTATGGTGCGAACGCGGAAAAAACACGCACGCCATGACCGCGCGGCCGCGGGAGATAAACCAACGCGACGCCGTCGTGTAATGTACGAAGACGATAACCGCCAGATAACGGCGACTATCGGGCCGCCTTATCATCCACGATGTGCACACCTAGCATACAACGGCGTTAGACGTTTGTTAGAAAACTGCGCGACCGCAAAGCGTTTCAGAAGTTAAAATTTTCAGTGTTTGGCGAGTGGGATTTTTTGCGCGCGGTGCGCTCGAGTGGACGGAGCGTAATTAACATTCTCACGTGTAATTACAGATAGGCAGACTGAAAACATTGCGAGGCGCAACGGCAAAAATGCGGATGTTCGGCGTAATCTGAAAGGATGTCTGATGCTGTGCTAAGGAGCCATGAGCAATCGCAACGAAATCTATAAGTGAAATCTCGAAATTCTTTCATAAATCTAGAATGCAGCGATCGGCGAACAAAGGTTTTCACTTTTCCTAGGTGCGCGCAGCTGCGCGCTCGAAAACCATTTTATGCGTCGTTCGGCGAATGCGACAGCACTCGATAGCGCTAACGACAGACGCAAAATGCCGAAGATTTTCCGCAGCGTTAATTTCGATTAACCGAGCGTATATCGCTTATTAATTTCGATAATTAATAATAGCCCAGATTGATTGCAAAATCGAACGAATTAATTTATAACCCAATTAAAGAGTACATGTGTGATGAGGACGCTTAGAGTTATTAAATTATAAATTTGTTAGGAATAAACAGCAATGCGAGCAAGCCGATTGCAAGTGAAAACAATAATTAACTGGTGGTGGCCCTGGTGTAATTGTACTTGCTTGCAGGGCTGAAAAAACACGCGAGCGATTTCAATTAAATCATTTCCAATGCATTTGTGCCAATTAAGAAACATTAATGAACGCGTAGCGTGATTGCCAGCCATGTGCGGTTAGGCGGGCGATGCACACAGATAATAGACGCATTAAAAATTCTAATGCGTTGTGCCAAAGCACATCGTAGAGAAACAATCAAAGTGGAAATTCGAAACTTGACTCGCAACAATCGGGGAGAAATTCAAAGCAACCGCGCAACCATTTCTCTCCTCGGTTACTTTTTGCGAATTGCGCCTGTAGTATGACTACGATTGAGTAGCATGAACGGTGATTTTGTGGAAAATTTGATAAACGCGTTGAAGCCCACACGCAAGTTTAGCACGTTTAGCAGTTTTTTTTTTAATTTCTAGATAAAGTCACTGCATTTCGTTCGCATTCTCGTTCTAGTCGAAATAAGAGCATACTCAAAACCACCATGTGTATTTACCTACTAAGCACGCCTTGCCTTCTCACTCTGCGCATACTGTGAGCCGAAAGCAGAAAGAGTTGCGGCGTTCTCTCGATTCCTTCGCACTCCTTCGCGTGCATGTGTGCTAACCTCCGCATCGGATTCAATTACATATCGAGCCAAATCGTCGATCAGACGCAAGCGAAGCGCAGACAGAAGATCAACTGTAAAATTCGTAATGACACCACGAAGCGCCGCGCTAAACGCCCAAACGTTTTGCGCAAAATCGCGTCTCCACAGAAATTGTCACAATCACAATTACTTTAATCCAATTGTAAGTTAAATGGGAATTGCAACTTCAATTACCGCAGTCAATTTAATCTCATTGAAAGCTGCGCGCTCGTCCTGAAGCATTGTAAACAATTTGTGCAATTGTCGCTGTGCGTGAACAATCTATATGGTTGTATAGTACGTGAGTATCTTGGCGTGTCGAGAAAGAAGTGTAGGTCTGGCTATAAACAGATACGACGCGCATTAAGACGCCAAAACGTCATAAATCATAAACGCGGACGAGCGCCGACCTGCGATGCCACGACTATAAATAAAACGATCAAACAATGCACGCCGAATCCTTTCATAAATTTTATCATAAAAATGTAATTTTCGCAATACACTCAACGACATCTAGTAATGAAATCTAGTAGCGTTAAAAATTATATCATGCGCAGAAAATTAAACTAAATCTCTGTTTACTTGGTGTAATTTTGATTCCAATTAAAATTTGGATCTAATAATTAATGGGCCTGACGTACCTTCACGACGATGCTGATTATAGGAGACGTCATCAAACATTGTCGCATATTGTTTCCTCGTGCAATTTTGTTCTGGCAAGCGCAAAATAAATACTTCTATGATTGCGTCCCGCGAGCCAAATGCGAAATGCCTAATGTATAATGTCTAATGTGTAATGTATAATGTGTAATGTGTTATTAATTACTCGTTGTTACATGTTATTACATGTTGTTACATCCGAGAGCTGCGTTAAGTTGGGCGCGTTTTTTGTTTGCTTTTGCATTCGACGATTTGTACATTCGCTTGTAGTACACGCTGCTCAAGAAGATACACGCGTCAAACGAAAGCAAATACAATATTATATCGTGTTCCTAGCCAAGGCGATGGTTTGCGGTGTGGTGCATTACTCGAGCCTGGCACAGCCTATTTGCCCTTCGCGGTGGTGATGGCCAGTGTACACCCGATGTTCCGTTCTACCGTTTCGCGCATATACCGATTGTTCCGAGGAAAATCCACAAGCCGTCTGGGGTTGGAGTCGCTGAGAAGAACAGTTTTCGGCCCGCGAGTACAATCTGTCGGTCAATCTCTTTGTACCAAGACACATTGTATAATAGCGCGGGTTTGTACAAATAAATCGCCGCAGATGAAAGATGAATAACTCCTCGCCGTGAAAAATTAGCGAACATCCAACATAGCGAGGAGTCGCTCCTTGCAACTTTGTGTTTTCACGTTTTGACAACGCCGCACTCGGGCCGCGTAATTAAATATTCTCGTAACTCGTAAAGTTATCACCTTCGAGTAGGAATGCTGGATGCTGAACGTGCGATCCAATGGCATGCCAAGCATGAGCGGTGTAAAATTGGCGAAATGATCGAATCGAGTAATTGAAGCGCGTTTGAAGTGATTTATCCGCTTCGTTTGACCTTTTGTCCGGCGATCGCGCACTCGTCTCTAGCCGCTTCTCTGTTTATTCGGAGTCGCGTCCAGTTAGTTGCCTTGTGCGCATTAAAAACATGATAGTAAGCAAATACCTTCGAGCCTAACGCGAAAAAAGCTAATCGATGTACTTGTATTGATTGAGTCGTATCCACATGCCGGCCGGGTGCGGACAATGAATAGTGAAGATGAAAGGCTACATGATTGATTGGCTGAAATTAGCAGCTCTTCCATGCTGCTCCAGAGGCAGCTTTTTGTCACTCGTCGACGTCCGACCAATTTTTCCGTGTAAATATTTATACGTTCAAGGTGGTCGATCTGCAGAATCCGCTAGTCACTGGTTTGGCTAGCCGAAGCAACTTCACAGTCGATTATTGTAATATTATTTCCTCGCAATAAAGAACTAATAAAATGTAACCACAATCATCGTTAAAATACGTTCAAATTATAGTAGCATAACGCAAGAAAATCACTGGTATTTGATCTTACATTGAATCAAAATTGCGCTAGCTGAAATCGAATCAACGCACAAGGTTATTTATTATTGTATATATTACCGGTACACGTTACTTAATAAAATTGAATGCAACCGTCGAAAGTGAAAACAAAATCAAATTCGATGCTCAAATTACGGTAATCTGCAATTGAAGAGTTAATAACAAATCATGCGTTTCGCCAGCGCGGCATATTGGGTCCCGATGTAGGAATGTTACCATTGTCTACGATTATTGCGGCGCGTATGCGCATTCCCCAGCGATGCCATCAATTCTTTTAGAAGTTAGATTTATACGCAATTGAGGTGGCAATTGAGGAAGAAATCTAAAATCAATATGCGACCGAACAAGTGTTATTTGCATCGCATTCTGCGTTCAAACTAGTACTTTACGGTTATCTGCCGCTATTATCTTTATTCAGAGAGGTGAAATTATGAAATGCATTAAATGTATTCAATTATTTTATTGTTGTGTATTCGCAACATCGATCTGCACACGGCAGTAAATATCATGCATTCATCTTACACACACACACACACACACAACATTTTTGTGGGTTTAAAGACATTTGAGCATTAATCCGTAAGTTTAATGCAGAAAGCTATTGATATTTCATTTATCAAATTCATCCGTATCAAATTAGACCTATTTAATCAGTAATACCTATATTCATATCTAACTGAATTTAATTTAATCATATCACACCCGCTCCATTACAAATTATAATCATCATCTCTAAGTAGTCAATTGCAAGTTCACAAACAATGTGCTTATTACAATGAAACTATTGATATAAAATTATTTGAGCTCAGTAATTATTACAATTTGTTCAAACATACGTTCATTATTAGATAACTGTTAAAACGTAATTCACCAAAATTTGTTTCATTAACTTCTTGAACTGCAATTTAATCTTTTTTCAAATCATATTGATCAAATTGATTGTTTCTCTAGTTTTTTACCTTATTTTCAATATTTTAATTAAATAATTTTGCAGCTTAATTATTTCAAGTTGAAATTTGGGAATACTATGATACTAGATAATTTACTTTTTAACTCCACACGAATAATTAAAAACCAAAAGAATTGATACACTTTTTAAAAGTAAAACAATTATTACGTGCAGCGCAAAACCGAAACAAATCCGAATGCATTGCGGAGGAGGCAAAAAGCGCAAGTGCACTTTTAAGTCTTCATATCATCGTCTGAGCGCACACGGCGCGAGTATGTGAACGGCCGAGGAAAGAAATGAAAGAAGTTGCAACAGTTAACAAGTTCATCCACCTTTTTACGATAGATTAAAATCTATAACTCTTATTTTCTTATAGCTAAACTAGAAAATTACTCTGGCCGGGTATCGTAGTACGAACATTGCACAGGTACGCCGCGCAATGAACACCACGTACGAGCTCGTACGGGTGTATATGAGCAATCCGAGCGGAAGACCTGCGAGTCTCAGTTTTCTGTGGTGTCTTCCGTCCGAGCGCGAAGTGCGCGATGTGCGATGGATGGATATATTTTAAGGTCTGCTGATTCGCTCCGTACACCATTAAGTCTTTGGTATATCTCCATTTTTCCTCGGCTGGCTCGTCTTTTTTTCTGCTCCTTTCATTAAGTTCGCCGGCTGTATTACCGCATCACTACCACCAATCGCATCGTGTTTTCTTCGCACTCTACGATTCTCTACCTTTCATGCGTCGTAGTCGTTTGTAAAACAATCTTTAATGATATGTACTCGTCTCGGACGTTAATGAGTTGACAATAAAACTCACATCGACGTCATGGAGCCAACTCCAAATTAATTGCGGCGCTAAATTGACGAGTGCAAAGTTGTGTTCGCGTACGAACATCCACACAACACAGTGCGCCCATCTTCCAACACGCACACTAAATCATAGCCCTGTCTTTATACTAACGTTCCGAGGCACTGGTACAGAAAGTGAGAGTCTACTTTGTTTGGAATTAGCAAGCGCGTAGTTGCGATCGTGTACGCGGAACAAGTCCATCTGAAAATCGCGCGCAGTGCAGATTTAATGACGTTGAATTTACATCGCATCAAAGCCGCGTTGTAGCCAGCCGCAAGAAGTTCGAACTGAAAAAAATACATGCGCGATGCATCCACATTGCATCGTGTGTCGATTATCGCAAAGTGCAGTTAAATAAATAATAAATAAATAACTGTAAAGCGTTGCCAGTTGTTAACTAACTCAAACCAGGCGCAAGCACACAGACGCAGGCACCTTAAGTCATCAATGTGAAAATATTGTGTTCTTCATACTGAACTCGTGCGTGCCGAGTGCAATGCAACGGTACAACACAACTTTTAAATGTTGTTTTTCCTAAACTTTTACGCGATGCTTTGAACACTTGATTGCTCGTCATCAGTCCAGCTGTGCATCTGTTTGCGTATAAATAATTCTAATTGCGTACTCGGTCAAAAGTTGAAAAATGTGGAGAAATTTCCGAAAGATATAATGTTCTTGTTGATGCGCTGATTCAACACATTTCACATGGCAAATTAGGGTTTTGCGGTCGTCGCACTAAACCTTAACAGCAAAATTTCCAGCATGAACAATATATGAAAAACTCAGGACGCAAAATAGTCACAATGTTGAATGTACACATTCCATATATGCGTGCTTGTGCTCCTTTGGGCGACCATACATGAAATGAGCGCGGCCTACGACACCCTACATCTACAGCTATTGGTATTTCTTACATTGCTGAGGTAAAGACTGAAGTCACACTCAGCTACTAAGGTCGGCAAGGAAAACTTAACAAAGTTGAATAAAATTCGTGTCGCTGTGAGTTTCATTCATGTTTTTTTATTGGCATTCAATGGTTTTTATTGGGGACCTAGTTCTACTGTTAATATTATTATTAAAAACAATTAGTTCGTAATATTCATGCACAACGACCGAAATAAATTAAATATCTGCTGGTTGACATCAGGTATGGAAAATAGTACTTTTAAACACTTTTTTTTTCTATTACCCGTTCCACTTGCCAGTAGAAGTTCTATTAATAATACCCGACTAGAGAAATTTCCAACTTCGTAGAAATTTAATCTTAAAAATTGCAAAATTAATAAATAATTTTTATCGCCATCAAGGATCACCTCGCACATTAATATCAATTAAGGCAGTCACGGCGCAAAAGGAAGAGGTTGCGTTAACATTTTCAATAAATTTTAAATTAAATTTCGGTGTACGCGAACGAAAAGACATAATTTATTGGGTGCCGGCACATAGAATTACTATCGACACCTTATTATTGTTTATTGCTTTACTTACCGACCGAAATATTGTGTATATACCGAGTGTTTACCAACCACACATAATATCATGATCAATGCTTAGAAATTCGATATATCTTCTGGCCTCACACGTTTTACGAGAGAGATTACTAGTTATTACTAGTACTTACGTGCGTGCATCTGTTACGTTACGTTGATTTATTAATTTCTGCGATTCGCCTATCGCGCTTTTTCGCCACACCGCGTAATTTATTTGATACAAAAAGCAATTTATTTAGCGCATAAATAGCGAAGCAATCGTAATTGTGAATAATGAACGAATACATTAAACAAATCTATTAAAAATCAATTCCGATTTAATGTAGTATCTCACTAATGTCGATGGTCGTGTTTGGGCTCGTGTGTTGAATTATTAATTTCAAATTTAAATTGTAATCATCTACGCGGTAACACAAAGCCAAGATACAAATAGCGCAACGTGATCTCCAATCCGGGCCTGCGAATTAGACTCCATAATTATGAATAATCATAAGCCGTGTCCTTGGTGCGGTAATTGTTTAGAGACCTTGGTACACAAAACTTACGTAATAAGCTACGACGAAGAGACTGCGCCTCGATAGCATTGTTTTCTTGTTGTTGGCAATTCAGACGAGAAGGAAAGGTCCAACATACAACGTGAGTGCCACGAACAGAACACCGTTGCACTGCTCGCGCCGGAAAACGGATATTAGAGAGTAATTTATTTAATTACGACAAACTGCTTTTGGTCTCCAAACAAAAATCCTCCAGACGCGTCCTACCAATGCAAGTACACCAACGAATTCATCGAAGGTTAGTCTGTGATAAGGTTGGTGAGTCGTGCGACTTAAAAAGAAATGTTTATTTAGCTGCGCGCGAACAGGACTAAGCACGCGATGCGTTTTTCCTATTTTACTGTTAGCTATTGCAATGTGTGCAGATGTGCGCTTCTCGCCTAGCCGGGAAGAAGTTTAACACGCTTCGACGCTCATCCTGTGCCGCGCATCCATCTGCGCGATCCACAATCCGCGAGTCCAGCCAGATGAACAATTCGCTTCGCGTGAGTCGCGCTCGAGTTATTCCGCGCGGCGTGGTTCTATTCATCTGCTCTCATCAGGCCAGCTCAACATTTGTTGTCCGCACACCAGCGTGCAACCAAGGGCCCACCAACATCAGCATTACATATTTAATAACTTGCAATGACTCAATCTACTATTTGCGAATAGTAAGAAGAAAATCTGGGTCACTTACTTTTGATGTGTCCATTGGCGGCCTTCGCATGCCCGTTCTGGATGTAGTGCGGTGTGTGCCCGTTCTGATGGGCATACCCATTGCTCTGGTGGTGCTGCGTGTGCTGGACGCCGCCTCCGTGCAGCAGATGGCCGTTGGTGTGTGCATGTGCGTGTCCACCCGGCATCTTCGCGCATTCGCTAAATTCACTTCAATGCGGCAATTAGTCAAGCAATTACTAATGGTGACGAAGGCCGCATCGTTCTAGTGTCGTGCTGTGCCAAGTGCTCCTCACCGAGTGAAACCCATTCTGGCCGCTCTCTATCTGCACGAAAAAAATAAATAATGCCAATTAAAAGAATACTCGTGAAAATGACAGATTTGTCAACGTTTTTAAGTTAATTGCGCATGTTTTCTAAACTCTGTAAACTCTCTATATGTATAATCTGAATATGAAGATTTCTTCTTCACCACGGAGTATTTCCGCATTTGTCGTAGAAGTTTACCGCGGTTCGCATCGTGCGTAGTACATTTTCAATTACCGTAAAATTATAGGCGGAAACGCTACACCGCTGCACCGCTAAATCAATTATCAACACGCTGGAGACGAACGTTTAAGTCGCGGTACAGAACGAACTTCATGAGCGCACCGAGCAGAATGTAATGAACGGGAATACGAACGTGCGCGTACGACATCAGCTGCGAAAAACAAGGAAAATTGATAATAAATTAGAGGCACCGCTAGGCGACGTGTAATAAATTTGCGATGTTGCACAAACAACGCTGAAGAAGTGCACTAAGATTCTCAATTTCCAATTCGCGATGCCGAATTTGAAATTCTATGTCAGTGTGCTTCCGCCAATGACACTGTGACATTGATAACTTTTTGTGTATTCGGCGTGCGCGCTCGTTAATTATTTTTGAACGTAATTGCAGAGAGTTGGCGAACGCAACGCGAACGCCAATTACACTCGCGTGCAAATAAATGCATACAAGTCGAAAACGCAAGTGCGCACGACCAGCCGCGCATGCAATTCAACAAGTTCAGTTCATCAGATGATGGGCTTATTGTTTTTCAACTAAGCAAAGTATTATCTTAAAAACACTTGCCAATCATGTAATATACCCGAGACTTAACGTCGCACATTATTATTAGTTAAATACAAAAAAGTATCATCAAGCCATTCATAAAAGTTATATGTTTGTTATTTGCACGTTTAACGACGAAAATCGGTTATAAAAATTATTGAATTGCACATGGAGTTGAAGTGTGTATGCGTGGGTGGGTGCGCGTGTGTGTATTTGGATGTGCATATGTCACCATAATAAAGAAACAAAACTTACTTATAAACAATATGAATAATTAAAACACTGTCCTTGACTTGTTGTTTTAACGTCGCAAACAGTGATATGCACGAACAACAAATTTTACACAAGGTTCAAAGCGCACACTTTCCTTAAAAATGTTGCCACAAAAACAATTATCTTGTTTTAGAACATGTTCATCTCGCTATATATTTCGAGAGCGTGAAAACTGGAATGACGCGTGAACAAATAGTTCGCAGGACTGCGCGAGCCAGCCGCTCGACGTTTACTGCGTCAAGTGGCGGTGCAAACTCGCGTGCAAACTTCCGACTTGGGCGAGAGTTTGAAACTTCGCAGCTCGCGTTTTTGCAGCGCGGGAGCGCCGACGTACAAGTGTGGCAAGAAGCGTCCGACGCAGAATCTATCGACGGACTAAACTTTTCTCTTCGCGCGCGACGCACGAGACTGCCGTTGCGAGACCGATGGCTTCTTCGCCTCGGCCGCGAGCACACTCTCGTAGAAATCGCGCTATGCTGCGATAGCCGCGTAGAAGGCCCACAGCCCCTGTGTGAGGCTCGCATGACGCGTGCCGCTTTTCTCACGTTTTGGTCTATGGAAAATTGTTGGCCAAATGCGCTTCGAGTTGTTGAGTGTCACAAGTATTTTGCAAGCATAAAGCGGTAATTTAGATTCGAAAGTAAATTGTAGTAGTATTATTGAGTTGAGTTGAGTACTTAAAAACCTGGAAAATTTATTAATCATCAACGTACAGGAAACCCATTTGCCTAAATGAGGGAATAGTAGCAAAAGGATTTGCAGCGTACTTTAATTCACTCGATCCAGAAGAAAGGTAGCAGAAAAGATGGTGACCACTATCATGGACAAAGTCTACATTGTCGCACAGTTGACTCTTCGGATGTGTTATAAAAAGGAAGGTAGATACACAAAGAAAGAACAGCGAAGTGATGTTGGAGCTGGCAGGTCTAATTTTAATTTGATTATTAAATTACTTTAATTTAGTACTTGTGGTGGGACGCTTCATCCGAGATTTATTTATCAACAAAATCTCCACTTCCATCAGGCAGTTGTTTGTTTTGCGGATCTGGCTTAGAGACACAAAGTACATTGTAAAAATAAATTAATTTCTTAAAATCGTTAAATAAAAATTGTTTCAGCATTCATTAAACTTAATAAGAATTCAATTCTAAATGTTCATTGTGACTTGTCCTGCACAGGAGCTCCGTGCGCAACTTTTTTTTACGAATTTTACATCTCCTTTGCACAAAATATTACTATACTTATAATTTTTAACGTCTTCAGAAAATTGTTGCCATGGTAAAGTGAAACAAAGTTATAGAGTACCTATGAATCAGTGCAATTTTTATTAAAAGAGTTATTATTTATAATGTTTATTGCTCTAGTTTTTGAGAAAAAAAAAAGATTATGACTGCATTAGTAAAGATACTATTGAACCAAAGAGGCACTAATTCCCTATTTTTTCGGCATAATGGCATTGAAAGATTTCCAGTATTTTAAAATTTCTTCAAATTATAAAGATTTTCTATTGTTCAGTACTACCCATCTCGGTGGTTTTGAAATACTTGTAAAGTATCTCATAAAATAATATTAATTGTTCTTGACAGTCTAGTCTCTAGTATGTAAACAAACGTCATAGATTTTAGTCGCAAAGGTGAGTGCATAAACTAAACAAAAATTAAGCAATAACAATATTTTAAAAACAAAAGCAATAATAAAATTTACGGTTATCAATGTTTTCAGCTTTACATTAGTAAAGCTAAATAATTTTAAATTTTAAATAAAAACAACAAATAATTAAAGTAATGTTTTAAAGTAATGAAAGTAATGAAATAGTTGAGTGGTAAATATTGTTAGCCAATTCTTTTTTTTAACTGAATTTAGTGTATTGTGTGGCAAATTTTTACAATGATTTTATTATACGCAACCCAATATGCAACTAGTTTGCGGTTTGTCCGACAGATGAATTCCTGTTTGTGAAGTGACTACACAGCTATAATTAAAATGGCGCACATACAGTAGACAAAACCGTTGTAACATGTGCTTCTGGTTCGCTTGAATTCCTCCTACCAAAAGAAAACGGGTAAGTATTCCCTGTGGCAATTGACGTGGTTTGCCATTCACACCACCGCGAACCAAGCACTATCAAAATTTCTGGTCGACATTTATCGCATCGGCGAAAATCTCCATCTCAAATGGAGACCACGAGGTCCGGCAGGGAAGCCGATGTGGGCGCAGGGCTACGGCATAACGACTTGCCGTCGACGATCACGCAAGACTTACAATCGCTAGACAGCAATGAAAATGCACAGATCTCCACCGATGCCGACAACACCGGGAGTGCGCTCGATGTGGCTAACTACATTGATGAAGACTATATCTTGGCCCCATCTCCCACTTCCTACTGCACTGTGGAAGTGCCTTTTGAGTATGAAGATAACACAGACAACCCAGTTAGAGGCAGCACAAACAACCAGGATGGAGATAGCACAGACAACCAGGATGGAGGCAACACAGACAATCTAGATGAAGGCAGCCCAGACAATCTGGATGAAGGTAGTGTCAACAAACTGCGTGCATTTGTTGAGTATTTGGATTCAGACTGCTCAGCAGATTCTGATAATGCCAGAGATACTGAGGAGACATTCAGTAACAATGAGTCTACTAAGGACACACTGCATGATACTTTAAAACATCTTGGTGAATTGAGTATTGATGAATTGCCACCAGTGGAACACAATCATGTGGAAGTTAAGCCAGAGGAGTGTGACCTTATTGGCAAAGTTGGCATGTCCCTGGGAAAACTAGGTAAGGAGCAAATCTTTATATTTAATTTATGAAAGTGAGGTTAATTGTACACTGTTTTTATTACAGTTCTTGTTGAGACCATTCCAAACAAACCAGCATTGGACATTGACACACTGTTATTCTTGGACACAGGCAAACGGCCGCTCGGGCTTATTTTTGATGTGATCGGACCTGTCACACATCCTTTATATGCCATCAGGTTCAATACTGAGGATGAGATCAAGGCTCTTAATTTGAAGGAAGGCATGAGTGTGTATTGTGCTCCAAATACTGAGTATACACATTATGTGTTTGTGCAACAACTTCTAAAGTAAGTGCACTGATTACATTTCGGCTAATGCTTTTTATTATAAACTTGTGCACACTTCCACACCTACACTCACATTCTGCTATCATTTAGGTGCTATTAGTAAATACATAGTCGTAGTTTGTTTCGCTTTCCATTCGTATTAATGTAAGTTGACACACAATTGCGACACAGCAGCATGAAAGACGCAGTATCTGTAAGACTAAGCGATCGTGTTTACAGGCAGAAGGGTAGCGATGCATCTTGGAAGAACGACATGGAAGTGCCACAGGAACTGATGGATTATTCTGACGATGAGGCTGAGTCAGGCTTGTCTGAACTCCCAGAGAACCGTAAACGTGGCAGTCTGGAGCGGCATCGACAATTTGAAGAGGATATGAATCTGCGCAATGTTATTAACACGCACATACATCTGTTACAAGATCGGGGTCCACAGCATCGCGGCTCAAGCAGAACCAGCAGCGGCGGAGTTGGCCGAGGCTCCAACACCGCCCGGGTAGGCAATTGCACACACAGCCGTGGTTCAGGCAAGTCGGCGCGTACGCCTGGCTCCAGTTTTCCGCATCTCACACCACCACCGCAGCCCCCGCAACCTGCTGCCTTCCACACGGCCGCTGCTGCCGCTGCCGCGGTTTCACACTGTGCCTACCATCAACCGCCGTACAGCCTTGCCCCCTACAGTATGCCGCCACCATTGACGCCGTATATACCGATGTTTATGCCGAGCATTCCGCCAATGCAATTCACCGGGCCACCGCCGCCGCACGTGTTCGGCGGGATGCAGCAGACCAAATCGGCGACGGTGGGACCTACCCCCGCGCCGATGGTGTACCCGCCCGACATGGGCCTGCCGCCAGTCCAACAGAATCCACCACTAGTTCCTAACATGCAATACTTCAATCCACCATTGATGTGGGGCAATTTCGCTACACAGCCACCACCTCCGCCTCCTGCTCAGCAGCCGGTGAACAGCGCTACCGGTAATGACATGCACGCACCTAAGAAGTTCCACCGAATGCATCGTCAATAATTTCTCATACCACACACCTCAATCACCTTTGAGATGAATGTTATATTTATTTGTTATTTTTTTCTTCATTTCCGTTTTAATTCAACAATTTTTGACACTTTTATTTAACCAGTATTATTAAGATAGCAGTACAAGGCCAGTTTTAAAGTTTTTCATAAGGATCAGAATGATCTTTTATTTTAGATTTATATTTTGGTTTAAAATTTCATTTACTTTTAAATTATTCTTGCATTCGATAGGGAATGATACATAATCCAATACGTTTTGTGATAGATATTGAAACGGGACACATAAAAATTAGCAATAACACTTTAATATGATTATACACCTAGGCATCTTTGAAAACTACATTAATACTACTCGTACATATGTATTTTAATGACTTGATTGGTGGTTTTGGATATATGTGGTGTACTTGTAACTTTTAACTCTATAACTGTAAGCGTTCATTATCTGCAAACGTTTTGAAACGTGAGGAACGTGCAATGTTTAGTACAAATTGCAGCCCGTGTTCAGTCTAAAAGTCAAAGAACAGTTTATTCAATCCATTCACCGAACAAAGCTCACAGATTTTTTTAAAATTCCGTTAATATGTCTTCTTACCTTTACAGACATTGAGCATTCCTGATCACGGTCCGAATGTTTCTTTGCCGAGTGTTTATTACTCAAACTGCAAAACATAGTCTTGATGTTTCTCGATTGAACGAATGAGCGATGGTGTAGCTGCATAGAACTTCGAATCGATATTTAATCAGATGTTTATATAGAAAGTTGAGTGATCAGATAGACTCTATTCTAATATGTATTTAATCATAATAGGCATACACAAATAATCGAAAGTTATAAATGTTCCTTTTTCTACATACCTTCTATTTATAAAACAAACTGAATCAACAATGTGCGTTTGCAATTGCAATTCTTACTTAACCAAACGCCTAAATATGTGCGTACACATAATCGATATATTTTGTTACCAAAAGTTAATTACAAATTTGCAAATTCTTATTACAATTTCAATACCGTCACTTTCACAATTCCTTCCTTCCTTTTCCTACAATACATTAAGTCTTTTTTTCAGGCGATGAACTCCAGAGACGTCACTCTGCGCATTGAAGACATGTGCCATTTGAGAAATATTCAAAGTTTTGTAAGAATTACACGGATATAACGAAATTTTAATTGAAGTTTTTGTTCTCATTCCTTTCTTCCTTTATTTACAATAGTAGGGAGCTTAGGTACTTACCTTCATGAAAAATCTGCTGAATCTGGCTGAACTTGAAATTGATTCACCACTGAATTAACTGTGTTCACAACCAAATGAAAACAGTACTAAACAAAACACCATAAATAACATCTGGTTAGGTTTCATGTTAATCTGTCTTTGCAATATCACTAAATCTAATGGAGATAGGAGTTAGTTTTGATAGTACTTAATTTTAATAAAATCGAAGTTCCTGACTAGATCCCATTTAAAGTCTCTTCATACACTACACTAGATAGAATAAAACGCTGATTCTATCGTAATTTTTATTTTCTATTCAAGTCCTCCTTTAAATTACACAAACATTTAATTTCTTTACTTAATAAAAATGGTTTAGTAAGGTTGAGTTCTTCACGTTTCCACTATTAAGATTAGGAGAAGTAGAAGTAAATCAAGTTATCACGTATGTTTCTTTTTGCAACCTTGGCCAAGGTGGCCGTAAGATCAGACAGTCGACTTGTTTGCATTGCGCCTGAATCGGATCAGACAGTTGAATTGCATTCAAATGTTTAAACAATCTCGCTTTGCTCGCATGAACCGTGAATTAAATAAGTAATAAATAACACATAAAAACGAATGGAATCTAAACAATAATCTAGTCGTAATTGTTGTGTTGCGCTGCTCCATTCTATCGCTACAAAAATTCACTAAAATGTCGCCGATTAATTTTAATCTTTATACAATTAGTTTGTATTCTTGTTTGTTTTCATTTCGCCTAAATGTAGTTACTTGTTTATTATTTTGTAATATTGGATCGGATCACGTACAATATGCAATTACATAGTATGAAGTAACTTATTTGTTAAATTAGTGATAATTAGGGTACATTTGCATCGCGTTCGCATCGATTTGCTCTAGCTTCGTGAACAAAAATTCGAAGAGCTACAAAAGTCGTTCGAGCGGGTGGTGGGTGTCGGAGTGCAGGCTGGTCGGGGGCTCCCTTCTCCGGCTATCGATGGCCGGTGTCCAGTGCGGGTGCTAACTTTTGCATGAACATGCGTTCAACCACCGTCGCTTTGTAATCAAATCGTTTACATGTGTACTTATTTATGGCACGGTATTAAACTACCCATCGCTTTCCTTGCAATTATCAATAATTAATTCATTCATTAATAATAGTTCTTTCTTTACTGATTATTATATTAATATGTTCGCTAGTCTAAGAATATTCATCTTAATGTTCTATGCCGTTTCGCCCTTCGCTCACTTCTCAATCAATGCCATCACCACTCATATGTTCAAATGCTCAAATTTCAACTCGTAGTAAACAATTAATTTATTATCCTAGTGATTATTTCAACGCCGTGGAAACAATTTTCGGTTCTTGGGTGCGCAAAGAAGTCGAACATGCATAGGAAATCGTATTGTCTTTGATGGAAGGACGATGGTCAGGTGCCAGGAGGCTCCTGGCCGCCGCCCCGAGCGAGACAGTGAAACCGTGGTATGTGAAACTAAAAGTCACACGAAATTTCATTCGGCTGCTATTAGCTTGCTTTTTTTTTTGTATTTCAAGTCGGCATATTAATGTAATGTATGAAAAATATTGCTTCGGCTCTTAGTTTTTACTTTACTTGTATGCATTAGTTTATGTTAGCTTAAAACTCTTCTCCCATTTGTATGCATGCAATCTCATCATCATAGCGCCACAAATACAAAATGTTTCTTTTTAATTATAAATTACTCATTACACAGTACACTTGAATAACTTATCGATAATTGTAATCATGTAATAATCATGCCATCGTCATGCAAACGCGCGAAATCAAACCACAAGTAAATTGCACTTATTGCAACCATGTCTTGTAATTGTAATCTAAGTTTCAATTGATCGCCTCCTAACTGGCTAAAGTACACAAACAACATTTGCTTTCATCATCATTATTATCATCATACACGTGAATCATAGCGCTAGACACCATCTTCACACCCTCAGCAATGAATCAATTTATACATGTACCTCCAAAAGTATGCAGCCAGAATTAATTTATCTTATCATATATATCTTATTTTTAAATAATCCAGTATAACGTTTTTATTAATATCACACATATGGATTAAGAATGTTCATCTTTCATTCGTTAGCTATGCTTAACGTTTTGTGTCCATTGCATCTGTATATTTTACAATAGATTTATGCTTTAATAATGTTCATGTTTCACACTATATTTTATTTATATTCACATACAAATTGCAATATGATGTCTGGTTTGTGTGTCGCCGTTCCGCCCGTGTATGACGGCGAAACGTGGCATTATTATCGTCATCAATATATTTGTTAATTACCGGTAGCCAATCAGCATGCTAGCGACGGCGCCAGCGGAGCGTGGCGTGCCTCCCGAAACTAGTTCGTAATTGATCAATGCGATTGTATGTGTTAAGTTAATTGAAAAGGACCCGTGTTGAAGTGTATCGTTAACTTTGTTTTGTTTAATGCTAAAGAACTCTCGGCCGTCGTCGTCGTCTTTCCGTGTACGCTTAATTATGTAACCGTGCACGTCCTCGCGCGTCGTCATTGCCTTTTCATGATTGTAACTTGTATGTAATGCTCGCTTAAATATTTTTTAAATGTGAATCTCTCGCACTCCCTTCCGACTCGCTCTCTCTGTTAGTGTCTAATGCTACTTATGTATGTACTCGTAGTTCTTAACGGCTGCTGCATATAGCGCTTCTCAGACTAGTCGTAATTGCAACTTGTGCTCAAATCAGACCCTGAAAACACACCAGAACAATCTGAATTACTAGTGAACAATTAACGTTAGCGTTAACCAGCTTACCTGGTCTACCGTAAGTTGTCGGTGCCGTTCGGCTCGGAGCCTGAGGCAGGGCTAGGCTGCGATGAAGACGAGGCTCGCGTGTTGTGGGAGCTCTCGTACTCCATGACTTCTTGGTAGATCAGCTCCTTCCACTGCTCCACGGTGTGCTCTCGCTCATCAACACTATGGTCATATGAAGCCGGCGCAGGCTGCAATCAGATAATAATATGTTTCACATTGTCCTTTAAGATATGGTATCATCTATTGCTTACCGCGTTCACCTCCTGTTCATCATACCACACATTGATGTAGGGATGGAGCAGAGCGTCGTCGACGGATATTCGCCGCTCAGGATCGATGACCAGCATTCGCGAAAGGAGGTCGCGCGCCTGGCTGGCTTTCAGTCTATTGTGCTCGCTGCTGTCGGATGGAAACAGAAGATCAGGGAAGAGCTTCTCAAACGGATAGCCGGAGTAGCGCGGGCGGTTCTCCACGTAGTTGCGCACGGTCGGCTGCAAGCGCACCATGAACTGTGGCGAAGGCGTCCCCAGTTGTTCTAGGCAGGCCGTCAAACGTTAGAAATGTTCACAAACTGTAAGGTAAATAGTTACCAATAATCTTGTTCCACTGATCGATGTGATCTGTGCCCGGGAACAACACTCCTCCTCGAATCATCTCGCCCATGATGCAACCAACGGACCAAATGTCGACGTTTTCCGTGTAGCCCATGCCGAGGATAACCTCGGGCGCGCGGTAATACCTGGTGACAACGTAGGGCGTCATCATGAACGTCGTGCCCGCCGTCCGCGCTAATCCAAAGTCCAATATCTTTAGCGTACAGTCCGATTTAACTACAATATTGCTTGGTTTCAAGTCCTGCAATGCGACGTAACGCAATTAGCACAACGCACGTATCAACATGAATGGGACGTTCTAAATTAATGGATTTTTGCAAGTGGGAGCCATATAAATTAATGCTGAGTGGTTGCAGGTCCGAGCCAAAATCGCAGCCCAACAGCGCTTACCCTATGAATAATGCCGGCTAAATGTAAATGCTTAATGCCGCACAACATCTGATAGAGCAGGTAGCTCATCCGTTCGTGGTCCAGGTCCATTTGGATCACCTGGCACAGATTGGCGTCCATTAGTTCCATGACTAGGTACACATCTTGGAATTCTTCGAGGGACTTCTGGGGCGTGAACGCGTTCAGCAGTCCAATTATCTAAAACATCATTACCGTTGTATACTCTTCTTTGACAAAATACAGTGAAAGCACACAAATACGCGCGAGAGTCGAGGAGTTTGACGCGGCTGCCACTGCAGAAAATGTGAATTGATGGGAACAGTAAACAAAAATAAATCCAAAGACAAATGCGATGGAAGAAGAAATAAATGTTTGCACATGTGTCCGCGACGCAGCGGAGCAAATGTTCATGTCGCACGGTGGAGATAACAACGTTCCAACCGCTTGCTCGCGCAGCCAGCCCCGTGATAGAACGTCGTATTATGTGACTCAATGGGTTGGAATATCGCAGTTTGCGAGAGTCAATGTGTCGTGCTAAAGGGTTTCGCTGGTAACAAGCGCGAGTGCTGCGTCAATGAGTTAGTACAGATCCGGAGCATAATTCGCGGGGCGCATCACGGATTGTCGTTAACGTGTATATTTAGTTGCGATGCCATAACATCAACAGTCCTCCAACAATAACATCGCGTTCGGCACCGCGCGACCAAAGAAAGATCAGCATCCGAACGAATTTAGATTTGGCATTGGCATTGCGCTCGCAGGCGTCCCACCCATCGCATCGGAGGGTATAAATACAACGTGTACTTACGTTTTTGTGATTGACTAACTTCATCAGCTTGAATTCTCGGTACGCGCGTTTCGCGTGCGTTACATTTTGGAATGGTCGGCTCAGTTTCTTAATCGCTACATTGTTCTGCGTGACCGTGTCGACGGCGGCACTGAAAATCACACAATAATTAGTACAATCATAGCATATAACATATGGCAAATTGCACACAACAATATTTACAGCAAGTATTTCGCCCTGAAGCTACGCCAAAACCCACTATAATACAGTAACAACTGACAAATCACCTCTTGAATACAACACTACTAACAACGAATCCAACTATACAAAATTCATGCAGTAATTATGTATCAAACTTCATGTTTTTGTGATACTGCATGCCCTCGTTTGGTGTTGTGTGATGCAAGATGTCGTGATTGATGTTTTGATAGACGAATTTATACAGAAAGAAACGAACGAAGTTAGTCGACTTACGCTTCGAGCTGCTGATTTAAGCTTAAGATTGTTAATTTTAGGTAGCCCCCGATAAGAAACCATCACTTACCACACGAGACCCTGGGCGCCGCAGTCCTTTGGTACCAAATTATCGTACCGATCGGGCACCAGGAATTCGGCGTCGGCAAAGACCCAACGTTTGTAATGCTCTTTAATACTCATAGTTTTCAGTCGCGCGCAAGTCGCGCACAAACAATTAAATCACTCGCGATTTCCTTCGCTTCAGCTTTGATTATAATTAATGCTACACGTTCTTTTTTCCTCGTTCGTTTCGCGATCTTTGCTCGATAGGTGAAAACGACTTGCAAATGATCTACACGACGGTGTATCAAGGCTATGATAGTGATACTAGCTCGCAAAAGAAAAACCAACCAAATCAACTAAAAAATACTCAGAATAAAAAACACAATTCTCGGCAATCAGAAAAAAAAAAACAAAATACATTTAATACAAATAAAAGACACACGCGAAATAAAAACAACTTAAATAACTAACTCCAACTTGGTGGAATTAAACTACAGCTACGATTTTTTTAATATTTCGGTGTGTCAAATGTTACTCACCAGACGATTCCTTGGGCGCCAGATCCGATCGGTTTCAGATTCTGGTATCGCTTGAGGATCGTGAATTTCGTGTCGCCCACCTCGACGGTATAGAACAGTTGCGATAATCGGGACATTTTATATCTGGAGTCCCGGAAATTCCACACCGTCGTCTGGAAGCAAGAACAGAACTTATTTAGCACAGGCGCACTGGCATGGACAAGCATGCGGGACTCGATGGCTTTGGACGAATTACGGACACACTTTTGCTGCACATGTGAACACTTAAATCTCAGGCAAGCTCAGCGCACACATTTCCGCCATGTTTTACATCTGATCCGCAGTCTGCAGCATTGACGCATGTTGCGGCAGATTTAGGAGAATTCAAATTGAATTAAAGTAATGTATTTAATACACTTTATTTTTAATGATGGCAAAAGCAAGCAACGCACATTAAAAGTTAATATTGGCCGCTTTCATCCAAGGCATAAAATTGCTTGTTGTTTGCGCAATTTCTCGTTTTCCTTTGAGTCGGAAAAAACCTTTGTACGCCATCTCAATAAAAAATAACAGGTAAAATATTTGTCTTGTCATTGGCGCGTAATTACGTTTTTAACATCCGACTTTTGACGGTCTCGCATTCTCTTTTCGTTGCTGTTTATGGCTGCGCGATACTGTGCAATTACGGAAGCGCTGCTTAATTCAAGCTTTTGAAGAACGAAAAAAGTCAAGAGACAGTATTTTTATTTAACATCAAGAGCAATGTCCATCAGTTGGGCTTTACACCATTACGGTAATGTATAAATGCGTACAAGCAGTAGACGCGTAGATTTCGAGTATGCAAATAAACAATACTCGCCTACTCGGTGCTGCTTTCATGAGCACAAGTACTCATTGTTCCTCGACGATGAGCCGATGGAAATGCAGTTGCAGCAACTAGAAGCATGGTGCATTCAGGGATATCCTGACTTGCGATGCAACGAGATTGAGAAGGATAAGTCAGAGTAACATCATAACGAGTGTTCATATCGTGTTCGCAAAAGTACGTATTTAAAACAATTGCATAAGTAACATGTAATATGATATAATATATAATACATCAAAAAGATAATCACAATTTGAGCGACATTATGGAAAAAAACGAAAGCAAGTGTTTTTTTTTTAAGAAACGATTAACTAAATACGCAAATATTTCTAAATATGTGAGTATTCTGTGCAACACCCTGCAATTCGTTTTGTTTTTAAGTGATTCCGATGCACGATATTATCACGCGAAGTGGCTCTCTCTACGGATCCATTCGTATACGTCCTTATCCAAGCGGAGACCGAGGCAAAAATTCGTAAAACTCTCGCGTCGTTTTCACGTGCGAAACGCAAACATTTGAAGTGACAAGACCGCACAGCGTTGAAAAGCAAATTCTGAAAAATGGCTGATGCAGCGCAAGTCATTAAAACTAATGAGTGCATCACAAATTCTCGACTGGAAAAATCAAAACGCCAAAAAGCGTGCTTTCGGCAGTTTTCAATTATGCAGCGTGCGATTAGTGTTAAGAGTATTGTTAGTCAGTTATTAACACACACTGTGTGGATTAATACCTCCGGGCAAAATTCGTGCAAAACTTTCGCGTCGGGAGCACAAAATATAAACAAAACGCACACACACGAGCGGCGAAACTTACATAATAGTAGCTGCTCATTTTGGCGTCTACTATGTCCCTCTTAACGCAAATCAACTGAATTCAACTGTCTGAACTAAAACAATGAAGAAAACAAAATATAATTGCGAGCTAAATATGCTGGTTATGAATATCTTTCACACATTCAACACCCTAGTAAAAAAGTCAACCGAGTTGGCATCGATTTCGTTCGAGTATTCCGCACGTCACTGTCGCTGCATCACAGCGTCGGTGCCAAATATTGTGAAATACAAAAAAAATCGCGTAGCACATGCGTGTAATCTATGAGCGCGCGAATCTCGTGGAAAAGTGATCAAATGACTATGGCCCCAGCAGGCGTCGTATCCCGATGAATGAAATTGCACTCCGTGGTGATACACATGCGTCGCTCCCGCAATAGCTGCCGGCGCTCGTGTGAAAGACATTAATTAATAACGCAACGCGCTTGTCTAGACGCCAGAGAGCAGCTCATTTAATGTTCGAGCAACTGCACTTAATGTTTGCACTCAGACCCGAAAGGGAATCATCAAAAAATAAAACTAACAATGCCCCCGGATGATTTTGGTCTTTTCTAAATTAACTATTTGCATTAACGTGTGTAAAATGACAGAAATATGCGCGGCAGTTTCGTCTGCAGTATGTGTAAATATTGGCCGCGTTCCACGTAAAAGCCTTTCGACGTCTCGCGGCCATTTCATCTACGGTCAACATTACACAATAGACGCAAAAACACAAGAGCCGCAACATAACACAAATAACGCCAGACGAAAGATGAGCGCTTGATGTCGTCCACGCTTCACCCTCTCACCAGAATGCAAGCAAGTAATGCCGAGAATGACGAGATTGGCGGCCACAAACGAAAAACGACTATGAAATCTAAAAAGAAGATAATTTCTCGGTGAATGTGGTGCCGGACAAGCCGCGTGCACGTTTTTACGTGGCAATCGTGAATGAGACGTTACGTAGAAATTATCTGTATAAAAATGTCCAATCCAATTTAGCTATTTGAATCGTCGCCAAAAGCAGGTAAGTATCAGATTTAAACAACCATAACGTGCGCGTTGGTGATTTGACACTCCCGTCCGTGCCTCGTTTTGATAATACTATTTCTTTTATACCTACTTTAAACCTTCAAACTCTCCCTGCAGGCACAGTATACGTCATAGTGCTAACATTTGTTCATTTTAGAGATTTGTTTTATCGATTCATATATTATAAGGAATAGCATATTTCATCGAACTAATTTCATTCAAAAAACTTTGGTCATGCGCATTCATTATGGAAGACTTGTCTAATTTAGTCACATGGATTAAAATACTGATATTTTGATATGATATGAATGTATAAAAAATTCTTTAAGCATACTTTACATCGACAATTCACAATTCTGTCTGATATTACCTATCCTTTTCTTCTGAGGATATTGAAGTAAGTGGTACGAAACAAACAAGCTTTTTAAAGCTAACAACTTGTTAATCCCCCCACCGCTTGAATTCTTAACAATTTCCAACCAATTTGGGCAGCGTGCAACGCTAAATTTTTTGTTTCACCGAAAAGTACGCTCATTTCTCATGTCGGAGTCTGTTGCGGCATTCCAGCGCGCCCCGCACTCCTAATGCACTATACTGGAGAATACGGTTACAGCGCCAGCAACATGGCGTGTAATTAATGTCAGAACACGAGGGTGGTGAGGAACGAAAATCAAGAAAAAGGCGATCGCGACGAACGGCAAAAAGAAAATCCCCCCCACCGGGGCGCGGCAAAGCTAGCGAAGCGTGAAGCGAGCAACGGTATTAGCAAAAAAATGCGGTCCTTGGCTTTCCGCAGCCTTATTGGATTTTCCCATTTTCGGCACCCGCCTCGAAATAACAGGAATACAGGTTGCGACCCTTCTTCGCAACACCATCGTTTTTCACCTAGTTTTTTGGCAAAGCGGCGTAAACACGAATTGATTGAATAATAAAGCGCCGACTAATTAGATGCGAGTCAGGCGTGCGTCCTGAAAAATGAATGAAAGCAAGATGTGTGCTTACCAAGATCGATCCATCGCTTTAGTGTGAATCGAGTGAAAACGAGGACGGGTCGATGAAATAACACGGATTTTTATGCGCAATGCAACTACAACCGGCAACAGCACAGCTGCTTCGGGTTTCCACCACCACAGCGCTTAATCAATTCGCGGGCAATGAAACGTTACGGAATCTGTAACAGAAAGAAAAGATTCACAAAAAAACTCATCGCATTGTTTTCGTCGAGTTCAAAATCACAACCGGCGCACTGTTTCGCACGGGCTTCGTGCAATTGCTATTGTGGTAGTTGTGTTCTTTAGTTACTGATTTAAATTTCCTTTTCGACATGTGTCGGTGTGATAATGCATTTGCACAAACGCCAAAGCACATCAAGACTCCTGCAGTTATATTTAAGAAGAAAAAAACGCGCTCTTTTTCTCCGGCTAATAACAATGTGAATAAATAATAACATATATAATAAAATCTAATGACAGTGTTAAGAGCATCAGTTAAAAATACGTATTTGCAACTGCAAAACTAAATATTCATCTGCCTGATGATGGTACCTACGCAAAAAACATGTCGCGGTATTTAATAAAAATAGTGATATCCCGTAAAACCTATTTTTTATTATTTAATAAATTTACACCATTCGAGACGTGAGCTTGCTTCAACCGCAATATGCCGACGGACGTTTCTAAGATAAATAATAAATGTTTAGAACGTTATTAGTTGTTTCTTAGTCGTTTTCACGAAGTATAAGACTAACAATTGGGTGTGACTGACCGTAACTGTAGAAAAATAGCCTTTAATACGCTTTTACTGCCCACCAAATATAAAAATATGCTAAACTAGCTAGTAATTTAAATTTTATCAGGTTCATTTTCGCCATTAATCATGACAAAATGATGAAAAATTCACTATCTATATGTGTTTGCATACAATTCATTTCTGCGAATGTATGTAATTTATCTTAATTTTATATCCTCGTTTTTCCTAGACAAGTGGTTTATACTAGTCAGGACAACAGCACAACCACGCCGACCCTATTATTTCCCGACGCGCTGCCCAACGATATTTCTATGAATTTACGAGTAGCACTTTCCAGCAGCCCACAAATAGGGACCATGTATAAAAATACATTTTCCACCACTCGCGATTCGCAGCGGGCGCGGTGAACGGTTGAATCAGTGAAATAATTTAAGTCAAATTTCGCTACTTTGAAGGCTCATAAAATGTGAAAGAATTTTTACAACGCCCGTATCAAAACTCCATCGCTAACAGAAGCGGCAATAAGTACGAAGTACTTACACTGCCGATGTAATAAAGGGTTCGTGTGAAAACTTTTGTTTCACTTTTAGGTGTTTCCCGCACGTACGTGCGCCGCGCGCCGTTTTAACTATTCCGTAATCGACGTAAGAGTGGAAAACACAAGGACTTTCTTAGTGCGTTACCCTCGCGTTCGCATACCGAGCGAACAAACGAGAAACTCGTGGCACACGTGAGGGACGCTAGTACTCGTATACATGTAAGCAGGATCCGTGTCGAAAAACACGAACAGTTGCTTAAGACGCAGTAAACTACTGTGTTGATGGGAATTGGGATTGCACAATGTGCTGGTGCAGTACGCTCTCATTGGCGCAATTAAGCGCCGATAATCCAGCGCGATGGAGCTTTTAAAACTGTCACGCGGTGACATTGATTTTTTTATAAAGCCGATGTAGCTCGACCCAGATAATCGAGCAGCAGCGCGAACAGAAAACGTTGACAACGTGTCACGACCAGTGACACCATCAACCCTGCCAGTTAATGGCGAGTCCATCCAAAACGCAAGAAACCTGTGTGTTGACCCCCGTGAAGATAAGTTAAGACCTTCATGTAGACGTTAAAGACCACCCATTTAGATGTTCGGAACATTTGTTTCGTTCCGTAGCTAAATAGCTGCCGTTTTCTCCCAAATCGTTCGGGGTCTGCGTTTAAAAATTTATCAAAATTTACCGCCTTATCCATTACTGCCAAATTAAGAAGCGTAGAATTCGGCGGAAGGGTGTATAAGGAAATGGAGCAGGCGGTGGTGAACTTTTCACCGACAGCCCACGAAAATCTATCTATCAGTGTCGATCATCCGCGTCGAGCCAAATAATCCATAAACGCACAAACACGCCGTGATTGATGTGTTTAGAACGAGACGATCACGACGTAATGTCAGAAATGTATTTTTAAGCACCTCCACCATAACTGTCTAACAGGAATATAACATAACTGTACTATCAAATGATTTCCATGTAGTTTCAGTCATTGACATTTTCCGTACATTTTTATCCTTCTTAGAAAAACAGGTAGGATATCATTCATATTCTATCTTTGTAAAGTTTTGTTGTGATCGCCATGATATATTATTATAAATCTGTGGATAAAAATACACAAATGTTTTCATGCGCTGCGGGAAGCTCGCTTTGAGTAGGTGTAAGGGAGGTATTACTGTATGTATATGTTGCATACGAGTATTGTTGTGATATGCGTCAAAAACACTTGTTTGTGTTATGCATTCGTCATTTCTAGTTTTGTACTTTGCACGGTATGGATTTTTATTGACAGTTATGTTTCCGTAAGTTAAGCGACATATTTATGTGAAAGCTAGCACCACGGTAGGGGGCGAATGTGCTCGACAGTCTATTGAAATATTCAGAGCTTTCAATGCATGTTCTACCAGCGTGGAGCTGCGTAGTGCGAAAGAATGAACTTAAAGCTCGATATACCTATTGTTATTACACAACGAATTCACCTTTTAACGAAATCGTTAAAATGATATCCTCCAATAAAAAGTGCATTTATCGAACAGAAAAGTAAAATGCTTCCTACCGTCGAGTCTCACTCAACTTCACCTAATTCTGAAGTAAAATATTTGCCAGCGCCAGTAGTTGCCCTCATAGCTATATAATATATCTGCAAGTTCGTTGCCTTTTTGGTTGTCGTGTTTCCATATAAATTCGTTGCGCACAGATCTGCGCTTCCCATTTCGATCAAAGTCGATATGCCCTATTTTACATCGCAACGCCCTGCCGACGATTTCAATGTGCCCGATTTTAAACGAATTTGTAAGCGATTGACATCGGCGACGTGGACGGAAAACTTGCAAGTTATCCGCATTCTGCTATCTTCAAGCATGTCGTACACAAAGGAACAAAGTTTAAAGACGCCTCTGGAATGGTAAAAATCTGAAATTTTGCCTCTTTTGAATCAGAAAATTGGAGCGGAGAACGTATTACAGTCGAAATTATCATGAAGATTACGAAATGTATAATTAATTCGTCTGCCTTGCCGCGTGCGTAATTATCTTATGCAATTAGGGTAGATATAAAGCGACGTGCGGGTCAATTACGAAGGCAGTACGAAGCATGAGTACACTTTTTGATATCGATGTAATGACCTTTCGGCCAAAAATCAATGGTGAGGGGCGGAGGCGAGTCAAACCCGGTGGCTCTGAGTATCAGCCATCAAACTATCCCACGCCAGAGAGGAGGTAGGTGTACGATAAAAATCCGTTGCGTCGTTTTAGTCCAGAGCGACGGACCCAAAGAGTTGCTAAAATGAATGACATAATAAATAATCGGGCGATCGTGGAGTGTGCAGCGTCATCCGTTTTTATGACTTTTACAACCCCGCACGAGCCGTCCTGCATCATGCACGCGTGCGCACAAAGTTTCCTCGCTCACTTTTTACTTTTGCTTTATGTTTAGCCCGTCAGATATTTTAAGCGCGCCCCATATGTTGCTAAACCGTTTTCTCATGTAGTCGTGTCATGCGGTAGAGGCGGTAGGATATTACGATCTAATGTTCCTCACGCGCGCGCTTGTGGTCGGTCGAAGGCGGCACTTATCTCCGAACTTCCATGTCCATCGAGCGACGCAACTATGAACCGTAACTTGCTTGTAGTACCCAAGTAGGGAAACAACTTACTCTAGTTTTATGAATGCAAATCAATAAATGAGAATATAAAGTGCTAGTTTTGCGTTAGACGTGCATGAAAACTTTGTGGATGGAGGGTTAACATGCATAATACGCTTGGAAGTTAATGCTGACTGACAGGAAACGCCTAGCATCGAAAACGATTGAGTAAGAAGGCGGCGGCAACCGATGCCGGAAAGCAAAACTGGAGATCTCACGGAACCGGAACCGAAATATCAATATTTCTGGAAAATTATTGCTTTTTGTTTGCTCTATTTTTGTGAGAACCACGACAGTGTGTTAACTCCCACATAACAAAATTGAAAAACAAGCACTTCTTAGTGTTACAATCAATAAAATCCAAAAGCACAATAGAAGATTTTCGGTTGTTCAGTGTAAAGAAAACAAGAAACCTCGAATTCTCACTACAAACAATGTCCCTTATGTAAGACTATGCGTCCATTCAACGAAATGATGACGATATGATGACGTCTATAGCGCATTCTACGTTTGGCACGCAACCAACTATACTGCTGTAGACGAACGACAGCAACAAAAAAAAACTCGACCGATCGCAGCGGTGGCTGTCATAAATATATTAGGGCGAGAAGACTCATGCGGATGTGGCTGAGCTTTGCGACTGAAAAACAGAGGAGGCAAAATGGCGACTAACGCTTACAAAAAGAAACATCAGACAAAATTTCACGAAATCATCCACGAATCTTCACAAAGTGAAAAATGTGCCTGCCACAATTACGCGCCACGTAATAAACGATACGGCGACGACGTATCAAACTTCCTCATCGCAAGGAAGTATAATACTCATAAATACATATGCCCCATCTTATGACACGACGAACGCAAACATCAAATACTCTAATCTAATATTAAACACCACATCCGATGCTTCCGACACGCCGAGAAACTTGTCCATTACGGCCCGGGAAACTTAGCCAACTATGAAATTATGAATTTGATTCGTCGCATTAAAATTTAAAAGTAACTACGAAGTAAAAATAAACAAATGTAATTTTTAAATAAGAAGTACCTAGTCAGATGCTTTTTTAATTAAAAATAATTCTCTGTTCCTAGGTCGTAAAGTAGATATCAGCAGTCTCGGAAACTCGAAGGAAAACTTTTGCTGTCAATGCTGACAATAAAGAAGAACAGAACGATGAGGCAATAAAAAGAAAGCAAAGCCATATCGTTATAGCGAGTTGAGTATACATTTACATTCTTGGAATTGCCGTGAAAATCACTGATTACCGTATTCTGGAAATGTCCTCGCCTTGCTTTAAATCTAACATAATAATTATTAATGCGTGGATATGATTATTTGAGTAAACACCATAAGCGACACACGAGCTGAATGTTAACGTCATTTTCGTGCAGGTATGCACAAAACAAGAAAATATCAAAATTAAATAAGAATGTGACAATATCATTAATAAAATTACGTAGTTTATCGTGCATTAACTCATTTAAACTCAGATTATTATCTATTCAAGTTGGTACAATGTAAGTAAACATGCATGAAATCAAATTGAGTCTTCGGTTTTCATTCCTTTAATGATAAAAGTTCGCTCTTGTAGTTTTTGTTTCTTAATTATCCTCCCCACTGTGTACCGTAGACAGTGTTCGACTCTTCTTTCTGATGGCAGCCTTCATGGCGATAATTAAAACAGTATCTGACAAAGTTTCAGTTTAATTTCCATAGAAAACTTTAACGAAACGTGACGTATTTTTTCGACGATGTGGAAGAATTGAGGAAATGGAGGAGAAGTGTGGAAACAAGTCGGTTAGACGAGCCTATGCCTACATCACTCTTTTGTGGCATGGCACCTCTCGACCTTTCCCACCTGCCTATTATGTCGGTTTTAATTGGAGCTCCGTTTCCGGACTGATGCGAGCCCCCAGCGCAAACATCCATCTCGTGTGTCGATTCAGCACGTTCTAAATGTGCATGGTAAATCCATGAACTTACCACAAATTTGTAGCGCGAACACGGGACTGGTCCTCACGTTTGCTTCCTGTAACAACAATTTGTTCATCATCAGTCGGATTGTCGAGCATATTGCGTTCATTTAATAATTAATACATCGGTATAAATACGTAATTATAAAGCCAACGTAATTAATCTATTGCATGACATATTCAAGTGAGACATGTGAGTATTAAATTATTTAAGACTAACTAATTGAGTGAAGAAGGTATTACGATATTCTTAAATATAAAAATTAATTAAAATATTCATAGCGTGCACGTGGTACAATAGTAAGAGAATAAATTACACGCAACTAAGTGAAAAGTTAAAAAAAATCCACGGTGTAATAAATGTTTCCGTGCACAAACTCAAGATATGAATATGCGAATATACGAAACGCGGCATGCCAACACACTTCATATTTCTATTTGAATGGACACGAATCTAATGTGATATGCCATAGAATATAACACATAACGCGGTGATTTATACAGGTTAGTACATAAGCGTAGATGTGAAATACGTGCAAATATTAAGCCCGAAGATGAAGCACCTCGCGCTGTTCAACCATACATTTTTAAGGAGGGTTTCATTCATCATCAACGCGCGCGAGGGCAGCTGGAATTCGTATGAATATCCTCAAATGGTAAACGAAATAGCTAGGTAAATGAAAATCGGGATTTATGATAGTCGCAAATGCTAATACTTGCAGGTCTCGGCATGCAAAGCGAACAGATGATCGTACATCGCATGAAACGGGACATTATTGACGGCGGTGGCAGCAGTGTGGAAGCCGAGGCAGGATGGAATCGTGAACAGACACGCACTCCGCGGCGGAAAAAAAGGAGGGTGAAACGAAAACGCGTGTTTGTGCACGCGTGTAATTGCCTGTACGCGGCGCGTCCCTGTGTTCCGGCGCTCGGGAGTGCGCGGACGGTTAGAATATCGATCGCTGCCGCCGTCGACGATTGTCGGCGTGCATGCGCCATGCCGATCCATCCGAACTCCAGTCTGGCGCTTTATCCACAAACCGAGGAGAACAATCATACCTCGTGCCGCACACTTATACGCAGCAAAGCTTCTCGCTCGGCAAACTCCAACAAACATCATATGAGCGCGAAAACACGAAGCGTCGCGCGCCCCGACCGCGATTACAATTAATGCAGCATTTAACAATTTAACGCAACAAATCGACACTACGCAGAATTTCATCACCGGCCAAAATACATAATACTCGCTACTGATATTGGTTAGTTGGCATCATCAAACAGCTCTCCGTGTGTGCGCACCGGAAAGTTCGAAACAACCATTCGCGTCGATTGACCCAGGCCGTGCATATCAATTCATTCATTACATGCCAAATAAAGCCTAAATCGAGGAAATATGCCACGCTCTGTTTGCAAACTAATACGTACATCAGTTAGTGCCAGCTATATTTAGCTAGCGCCAGCAGCAGTGGTAATAATTACAGTGACGTGGAAATAATTGAAACCAAGCGGAATGCTGTATGATGTGAGAGAGTGGCGATGACGCAGAAGTGAGATAATTTAATATGCGATGGTGGATTTTTTGCGCCACCATCTTTAATCCCAGTATTAGCGTGCGCCATCTCGCTCGAGGCGTTTATGAATTAATTCGTAATTTTCGCTGCCGCAGTGCAGATTGCGCACAGTGCTGCTGGGCAAGCAGATGCAGAAAATGTGGTGGGAAATGAAGGAAAAGGTGAAGGAGCGTCGTCGGATATGAATATATGCGCGCATAAAAAACACGCGAAAAGCCTATATTATAGCGCGAGAGGGGCGCTAGCGATATGCCAATAACAAAAAACGAAAATCGTGGAAAACATCAAAGCCGCATTTATGCGTTGGCTTCAATGTGAGATAGCAATCTTCTGAAACACGCTATATGATCCTTACACAACCACGAGGAGGATGTGAGTTACCATTTCATTCCAAAATATTCCCACTCAGTAAATATATTTAATAAAGATATCTCAGCACAATTTGTTGCAGCCAAATAATAAATAACATTCCAGCCTATAGGTACTACTTCCTCTGCACGAAAGTTTATTTCGACTTTTTGACTTGGAAAACTCCACTTCAAGATCTCCAATGGTTTACTAGCCTCTGTGACATCGACCTATCTATTGCTATTTTTGCAAGGATAACAAGTTAAATGAGTTAGGCATGCAAGTTGACGTCCACGTCACTTTTCATCAAATTACTGCCATCTAATTTCGTATAATTCGATAGAAACAAAGTTTTATTTTAAAGTAAGCGCAACTTTAATTGTTCGAATAAAATTGTCTCCAGGATAATTAGCCCGCAAAGCACTCACCTAATGTCTAATGTTTTAAGCGACTTGATAAACTGGAAGGCAGTCTGTATGATGCGAGTATAGATAAATATTTACCAAATGTCGGTGAAATATTACACGCATTCTGGAAAAACAGCTGCTAAGCTTGTTAACTGTGCATTATGCACCACACGAAGTAATACTTATCTACCACAAATTGATTTTTTTTTATAATTAAAGAGGGAGATTAGAATTAAAATTAGAGATGTAGCCAAATATTTGGACAGCGTAACTCTTTATATAAAAATATCAATTATCCTAACCTCCGGATGAGCAATTATCCGGTCGGTTTCCTCCAACCGACTTGTCTCTGACTATGAAAATTTACAGATATACGGGGAGCTACGGTGTAGCATTGAAATTGCAATTATAAGGAATTAGCTAGTATGCACTCGAAGTAGTTATCTCTGGAACCGATTTAGTTCAACTTTGTGTCACAGAACCGCGAAAAAAACTCGCCTAAAATGCACATAAAAGACTGTAGACAAAAATGAGATAAATTCACGTGAATTAACCGGCAACAAAAAAAAAACTGAGCTTGATGTGTAGCAGACTATTGGCTAACGCCAACGCCGTTCAGAAGAGTTCCACATGACTTGGGCCGATGGTAAACCAAGGCCACTAGATTATAATTCAGAATGACATACACGAACCGTGAAAAAGTCACACGACAGAATCTAAGTTTCGTAAATCTTCGTGTTTTGATAAAATTGAAACTGTGCTGGAACTTTTTCCACCTTCTTCCACCAACTTCCAGTTTCCAAACTTTCGGCAATGTATCCGAGTGTGTGGATTTAATCTGTTTTGGTTTCGATTAAAATATGAATGTGACGGGTTCCGATGCAAGGGTTGTGTAGTTATCGATAAACGCTGGCACATGTCGGGGGACGATTCATCGAATTGCGTCGAGTTATGTGGAGCGAAGTAATTTCCGCTAGACCGGAGTCCAAACAAGAATTATCCTGAATTATCCTCACCTAAGCGGACATTGACCAGCGGTCGTGAAATAAGCGCGATTGAATCAGAAACTCGCAAAATCATATTTACAACAGGTTTCAATATTAAAGGTGTCAGTCCACGAAAAACACTACATAAATGCTGACAGTGTGCAAAAATGGAAAGTGTAAAATCGTGCGTTGGCGCAAGAGCTTAAAACTAGGGAAAGTGTAACATAAAAGGGCTCATATATTTGTGCAGGGATTATCGTAAAATATAGGTTTCCTGAATCGATACCGGCAGATATCGGATGCTGAGCATAGAACAACACCCGATACGCACAGAAGGATTTCACCGGCAGAACGATTGCAATGGACGTCGAAAATAATAAACGTTTATTTGACTCAAATCCACACACACACAGACCAGCGTGATGTTTTGTTTGAATACTAAACGTGTGCATCATGTACGTTTCATCCGAATAGCGAAAAACAAAAGCCTTAATTAATTAGCTTCAATTAGTGCTCACGGTCTGCCCGACGCATCCATCCATTCTAGCTTAATATAATTTATCGATCCATTAGGTGACGCTAATGAATTTCGGCCAGCAGCCCCACTCGGCAAATAGATTTACGTCTCGAGCGCATAATTCGCAACAAACGCAAGCGCGCTCATAATGGCAAACAAAACCCTTTTGTGATCCGCGTCGAGCGGATGCCAAAACATGCGACCGTGACGCCTTCGTCCCGGCGTCCCTTTTCCTGCTTGACATCAAAACGGGCGTGCGCTAAACGCTTGGGCATCCATCACAAGAAGAAACGGGTTGCACCCGCCTTCGCGGTCCCAAATTTAGTTATCGCGCATCCACCCAACGCCTTCCGAGCAATATTATTTCCCCAAGAAGAACGTAGACGCTGCAATGATACGCGCTCGAATGCAATCCAGACCTTTAGTCCTTTCAAGGCGTTCGGTGAGCCCTTTTGCGCATTTCGGTTTGCTACGTTTCGTCCATTATCACGCGCACAGGCGCAAACGGGATGACATATCCTCTCTTCTCGTTGGTTCTTCCACTGTCGGTACCACCTGACATGCCATTCGCATGTCACTTTCAAGGGACTTTACGGCCTTGTTGCGCCCTTCCCTTGGAGATGTAAACAACAATTAAACCTAATGTCATGGAACGTAGGTTAAAAAAGAACCAATCGGTTGGTTGGAGCATTTAATGTCGAATGTTCATAATTAATTTAGGTATTGATAATTTCGTATCCCACGCCATGGTTAAACTCTGAGGACGAACGAACTTTATCGATTCACTCGAAAAATATTGCATCATATCGAAATCGCGTTTCCAAATCGGGAATTATTTCGACATTCTGGCGCGCATGGCACACGAACGGTAACATCGACTATATTTGCAATTCAATCAGACCTATTTATTTCAGACGGTGCAAAGCCTTGCACCGAGAATCAAGGAATTTCAGCTTCACTTCATTCAGCAGTTCTGATATGATTTAGTGGCGCGGGAAATAAATATACCTGATATTTCCGTTACCTGCAACAAGCGACGCTTTCATCTTTCGCCATCAAACGCTGCAAACTGATAAAAATATATAAGCTTTTGCTTGTTGAATGCATCCTTTGTACCTCGGTTGATGTATTTTTCATGCTGCTCAGATTTTATTTCTGTCCACAACATCGCAATGTTGAATAATGCAAAATTATGAATATATTTATTCCTGCCTCATTTTATTTACAGAAAGTGTTCTTTTAACTTCAATAAAATACTCGTTGGATATCGAATAAGTCGAATAAAGTGCGTCGCAAAAAGTCTAAAAGTAAGCAGCAATGAATTTAGCTCCGTTCCGGATCAAAAGTAACAGAAAATGCTTTCAACTTTAAATGCATTTCCCTCGCCTCATTTTCCCTTCCATCACGATCAATAAATAAATCCGCAACCTCCAGAGACAAGCGGAAAGACCGAATGCAGATGTTTTAATATAACGCTTGCAGGTGAATTATTAGACAAACGCCGTGAAAAGCGCGAAAATCATATTTCTGGGGTATTTCCTGAATAACACTCGCAAATTGTTTACCGGCGTACACCGCGAACATCTGCCATACCCGGAGTATTCCTGGACACGCGCGCCCGTTGCAGGAATTAAATTTGGACGATGGAGTATGTTTGTCTAGGGCTAGCAAGCCAAGGGTGACACGTGAGCAAACGCGGAATGCGACGTTTGAATGAAGCCTCGCCTCTGGGTTAATTAGAATCAAATTGTTATAGGCGTAAAGTCGCTGGCCATACAGGCTGTTTCCACTAAACAGCACAATGTAAACATAGTGTAGATATGCTGAAATCAAGTAATAAAAACTAAATCCAAGTCCAGAATTCGATCCATCGAATAAAAAAGAGGTTTGAGGGCTGTGCAGAGTGCACAACGCCCGCCGAGCGCGCTCGCTCCCGCAACAAACACTACCGACGTACAAAAGCCGCCACTGCCGGCTGAATGTAGAGAGGGTGTGGCGTCTTTATTGATCTGGCACCCCCTTCGTTCGGATAGATACACTCGGTGCTTTCGTCGGTCGTATTCACGTGCTCGTATGCGGAGCGGAGTGCCTCTCCGACTAGCCGCGTGCTACTATGAACCACGCAGGGTTGAAAACCCGCACGTCTAACAACTCCACATGGCCGTCCCCGCATGCATGAACACTCACATACGCATATAACAAAAATTACCAAAACTCCATTGGTACATAATATTCCTGCATTCCTGCTGGAGGCAAGAGCATCGAAGTTTGCAGAAAATTGAAATTGTAATAGTTAATAGTTAATACCGACGAGGCTGGTTGATGACCGGGTTGACTGATGCGAAAATGGCAGCAGAAATTAATATCGTGCGGCGTTCGGACGTGAACTTGCATGCGAACGTCGGAACAAAATGTAAGCGATAAATTTCCATCGGAGCAAACAGTCCTTTCGCCATCATACCGCACGTTGGCGTAAAGCGTCTCCAGCGTTCGCAAACGTTCTACAACGCGTTTGTCGACGTGAAATAAAAAGGGCAAGCGCGGATTTATGACCAACTCACATAATGCAACCTATTTTACGAGTACGGCCCGCTGCACTTAATATTTTGATTTATTTTCGGCGCGACGCTTCGTGTGTCCGACTGTATGCGCGACGGCGCCGCGCAGGACACACCGACGCAGTCTAATCCGCAAAGCATCATTAATTATTGCCCGCTTGTTTGCCGATTTTGGTGGCGGATGGCGTGTCCAAGCGACGAGATGCGATGGACTACATTCTTCACGCGGCCGCAGCTCGGCGGGAATTACTCAAATCTTAATCATCCAAACTGTCGAATAACTATGATACAGTGTCGAGGGGCAAAAAGACATGAACAAATAAATTAGTTATTTTTGTTTATGTCTTACTGAAGGCAAGAAATAAATTAGAAGAAACTCTCTGTATAAAAATTAAAACGCAAAATATTCACTAGGTAAGTACAATTTAGAGTCATGTAAAAATATTGTGCTTGATAACAAGAAAAATGAAACATGAAAACATGAAAAATTATAAATAATTATTAAAAAATGTTTAAAATCATTGAAGTACAACTTAGGTACGAGCAACCCCTACGTAAATAAGCAGTGCGTATTGTTTAGGAGGTGAAATGGCGCATGAGAAAATTGCACTCGGAACAGAAATTGAAACTCATCGTGCATGTGCTTCCATTGCTTTTCACTTTCATTCCCTGTTCTCCATTACTGCGAAGCAGCCCCGCTGCCTCACCATCAGTGATGACTATGCGCGCTTTTTGCATGAAATTTTGTTTTTTCATCTCGTCGGTGGCGGCAGACCAGCCTCCAGAAGCCCTTTCTTTTATGAACCGTGCGAACGCCGAACAAATATATTTTCAGATCATTGGCTTTTTAATCGTAGCATTGCCATGTTTGAAAGGCAGGCCAGCTGTTTTCAATAAATGTTGCAACCAGAGCGAAACGCTTTGTTATTTGTATGATATTGATCGAACACCATGTGTAAAATTAATTTTAAGAAGCAGTATGTCAAATTTATTATTTCCATAAATTGGCCTCTGATACGAACATGTAATAAACAGAGACGAGATTTGATTAACAGTGTATCACGTGTTCGAAAATTAATATCACCCGCCAACGCTCCACAGTCGACTGGGTCGAAATAATACACCTGCAAATTTCATAAACACCTTGCAAGCGCGCACACAGCACATTCATACAACGCAGTTGATTTTCAATTACGTTCACAAATACAAGGTGATGGCTAAAAATGCGCGCGTCTCTCGTGCCCCTCAGTAAATTAATGAAGTGTCGCATTATCCGAAAAGTGACGCAACGAAGTCAATTAGCGCGGAAAAACTCGACGCCTAGCCACTCCGACATTGACATTAATACCCGGCGTACGAAAACCCGCCGCTCCATGAACAATTTACGCCCGCCAGCAAAAACAACGCTAATTTCGCAGCGTCCGCGCGTTATTTGCAAATCGAATAAGTAACTGGCGCGCGCGTTACTCGGGGGAGGCAGCAGCCGGTGACGAGCATGGGGGGGCGCGAAGACTCTGCAGCGCAAGTTGCACGCAGTGGCAAAAGTTCATGATTAACTGCCCCTTTTTGCAAATCTAATAACTCGCAGCATATAAATTCCGCTTTAATACGCACATTCTCGCCGGGATCCAGCCACCGCCGCCGTGTATTTAGCATTCGGTGAGTTGACCCTAATGGCAAATTATAAGGTAAACTATTTATTTTGCGTTGAGTGCCGGTCGAAACAACATGGAACACAGTTAACATGTATGCGCACGAGGTTTGGGTAAATAATGAGCGTCGGTGCACGACTGCAATAAGGATTACGCAATACGGTGATAGTTCACACGGCGGCTGTAGTAGACGCACATGCATATGGAAAACTTTCTGTTACATGCTTGAAATAAACACGTATTGTGTGCTTGATTAAGACTTCGATTTTAGTCAAGGTCACTGTAGCTACCAATACAGGTAACATGCACTTCTTTTTGAAAACAAATCAAAATATCAACTTGCCAGGAGTATTGCTACGAAAGTAAACTATACTCCTAAAACATGATAATTGAAATAATACTATATCGAATTTTGGCAAACATTACTCTCCCCTAAGTACACTAAAGCTGTATTTATAATACTTCGTTAACGCAACTTGTAACAACGTAGTATAGCGATGCATGAGTTGAATATTGGCCAACTCGAAGCGCTATCTATGTAGCACGGTAAGGAAACATGTAAGTAAACTCAGCTGGTTATAATAACTGTGACCCACGAATTATTTCAACATATGAATTTGCCGGCGCACGACCCATCCTCTGTAGATGAATGCACAGCCGCGTGGCGAATTTGAATAATGCGTCGGGCTTTAAGTATTTTTTCAGGAATGCGAACGAAGCTTTCGAAGCGTTCGCTTGGACGTGAGCGCGGCGTGCGATAGTGACGTCATTGTATCCTGCGAGCGATCAATGAAATTCTGTGAGTGGTCGGGACACCATGCGGCACCTGTGCACAACGCCTCGAAATTTTCTACCCCCAAAAGCAAGAATTCCACTAAAGTTGGAATCCTTCCCCCCTCACACATTTGCAACGTCCCCCTCCTCCTCCTGCACAAGAAAGTCTTTCCTTTCAAGACCATTTAAACACAATACAAAGGTGAAAAATATCATGGGCATTCCCAGAGCAGTGTTTAATCAAGGCGTTTATTGTTTTTAACTATTCTTGCCTGGCTGGCGCGCCGCGCCGTTCGTCCAAAACGTCGAGGACGCGCCGGCGGAATATTAATGCGTCGGCGGGTATTTTACTTTCGCGCACGAGTTTCCTCGCGCAACTGCTACGTGTTCGCCGGCGTCGGAATCGTCCTTCTATCCCGGGTCCTTGTCCCCCTCTAAACCGGCGAACGCTTGCTTCCTAAGCGCCGATGAGGCACCTGCGTTGGGAATTCAATGAATGAACGGGTGAATGAAAAGCGTATAAAAACCACAACACTCCCTGAACCATCAAAAATTCACCAGCTAGACACTCAGCAGATGTGAGTGTAGCAGACGTGAATCTCACTAACAATCCAATTAGAACTGTTCATTTTTACGAATCGAGTGCGAAATATTATGGATGGAGATGGAGATGACTACTAGATGGTAGTAGATACTTGGTTGAGGGTATGATTCATTTCATATTAATGGATTTTGCGTGAAAATAATACAACTGGTAAGTCGTGGTGACTCATCACGAACTAGTTTGACTAGAATCGAATGATAAAAAAAGGTCTCAATATTTAGTTGTGATTATCCGCGTGAAATAAAATCCAAGCAACATTCCGAATTGACAAGTAATGAAGCGGAAAACAACTAAGTATTTTCACCATCTATTTTTATCAACATCGATGTCAAACTGAATAGAACAAAGCAAAAACATGAGGCGATAATGTTTTCATGCGTAGTCTATGCAATTAATCATACATTTTGAAAAGTTTTCTAATGTATCAGTTATGTTGTGATCATTGATCGTGATGGTTGATTTATGTTATTCTGGCATTTTTATAAGGATATCTGTGAGATATGCGAGGCGGATTTTCCATCGCGCCGATCAAACAGCATAAAATAAGTATGGCCATGAGTCTATTAGTTCGGTGAGTGCAATGATCGTAAGATCTTCGTCAAAATGAAGAAGTTTGTTGCGAGTTGCGAAGTTAGGTGCCGATTCTCCCTAGGCTGAGACGAAACGCCGCAACGAATCGATAAAGTTAAACGCTCGCCGGCAATAAAAAATCGCATTACGGCTGCCTTAAGCGGGTTATTGTTCCCAGGTTGACATAATTCGAATGCTTGCGCGACGTATAAGTGCGTCGCGTGCTGTTCCGATCAAACCACGCCGAACTCACGTTAGAACTAAACGAGTTCTAGCAATTTCTGATCGGGAATCGGTCGGCCACCATTCGCAAGAACTAAGGTTATGTACTCGCGGTTTTCGGCGTTTTTCGTGGCTCACGGTGTGGTCGCGAGGCAGATCATCCTATTGGAAATTGCTGGCGAGGGCATCCCTCGACCGCACAAATGTTTTTCGCGTACGATCGCCTAAAAATGTCAGCAGCATGCTGGCGCGTGGATTTAGTCGTCGCGATGCAGACACCACATAAAATCGATGATAACACGGAGCCGCCTCGACATCGGCATGGCGTTTTTCATTCATCGCGGCGCCTCCACGACAGCCGCTCGGCGGGCGGTGTGTATGCATACACGCCGTGCACTACTTACATTGGTTCCTGTGGTCGGTACGCGGCGGTCGTCTTCCTGGGAGCGCCGCTACGGTCGTGGAAGGCCGGGCGAGATGTCCGTCCGGTCGGCGGGCATGTGTTCGGGGCGAAGGCGGCCAGCGGGCGGACGGCTGGACGACGCGGAAGTGCGGCGCGACACTACAGGGCACAGTGGCACAACGGGCGGACAGTCTGGCACTACCAACCGGGCTAGTAGTCGAGACGCGACATCACTAACTACGTCGGCTGGGCACCAGGCGCGACGAGCACTCTCAACGCGAACGCATTGAACAGGCGAACGGCGGCGGCTACTACCACGGGGCTTTCACAACGCACTCCTCGCTCGCTGCGCGGCTGACACTCTGCTCGTCCAATTGGCGCTGCTGTTCGCCGATAATGCAGGTCTATGAAATGGCCGACTTTCGCGCAGCGCGCAAGAGCACAACCGGCATGAGCACGTTCTCGCAAACGGACACAGAGCGACATCTATATATCTAATAAAGTGGCACTTCTTTAAGAAATTTTACACTTTTATTATACAACTTCGGTAGGTTGTGTTAAATCGGCAAAATAATACTTTTACACAGCAGTGACGAAATGTTTTATTATTTAAAATTGTCAAAATAGGGTCGTAGTCCTACACGTTAGTTTACGATTTTTGATTCGCTTCGTATTACTTTCGCAAATCATCTAGGAAAGCTTTTGCTGGTATTATAAAAAGTTTGGAAATTGTTATACAAGTTGTTTTACAAGACCTGCGGTATTATAAAATTTTGGCAGATAGGTTCGATCAAAATCGTCATTTGTAGAATGCACACTGCTGGATGGAACGCCGCCGCGCGGCGGTGTAAAAAGGTACTACATTTTCTATTCAGTCAAACCTCTTTAAAATACCAAATAATTCTGTTTAATTTAATTTATGTATGTACTAGATAGTGTTATGTATTTTGCTTGTATCGTAGTACTCATCTCCGTGTGTGTTAAAAGTACCAACAAGTAAGAGCGCGCTTTGACAACAGCGCCACCCAAAAACGACTACTATAATAAAACAAAAATTAATAACATTTATCACTTCAGTGCTTCAACTACGGACGTTATTTTAAAGCCATTATATCCATAAAATTAAGAATTAATTTCTAAAAGAATACAGTGTATTACAGTGTATACAGTGTATGAATACTAGTTGGAAACTGACTGTTGCATTTGCTTCAAAAACTACCTCATCAAATCTTACCGAATAACGAACGTATTGTTGCATCAATGCTTTAAATTGGGTAACTATGATTTCTGGCAATGTGTAAGTGTAAAAAGTAAGTAAGACACATATTTGTATTTGCGAGATATTGGTTACGCTGTGGGTGCACGAGCACCAGCTTATCGGAGTTTATCATCGAATCGTTTTACATTTCAAAACATTTGAAAATCATGCTAAAAATTTATTTACATTAAGCCCGCAATTACGACATTAATGGGTAAAAATTAGAGACACTTATTTAGAATACTCCAGATAATTGCGTATTTTTCCTACTGAAATACTCATACACTGGAATAAATTATAACTCATTTTTCAGACCAATCGGCTGCAAATTTAATTCAGCATCGATTGATATACCAACGTCTAGTTATCATAAAAAATTATAACAAAGCTTGCTTGTGTCACAGTTCATATACAGTGGAATTATGTTAATCTTGCATCATTCTGTTAAATTGAGAATAGCGTTAATTTCTCCATAATTACAACATACAATTCTGATATATATTCATAAACTACATAAAGAAACGAAGCTGAATTTAAAAAAAATGAACGTCCCAAGCATTTTAAATGTGATTATGTATTTCATAAGAAAAATATTTCTGTCGCTATCGCTTCGAAGCGGTCTCTGAATTAAAATGGTTTTGTTACTAAAAATGAATCATTAAGTAAATAATAATTAGAACAGCCAGTTAAAATTTCAGGGCACGGAATGTGCAAGTCATATAGAATATTGGATTTTCCTCTCTAGGATTTAAACAAATATACCAACTTCAAGGTTGGGCGCAATGTAATATTCAACCGTACAATTACAATGCTTGTTGTGCAGGAACTGCAGGAAACAGAACCTAGCAAGACATTAATCGATTTGAAAAAAAAAAACAAGTCTGAAGGTTTAACGAACTTAAATTCAAACTGAAAAGTATTTGATTTCGCCATGATTACTACATCGTTTTGTCTTAAATTAGACATCTTTCATTCGTAAGACATAGTCACTTCATTTCACTTATGTGTAATAACCACAGTCTCGCATAAAACTATTGTTTATTTGAATACATAATATTTGAAATTATAAAAAAACAATGACCATTTGCAACCATTAAAATGTAAAACTGTATTACAACTGTTGATGTACTCAGATTTTAGAATATATCTGCTATGTTGCGTTTAGTTATGTATCTGTAAGTATCTCGGATGGAATGACGCGAAATAAATTGTAACCTGATTTGTTCGTTATCTCAAACTTGCCATTAGAAATCAACGACTAATGGTATGATACAATATTATTTTATTTATGTTAATAGAGTTTATGTAATGGTAGTTGGTATTGTTTGAAGCAACTATTAAGTATCGATGGCAAGCACGCCACCTTCGTGCTGGCTAAGAATGTTACATTCATATGCCTAGGCTCTGTGCAGTATTAACCAAACCAAGTAGCAGTACTCGTAAGTACTTCTAAAAAGCCGCAGCTCGAGAGACAACAAGTCCCAACAAATTCCAACTGAATGTGCCCTTCTTTCATGTTTGTGACATTTCGGAATTAAAGAAAAAAAATTATACAATCAAAGTAAGTGTAATCAAATATAGGAAAGATTGGAAGTCAAACAGTAACTTAACTTAAGTTCGTAACAATTTCTGAGTTTAGTTATAATTGATGAATATTTAAACAAATTGAATCTGCGAGTAAATTATGGTATCGGAAATGTGTTTAAATGTTTTTACTTTAGAACTTTAGAAGTTCTGATAAAATATAAGTGAAATCTGTTGAGCTAAATTGAATTCAGCTTCCAACATTGTACTATTTTCAATTTACTTTACTAACGTTTATTTAAAAAGTGATGTCAAAGCTGAAGAATAAATTTTAATTACTATGCATACAATTTTTATTAGCACAAACATTGTGAAGATTTATATATATAAATATATATATATAACTACATATAAACATGAATAAATTTCAAACAAATAATCAGAAACAATAGCAGTAACATTTTAGTGAAGGGAGCACGTTCGTATCGGCAACGTTTAAATTATCAATTTCAGTGTGTCGACTCGTCGTTGTCCCCCTTTATCACTTTCCCATATTGCCTACATTCACTCCACTCCACCAAACATGCATGTAAGTCATACCTTACTCTAATTAATAGCATGCCTTAATTGTAAAACTCTACCCGTTAAACGATATCCAAATTACCAATATATAAGCTGCGATCAATCGAAATTCAAGGAAAGCCTTGATCGTTATGTTAATATTTTCATAGTTAAACAACGTTGCCTTCGAGCAATCTTTTTATCAAATTTATCATTCTGCTTTGGTAAAATTCTGGCATTTCTGTCTCGCGATTGGCATTCTATTTCGTAAAATAGTATCACATATTGTAAAAATGACTGAATAAATAGTTGTAACCAACGGTAACATGTAATCTTTCTTATGTGAACAATGACTTTTGGTTTGTTTTAAAATCTGTGATAGGACTCGTCGTTGAAGGAATTGTTCGCGACGATCCGAGTCTATGTTAAAATTGCGGATATAAAATAGTTACACGCCACCCAAACGTAACTTTTTATATGAAATTTTTTAATTCGTGCTTCGAATCGTCGTAAAAAATTACGACAACGAATTCTGCGTGGTAAAGCATGCGTGTGTGGAGTTGTGCTGAGTGATCGTCCTGCTAACATTCGATTTGCGCACACAAACCGACGCTTCAAATATTAATTTGCTTGCGTACCAGACGCACATGATTATTTGAAGTCACACATGCACGACAGAACAAAACCTAATAAATAATAAATTACCTATAAGAATTTACCTTTCTTTGTATAGCTAAATGTAGATTTGCAGTTTTTTCTAAAAATTAATTCGCGAGCAATTATCAACTTATCGTTTTCGCACTTTTTAGAGCTACTTGAGCTTTTTTGGTTGCCGCACGTAAATTTTACATATCCAACTAAATGTTTCTACAGACGTTACCATTTGTCGCGTGAGCTATAATTATTTTCGGTGGTCGGAGAAATGGATGCTTTCCGTTCGGCTCCTGGTGCTGGTGAAAAGGGATTATCCCTCTTGTTCAACTCTAAAACAATTATGTTACACGTATATTAAAGTTGACTCTAGTCAACAATAGACAGAAATTTTACCTGCTATGGCTAAGAGCATTCGCCGTCTGCAACCAAAAATGTTCACGCCCAGCGTTACCAAATCTTTATCGCTGATAGAAGCGAATGTCTCAAGGTCCACCTCATGCGAGTTGAAAAGCGAAATGTACTTTTCACATCCGATGGATGTAAGAAGTGTGGGTAAATCGGGCCACTTGCTACTCATTATCCGATTCATAACAAATCCGGGTGTGTATTCCATGCAATTCGAAGTGTTTAGCTTGGCCGGCGGGGATGGAAAGTCCTTCGATGGAGACTTCCACACCTCATCATTCTGATACGAATAAATGAATATAATTTTGAGGAGTAATAACATTGAAGTGGTACCTGTTCCGAAGTAGTATTTACTTTGTCGATCAACGGATTCGGACTGGTGTGGCTGATGCCATAACCGGCCCAGTTGCTATTGGGATATCTGAACTGATTTCCGCTGGGACGATTCTGCATAGCAAGAAAACCAGCCATTCGCTTCGATTCATACTCGCTAGGTTTGGCTTCCTGATCAACAGGATTTTTGTACTCGTTGAGATTTAAATTGACGAGGCCTTTTACGGATTCATTGTAATTGCGTTGGTAGTACGGTTGTTGTTTTCGAGGGCTCTGCGCTGGACTAGACTTATTGGAGAGCGAGCCGTTGCTAGAAATAGTAGAAAGCGAGTAGTTGTTGCCATCGCGGCTTTTTTCCAACGAAAGCGAACTGGCAGAGATCTGCCCAAGGGAATAGTAACCGCTGCTGCCCATAGAGTTCTGGTTCTGGCTGCTGGTGTTGGACTTATTGTTGAACGGAAACAGTGACTGTCCCATAGAAAAGCCCATGAACGGTTGAACAGATTGAGCTTGGTTAAACGAAGCAGGCGGGTATTGCCACGTTGGGGAAGTTAGGCAGGATGTTGAATGGGGTTGCATTGGAGTAGGTGTGAGGAGATCATGAGATCGCATGTGATAACTAGGCGGAATATCGGCTACAAAATTAGGCTCTTCAAGTTGAAGCACCATGTTGCGAGCTCGGTAAATATTAGCTAAGCACATTAATGAAATAAGCATAAATAAAGAATAATTAATTTTGAATGCAATAAACTCACTCGCATTGCGTTCGGCACCTTTAATAATGCAAACCATCGAATTTTGTTTGCCTTTGACTCTGAGATTAACGCTGACGTCACACTTGTTCTGAATCTCCATCAGTTTATCTGATTTGTAATTGGCTGGATTACCAGGCAGATCAAACATCAAAAGTATAGGCAATGATCCCTATGTGCCGGAAAGCAAAGCATGGTAAATGTAAATAAATTACTAAATTCAGCAATACTCACAGTTAAAATTTGGCGAGCAGCGTAAACGTTATGAATGTTACCCGTGATCGTAACGTTACTTTTTTTCAAAATTGGTATGTTGGGATCATGAGCATCTGGAAATAGGATTTTAGTACCAGTTTCTTGCATTATTTCCTTGAGATTTTGATGATTTGCTCCAATCACCATCGCGTGGTGTATTGGCGATATTTCCATTGTCATTTGAATCGGAATTTGACTCTAAAAGCAAATGTCTCAAGTTAGGAACAAAGAAATATATTAGAAGTTGTAGGATTCACCGCTAAATGCTCGCAAAGATATTCCACCAACAACATAGTGGCCTTTTTTACTTGATCGATTTCCCATTCGACGCCCTTCACCAGCACTAAAGTGGCATGCAGTTTTGGCCTTGTCCTCAGTATCATCTGCACCCCGTATTGCTCCTGGATTTTAACCAGATAGCTTTCAGTGGGATCTACGTTTTGCGACATGATTGGCAGCTCAAAGCCAAAAATAGCTGGAGTTTTTTGCTGAAAGAATCAAAAGACAAGATACTCTAGTTTGAACACTTAGAACACAACAAGAACTTACCCTAACACGAGATCTGGCCAATTCAACACCTTGTATATCTCCAGCAATAGACACCTGATTTGATTTCTCGTTTGGATTGGAACGATTTGAGTCCGGAAAATGAACGTGGCACTGGGTCTCTTCCATCACGCGACGAATGCTGAGTCCTCCCTTGCCAATAATATGCGAGTGGTCAGTATAGCTGACGTCCATTTTCATTGTTACACGGTTACTCTATTGCAAAAATGAACTAGTTATATACATATTGCTTGAGTAGGGTTGAAACTGGCATACTCTATTGTCCAATACAGTCATGATGCGTTCCTTGGCGGCCAACACGTCATCTTCTCGCCCTGCAATCCTTACGCGAGGATCTTTCTTGGACTTGGCTCCTATTTTCAATTTTTTCGGCCATGTTATGAATGTATTAGTGTCCGCCATTATCTACACAGAAAAAATGTCCACAATTTATTTAAAAATTAAGATCAATTTAAAAAAGTTTTACCTGCTCAAAAAATATATCAGCCGGCAGTGGTGCCTCATTGTCACCTGGTAAACAAAGCAAGGCATTGAAAGATGATAAGTTTTCGAAAATCATTAATTGTATCAAAACGATTAAGCATTGCATACATACCGCTGAGCATTTGCTCCAATTGTCCGCGATCAACGAGGAAACGGTCCTTGTATAACTCTGTGGTGTCCTTCAGACCGATCTTGGTAGCGAAGTCCCGCAAATCCTCCCGTGAGTCCCAGCTGGAGGTCCATCCAGAGTTGGTGGTACCCGATTCAGATACTTCGGATTGCGTATCAGAGCCACGCATATCAGTTGCACGCGGTTGCAAAAAATTGTACGACATTTTTGCAGATGGCGAGCCGCGACCTTAGGCGACCAAGCACGTCGTAAGTAGAGGTATCGCAAGAAGCGACCTGTGTGTTCCGGGATTGAGCTGGGTTACGAAACGGCACCAGCGAGCATTTGCCAAATTGTTCAGCCACGCTTTTTTCTCTCGGGATGGTGACCGCTCGACGATTCGCTTTAATGATGGCGTCCTATGTTCGTGTGCAGCGTGGCTTGTTGACTTTTTTACGAACCCGCGGTGACTGAACGATTGCTCGAGGCAAATGCAACTATACGCAGAAACTCTCGCCATCCGTCCGCTGAAATTATCGCCTCGCAGTGGTCTTTATCAATCCGAATTGAAAGACTTTCAGAGGACATAGTAATGGCGCAGAATTCAAACATTTTCAGTAATAATAGTAATAATTTTTATAATGTAATTTTTGGCCCGGTAACTGTTTAGACTTTCTTTGTAATAGAAGAAACGCATAAAAGAAAAATAATTGACACCGCAATTAAACTTTATCTTTGTATCATCTTAAAACATATTATTAATAAAAATGTATACTTGGTACAACCGTAGCAGTAAGCATAAAAGTTAGCAACTTAAAAAATAAGTGTCATCATTTTTTTGCGTGTGCTGGAGACTGTATTTGCATTAAACACACGAAATGTAATTACAGATAATATTTCATGACTTCTACTGATTTTCAGTCTTGCTTCGCACACGTTATTAACATCAAAGTAGGTGAATCAAACCGGTTCTTTAAATTCGACTTCACTACGTTTCCTTCGCAAGAGTTTTACGCTACATTTGATCACTTCTGTGTAACCTTGGCGAAGAACCAACAACCTACAACAGCGAACAGCGTATTTTTATTCATTGTTTGTTTCATCAAAATGAAATCCAGCACAGTAGTACTTCATGAATTCCATACTTTCGATGGAATTGGGGTAAGAAAACGTCATTTACAAATGAATATTATTTTCACCTGCATTTGCGTCGACAGATTGAAGACCGTGACCTACAGGACCTTGAGGAAGACATGGTCGAAGTTAAAGTACACTATTGTGGAATTAATTTTGCGGATTTCTATACGATTCATAAGTTAGCAAGCGATCAGCTACCAGCTGTTTTAGGGATTGAATGTTCTGGAGTAATAACAAATGTTGGGAGCAGCTCGGTTCCTTTCAAAGTGAGTGGAAACTAAAAGAGCTGAAAACTTATGTATTAAATTGATATTGTTTCAGGTAGGAGATAGGGTTATTTGTTATGATTTCAAGGGTGGATTACATCGATCCATTGTGCGAATAAAGCACGAGAAGTGCTACGCGGTACCGGAAAACATTGATCTAAAAACTGCAGCGTCGATTTTCGTAAATTACCTAACCGCTTGGTGTGCGCTCTTCTCTCTTGGAAACATAAAAGATGGCGAGTCCGTCTTTGTCTCATCATGTGGAGGTAATCAAGTCTTTATTTAGCAAATTATGGCGAATATCATATTTTAATTACTCATTTCTCGCAATCAATACGAACACTCTGGTCACACAAAGGAATATCACATCTTGTGTGATAAATGAAATTATTAGCTTAAGAGGTTTCTGATTACGCATTTAATTCAGCATTAAACTGCTTGCGTATGTCTTGTTAATATAGCAGGAGAAAGAAAATAACAATCAAAATTCTCAAAACTTTATTATTAGACTTTAAAAAAACTTTGATTCACAAAATTACTACCTAATCATATTGATAAAAGTGTGGTACTCTAAATTCAAATTTTGAAACATTATCCTATCTTCCATATACATAATTTCTTATGTTTGGTCAATTTCAGGAGGTGTTGGTTTGGCCATAATAGAACTTGTAAAGTCAAAGAAAGATGTTACGATTTACGGCACTGCATCGTCTGCAAAACGAAACTTTCTTGAAAGCAAAGGAGTGCATTTCGTCGAGTACTCTGAAGTTGCCGCTCTAGAAGAAAATTTTGATTTGATCATCGAATCAATGAATACTGAAACCAGAAAAGTCCTAACAACAAAATTAAACCCATTCGGACGAGTTGTTATCATTGGTGCTAAAGGTATGATCCCCGGATCCAATGCAGCGGAAACAAGCGCTGACCCGAACATTAACCCAGTGGATTTAATTTACGGAAACACTGCGATTGCCGGCTTGCACATTGGACTCCTGGCCGACAATTATCCCCAATTAACACGCATTGCCCTGAACTCGATATTTACTCAACTAACGCCCGAAAATCTTGAAATTAAAATTTACCCTTTCAACGACGCCAAACGCGCCTATAAAGAGTTGGCCAACCGCACCAACATCGGCAAAATAATCTTGCAAATTTGAGTGCATGTGTAAACTATTAAACTATTAAATTGTTAATTTACCATTGTGTGCGTCAGAAAGACACAAACAGTGATGTGACATTTTCAAATCGATCCACTGTGTCCGTTGCAAAAATATGATACAAATATAAACTAAATCATAATTTTGGTGAGTTATAAAATGAGTCAAAACCCGTTGTTAGGCAATAGACAAATCATGCACAAGTTTCGTGCGCGCTTCATTTAAGAGTCGTAATACTAACGAACGATTATCGTTTAGTTCTTGTTCGCCGCGTTGAGAATTATCGATGTGATGTAGTTGGGATCGTCGTGTGTGTCGCCCACCCACCACATGCACAGCGCATTCTCGTGGACGCTATTGCTACGGGCATGTTGCAGAGGGTCTTGAGTGTGATGTTGTCCGCTCGCCGTCGCCAGGACCGGCTTGAAGGGATGGAAACTGACACCATTCACACAGTCGGTATGTAGCGGCAACTGTAAATAAGTTTAAAATAGTAATTTCACTATTGCAAGCATAGCGCGGCTGCACACATACCTGCACATGTGTAGTTGGTACAGTTTGTTGCTCGACGTTCCAAACCTGCACCTTACCGTCGGTGCCGCCGGAGGCAAGCCATTTGTCACAGCTAGATACGTCCAGGGTGATTTTCTGGTTGGTGTTCGCCTCGCGTGGCAACGAGAACAACGGTCGGCCTGGCACCTAAAAGAACAAACACCATGAATTTACTCCGATCGCTACGCGTCGCTCTCATATTTCCTTATAGACGTGGCGGGTTGATAGAAGTTTTTGATTGTCTTACACGTAGATCCCAGCAGATAACCTCCTTGTCCTTGCGACCGCCACTGTAGAGGCGCGTACCGCATCGCGAGAACGCCATGGTTGTGACGCCGCCTTTGTGCCCTTGCAACTTACACAGGTGTCGGAAGGAGCCGTCACTCTGGCTGACCAGCTCAATTGTGTTTTTCCATGTACCTAGAAAGATTCGCACAAACAAATATAAGTATTAAGATACTTTACCAAGTTAGATAGCAGTTTATTTACCTATCGCAACAACCCCCGGCTGCGCCAAGCTGGCAACGACGCACGATGCGGGATGGGTGACCGGATATTCAACGCACTGCCGGCCAGGCCGACTCGTACTAAAAATTTTAATATTCTTCTTATAACCACAAAAGATATTTTGACCGTCAGCTGAAAACGTTACGCTAATTGCAGCTTCCAGTTCATCTAGATTGTTATAACCCCTGTATGAACAACGCAGTTCGCCGCTAAACGCGTCCCACAGGTGTATTGGACCTTCATGCCCAGATGCTGCCCAGCTAAAAACAACAGAAATTTATGCCAATCCTCATTTAATCATTGTGTCAACATATTTAAAAAACACAAGCTTTGCCTGCAAGCATGAACAACAGAAGTCTGTTTATTTTGAATGCATGATCAGACCTTCCCGGGTAAACATTGTAATTGTTATACAAAAAGAAACATACCAGCAAGTGGCAGGGGAGCTGCTATTCATTCCTGGATACCAACAATAATCATAAATCAAACCGCTCTCAGGCACAGTGATGGCAGGAGTCATGGGCATAGTTTGTCTGCTAGTCGCAATTGCATCCACATTATATAAATCAGTCGGCAGTTCGAAGACGTGGGTGCCAGCACCACGTACAACCGCCAGCAGGCATGTGCCGTCCGGCGACCACTTGCAGGATCGCAGATAATGCTGGTCGTCGTAGTTGGGCCACTGTGCACGAGCCAGCTCGACGCTAACGTGCTCGAAGTTATAGTTGGCGCATTGCACATAGTGGCTGCCTAGCAATCCGCTCATATTGTAGTCAATCGGCGCGCCGACCACCGTCGCCTCGTCGTAGATCACCGGTGACTCCATCATTGCGTGGAGCGTTCTTCACCACCTTTGCACACGGGTGCTCGATAACACTATTCGCGGACCTATCTTAACCTAAAGACGGACAAATATCGACTAGCGATCACGCCAGCAATCGTCCAGGCACAATAAAAGCTTTCGATGCCATGTTCGCGATACTGTATTTCCCTCTCCCTTTTGAATCACTGACGTTTCACTTGGCGACGCGTGCGCGTTCCCATAGCAAACATTGTTTGTATAGTTGCTGTATTTGATCGGTTTTCAAAATATTGAAGTACCTAATTTAAAGCCGTAACAGAGAGAATAAATTTCCCTGCTGTAATATATTTGCTAACATTGAACTTTTCCGTAGAAACAAAAAAAAAAACTAGCATTAAATCTTAGTCTTCTGCGTTCGTCAAATTGCCATTTGTAATTCATGAATAGCAATCAATAATAAAGTCATCATCTAACATATTAATGATTGAATGATGATAAGTTCCTGCAGCGGTAATAAAAATCCGATCATTAACAATCACATCATTTTCGATCAGTTTGATTGGCAACCACAACAGTCTGAAACTCAATTATTTTGACAATTTTCAACATCAACACTTTGTTTGCAAGAGCGTTACAAATCATGCAATCCTGCGAGAAACGAATATATTGTGATTTTGATTGCGATGATTACAGACCGAATGCCAAACCCACTTCAATTGAGATTGCAATTCGGCGTTATTTTTAATCCGACATATACACCGAATATATTCCGTTTTTTTTTTTCATCAAAGTGAATGACGTATTGAAACTAGAGAACAAAATAATAAATGTTTAACAAAACCGTCGGCGTTTTCATGGCATGGCAATATCGATTGATGTTTACAATTATTCCAAAGATACTGCTGGTATGCCTGTGTTTACATTCCTTGTATCATCTACGTAGACTACATATTACATATATTATTAGTACGTGATTCTTATATTTAAAAATTAATACTTCTTGTCAACGAATGATTGAAAACTAGAAAACACCCGCTGAACCGTATGATGAAAAATTACATATTCATTACATTCACCTAATTTTCCTGGTTCTACATGAAATTTAATTTAATGTAAATTAGTACAGAATTGAGCTTACCCACTCTTTTTATGTATTAGTAAATTGGTGCCCAGTTTCGTGTCAATTTCGATCAAATTACATCTCCTGTATTTGATTGCAACAAACAATTCAAACAATGCAAAGAATGGACTAATCGGTTGGTTGATTATGGCATACTGTCTCAATTTCCCCACAAAAAGTGCGGATTATACAAAATCCGTTAACAGCCGTGGGACTAATATAAATTAGGAGAAATTATGACGTGTTAGCATATTTGCAATTAGTGTCCATGCTTAACTGGTCTGTACGCCTGTATCCGACGATTTGGTCACCAGTATTGCATAGCTAAAAATGGACAGGTAACGTAGAGATAGAAATAACAAAAGTAAATAATCCATACAACCAGCTCAATAATAATTAGTAGTAATTTATTACATTCTCCGTGAATATAACGAATCACCACATTAGATTCTTTGCTTGCTCTGCCCTCTTGCGTTTTTTTCGGCATACAGAAGACATGAGGCATGATTGAGATCAGCTGACTGGTTTGCTAGATTTGATTTCTGAAAAATAATCGAAATGAACGAAAGAAAATCTACCCAAATCTGCCAATGTTTACGTTAAATAATAGACTCAAACAAAACACGAACCCATAACGAAGCGGATCTCGTGCAAATTCGGTTATATTCGATATTTTTTAGTTTTAAACAAATCTGTGAATCTATTCAGTTTGATTTTTAAGTAGTTTTTGAATATAATATTTAATTAATTAATTGTGATGTATACACAATTTCTTCTTGCCGTATTATAAAATGAACTGAAGCCCTTCCCCGCCATAAAACATTACTAAAATAAAACTTAATTAGAGGGCAGCACTACATGAATTTTCCAAAAGTATTTGTAAACAACTTCTCTTATGGTAAACTGTTGAAAGAAAGTGGATTTTTACTCCGTGATGGATATATTTTAGTTTTCTAAGGATTGCAGAGAAGCGTCGTTAACAGAACAAGAAAATCGGATACGATCGGAGAAAGTCGGACAGCAGGACTACAAGGAACGATCCTGTTGTAGGCAGTACTGTAAGCGCTGTAGGTGTGCGCAACAATCGTCGATCGTCGCCGTGCGTCGCATCCCGCCTCAGTCAGTAACAGGCGTTCCAAGATGGAAGGGCTCGGTGCGTACGGTGGCGGCAAGGCTGGCGGCGCATTCGATCCAATAACGTTCGTGCAGCGGCCCCAAGTGATCCTCCGAGCCGTCTGCTGGGTGAGCATCCATCACGAATTCGGTGGACGCGCTGCCCATCAGCAGCGCGTACCAGCTAAACCGTACACTTTCCGTTTTGAATTATCGATTGCATTGTGGGGTAGGGATGTGCGGCGACGCTAAAAAATTCGAACTCGATCGATTCGTGGGGTCTGACCAGCAACACGACGACGTCCTCGGACGCGCCAAACGCGCGCATCTGAACGTTTTCGTGCTTTTCGACCTGACTCCAAGGCAAATGGTTGGCCTTAATTAAAAACAATTGCCCCCTTCGATCGTCCACACACGCATACAAGCTTCAATCTTACCGCACATTATTGATTTATTATTAACAACACTTTGAAGTGCATTGCGAGGTCTCATACTTTTGTCGTTCATGCTTGCAGCTATTCTCGATCATTGTCTTCGGCTGCATATCCTCGCAAGGCTGGCAGCTGAACCCGACAACCAACAAGGAGGTCTGCCTATACAACGGCGACGCTAATGCATGCAACTATGGTGTGGGCATCAGCGTGATTGCCTTCCTCGCTAGCATGGGTTTCATCGCCGGGGAGTATCTCTTCGAACAAATGTCCTCGGTGAAGACACGCAAGCACTACGTGCTTGGCGACATGGGCTTCTCAGGTAACGAGTGCCGCCCAGTGGCCGCGCTTTCCAGCACAATGCTATACTTTTGACTCATTGTTGTAGGATTTTGGGCTTTCTTATACTTTGTTGGATTTTGGTATTTGGCTAGTCAATGGGGCAAGGCACCCGCGCCTATCGGCGGATACGGCGTCAATAACGTCCAGGCAGCTATCGCTTTCTCTTTTTTTTCAATTTTCACCTGGGTAAATTTCTCGACACTTTACTACCACGTAAGTTGTGCCAGAGATGGGTGTTAATGAGCGGTCGGTGTTTGTTTAGGCCGGCTGTGCCTTGCTGGCGTTCCAACGATTTCGACTCGGCCATGACTCCGCATTTGCTACGAACTTCGAGACAGACACCTCGATGCCAACTGCGTACCCTTCGTACCCCGGGGGGCCGGACGACAACCAGTACCAGGAGCCGCCATTTTCCGGCGGCGGCGGCGGTGGTGGCGGCATGAATCAGCGTGCTGCTGGGGACTTCTCGGCGCCGTCGTACTAAGCAGCGCAGCGAACACGTAATGTAACAAAGAAACAACTGCCTCAATACCTGATTTTAATTGGTCTTTAAACGGGAACCATCACACGTTCGAAACAACCACTAAAACAACACCATTCCTTTCTTTTCGTGTGTTCGCGGGAGCGATGGTTTCGTTTCATGCATGCATCCCGCATAATTGTTGAGAGTATAACTTTATTGATGTACAGCTACACATTAACCAGATGAACGATATAAATATAGATACATGTATATTTCCGGCATTCGGACCTGTCTCGCGAAAGTGCGATGAATGCCAAATTCTGCATTCATGTCCACTGATGATATTACGAGGCAGGCTCAAACTAGAACTTTCGATACGGAAATTCTCCGAGCAGCATGCAATCGATTAAATTTATCATCGCCAAGCTTACCCGTAGACAAAATTGCAGCAGACGCATTAACAGCCTATACTAAGTAGAAAAGCGTAGAAATCGTGACCACCAAGGGGTCGTGACAAAAGCGCGTATGTTTTGCGTTTATTTCTCGTCCGCGTTCTTTTATTTCTGCAGCACTGCAGCAATCGATGTACGCGCCGTGGAAATCTTGATACTCTTAGTGCTTGCAATAATCATTTACAAACATTTGTTGATTGCATCGAGTTAATGTATGCACACGGATCCGTCGTTTGTTTATTATGTGATTACTTTATTGAATATTTGAGACTATTTTAATTGTGATATGTTAACCAAAATAGAAACTACTTACTCGTAGAATGGGAACAAACGTAAATTGATCTGTTTTTGTTTATTATTGTATTCGACGTAGGAATGAGTAGGTTTATTCTGTGCTAGTCTACAATCGGCTCAATATTTGGGGTCTAGTTGCATTTTATTCGAAGCTCGATTTCATGTTAGTGCCACGATAATTGTGAACGTAATACTATTGGTTAACGGGAATCATGTTAATGATGAAACAAATGCAAAAATGATGAAATGCTTTAATCCCTATGGCAAATACTAAAGCATATTCTCTTAAAATGTATTATATATTAGATGCAAAAAGAAAATGGAGTAAAATATATTGTGCTAGCTAACTAAATGATTATTACTAGAGGTGAAGCTGAAATTCAGCGTACGGCCGGCACTGGTCGCGAAGAGGATACCAAATGTAATAATGTATTATGTAACAATACAATGTAGGAACAATAATGTCGACGCCCCCTCCCCAAGTTTGAGTGTTTATTTAGTCGATGCATTACCCATTAGCAATAACAGTTCTTGAAGATAAGCATTGATATTATTGATTGACGAGTCTGTCTGTAGGCGTATTTTTTCGAGCATTTAGCGAATTTTAATGAAAACTTGTACAGTACTCACGGTACTTAAATGTTATTCAAGACTAGTTAAGACGCCGTCACGAAATCAAGCAACGTAGTCGCCTACATTTGGAGAAGTACGCACGACCGTTATATGCAAGAATCAAACGCAAAAAAAGCAGCAATGGTTGGATCAGCGAAAGCAATGTATTTAGTTCTACTACACTTGACGAAGGTTGAAAACCACGCAAGGCATCATTGTAAACGAAAAGACTTCTTCAGATATTTGCGCCAACACACGCAACGCAAATGAATATCATCAGAATATGTATCAATCTGAGAAACGTAATATCACTACGACGGTTTCGATGCGGATGGCCATTCGAACACACACAATACAAAATGATAACATTTACAACCATGAAGGGATACTTTTCGAATTGTATTTTGTATGATAGTATTCTATTGTATTGAATGTACTACATATTATAGTATACAAAGAGGGTGTGAGGAACGCATACACGCAACTTACAAACAAAACGACAACCAAGCTAAATTTACACCAGTTCACAGTTAATGCTGTACCGATATCCGCATGGAGGACATAGTACGACGTGACACTGAATTGTAACTAAACAAACAGAAATTTATGAAGATATATTGTATTAATGAGATGTAAGGGGATGTGTATAAGTTACCAATAAATGTTAATCAGTAAATTACTTCTTGTTGACAACTCTTTCATGCATTCTATGGTTCTATAGAGTATTGAGCCAACTATCGTTTACTCATCAACGAATTGACTTTATTATCATACTGCAGTAAACATTAATCATGCTCACCCAACACACAAGTTGGTATAAAAAGTCTACTACATTCGTTGCTACAATTATAGTATTTTGTTTGTTTGTCTTTTTGTCTGACAATGCAGTGGATACCATTTCAGATTATTTCGAACTGATGGAGTGATGTAAGAGTAGTGCAGAAGAAAATTACTGTATCACAGTAATCCAATATGTGATTATTGCAAAATCCGTGCGAAATAATGTTCGTTTAAAGTTTCTACCGTGTAATCTGGCGCGGCCAAGAGCACTCGGAGTTCCTGAATGCAGCAACATGCTTCTCATGTTTCGATTCTTGTAATTAGACTAACTCAGTAAGATATAATGAGGTAGCTGGAGATGCGGTTTTCAAATAGAGGTAACAATTATATGCATGAAATAATACGCTCAAACTTTAAAATAAAAGAAAAACATAATGGTACATGGAATTTGAAAAGAAAAACACGTTTTTCTTAAAAGTTCCGGCTCAAGATTTCGAACAATATATTTGTTTCGACGCGTTCGCCTTATTCTCAGTTTTAAATTTCGCTACATGAAAAGAAAATCCTAGATTATTAAAAATGAAACACTAGTTGCATACTACCTGGAGAAGCGAGGACAAACTTGACTTTCAAAGTTAAAAAATACTCCGAGATATCGGCAATTTGCCTTTTCCAGTATATTTCAATATCATTTACAGTAATTAATTTCTTGCATGACGGTGACCTGTTGAAATTGTTTGGTTCAAATGAAATAATTAAACATAGCACAAGTATACATCTGTTGTAACACAACGAGAACAATACATAGTGCACAACTCACAAACAGTCTGCTATCTACTTCACGGATAACCAACGTCGAATTACAAAGTCATAAGTATATTTGTGTACATACACGTCTTTTCTCATATTAACAATTATTTAAAAAAAAAATCATTTAAAATATGTTAGATTATAATAGGTATAAATAATTCTTTTAACATCTTTACTAACGTTAATATCGCGTCCTAAAATAGATATATTTTCTCTTCGTTCAATGGTTCAGTTCCGATAGTTCTCATGATAACTCTATTAGATTAAAGTGAAATCGAAGGAATCACATTCACATCGTAATCATATTTACATCCAAATCATCTTCTAAGCATTAACAATGTACAGTAAATTCTCAAACTTAATATACATTTAGTAATAAAGAAACACATGTTATTTCTTTCTTGAAATAACGCTCTAAAACCACTCTCTGGAATCGTTCGTAATTGAATAGGTCTTAATCCTTCCGTTTAATTAACATTTTGTACTAAACATTTACATACTAACATTTGCCTAAACTTGAAGATTCAGAAGATATATGTATGTATGTTTCTCTGAAGGTACTTTTCTCATATACGTATTTGTTAAAATTGGTGTTTGCGGGATGACGTTGTTTTGAATAATACAAGCGAGTAACAATATGGACGAAATTCAGCACTCATCACACGGGGCTCGCAGTGGACTCGCAAATCAACGGGCAAAACTGTTCTTGGTCCAATAGGAAATCAACAGTGTGGGAAATGCGTTTCAAATAGTATTTAGATGATAGCGGAATGCTTCGTACTGTGTTCAAGAGCAGCGAGCACGTCCTGTTTCATACGCACGTATAGTCTACCCTTCTTCCACGGGTTCTGCAACTGTAGAGGGCGGAAGTCATCGCGCAGACAACGCTCGCGTGCTCCGATCACAGCCACCAAGCAAAAGTTTTTAAACTTGTCAGCAGGATAAATTGGTCCTTCTTTGCCTTTCAATACAACCGCCATGTTCAACTGCTTTACCACGAGATCAACCACTTCACGCGCCGTGGTCTTAGGAGTGACGTGCAATTTGAGGCTGGTGCCACTCGCCAGTCCAGTCTCGTAAGCGGCGTACACCTGTAATATTCCGGGCCCCATCTCCTTGGCGTGGCCGGGAGGCGGCATCTGTGGAAGTTGTGGCACTTTGAAAGCGCCCTGTTCGGATATGTTTGTCATGCTCTTGGATAGGCCCTCCATGTTGAGGTTACGACGTGCCATCTTGTCACCATTGGAGCGGCTGCACTCACTGGGGTTTTGTTTAACGCTGGTAAGGCTCCGTGATGGAGGAATTTTTGATCGGTAGCGCTGCGAATTCGGCGTGCTAGAGTTAAGCGGCTGCGAGAAATTGCTGTCACTTTCGGAGCTCAGACTGTGCATGCTGTCTTTATTCATCGTATTCACGCTAAGCAGGCTGCCGGTGTAAATAGGACGGTGGATCAATGGGCTAGCGGTGGACATTGAAGGGACGGCAAACAGCATGTCCTCGCTTCGCGACGGTACCAGGCATTCGTTGTACAGCTCACCGCTTGTGAAACTTTCCGAATTTTTACGCGACTCTTCATCGCTGCAAGAGTTATTGCACAGTTGCTGTTCGCTTTTGCTGAACTCGTTACTCATCAGCGAAGTCTGATGGCCGGATGATGCTGGTCCAGGCCAACTGCCTCTTCCCGGCGAGCTCTTTACAGTCTTAGGAGGAATCTGGAGCAGAGAGCATTTGGGACTGGCATTGGCGCTGCCTTGATCCAAGAGATGTCGTAGCAGGACACCATCACTGTTTTTATCTCGAGCGAACGCAATTACGTCCATCAACCAACGCACACATCGCCACACCGAGTTAAGCTTAGTTTGCAACTCTTGCAGCTTTTGCACCTTCTCCTTTGCAGCAGCTACCTCGGAATTGCTGAAAGCTTCCCGATGCAGGTGATTAGCAGCTGCTGCATCCAATTCGAGCACGCAACTTAGTTTGCTATACCGTTGGATGATACTGCTATGGTAAGTATTTAAGTGAATCATCTCGAAGACTTGCAGGGGTAGACTGAGTAAATCTCCCCGTTGGAGTAGAATTTCACGCTGGCCGGGCACGGAGCAAGAAAACTCGACCGACGGACATATCACCAAAAAGCTGACGTCAGGTGTAAGATCGATTATCTCGGAATCATACAGTCTGTGAGTAGCTGTGTCCTCGGAACTAATATCCATGTAGTTAAAAAGTCTCTTGGCCGCGCTAGTGACGAGTTCCAGAAAAGTGCGTTGTTGCTCTGTAGCGTGCTCGAGTTTGTCTGGCATGTTTTGATTTTTCAGGTAACTCCACTCCTCCGCAGACACATGCGCGTTGTCTCGGATTTTGCAATGTGGTAACATGTTTGGATTTTTCATGGAGACGACAACCTGAATTAGATCCACCGAGCTCTGCATCTTTAGATATGCCAAATACAATCCCCGATTCAGTTTTAAGGACGAGACTTGATGGTAATTAATCTGCTCCTGAATGGACGCCATGAGAAGATCAAAAATGTTGTGCTCGTCGCTTAGTACGCACTTGTTCTTCACCTTGCTCATAGGCAGCCAGCGCGAATTCAGCACGGAGACGTTTTTCGGCGACTTGATATAGTTAATTGTGCTCAATACAAGCGTCCCCTGCCTATCTTTCACGGGTTTGTAGTATAGCTGTCCCAGATCCTGTAAGCACAGCGCCGACTGCATCTGCAATGCCGCCGAGAGCAGTTTCGTCCGGAAATGTACCGCTGGGGACGCGTGCCGTTCCATATCAGCTCGCAGCGACTTCGTGTCGTCCCAATTGCAGGTCACCTTCATGAACCAGTGCAAATCGTTATTTATACAACTAGGAAATGTCTCATCTATTTCTATCACAGGCAGAAAGTCTTCGTTCGTAACTAATACTTTGTCTTCGTGGTACAGAATGCAGGCCAGGTAGATACCACGCCGCAAGTGCTTCTGGAATTTGCTGGCGGCTGTGAACAGCTGCTTAATGGTTGTCTTCTTCTTTTGGCCGCGACGTTGCGGAGCTTGATTCTCCAACATTTCGCTGCCTGGACGTTCGCTACGCACCTCATCAATGAGTGCGTCGAGATCCTTCAGTTTTCCTATAAAGCGATCCGCTTTCTCGTCCACCTCATGCCAGGTGGATGGTACCACGGAGGCCGGCGTGGAGGTAAGATATCCGCCATAGCCCTTCAAATTTCCACAACATGCGCGAAAGAAGTAGCGTCTACCCTGCGTTAGGTCGATGTGGCACGACGGTTTCGACATATCCAGAATCTCCGCTTCCCCAGTTATAGGGTTGAAGTCGGCGCGAGTAGACCATTGCACTGTAATTAAACGCGTCTTAGCCGTGAACGTTATTATGCAAGTATTTCGTCACCTACCTTTGAATTTCGTCGTGATGGGTGAGTCATGATTAGTAGGCTCTTGCAGTCTTAACGCCACCGAGTTGGTGCCCGTGATGTCGACGGTGACCAGCGACGGCGGGTCAGGCGGACGCGCCTGATTAAAGCCCAGCACTAAGCGCTTTAAAGTCTTAGCCCGCCGGCCCCACGCGACCGCCTGCTTCTCGTTATCGCCGCCCGCGCATCCTGCAACACAATCCAACAAAATGAACGGCTGCACATACGCACACACGAGACTCCGGCTGTCCTTAGCGGCAGCCTACGTCCGCAAACCGATCTTGGACTTACCTGTCATTGCCGACGAAGGATAAGCGTTTCCTATTATGCTTGAAAAGGACGCTCTCGTATTCACTGAAGCGGTACAGTCGTCGAACAGCCCGCCAAATTCTTGAAGGCGCATTTCAGCCTCGCTTAGAAGCTGCTTCAAGTGTGTGCCCAACTTATCTGCGCTCACGTCTAAAACATTGACGAGAAAAACGCAATTTAAAGCAAGAGAAAAATCGATCACAACCGTATAGTAACGCGTTCGTCTAAATATTCAAATTAAGATAATCAACCTGACATCACTGCCTCCTTAATACTATCTGTTATCGATTAGATAAGAACATTATTCATGCTCAATATAGCATGATCGCATTGAGGTTTCATGATTAATCGTCAATGACAATTACATCATAACGAAATGCGTATGTAGCTCGATAACAGATTAAGTAATTAGAAAAGAAAATTAAAACAAAGCGCTGCATGTAGTTTCGACGTTGCGTTGCGCGTAAAATGCAAATCGCTTTTTTGTATCGCCCGCTGAATATTAAATAAAGTTTGCGAAACAATTCTCCGAGCGAGCGTGGTATTTAGGTTGGCTGGACGAGAAAAGACGTTGCTGTTGTTGCCTTTAATCAGTTTGGCTCGCGAGGAAAAGTCGGTTGGCAAATTAATTACAAAATACAATAGAAATCTAATTAGACGCGTTTGCGAGGCCGCGGAGTGTGAGGATTTGCGTCGGCGACGACGCGAAATTGGATTGATCGAAGCCACAAAACGCGTTTATTAATAACGTAAAATTCGATATTTCGAATATTTTACGCGAAGCTTCCGTAAGGGATCACAGCTGCTGGGAATGAAAACCTCACTTACATTGACTATTTTCCTTCGCACCAAAATTTATCAGCATTTTGACTAACGAACGGTTGTTGTTCAGGACTGCGACGTCCAAGGCCGACAGCCCGTCGCTGTTGACGCTGAAACAGAGAAGAAAAATGCGATTTGTGTTATTTTCCGACAAGGAAATGACACCCAGCGTCAGGCGATGATAAGTCGGCTCGGGCGCGCTGGGTGGCTGCAGGAAGCGGTCGTCCCCGGATGCGGCGCTAAGTCTCCGGGCGTTGTTGGCGATAATTTATGTGGCATCGCTTCATTAAAGCGCGCGTTCTCGCCGCCACCGTCGCCGCCGCGCTATTTAAAATGCAAATTGCGAGCAACGTGTGGGCAACACTTACCAATTAACATCCACGTCGGTGGACTCCAGTATTGTGCGTGCCTTCTCCATGTGGCCGTGTTCGATGGCGGCGAAGAGTGCTGCGAACAAACATGTCACATAAATAAAGTGGTGCACGACGGCCAGGACCCATCATTAAATAATTTCGTAATTACTGGCTATTCAACGTGCTCGCGCACCGGAATCAATTGCTTGCTCCGCCGCGAGAGGTTGACAACCGGGCGCAGTTTTTGTTCCTGTTTACAACCCCGTAACAATTTCATTATAATTATGCGCAAACACGGACACGAAGAAAAACGCAAGCGCGAGAAGTGAAATTACCATGTAAATGTACGTTGTCCTTTGCATGGCGTTCACGCTGCTGCTGGATTAATTTCGCCTGTTTCTTGGACGGCTTCGTTTGATTGTTATTGTTGTTGGCGCGGTCGGAATGACCGAAGGGCGGGCGCCCCCCGACCAATTCCATCTCACCTTCACTGGAGAGCGTTGCCAACTCTTTTTACGGGTAACAAAAGAAACATGAAAAAAAGAACAAAGAAAAAACAAAATAAATGAGTGCAAAAACTGAGCATCAAAATAAGCAAATAAAAACGTTCAGTGTGCATATAAAAAACAATAATAACATAACAAGCAAAACATAATTATCTCGATACAGCGCGCGCCGTTTTTCACCTGTAGCAGGCGCGTCGAATAATATATATTAGTACGAGAATTTAATTTTCGGCGACGCTGAGCTATTCGCGCTTCCACGTCGGAATCCGCTTCTAATCAAACAGCAATTTACGCACTCCCATCCCGGTTTGTCCAGTCTATTTGGTTTACCAGGACGTTATTAACTAAAATTGAGATTGGAAATTTGAGTTTGTAAGTTGATTGGAAATTACAGTGTCCGCGCGCGTCAGCAGTCCGACCAACAGTCCCCAAACGTTTGCGGCGGCTACGAAAAATGTCACCGAATGGACTTCACGCCCTACAATTCGCTGCGCCATTAACTAGTTTTGTTTTGGCTCCGGCGCCCCCGTCCGGGAAATGCGCTCACTCGACAGCCCGACATGCAATTACTGCAGCTTGGCGCGAGCGCGCAAATTAATGCAATAATTGTTTTAAGTAGTTGTAAGCAGTTCGACATTATTCATTAGCGCGCGCGCGCGTTTGCTGAGATTCTAGCGCACACGGTGATCATCATAAATGCCGCAAACCACATTGAGTATTTAACATAGTGTGAGCGCAATATTGAATATTTCGCGCATGAGCCCGACGTCTGCGACCACCACACGTGCTGCTGCTTCAAAAGATATTGGATATTAGGCGTCGACGTGCGTGGCCGTCGGTGGTAATCTTTCGCAATCGCAGCCGGAGACCATTAGGCGCTCCGCCGCGTCCAATTAATTATTCGTCAGAAATCGCTCAAAGGGTGGAATCAGACGATATTATGTGTGCGATGTTGAAGAAGCGCACTTACATTGAGCGGGCGTGCATGCAAATCGTGTGAACAACAGCAATGCACAAACTCAAAAGAAGAATGATCCACGATAGATATACTCTGTATTGAAACGTATTCAATTTCGAGCTGGCTGAAGAAACTGAAAGCGCGCGAAATATTCGATACGCCTGTCGAAGGAAAGTCGCTCGCTCTTATTGTGTGATAATTGAATTGCTTCTGCGTTTCTTAAAAATTAATTCAAAAAAAAAAACAATGCGCGCATTGCGCCAAGAATGATTCCCACATCATTTTCACATCATTCCACATCGTCCTGCATTATATTTAAGGCATTGTGCAGACAACAACTTCTTTTTTTTTTTTTTTTCATTGAACTTCATTAAATCTAGAGTTTCCGTTTTTAATTGAAACTTTCTCGTGGAAACATCCACGGTTGTAATTTGACAACAAATGCTAACACAAACATGCAAATACGTACTATATTTTCAAAGTAATATTCTTTTGGTTTTGATTAAATGTGATGCGAGTGCGCGAGCAATCCGGCATGGAAACTAAAGTTTTTCCATGGAAAAGCGTAGCTCGTTATTATCGTGAAAAGCAGAGTTTCGTTTTTGACTAGCGTTATTTAATTATTTACGTATTGCACGTAAAATCTTTAAAAAGCATTTTGTTTTAATCTTTTTAACGCACGAGTTGACATCTAAAACGAAAACATATAAAAATCACAGCAAGCCTGGAAACAGATTTAGTGGATGCATTAATATATCTCCGGCTTCAATCGTTTTCACTGGTGCAGTGTTAAATAAATTACGCATGCAGTCGACGCGTAGCGTGTCCCTTACGCCACCTCAGCAGATAAACGTCAGCTCAACTTCAACTCAAACCCAACATTGTTGCTAGCCGTAGGCGAAGCCTCGCACGATCGCGCGCAAATTGAGTTAAGTTAAAAATTGAATACAGTAAAAGCTATTACAGCGCGGCGGAGACGACGCCGCGCGCGCGCGTAAACTTTCTTAATTAATCAAAAACGAACATCTAAATCCGAATCGAAAACACAAAGCAATCCCCGCAAATCTCCGCGCGTCGTCGGGAAACTCGCGGAAGACTTTTCCCTCCGTATTCCGCGCACGCAACCATCTAGTTCGCACACTCGACGATGGATTTATTAAAACTGAACCGGCGAATATATGAGTGTCGGCGCTTTTCCACGCGCTCGACGTGCTCGTTGTTTGTTTGCGCGTGGCGCGCGCGCAATTATTGTTTTCCGAAAGGTGCAAAAAAGAAAAGAAAGAAAAACGCGCGTGCGAACACGTCTGTGTTCCGGCGTTCTATCTCAGCGACCCCTCCACGACGTCGCAAAGTTGATTTGCTTCTATTAATCCACCGCAAGCACACAAGCTAAACGACGCCTGCCGCCTTGCGCCGCCCACAATGCGAGCATCGTAAGTCGCCCGGCTTGATTAAGGCTTTAATTGTATTTGTGACGATTAGGAAACGGAAATTGGCACTCAAATAATTTACCCGCGCCTCACTTTGTCGCGTACGCGCTGGCCTGTGCATTTATCTAATATGGTTCATAAGTAGATCTCGTGCATCATCTCTCCTAGCACATCAGCACCGCCAAGAAATGTGCCATCGATTTAATCAGACGCATTCGGCCAACGCGCGACAACCCTTCACGCGACTAGAACATCAGCGTACGTCACACGACAGCATCGTAGCCTGCTTCCTTTTCAATTTCAATTTGTCAAGTACCAATTGTAGTCGATAGGCGCTTACTCACAGCGATTATGACAAAAAGAATACGTTTTTAAACGTGTGAACGTGATGAAAGTGGCGTTATCGCGAGCCCCGATAATACACAAATTTCATCACGCCGCCGTCGCAAATCTTCGTCGCAAGATCTGATTAAATCAATATTGACACGAATAACAGTTATTTATACGGTCAGACCCGCGCGCACTCTAGACCCTGAGGGCGGACGTCGACGGCACGGCCGGGATTCGCCCTGCGCCGCGTGCCGTAGATACGGCGAAAAAGACAAAAACCTGAGGCCATTAAATTCTGCATCTTAATCCACGAGTCCGGGCTGCACGATGGAGCGCTTCATTGGAGCGTGCATTTGCATAATCTAGCAGGACATCCATTCGGATTAACCGTAATTTTTTGTTATCATTTTCATGAACGTTGTAAAAGAGGTAGAATCACGGACATATTTTAATATTTGCTGAATACATTACAGATTAAATACGAGTAGGATCGTGCCGATCGGTGTTGTTCCGTACCCTTTATTTACTACATCGCTGCGAATCAATTCTCCTATTTTTTACAACTTTCGTCTATTGCTGCCGCGTGCGCCTAAACATTCTTGGGATATTTAATGACTGTTCAATATATCTATATGTAATTGCACTTACTAATTTGCAACCAGATGTCATCAACACCAAATCGTAATTCCCCGTTGTTGAAATGCTTGCGGCAATTCTATGACAATTGTTAGTTGTTGTTAATTTCCGCTAGTATTAATTAAAACCGCGTACGCAATGAAACGTTTCAATTTGCAAAACAAATATTTCGCGGATTGAACCAATTACACAGACAACACCGAGGCCGAAATTTACGAAATCATCAACACTCCAATGCCTATCTGGGTTAGAAACGAAAGTAACAAAACTTTAAACCATCCAAACTGGCTAATTAACCAACCATTCGAGCTTTGTTCAGCGAACTGAGCAAATGATCACGGATAAAGACGAATCGAATTAGTTACATCTACTACCTACAATTTATACGTTTACATTAATTTCGAAAATTTATAATTTATCGCCTACCAGTTACATTTTTAAACTAGGATTGATCCATTTTAAACTTTATTTGAATTATACAGACACCTGTTTTGTTGCTACAAAATTTGTATAAGAAACATATTTAAAACTAAAACTTTTTCGTACTGACACGCTTTTTACGACTTACTTATTTATATGTAGAAGAAAAAAACTTTAAAAAATCGATATAGCTTTGTGATTTTGCATGATCCCTCGATTCGAGGCGTCAAAGTTGGACATCTTCAAAACCCTTATTCAATGCAAGAGAGAGTTTTGACATCTTCTTGTCCACAAACAGATTTAACTCACAACTTCAGTTCTGCGCTATCGATTTCCAATGTATTCTTTAACTTTTATTAATTAACACCACTCAACGCTGCCAACACCAAAATAGAATTATCAATTTATCTTTAAGCAAACGTATCTAATACTTATTGACGGAAATCCCTGTTAAAAGGTTTTGTTGCTTCGCGTATTATAGAATATACTATACGAACCTACAAATCAATTGTATATTATAAAATAGAAAGTTTTAATATCATCTAATTTAATATTATCTGCAATCGATAATAAAGCCGCCCTAAGAATCGAATACTGAACGCGTAGATACGAAACGAATTCGAAAATACATAATAGATATTGAATTATTCATCTGCGAATAAAGGGGATTCGATTACACCAATTTTACATGCATGAATTAGATATTACAGCCATATATTGGCTAGTTGTGCCTTGTCTATTACCTTTTTTAGATTGCACGAACACGCCCGTGAAGCAATGAAATCAGCTGTAATATTTTATTTGATTGGGGGGCAATTTCGTGTACCAACGCATATTCAATTCAATTGAATTCATAATTAAAACAATTTGAGATCTTCGATGGAAATTCGACGTTGTTGTGATAATTATTTAGCGATAAAAGTTTATTCACAAATTCCCAGCAAAGCTTTTAAATCGACTATCGATTTTATTAATTGTTATATTTGTTCAGGTAGCCAGACGTGTGACGCAGCCCTTTATATTTAGACGAAAATTTAACGAGAAATGACGAGACTGACTCAAAATTGCGTTCGATTTATTTTTTATATATTTCGCAAATAATTGTTTCATTATGTTTTAAATTGACAAAATAATGAAAAATTACTAGCACGCGATTTTTATTGCTTTCTCTAATAAAGTACTCGTTGGCAATTACATTTTGAATGTCGATTTGAACGAATGCTTTGAATTTACGCAATTGATGAAACAAATTTCAACGGTATGCTAATCGTGACGCATGCCAGTGCACGGAAAGCACATTTTTCTTCCGCCGGCTCCCGGTAGCTCGTTGTTGATCTTTCTGGCAATTCGTCATATTTATGATATAACGTTTAGTTTGATGGCTATTCATCAGGTACGAAATAATTTGTGGCTGCTTGTGTTTCCACCGAACGTTGTCAACAATACTTTCTAACAGGCTCGTGTGCGCATTTAGTTCCAGACGTATTTCAATCATCCGACTAACGTTTCATGACAACAATTGCGTTTTGACGGGGAAAGGCTCTGTAAACATTCGCTGAAATAATAATGATAGCAAACGATGTAATAATCGCGTGCTCGATAAACATCAATTCGAAGTATTAATTTGCAAATATGCATGGCATTTATTACGACAATAAATATATTAATATTGACTTTATTAAAGTTTTTACTGCGCTATGAATTCTCAGACCGGCTTAACGTAACACCAATTCTGACCGCCCGGAATAGCTGCTAGGTGTTTTCTATCGGTGCTAAAAATCATTACACATAAAACGTCTTTTACCATGTACGAAATTAATTATGGAATCAACGATCGCATTCTATCGGAATATCGCGCGGTAATTCAATTGGAATTAGGCGCAAACACACGTGCAATTAATTTTATGGGTGCTTGGCATGTATGAAATATGTACAGTGAACGCGCGCCGACGAGAACAAAAGTACACATGAATGACCGACCAAACATGTGCGGCGGATAGTATCCGATCTCATGCATATACTTTTAATTTACGTTCTCCTCGCCAACGCAATTATAATCCTTATCCATTTAGCCTTAGGGGAAATATTATGCTGGCGCTGAAATCAACTAAATCAGTCTACGTATGTAGAGAGGTGTTTAATGAAACGGCGTTGGCACAACCGACTGCGCCACGCACGAACACATTATGATTATTAAATAAATAACATGCTGTCACCTTAACAGGCGACGTGCGCGGAATTTTGAGATATTACTGGCTGCCATTTCGCCAACAGCGTGTGGCACCTGTTCGCGCGCGTACTCGGAAAGATGAAGCCTCCCTTTACGGAGCTTCAAAGCAACCAAATTAATTGACTAATCGACTAAACTAAACGCTAAGTAGGATGTCGATGCAGTTGAAACGAACCATAGCTCCGGCGGAGACGAAATCCCGGCAATTTTCTCTTCGGCATCCTCGTTACGAGCGACAGCACTCTTGGTATCGATCTCGTCCAAATAGGAAAACACGGACGCCGACGCGTGTCGGTTCGCGATATGATATGGTCGATTGAATATTAAAACTTGCATGTACCAAGTAAACGCGACCACATCGTCCACGAAACTTGCGCACGATACTGACCGCAACAAGTGCCGGGAATGCCGCTTTGGAACTCAAACTTGGGGGGTGCGTTACTCGTACCACATACCTCTTCACCCCCAGTTTACTGAAGCCTAAGATTTGTATTGAAAGATTTGTGACGCACGCTCGGATAGAAGTGCCGCCCACTGTTTTTGGACTTTCCCGACGAGGTGCGGCTTCTGCAAGAGTTCGCTTTTGTTGCCAATATAAAAAACACCCACAATTGATGGTCGTTATTGGCATTTATACCGACCTGTTTGCTTTACGGGTCAGAAGTGAAACAAAATCGTGAGAGGCAAAACACCTTATTCAATACCTGCACAAATTCATAACGAAAACCAGGGGTGTAAAATAAGAGGAATTGTGGCAGGTAGACGGAATTAATTTTACTAGAGATTTACTTCGTAGGAAAGAGAATGCGGCGAGTAAAAGTATGTAGGTATGAAGCAAACGTGTCAACCTCAGTGAATTTGATGGCGATGTAAAACCAAAATGAAAAATAAGCAAGTGTTGGAAATTTCGTTGCGGTTTATTCTGACGTTTATCATGCATGATTGTGAGAACTGAGACAAGCGCATTATCGCTTCGTGCAACTGAATTACATCAACTAATCCACGGTTTCCGTTGCGTCGTGGGATTTTCTTTGATTTCAACGGACGTGCTGATAGTTTCGGACGCGTTAGGACACGCTGGGAATTACATTTATTGGCTGGCTTCCTGACAATTGAAGGAGTAGGGTGTGACTGGAGGTTCGATACGAACGCCGTGTGGAATCTGAAAATTGGAATGCGATCGATGGGTCGCAATCGCCGGCTACTTATCAGCGCGATTGTGGTCTTCAAGCCAGGGCAATACAAATGTAAAAACCCCGGCGGGATCGGTCGTTTAAGGTAATTCGGTTTTCTACCTGGCGTGACGTTAAGCTACTCGAAATTCGGATTTGTCAGTACAGTACTATACTATATAAGCTATACTAATGCGAATGTTGCAACCGCCGTTTTCATGTTGACACAGCGCAATATCAATATGAGGTTGTATGAAATAAATTCGGGCAATCGAGATGATGCAATAAAACATTCCGAGAATTTGACCGACGCAAAATAAACAAGCAAAAACTGAAAATATTCGCAAAAATTCTGCCTTGCTTCGTACACGCTGGGACCGAACTTTCAGGTTTCAGGACCCAGATAGGGCTACACTAGACAGATCTTCTATGGCCGAGTAACGAGGCAGTCATAGGATTTTGCAAATTCTACGTTTAATGTGAGTCGCCCGAATGAAAGGCAAACTAAAACCGTAAAACCAAATGTAATTAAAACTTCGCTGGGAGTCTTCTTGGGTAAGCTCGGACGAGCCCGAGGCGAACTAGAGCAAACCGACAAACCGATCAGCAACAACGAGTTACGAATGGCTCAGCTGAAGGCGTTTGATGAGCGTATCAAAAACCGCGCGCAGCTAATTAATATTAACTGAATTATAACGCCGGATCGCACACAGTTGCGGGCGTATATCGAATTCATCGGTTTATGGAATTTGCTCATTTCCGCATTGGAGCGCTCAGGGTCACGCGCTATTTGAACACGCCGCGCAATGTAAATACACACAACAACCACGCTCATTGTTTGGACCTACTTGACGTTGAGGAAAACATCACCGAATTCCACATCCCGCCGTGCCGGCCGCCCTGGCGACGCTTGAAGTGCGCGTTCATTGACAACCGCAACCCGCTGCCGCGAACAAGACCCTCCCCCTCGCAGTCCCCGGCAGCGGCCGCCACCACCAGCTGTTTGCCTTCGCAATTCTCATCCTGCACTTTGGCAAGTTGACTCGGGATTTGCAACAAGGCGGCCGCTTTGGGCGCAATGACTGACGGCGGGGTGGTTAATTTGGGCACCTTCTTGATCTTCTTGTGCACCATGGGTGTCTTCAGGATGGTCTCCGCAGCCGCGTTCAGCAGGAAGCCGTTTGGCTCCTTGATGTTAGTGGACATAGCATTCGCAAGCTCCAAATTAGTGTAGTCGTTATTCCGAAGAAACTTGGTGCTGAACATCCGCAGTGATGCGCGTACGGATTTCGAACGCTTTAGGTTCACGCGGCGGTCGCCGATCTCGGTCATTTTGCGCTTTTTTTCGGCCGACTGCAAAGTTTTGCCCATCTCACATTGCTCACGAAAACAAACACTACAAATGCATTTACACACGTGTCAAATTTTAAAAACAACCGCCATATAACGGTCGCGATACGAGAGCGCGCGCGAAACGTAGCAAACAAGCACCAACACCGTTGTTACTAGTGGGTATCGAACTACCGGCGACACCAACGACTGTACAACCATCGAGCGAGGTCCCGCACACTCGCACGGCTGTGAAATGCCGAGGAGCTGAGGAACGAAACAGCTGTCTTGGCATGTCCCCCATTTACCCAGTCCCAACAACTCGTCGCTACCTACTCTCTTTCATACACGTTCAATGCAATGCCCGTTCCCCGATGCCTCCGTCAATGGCCAGCGAAGCGATTGTACAAGGGAGGGGTCTTTGGCTTGCTTAACATTGTAGAATTATTGTAGAGACAAGCGGGCTACAGAGGGTGTTGTAGTTAAGGGACAAAGGCGTATTCCGTCAGTTCTCGTAGTAATCGGTTTAACTATCAAAGTGCCCAAGTGAATATGCCTTTCTTTATCGCCCCTTCATAAAGTAAACGGCACGGCTTCGTTCGAAACGATTCGTAGAACGCAAAATTTAACAGCTAAATGAAACTTTACTCAAGTGTGCGCACTATAGGCAACTTCTATCACAGAAGCGACTTAAGTGACTTTCTTGTGTTCACCGGTAAGCTATAAAGCAGGTGATTATCGTTTTTGCAACCATGATTCGTATCCGATAAACGAATAGATTATCTTCATAAAATATTTCATTGAACGTGTATTTTTCCAGAATCTACATCCGCACATCGTGGTTCATTAATATGGAAATTTTAAACCGAATTGTTATTATGATTGTGTGAGATATGCGTCAATTGTTCAGAAAACACACGAGAGCAAGAGAACGCTATGCGGCACAACGCGACCGTTAAAAATTTAATCTAACTGCGCTTAATTATGCACGGCATGTGCTTCTTTGTGAACTCGGAGAAGCAAAACATGAAGCGATATGAATAGATACATACGCTGAATGCAAATGCCGCCATAAAATGCGCAACTTAATGAAAATTCAACATTTTGCCCGCTTGACCTAACGCGCTCAACTCTTATTTGGAAACCAATCATTTAGCAATTAGTATCAATTGTCTTAATTGTTGTTAACGTAACCTCAAACACACGTACACGTACTGCTGCACACCTGCAATCAGGCGAGGCGGTGCATCGACCGTGGGCACACTTAAGCCGATTATTACCTGGTTAACATCGTTGCGCTAATTCGCGTATCCATGGCAACGCATTTATTCGTATCACCTATGTTTTCACCCGTATTATCAATGCACCACCGTATTATCAACTCCCACGAATGTCCTGCGCACCTTTCGCGGATCCACTTGCACAAAATCGAAACGGACGCGAACTGCGACGTCAATCGCGTTCTTCACACAACTCGACCTAAGTCTTGACTTAAAAGTCTTTTACTTGCCGCGCTCGCGTTCCTGCTGACGCATTGTGGTAGCGATCAACTTCTGTTCCGTGGCCGACGTGAGACGCATTCACGCCACAGATAGGTGGATTCGTGCGTTTGCGTTTTATCTCTCGTATAGGATAGAAATGATTCACCCAACGAAATTGGTAATGTAGACGTTGCCGAGGTGAATCAAGGTAGACAATCGCTCGCTGCGCGCTTCTACTGTCTGTCCGGCACGGCACGTTCTTCGCGCGTTCTGTCAGCAGCAGCAGCACAGCAGTTCGGACCGTGGCCGGCGTGCCGCTGGACGCTGGCGGGCGGCATATGTGCAAGCGTGTAATGCATAACGGAACAGGTCGAAGGAGTCGCTGAAGAGTGGACGCGTCGCACGACGAAACAGCGCCGCACGCAACGCACATCTTCAGTCCAGGAAGCCAACAGGAAACGATGAAATGCGCAGTTTCCGCGCGCGACTTTCTAAAACCGCTTTATTAAACTACATATTTACCAGAGGATTGGAAGTGATGTCATCTGTCTCACTTGGCAATCAAACAAAGGCTTTGATAATGTTTGGAATTGTTTGAGCTGCTATTTGATGCACACTTAATTCAGCGGTGGCCTTCCGGAAATCACGAGACACTTAGTACAACTTCAGTGAAGTTGTCAAATTAAGTTGGAGATGTTTGTGACCGTTACCGAATGAGGAGAAGCCGACGACTGAGTAGGAACCCAACGTGATTGTTTATTTTATTTGCGTAAGAGTAATTCCACATTTTCGCGAATACATTATTAGGCTCGAATGCCGTGAGACAATTCGAGTTACACACATACACATTGTGTACCGGCTGAATAAAAAGTCGAAAGAACAGCGGCAAGTAAACGGTCACGCACTGAAACATTTCGTACAATGCTCGAATGCTGGAGCCAGAATACAAAATGAGCGAAAAAGAACCGAACGATGCCGGGAGAGGAAAAGTTCGTAATTTCGATCGAGCAACTTATACATGTAATTATTTTTCAACAATTCCGAAATCGTATTTAGCGCCAGCTTGATTACTCCGCTCGTATTTGTAACACCGTCAACTATGAGAATTACATTGAAGAGCTGGTTCATTACTTCAACAATAATGAGAGTTTTTGAAATTTGCGCAGTTATATGAGTAGCTATAGCGACGCGATAGTAGAATAGCTTGTGAAGATGAAAACTGCTGCTGAGCGCGCCGACATTGGAGGTTTATTGCGGCGTGTGGTTCATGAATCCAAACTGCTCATGCCGATTCCGATCCTCTTTCAGCACTGGAAGCATTCATCGGGCACAACGTGTGCTGCCGTTAAAAGCCCGTGTTTATTTCATTGCATCAATAGAGGCGCTCATTAAATTTTCTACCGGCAGGGCTCCCGGAACGCCGGAACAACATTGTAACTTGCTTTCGATGTTGGTTCATAAGGCTCGCGGCTGTCGCAATAGCGCGAAAACTACCGTCCCCATGATGGCGCGACGATGTTTCAATTATACACCGGCGCGGAAGAACGGATGCGGCAAAATTCGATTAGATCGAACGTTTCGATGCCTGATTGGCGGATTGCACAATTGCCAATTACGCATGGCAAGTCTTCAAAACATAAGTTGTCGAGGCGATAGGTGGCATCAGAATTTAAACCGACGCTATCGATCCGCACGCGGGCGGCATTTTTATCTGTGCGTCGGTGGCGGTGTTGAAATACCAATCAAACGACGCGTTGATGTGAGGCTGTTACGATATAAACCTAGGTTTGAATTGTCAGCCGTATGTAATAAACTTAACTGCCGATGAAATATAATGACGCCGATAATGCACGTGCACTACTTCTCAGAGTAATGCGCCACTATTTACATAACTTATTTATTAGTGGTTATTTTATCGGCGTTGATGCTGCAGATAATTACAAATTTCCATAATTATTTTACCACACAGAAATGCACTTGATACATAAAACGGTCCTTCGTATTACAATCAGCGTAAGATTCGATGCAATTAATGAGTTCCAATTAATACTTAGACGTTTTGAAACAAAAAATCAATATTTCCATCATATTTTGCAACGACATTATCATTGCACCCGTTGAAAACATGAGTAACTTTTTTTTATCACAATTTGTGAATAAGTGATCTACCGTGACATCGTATTCACTTCATGACTTTTCGAGAAATGAAGAAAGTTTGTCTGTTTTGATTGCATATCAAAAGCATTATTTATGTTTTATTTTTACGTTAGTCAGCTAATTACTAATTGAAATTCATCATTGAATTTGCAATGTTAATAAGGACTGACTTTTTGATTATAATAATTACACATAGTAAATAGCAAAAATATTTATAGAAATTCTGATTAAAGCTATGTATGAATCATAATGCGGAAAACTTTTCAAGTTGCCGTTTATAGCTGATGCGTCTATCAAAAATAGAAACATTTTCATTTTTTATGCAATTCCGAGAGTTAGTCTCGTCTGGGCTGTGGGTTTGTGAATAAGATTCTGGGAACCCATTATTGTAATTTTATTTATTTACAATTATGCCTTCCTTCGAAATAAACCTCAATAAAGGCAGTCTAAAGATTATAAGGATAGTCGGTATTGCATTTTTGAATATTTTGAGTGTTCTAAAAGAGTAAACGAATTGATAAAATTAAAGGTACCTGAAACAACCCGCAGTTTAACAACACTCGTTGGCTTCATAGGCTACTCGTCATATTTGCAATTTATGTAGTAAAGCATAAGATGTTTTATTATTATTAAATTCATGAAAAATGCACAAATGAAAACTACAGCAATTTTCAGAAATTTCTATTTCAATACTAATTTGTTCTCCCTGCTGGTTTTAAGACAAGTCTGATAATTTCCTTTTGCTGTTTCGTTGGTATTAAATTTAAAATTTCTCATAAAACGCCCACGCGTACTTACGGCGTCGCTTCAAACAGATCGCTTTAAATGAAATCTAGTTTTAATTTATATATTTTTTTCTAAATTCTGTTTTTATCAAAATTAAACGTATTGCCCCACTCATCGCATCTCTAAATAAATACCTTTGGTTACTATACGAAAGATGAATGAATGCCTTTTCATGTAAATTTCGTGTTGACAGTTTATTCACAATGTTATCCTTGCGGAAATAAACGCTCGGATGATTCCTCGCGTTTTCTTTCCAACCTGGCGATACCTAAACATGACTGGATCGTTTGCATGCTTACACTCACCGTTTACACTGCGATGTCCTTTGAGGCGGCGCCCGACCGAAGGAGAGACCAACGCCAACGTGCGATCTGATGCTCTAGATGTGACCGACGCTCGTTTTTCTACGGGCAGACGTTGAAACTGTCTGGGCTGAGATGATTTCTGCTGCAGGGGTTCGACGAAACTTTCGGCCCACACGGTCTCCACCATGGAATCGATGCTCGCTGAACGCGGCAACCGGCTGGTGATGTCCTTTCTGGCAAAACAATGGTAACATGAACCTATTGTATCGCGGCGCAATTGTTGCCGCCGCTGCCACGCACCTCTCCCAGCTGAGGCGCCGCATGATGTTGGTGTCATCAGCTGCCCCCGCTGCCGGCAGATGGTTCTTCGACTGGTTAAGCAGCTTCGAGAGACGGTTGAACGCGTTGCCGCTGTTGGGGCTGGGGCTTTTTGCGCGCTGAACTGGAAATGCAGGAATTCGAAGGAGCGGGCCGCCGTCCACGGCGCGCTCCGGCCCATAGTGGCCACCCGCAACACACAGCTTCGATACGGCGGACTTGCGGCGCCCATCCGGCGGCGGCGTCTCATCACCGCTACCGCGTGCAAAGACCATGCGGCCGGAGTAAAAACGCGACTTGGGCGTTGCTGTTGACGGCAGCGGCTGGACGACATCTAAAACCGGCCCAAGCTTGGTCAAGCACGCATTGGTCTACAGGGAATCATATACCTTTGGTTGGTTTTATGTTACCAATTTGCGCCTGTAGGATGCTCACACCTGGGACAATAATTGCCGGCAGTGTGCGCGATCGCAACAGCGGCGGGGGTTGTTTTCTCTTGGCGCGTTGAGCATCTTCAAGGCCGGCACATGAAGCTCGCTGGTCGACGCGGGAAGCTGCCAACTGCGCACTGAAAATAAACATACAATACGTTCAAGTACAATAATTGTATTGATTCATATGTAGTAATATTGACATTAGTGGCACGAATATCTTATCAATTCAGCGACACACATCGGTTTATATCACCGAATCTCGACGGGCTTCACGACTACCGACGCGTCACTACAAAAGTTACAATCATTCAAATCGCAACTTTCAAATATCTGCTCATCATGGATAAAGCAACGATGACAAATCTATTGGCAAAAACGCATGCAGATTTATCAAAAAACGTGCATGATTACAAAACGAAACTAGAACGTCTCGAATGTTGCGAAGTCATCCAGGCAACAGCATCCTTGGAATACCATTACGCTTGCATTCGCGACAATTTGCATCAAATTGAATATCACTTGCAGGAAATTGAAAATCAGTGTAAGCAATTGGACTTAGCGCCCATCACAAGCACGCCCAAGTTAACAGGAAACAAACGTGAGTCATTGTTATGAACAGTTTCAAATTCGTAAACTTGATTATCATAATTACACTTTATGCAAATATTGTTTAGACGAACCCTTGGTCTATGAGCGTTTGAATTCAACGCGGGGAGTGTCTTCCCTTCTAACGCCGAAATTTCTGCAAACTTTCGACGCGTTCCATGAGGTTTCCAACAGCCTGAATAGAAAACCTCCGACTAGCAATCAAACCCAGGTACGTCTAGAAGTCCAGACAGACCGAGAAAATACTCTGCGGTTATTGAATCATTCTCTAAATCTCGTCATTACAGTCAACATCGTGGGACGAGACGATGCTCTAGCTAGAGCCAACTCGGCAAATAACAACTGATAACAATTAGATTAGATAACACGCGACGATAATGCTGGAGGGTATGGTGCACTGCGCTAGTTCACGTTCAACAAAGATGGGCGCAGGCAACAGCAAAGAGTTCGATCAAGCGGCGCCGCGGCGCAAATCACGACGGAAATTCTACGGGGTCCTGAAACACAACTTTGACCTCATCGAGCACAAGCTGAAACCGGACCGTCTTGCCGACGATGAGTACGAGATCGTTCATCAGCTGATCGAGGCCAACAAGAACGAACTTCTGGCGGTAGTGGCTGACGTGCAGGCGAAACCCAAGTACAAACAACTCTACGACGAGTGTATGGCAACATGCGATAGGTTTGCGGAGGAGCTCCGGACAAAACGCATCCCATCATCAGCACCTTCATCGCCAGGTCCTAAAAAACGTAAAAAGAAAAAAATGCGGAAGGAGAGAAAGACTTTGCTCACTCCAGAAGAAGAAAGCTTCGCAGCGATTCACGCTATCCGTGCTGAAATGGTACCACTACGCGACGAGGTGCTCACATTTAAGGGACAACGTGACGACAGAATCTACCACTTTCTGCAAGAGAGCTTCCATCGATACGTGAAGAAACTGTGCGCCATTGAGCTGCACGAGCGTGTACAGCTAAAATACGAATTGCGAATTGCGATTGCCTACGCGCAAGAGTCGCAAGAAGTGCTGGATGAGATCTGTGCAGGCAGGCGCCCTCCGTCGCTACAACAACAGCTTAGTGTGGATGAGAGGCGAGTGGTCTCCATGCATCAGAACTACGCCGAGCATCCCACAAATGGACATTTTGTCAAAAACACCACGATTACACGCAAACGCAGCAAGTCAATGGGCGATTACCTCCATAAAACTGGTGATGCGGACTTCTGCGGCAGTAAGAAATCCTTTTCCGAGTATCCTGATTCTCCAGACTACTCCAGCGACAGCGACTATGCTCAGACTAGTGACTTCTCCGATGGGCCAAAAACTCCACACTCCATCAACTCTACTTTCACGTACAACTTTAAAGTCACGTCGATTTAGATTTAGTTCTAATTTTAGTTTAAGCACGAGCTCAACGATTCTGTACATTCCTTACTAACTTAGAGGAAGTGATAAACTACGTTATAAACTCTGTTACTAGCAGAGGTGGTAGCCTTGATTACGTGTCCGACACCCTACTCTATGATTCCAGCAATCCAACAGCGACACAACAACGGTAATCAAATCTGCGGCATTATCTAACGCAGCTTTGCAATTTACCTTCTAAATATGAATAGTTTATAAGATAAACGTCGTAATATATTGTAAAATATTCTGAAATTAAACGCTTTGCGGGGAGATGAGAATGAGAAAGATTTGAATGGCTAAAATGTACGACACAAATTTCTTGAAATTAATAATAAAACTTGAAAAAGTTGCAAACTGACTAAGCTCCAACGCATTATCGATTTTCCGTGGTGACCTAACACGACAACGTATTTTCTGTCCATCGCAGCATGGCGCACCGTCGACAACAATTAAAACTCCAATTTGGATTAAAACTTAGATAAATGTGTAACGTAATAGAGAAGTTAATAGACGCCAGCCCTTCACTCTTTCAACCCTCTTGAGGGTGTATCACCACGCTTGTCCTAAATTACATTTGCGTGCACGGCAGCGTAGCTTTAATAGACAGCTAATGAATAGACGCGATAAGAAAAAAAAAACAAAGAATATCGCATGATAAATAGATGAGCAATGGACAAAATCAATCCACCGATGTTTCGTTTGTTGATAAAGAATTAATTTAAAGCGGTGTGGTAGAGCTTGACATGCCAGTGTTCGTCGCTTCGCTCGTCCTAAGCGGGGCACTTGAAGTACGCCTCTCCTGACTCTAACGAGTTATCAATACGTTTAATTACTCAGCGTGGCGAAATCGTGAACGTAAACATTTCTCGTTCCCATTTCCTCGGCGCGTGTGGTGCGTTGTTTATGATAGAATCGCGCTCTGCCGAAAAACGCCCCGCACTCCATCGGTGCCTCAATTATTGAGATAAGCAAAATACGCTGATGATAAGATAAACCGATTGTTTGTGATAATACTGAGTAATTACTCCAGTCGATTAAAGGAGTCACCTTACAACGTACAGGTGTATTACCATCTACAGTATTTGTGCACTGCAAGTGCACAGAATTAAATAAAATTAAGTACGTTTTTTTCTATTCTATTTATTTGCGACAGTTTCTTTACTGAAAACTGTTAAGTAACAAAACGCACATTATTTTAGGCAATATGGGCAATAATAATACAAAAGCCGATGGTCGTGATGAAGTTTATCTAAACGGTCTATCGAGGGGCATGGATACTCTACGGAAATCAGTAGAGTCCTACCCGGACGGCACAAAAAAGTTCAAGGCGGTTTTGGATAGTCACGAGAAAAAGGTGCAGGATGTATTGCGTCGTTCTCGAAAGGGCAGCACACGAAAGAGGGCGATAGATATGCTTCACGATCTGGAAGATTTGAAGGAGAAGGAACGCGCGAGTATTCGCGACAGTAGCCTGGATCATGACGCGGTGGAATCGAATTCCATTATTGCCGCCGATGCGAAGCGTTATGACAAAAGTCGCCAGCACAGCAGGAGTGTTGAGGATCTACAGAACATCCGCAAGAAAGTTGACCACCTAAACAGTAAAATTTCCGTTACCGAGACGAAAGAAGATGCGGTTGCGTCTCGTAAAGAGATCGAAGTGTTGCGTACCAAGTTGGATCGCTTACAAGTGCGGCCAAACAGTAAGTTGGAGGCGTATAAGGATGAATACAGAAATAAACTGCGTAGGTACGAGCAAAAGTTGGCGACCAAAGAACAAGCTATTGCAACGGATGGGGGAGCCATGTCGAAACTGCCTGCAGTTGAGGTAAAGCACAAACAACAGCCGCAACAGCTGCAAGAAGAGCAAAAGCAACAGCAGTCGCAAAATCAGCGTGAGACGCAAAAGCATTTGAATGTTCAAGATGAGCTGGCAATGATTCGCGGACAAGTCATGTCCCTGCAGACTGAGTGCGAGAAGTTTTCCGGGTATAAGGATACACCAGAGTATAATACTCTTAGCCAGAACTTGATGAAGCTTTGGGACAAGTTGGGCAAGATCAAGGATCCCAGATTAAGTTCGGAGCGTGAATCTATTATTACGCTCATTTCGTCCACTTTAAAAAAACTCAATCAGAAGTGCGTGGAAAACACCAGAGGCTCTCTCAGCAACAATAAAATTCTAAGTTTGACTGAACTGTTCCATATGCAGTATAAAAAGATTGCTATTCAGGTGAAACAAGGACAAGTAAGAGAATCCGAACAAGTCTATCGTATCCTTAAAGATGTATATAATGGACTGGGGGTTATGTTGGATCAAAATCAGAATGAATGTCAATTGGTTACTGCCAAGATGACTCCGAGCGCTAAACGCAGACCAGTGTCTATTTACATGTCCAATCAGCAGTCGATGGAAACAAACTTCGAAACCGTCTACGTACGAGACGACCAACAACCGCATGTTTTGAAAAGTAACAAGAGTTGCCCAAATTTAACCCATCTTAAGCAGCCACAGATGCAACATGCGACTGCGACTTATGTTGGTAACGCCGAGAAGCTTATATTAAATGGATCATCTAGTCCTGATCAGAAAAAGACCGAGGACGAATTATTAGATGACATTGCAACTCAACAACTTGACAAACTCAGTCACGAGTCCAACGTGTTGAAGTACGCCGTGGAGGAGTTTGATGGAAGCGATTTGGAAAAGTATAACGAACTAGATGAACGTCTTATTGAAATGATTATCCAGATTGAGAGTTTGAAGGATAAATTGACCGCCCACCAGGAGCAGCAACGACAGATGATCATGCAGCGCGTGCAAGTCACGTGCAGGAACCTGAAGCAGAAGCACAAGGACAGTTCTCTGCCAAGCAACGGCCATGGTAGTAACGTGCGTAACAGTAAGGACATGCAGCACCTGCAGGAAATCGACGCCACCCTCGCACAGTTGGAGATACTCAAGACGCAAATCAACGAAAGCTACGCGTGGCGAGCGGACAATCCGGAGCTCAAAGTGTTAGACGATGCTTTGAAGTCCGCTCTGCTGCGTTTGGACCTGATCGAGCCAGGAGGCGATCAGCTCGTGCAAATTGCCAGAGAGGATGCGCTCAGCGAAGTGCGCCAGTCGATCAAACGACTCAATGAACGAAGATACATGGACAATCGTTACGCTGGGACCGAAGTTTAAACCTCTATTTCTTAATCACTACGCTTTGATGTAGGCTTTTATTTAATCGTACTATTTTAGTCTTGTTTTTAATAGCAACGAACAGCTTCATTATAATTTAAACATAGAGCAATATTTCGTTTTATAGATGTTTTACAAGTTGTATATTACCAAGTATAGCAAAAGAACACGTATAAATAGCGACATCTACTGTTAACTACCAATACTTATATTTTTAGATCCAATCGCCAATTTAATACCGATAAGAAATATTCAAAGGCGTGAATATTGTCCGCAGTTGGTTTGAAACCATCAACCATAATAACGGGCGCTCAACTAAGTGCACTTTGTAATTTGATTGTCTCGAATTATATGTCACTTATCTTATCGGTGCTGATATTTCGTAAACGCCGATTAAAAAAGTTTCGCCGATTTATAACAGTTAGATTCGATATAAATATGGGTGCACAACAAGGTAAACCACGTCGTATGAAGTCCGAACGCATGGTACAGTCGGTGCGAACGCGATTGCAAAAGTTGCGAAAGAATCGTACGGCACCTCTACCTCTTTTCACCTCTGCCTCTACGGTCAGCCTAGACAAGTGTGATAGTTTGATGGACATCTACGGTTATCAATTACAGTCACCTAGTTACTTGGATATCTACCAAAGGGGCAACCTGGAAGTGGATGAACGCCCCGAAGACTGGATACGAACATATAGAGACCTTAAAAACAAGGTGAACGAGTGTGATGGCAGTAGTAATGAAAAGCGCGCGGTAAAGCAAGAGTTGGATGCGTTTGTTCAGGGTCTCAATGAATGCGAGGTGTTAGAGTTGCGCAGTATCCTGTTGGAGAAAGCGAATCGACTTGAAGCCCTTCTAGATGAGAAGGTATCCAGCGACGGGCACGACGCCTGTGAGAAATGCAAATTGCCTCCGAAAGAAGAGAAAATCGATAGAGTGGATTGCAAACCAGAAGTATTAGACGATGTATACCGCATTCCCGAGGTATATCTACGCCAAGTGAAGACGTTTGATAAGTTCATGGAGATCTCCATGCGCCTCGACGTATTAAGGTATCGCGTGATCGAGTATTTCGGCGATGATGAACAACCAGAGTTCCATGAGATTATGAATGATATTAACGAGGCCTTGGCCATGGTGCAAGCAATCAAGGATGGCGGTGTGGTACAGGTGATTGCCACACGCGAAGAGTACGAGGATTATATCATTGCGTTCAAACAACGTTTCCTGAAACTCGTTGAGATAAATATGCGACAGGCGAAGACATCAATCTTAGGCGGTGGTATGGCACGCACAGGTCGCATTCGTCGTAGCAATAACAGCGTTACTATCAGTACTGCGGATTGAAGTGTGTATGATTCAAGATGTGTTGTTGTATTTTTTGTTTGTTTACACTGCTTTTGTATGAACATATTGGTTTATACGTTGTTTACCAAAACGTGGAATTTTGTTGATTTATCTGAGCTATGATTAAATAAAGCACAAACAAGTTGCTAATATGTAATATGAATACGTTCAGCACATTCTACCTACAACAAGTGAGTCATGTGCAATGGCAATTTTCTGATGCTCTCACAAACTTGTCTGGAATTAACGATAGAGAGTATTCTATTGTAGCAACTCTCATAAAGCGCAATGTAACGCGAACGAAACTGAGTTTTATGCTCGTTCTTCTTCCAGTTTGCTCGTCTTCTTTCCGTCTCAAGAAAAGGGCGGCGGTAGGGACGTGTGCAAAAGTAAACTTCGCCCATGAGTAGTTTCATCGTTTTTCACCGTCCCGTGCGGGATGGTCGGCGCTGCACACACTTCCACTGCCCCGGCCGCTTCCTTCGCGTTTCTCTCGGAATGTAATAAAAATTGATCGATGCGCTCACGCCGTTAGTCCGTTTCTTTCTATACCAGTAAATGCTATGAGCAATCAACGGCCCTGTGACCCGCATTAGAGGGGCGGCCGGCGTTGGTGCCGGCGCGTTGACATTTGACGTGGCGCTCGTTTTGCACCTATGATTTTCATGCAATTAGCAATTGGCTTATCAACGACGGCAATTGTCTCGGAACTGACAACCACACCGCTGCTCGTCGCCGTCGAGGTTAACGCCCGCCGCCGGCGGCGACATTCAGACTTGCAAATTATCCCTCTATCGCACTTTCAATAAGTGCCGCCGAGCAGTGCTTATTTATGCGGAGTGCTCAGACGTTCCGAAATAGGACAGCGGTTCCACATCAGCTCGGAAAATGCTCTTAATCCGCCTAGCGCACCGGCGGTGGCATCTGATTCAACTGTTGAGAAAAGGCACGTAATTTCCATTAATCGATTGATGAATGCTATCCGATGTTGAAATCGCGGCCTACACGCGTTTTCCGTGTTTTTCATGTTTGCGAACATCATAGCAGCCCGCCGAATTGCCTGTCTGTTTACTTATGTCCGGTCATAAATTTTTCTCTGCATATAAACAATACACTCAATTCGATATCCAAACAAACACGCTGGCGGCGCGGCGCAAGCAAACATCAGACCTTCGTGTTATACTGTGCCTGCGAAAAACGCCTCATCGAGAAAGCGCGCCCCACATTGAATATGGTGATGTGTCAGAATTAGGGGCGGCGGAAAGGCATCGCCCGCCGTGCGCGCCCGACATTTGTGACCGGGTTCGATTCAGCGTCCTGTAATAAGTTTGCCGCTATAATTATATCATCCGACGTTTGCACATACCGAATGCTAGCCGCGCCGCCACCGCGTCCTCCGCACGGCATTCTCTAAGTATCGATGTACGGGGCTGCGCATCCGCGCTCCATTTACTAATTATATTCGAATTGTATGCCATACGCGGACGATCCGCAAGAGCGCATAGTCCGAACATAATACTAATAGCAATTGACTGCTTCACCAATTAGTCATGCACGGCTTTCGATGGCGCTCTATTGATATTTGTTACTTTACATTCTAGCGAAACGCACGTATTTGCATCCCGTGTTCGGGTGGGCGAAGTTTGCCTGAAAATTATTGTTTGTCCAAGCTACAATAGCGCTGATATTAATGGACTCTCCTGCGTACATGTTGCGAACAACAACAGGCGCATACCACAACATGTTCGGGCTATGATTTTGAGCCGCCGCCGCCGCCGCTGCCAAAAGTGTATCATACAGGGAAATCAACACAATCAACATCTGCTCGTTAGCCGCGTCAGCCGCCAGTGCGGATCGAATTAAGGGGTTAAATTTTAGAATTGCACACTGTGCAGACGCAAAGTGCAGGATGAACTATTATCGAACGTAATTAACTAATGGATGCTCGAAACATGCTATTCTAAAAACGTTGCTTTCTTTTATGTGCTCGCCCGTCATTTGCTCACCATCATAATTTAATTAAACGCTCTCGTGTTGCGTATCGCCGAGCGAGCACTGAACTTTACTTGACACACGAACGTCTACGAAGAAAATACCACGCGCGTAGTTTTCCTCTGAAAACCAATAAACTGCATATTGAAGTTTACCGCGCGACAGCGGCTTGAATTGTTTATGACGGCGGTGTATGAAGGGCCGAGAATAAGTTTAAGTTCAAATCCGTCACCCGGTTGGAATTGACGGATATTCCGGAAAGTGGATTTCTTACGTCGGTCGGTCGCAGACGCTGTCATCCTGTATGTCGACGGCGCGTAGGCTCGCACGTTGTATCGATTATGCTCTCCACTCCACGGAAATTATGACGGACGGCCTCATCTATCAAATAATTAGTTCGGACATATCGAAAATTTAACTTTCCCAACTTCGCCGAAGCGGCGCACACGTCTATTTCAGGGGCATCTGCGTTCGACCTGCCTGCCGCCCACACCTCACACCTTTTGCATTTGTTTCGCCGAATCTGTACGCACTAATCTCGATGCATCATGCAGTATGATCCATAATTGGACAAAACTGAGTGCTAAAAGCTAGACGAACTTTATATGAAATTGTGTGGAACGTCTATAGTTATATAATCGTACAATAACCGTTTGCAACCGTTTTTAATATGTAGGTACTCAACATACTTTTTAAGTAGCAGACAATACCTTTTGTTTATAAGAGTTTGAACACTGGCGTAATCAATTTTTGCTAATATTCGTATAAGTTATTTTTGTAGCAATTTTTAATATGCAACGCTACGTAAACGTTGATGTAGAAAAAACAGTGCTTTGTAGTGTCCATCAAAGTACGGATTGTGCGAAGAGGATGTTAACTCTTTGAACTTTAAACTTAAAATGTTTCTTTCACATTTCTCAAAGAGCTAGTTCAACACAATTTTGAGTCCAGTTAGTAACCGTCGATGATTGTTAGTAACTGAATGCTTTTCTCAAAAGAAGTGCCGATAAATAGGTTCAACAGCAAAGAATTATTTTAGGTACATGCCCAAAGCAATAATTCTCACATTAAGTCAATCTTCAATTTTGAGTTAAGTACAATTGTAAAACGTCCCCTTTGAGTTCATCCAAAAGTAGTCACTATAAATAATCCTCTTCTTACCTATTCTTCATGCCTAATTGTTAGTTCTATCAGAAATTATTTTTACGTAGATTTAGTTAGAGTTAGATGGCAGCAATTTTCTGTGATCAAAAATCGTAGTTGTCGAAAAAACGTAAATCGTGATTGCGCGTACACGACGCAGATAATAAGATTATCGTTATTACATTATTTCGTAATCAAATTCATCTGTTTTTGGTCGAGGATGTGCGTTTTGCGAAATTGTTTGCGCGTTGAGATTTCGACCTGATGCGGGCATGAGAGCGAAAACAAAGTGAACATACGCGGAAAAAAGAACATAAAGAGTGTGTGTTCCGCAAATACATACCTACCTAATATATATCATACAATATATAAAAGGAAAATAAACTTCCCGATGTAGATCAACATGGACTTGCGCCACTCCACTCCCATGCAAAGTTAGGGCCGCCACGCGGCGAGACATTGTGTGGCCCGCGGTGGCAATGCGACCACCCTGATCGGAAGCCGAACAAAGTTCCTGCTCCGGCACGTAGGATGGTGGAAAAAGTTTTATTTGCGAATTCGGCGTGCCCGACCCGACTATCGGCGTCGTCCCGCCGTCGAGCGTCGCACGTATAATCCCACACGAAATAATACTCGTAAATCCTCGTAAAAGTCAACCTGCAAGTTGTCCTCTGTCCTCCGCGCGCTGTTTGCGCCCCTCGGGCGTCCCACGTCGGCGAATGTCGAATGGAAGTCAAACAGTGGCTTCGCGACACAGAAAACGCTTTAATTATTGATACGACTTCTCGTACCTCTGTTTAGGCGATTAAATTTTTGCATATATTTTCGCCGCCGCGCAAGCGTCGTGTATTGTCACCAGTTCCAAATCCTGGAGGTGATTGTAAATGTTGCCGCATTATGATAATCGAGGGACGACTGGTACGATTCAACACCGCCAGTACTATCAACCTTTTACGTCGTTTGTGCGTGCTTATAACACACAACTTATGTGCGGTGCGGGACTATGACTGCACTTTAACCCCATTTCCCAATTCCGCTAGTGGTACTCACCTACTTTTTTTGTGCCAGGTTTACAATTCTTGCGTAAAGAAGTTGGTGTTTGTGTAAAGCCGTACAATTTGGAATTTCGTCGCTGCGATACGTCCCCTATACCCGAGCGCACGTGGAAGTGATGAAAAGTCTGGGTACCTACTGGAAAAACGAAATAGTATCGTTCGTTGAGTCGCTAGGTGCGCCATCAAAGCAGCAGCCAGTGCAGCACAGCGCTCGCAATAAACATCCGCCCGGGAGGACGCATTTTGTACATTCTATTCGTTTCCCCAGTTCGCCTTATTTATGCCCACCGCTTGTTGTTCATCCGTATAACCTGCGCCCGATTCCGTAGCGCAATAACTTGTGCACGGCGGCGTCGGCAGCAAGAGAGCGAATCGTTGCGCGTCGACCTTGACCTTTTTCGTTTTGCCCCGCCGTAGATTTTTGTTACTTTACTTCGTTGTGGCAACCAAACCGGCGACAATTATGATTGAGGAATCATATCGATAAGTCACACACGAGTGCCGCGCAATAAAAGCCAAGCGACAGGCACAAACAATGATTAATGTTTTCAATTTCTGGCCGGCGGATATTTATTTAAGATCGTTGTTATAAATATAATGTTGATCCAGGAATATTGTTCAGGTATTTACCTTCGTAATTCATATCAGAGCATGCATGACTATACTTGGTATTAATTTGACTTGAGTAGTCTGAATAAGATTCAGAGAATCGTAAAGTTAAATGACATTTATGATATTTTCTAGTGATGTTTCAAGTAAAGCAGGCATGAATAATGAAATTTCAAGTAATATTTATTCTTTGTTGTTGTTGTTTTTGTTGTTGTTCTTAGTTCTTGAGTTTTCTTCATGCCAATTCACTCCGCATGGCACACAATTAAATCACAAAATGTTTAAATTTTTGCATTTTCACAAAGGAAGGAAGTTAACGGAAACCATGTGACGAATCCTTACTTTTTGCGCTCCCAAATTTTGGAATTGGACTAGTTTTTGTCTAGCGCGGTTCAGATTGGCGTGGTATTTGCGCGCTGCAGACACACTCATTGTTGGCATGCAATTCAATTGAACTTGAAATACGGAACGCGAGTAAGAAAGTCGTTTTGCGCCCCGCATTGTGGCGCAGGATGTATGCCCGGAATCCTGCGGAGCGGAACTGCATTGTTCTGTCGGCGGCGCGATGCGAAGCACGCCGGTTCCCCGTGCGCAATGCAAAACGATCGAAAAGTTGACGAAGCTGCAAACAATAGGTCAATGATTATCGGTACCCCAAACTTCTATCATCGATCCCATTCGATGGCACTTTCATCGAATCTTAAGAATCTCAAGAACTGCTTTCTGATTTCACGTGACTGTCATCACGAACCAAATTCCCAACTGATAATTTTTATAATCAGTAGAAATTATTTGATTAGGTTAGGTTATGTTATGTTATGTTAGGTTATGTTAGGTTAGGTTAGGTTAAGTTAGATTAAGTTAGGTTAGGTTAGGCTGATTGATATTTGGAATGCATCCAATTTTATTATGTAGTAAATATTTAAGTCCTTCCTGATTTTTTAATCCAATACAATACCAAAAGAACTTAAATAAATAAATTCTTACAAAGTCACCACTCAGAACTACTGGGCGTCCAGTAGATACACTATAAATACTTACTGAGTTACTTTAAGTTACAAACTTGTCTTTCCCTGGTATAATGCAGTGTAATATGCTATAAAAGTTATCCTCAATTTGAAGCATCCAGTTTCGAATAGCTGGTTCAATATTGTCAAGCGTATAACGAGCAAAAGTAAGCGCATAAAAGTCATCCGACATTTCAAAGACCGGCTTGCGACGCCCCTCACTTCGCAAGGAATGACGAGGGACGACGCAAACGGCCTTCAAAGTTGGACGCAGAAGAAACACGCGAAAACCAAGCGCAGACAACAAGGACAGTGGCCTGCTTCGCTTAGCGACACTAAATATCTAATGACTGATTTGGCGATCTGGTGCTAGTCCTGACGACGCTACCCGGACCAGTTTTCCACCCAGCGCACAATTGGACGCGACGCTGGGTTGACACGCTGCACGCACGTTGCGCACACATTCTACATACACATACACATGGCGTACACATCCTTTCAGAAGCGCACAAAAAATTACATTTTCCAGCCAAGGAGGTTTAGTTCGGGACGTGGCACTTTGCCGAGTGTTAGCATTACCATTGACAGACCGAAACGTAATTCCCCTCGAAATGGAACGTGCGCTACCAGTGGCGGATTATGCTTCAGTGGGGCCCTAGGCGCAAATCAAGTTTGGGGCCCCTAAATCCGAAAATTTTCAAAAACGGTTATTAGCCCAGTAAAATTAATAGTTTTAGCGTACGGGCGCCGCAAAGTCTACTTCAACATTCGTTTGTGCCAAAAACTCATTTCCACACCACCATGAGGTAGAGTACGTGGCGCGTTTTATCGTGGTATCCCCAGTAGGCCTAATCCACACGCACTATTCCAAAATTTAATGGATTATCTTCCGATTCGCTCTTCGCGATGGACCAGGTGTTGTGCGTTAATTGTTTTCAGGACCGATCGAAATATCACAGGTAAAATTTTCTGCCATACTATCCGCGATGGGATTATCGTTTTCAATGCTATCTTGGTTCTCGAGTTCATCGTACGTGTGCTCAAAAACGGTAATCGTATTTAAATACAAATTACTAATTTACTTTTCTAGCCTTCTCTTGGGCAAAGATTTCAATAATTTTGTCGTACTCTAGTTTTTTAAAAATATCATTTTCTATGAACATTAATGCGAAGTCATTTAAGTGCTCTTGTGAAAGACTATTGCGCAGATAGTTTTTGACTCGTTTTAAAACTGAAAATGTCCTTTCTCCACTTGCATTAGAAACGGGCAAGGTCAAAAAAATTTGCAGTATTGTGTGTATATTTGGAAAAGTTGATTTTAGACCATTACTTAATGTTGCATACATTTCATGTGGATCTCTAATATTTTCTTCTTGTATATATTTTAGAAAATTAGTTAACTCATCAGTGAAATATTCTGGCTCAATATCTTTTCATACTTAGACAATAAACGCTCTACACAATTATTAGTCTCAACACGGCTTAATTTTAAATCAAAGAAAATTTTAAAATCGTTAAGAACATTGATATAGACATCGCCCCTTCGAGTAATTTCTGATGTTAATACATCACATACAATATAAAAATTTCCTGACAAAAATGCTGTATCATTTTTGTTCGTTTCATCATATGGATATTTGCGTTTTCTTTGTCTCATCTCTTTATAAGAATGATGAGCTGTTAGGGATTTAGCCTCCTCTTCAACAGTTTCGAAATTATTTCTGACCACTGTTATAAATTCGTTTAATGATTTTAATAAACTAACACTATTAAGAATATTTGTCTTTGGTTCCTGTAAGTATTTGCTGGTAATTTCGATTCTCTGTAGGAGTTTGTTCCAGAAAATTGTTAACAGTGCCGTCTCAAATTGATCGAACTCTTTTGAAGTCTGTTTTTTTTTAATCCAACTACCACCCCAAAAATCTAGATAAAAATTGTAGGAGGATAAACGTTGGTACAACGTGTTCCGCAGATGTAAAAAATGATAGAAAGACGAATTAATTAATATTCCAAAAAAGAGAGTTACCCGCTATTTTACAACCTCTATGGAATATTCCTCAACTCATCTCCTCCACAGATGTTCGAAATTTAAAAAAATTGGCAAAATACTACTCGCATTATAGCTACAACTTTCTAACGCAATATTCAAGAAAAGGTCACAAAAATTCGTGGCAGAAAACATCCAAATTTTATTTTAAACAGTTTGAGATAAAAAGTTTTAAGTCAGCTATATATCCGTGACGGTTGCTTTGCGGACACGTGTGAAATGCCGTTTTGGGCGCCAAGTGAAAACCGATACGCTATTCATAAAGGCTGAGGTCAAAACCAACTGATGAAGTATTTGTGGAATTACTATGTCTATATGGGACATATAAGTGCCAAGGGCCCCTCAGGCAGCCGGGGCCCCCCAGGCAGCCGGGGCCCTAGGCGCGCGCCTAGTGCGCCTAGGCCGTAATCCGCCACTGTGCGCTACATTTCAAGTGCTTCACGTGCGAGTTACACGATGAACGTTTATTTCTTCATTTGTAGAATAGTTACCGAATTGACATCTTCTGTATATACCTACAAACGCGTCAGTGTAGGTATGTATAGATGGAAATCGTTAGGACTAAAAATAGTCACGTATATATTGTGTTAGTGTATTGATTCCGCTTATCCTAATGAGAAGTATTTTGATCAGTGAGTCCGAGTCGCGCGTGTGTTTCGAACAATCGAAAGTTTTACGATTAGTCCTGCTACGGCCCGCAATTCAACAGTGGCCAGTTCAAATGCGTATCGATTTAGGGAGGTCGCGGCCCCGAGTCTCAACAGTCACCCGCCAAATGAAGCATTCGGACGCGAAGCAAATGATGAATGGTGAGCTCTTTACATGCATCAATACGCCGCATCGAGTTTATTTTGCAACCACCGCGTGAAGACGCACCCGCCGTGGTTAATGCAAAATCAATGCATCTTGCGGCACATTGGTACATGATTTTTGGTCAGTAAGGGCATGATACCACGAGGGTTCTATTAGCTTGCGTTGTAAATTGATCAGCACGGACGAGCGGTGACATCGCGTCGATGCCGCCCAAGAAAATAACAAAAAAAAAGGGCCGCGCGTGAAACGAGCGTGGACGGGCGCAAAATCACAACGTCAACCGAATACATTATCGGAGGAGAGCGAATGTGGACATTCAGCGTGCGTGGCACATGCACGAGGCTGGAATCTGCATCATGAATATTCATCCTTCATTATGATCTTCACTCCAAACGGGCGCGCTTTCGACACCGTAACACTGATTTTACATTGCCGCCAACAACGCAGTTTGCAAACATGCGTTTCTGGTCGCGATATGCGATTTGGGGGTTGAAATGCGTCCGTTCGATACTTGATACGTTATAGGAACAAATTGACTGACGCATGGTTTTAATTAAAAACATGTTATTACTCGCTACGCTTATCAACCAGCACTTAAGTGCGTTCGTAAAAAATAATCGCAGCAATTGTATAATTTTGATGCGTTTCATACTTTGTGCTTTTTACATTTGTCTCCTCCTGCCTTATCGCGCGGTCTAAATATCTAATATCAGAAAGGTGAATCACATATCACATATTTATTGTTTTAAATATTATTGGCGGCAATATAAACATGGCGAAAATTAAAGCGATCCTTTGAGCTTTTTTGGGTTAAGACCATCAATGTCGATCGGTCGAAAATCAAAATTTCAATTTCGTTAGTCGATGTTCACAAATCCATCTGATCTGACCTCGCGGTGAGCTTTGGGGCGCATTATTTTTACCCGTACCCACTTACCGAACTTCGGCGCCAACACATTTTTACTTTTACGTTTGTCTCTCGAGGGTGGCGCGTACCGTGCGCGTATCAATCCATAACATTTCGTACGTACCGCGCTCCAAGTGTGCAGCTGAATGTTTGACCTCCGCAATGCGCCCTATGGCATGTGTGTGTGTGTGTGTACGAATATAAATGTGTTTCAGATCTAAATAAATAATTTGAGTGGTTTGCGGCGTGGGCGAATACTCACCCGATCACACAGGTATGGTAGTATTAATTTTATAGCGTTTTCATGTTTGTTATTTTAAATCATCAAGTATGTACATATGTTTGCGGCGAAAAAATAAACAACAACTCACTGGTAATTTATTGGCGTCTAATACCTACAAATAATTGCCATCCACATTAAATTCCAGTCGGTCTCCTCTCCTCGAACATCTGTAGAATGACTCGAAACTCTTCCTCGATCGCATGCAACTCGCCAGCGCCATTTTCGATCCGTTGTATCAGCTGAACACAGCGCACATTCAATGCATCCTTCGCTACAGCCGCTTCTCGAAATTCTTTCAATAATTGAAGGCAAGTTTCTAATTGCAAAATGGCGTGTTGTGGAATATTGTGATCATTTACTGTTGGACCATTGATGAGTCTAATATCCTTTAAACATGCCGCAAGTTCACTCTCCAATTGTTCACACGATGACTTGTCCAGTCCATCTCCGCTGATAGTCAACTGGTGACAATTTCTCACAATTGCAGTTCCAATTGTATTGACAGATTCCCAAATTGGGGATTCCTGCATTGTCACCGTCGATTGATGTGTTGTAGTCTGTTCACTGCTTCCAAAGCCACTTAAATAAGCTGGATTAAGTCCTTCAAAACGATGGATTGATACTATATCGTCGACCTCGTCACATTGCGGGGCTGATGGTGCCGTATCGTTAACCGGTGAAGGTGGTGTTGTTATAATCGGCATCAGCGGTGTATGAAGTCTTAATGGGGGCTGCCTAGGAGTTGCTGGTTCAGTACGTATTTCTGATGTTACTTGACTACCTTTACAACAACAATAACAACAGCAGCAAAAGTAACAGCAGCCGAGCAATATATTTATAACACAATTTCCACTCTCAGACATTTTCACTGTATTTTAAATAATTTACTCCTCGAACGTTCTACTGGCGTTAACGCGCATAGTCTGAGATTATTCGGCATTATAATAGCATCGATAAGAGTGTTTATCGGATCGGCCGATAACACTTCATTATCAGCTCTCAATAACAGCATACCATATGTGGATAATTCATCACAGATTCCAGTCTTTTCTCTCGCCGGCAGTATAGGATCATCTCAAACAATCATAGATTGTGAATCCTCTGCACATACTGTATATACTTCATATGTTATTATACTTCTAATTTTATATATGATATTTGGAAAACATTTCATTTTATGAATTTTCCAGTTGCTTCTCGTGATGATCCACACAATATACGTTATGAACACCAAAAGAAAACTAAAGATACATGTAAACCAATTTTCCATTCTAACTTTTTTTTAAAAGTGGATTAATTAATAAACTTTGAAATCTACACAATTATATTGTGATTTGTTTGGGATGAAGACGTAAAGCCGTTTAATGCGAACACTTGGAATTGAAAAGTGTTATAATAGCTATAATGGTGCCATGGTGCATTTGCACAAATAAAAAAAGAATTTCACAGCATCAATCAGAGAAAGGAATTATGAAAATAACAATTATTACTTACTTCCGCTGCTCGCGTTCTTTGCGTTGCAACTTTTTCTTCTTAAATGCCTTCTTGACGCGCAACAATAAAAATGCCGCCCTGTCGATCGTCAGCGTGCTGTATTGTTTCTTCTCTTCCATTGCCACATCAAACTTTGCGTTGCCCGCTCATACCATATTCACTATGTTGTAGGCCAGAGAAGGGCATGTTAACAACTGCATTAGGGTTTTTATGAATTTTGTTCTGATTTAATATAATTTATTCTTTTGGCAATACTATTTTAATATGAATCTTCAAAATGCGGCCAACTTCAAAATCTTGAAATGCGGGTTTGATCTTAATAGAAAACGAACACAAGAGCAATTGCAGGCGCTTAGTAAAAGAATTCGATCTGTTTTCAGACGTTAATTGTCTGCAAGCCTAATGTGTTTCAATTTTCGCTGGGTTCCTGGGTAGCGAGCGCGTGCAAGTCGGGCGCTGTAAGGCGTTAATTTATGTCGTCGATTGTGCCGCGCCGTCGGAGCGTCGGGAGCGTATTTCCTCTGCTTCCGCCCGCGCGGCTCCTACAGGATAAGCGCGCCGCGCCAACAATGCTGCCGCACGCATGCCGCTGATGCCGCGAACGCAAAGGCTGAAATGCGCCGCCTTCAGACGGGCAAACGACGAGTTTGACGCTTGTTAAGAACTCGCATTGGCTCCTTCGCACAACAAAAACTCGAGGTAGGAAGTTTTTGAATTTGTCCTGCCATCGGCCGGCGAAATTTGATTGAATATTATATAAACCGGCAGGTAAAGTATACACATTTGCGCTAAAATAAATACAAAAATTGTATTTACAAAAAGTAACGATGTTTTTGTTTTCTTTTGCTTGGACAAAACTCTTGGCGTTTTTTTTTTCTCGAACCAGCTATAGTATCTAGCATGTTTTCAATTAGCATCTCGACGAAAATTCGTTTTCTTTTGGGACGTTCCTCCGCGCTAGGGGGCGGCGCGGCTTTAGTTCTCGTCTAGAAAATACCGCACGGCTCGAGGCGGCGCGCCATGGCAAATGTAAGCAAGCGCACACACCCATCCACACACGTACAGATACACTCGCACGCACGGTTTGCACGTTACGTAATCTACGTTGCGAATTGGTTATTCACCATGCGGCGGGCGCTCGCGATGGTCTCGGTCTCGCTACCGCCGCCCCCCGAGTTATACATCACCAGGCGGCGCGTCGCAGCCATGTGGGAAATGCGAACGTGCGAAGCGCGAAAAAATCGTTGCGAATTTCGGGCGCGCGCGTGCACACGCCGCGTCGCGCGAAATGCGGAATAAATTTACTTATGCAAATGCGCGTATTGGCTGCGGAACGCGCAACGAGATCAAACGTACCGTGCGTCTGTGCGTATTACGCGCGGAAGGACTTATTCCCCGTGATTTTGTTAAGCTTTCGAATAAAAAATGCGCGTACCTGTTATAAATGCAGCAAATTATTTTAGAACCAAGCCACAAAAAACTATTTTCACTTCAATCCGGATTTATAAAATTCAAATAAAGCCCAATAAAATTAAAATGTAAACAAAGGTATGCAGATCTCAATGCGGCTATGCATTTTTGACATCAAAATTGAATTGCAAAAACTTTGTTGTGGCTTGTCTTGTATGTGTATGCCCTTCTCGGCCGACAACTTACGAAACTTCCCGTCGAGTTTGATTACGTAAATTGTCGAAATGCGTGCGTAATTATGACACGTACTTGCGTATTATTTATAAAGTGGCGTTGTTGTAGAATTTTCTTAATTTACGATCGCGCCACGTTCGTTTGCACGTGCCGGGTGCTCGCGTATGCGAAGGGCAGGCTGAACGTTGCGGGCGCTTCGCCGTTACCTCGCAAACTAACTGGCGGTGGTGGGCAGGCGCCGCAGGAAAGCTGCCGGAGGCGGCTAGTGGCGCGGCATCGAACGGCGCATCGGTGCGCCCTGTCGGCGAAGCCCGCGCAAGAAGCGCGCATTTCTGGCTGCCCTGCAAGTTTGTAAATTCAAAATTGTTATCGTTTTTACCAGAATACTAATTTTACAATTCTGTATGTTCACGTCTGTATGCGTTATTTCGTATGTTCAAACTCGTGACTAACATGTACAAAATTGTTTTATTCTCACAAATAATGCAAATACGTATGTGATTTTTGTTTCTTTCTCGTGGGTGTTAGACCCACATACTTTTGCAAGTATTTAATTATTATTAGTACTTTAGAGCGTTGATTGTGAAGGAGAATTATTGTAAAAAACAAACTTGATGCTGAAATATTCAATTTTTGTACAATTAATAACTTATATTACTAATATTTTTTACATTTTTGGGTTTACCCTTTCCCCTTTGTTGCATTATTACCTGACGCAAATCGAAAAATAGAAAATATATTTTTCATAAAATTATTAACGGAACAAAATATCAACTGAATAATAACATTCTTCCGATAGCATCAACTTTGATTACTATAATTTAATAACACATTTATAAGACATGTTTACCATGTATTATTAAAAGTTAAATTAAATGAAAAACATTTTGAAAAATGTAATATTAATATAATAATACCACGAAGGACTGAAATGATATGGGCGTTGTGCATTTCCAATTTCATCTGCTACAATGGAAATACCTACGCAATGGAAGTCAATGTCAATGCCAAAGAAAAATATTTATCAATCCGCATTTAATCAGATGTAACTTATTTAATTGAAATTATAACTATTTGGTTATAAAACACAATGAATAGCATATATTTGAAAATATAAATTATTTATTATTGGAGAATATTATCTGATTCATTACAAAAATTCATTACCGCGAAAATAATTGCACTGTTTTGAAATCGTGAAAAACAAGATTATTGTCAGTAAAGGATGAGAATTAATATTAAAAATAGCTAGAGATTCTAGATTTATGGCTTCTGAATAACTGTTTGTTTCAGTTTAAACTTTCGTAGAAATTATAATTGTGCAATTGCATCCACAAACAGAAATACTAGAACTGCATATTCCCGCACAATTATTTGGAAAATTAATTCATAAGCGTGCGTGACATTTACCTATATAGAATTATTTTTTATAATGAAATGTTTTTTTTTTAATTCTACTACAAGATGGATTCTTCTATGCATACAAATTTTCAATTTATTTTATTTTACTACTAAAGAAATGAAATATTTCAATTTGCAAATAACGACATCCTACTATATCCAAGGTACAATAGCAAATTGATAATGTAGTTCATTCAACAAATAATCAATAGGGTTTCAGCGCAATTTTTATTTCCACATATGAAGAAGATGATATATAGATGGTTCAAAGAGAAAAATATCTAATTACTCTTGAGAGTTCATATTTTAAATCATATCATAGCCAAGAAATAAATGAAAATTTTAATATGAAAATACATATAAAATTTCAGATAAATTATCTATATGTGAGAACCACTATTTTCTGGTTAAATGTAAACTCACCTTCTTTGATATTTTCAACTCTTTCTCAACATTAGGTACGCCTAATTTCAACATGGATACCTATATCTTTGTGGCCATATGATTACAGCCAGTTACACGGTTAAAAAATATATAAACTTATGTAAACGTATAAATTTCACACCGCGAAGCGAAACAAGCAAAATAATAGTTGAAAATATATTTGGCCAATATCACTCAAATTCTACGATATTTCCAGAATTTTTAATACACAAGTTTTAAGACACGCGTCTCGTCGTTCGTCTCTTTTTTTCGATGTTTCTACAAGTTCATTTTGTTGTTCAGAGCTGTTCCATATTTTTTTTCTTTAATGTGCATGACAGGGTTTTTCTTATATACCTATATTGAATTTTTCATAATTTACAACATTACGCGCATGATTTATGATTATTTATTTAATATTTTTGTAATACCTCTAGAAATATGAACTTTGCTTTTAATTTTTAAACACTAGCATTAAATCAAACCAAGCTTACTAAATACAAAACATATTGTTACATTGCTGTTGGAAATTTATCCCTAAAGTTGTCCCGAAAACTTATCAGTCATTTTTGTCGTCGTGAACTCAATATTGTTAGTTATTTAGAAGTTGATATATTGAAGTATGTGGAAATTACAATATGTTCTTTGTTATTCTGACGAACGCATTGTTTTGCAGTCAGTTTGTAAATAGACTTTCAGCATGGTGTATCATAACTATCACACTTGAACTGCTTTGCAATGCAACAATAATGCACGTGTAATAAATAATACATTTTGATATATAAATTTTAAGTGATCGAATTACATTTTGTTTGAGTTAAACATGTTTCGTGTCGAGGAAACTAAAACGGGAAAACGGGAGCAAATATAAAATTTGAATAACTATAATATCAACTATGGATAACGTATTCTACAAAGAAAATAAATATAATAAATAATAATACACATTTATAGACTTTTAGAAAAATATGTGTGAGACAAATTTCTAACAGTAATTGTGACAGGTTATTTTTATGCCAACAAGAAATGCATGTAAGTATTTGGTTTGAATTTAAATTTGCCGCGTCTGAAGCTGGCCCGACCGGAAAAGGTGTAACCATTCGTGTTTTCGGTGAGCGCCAAGCTGACAATCGAAGTCGCCGACTGCCTCCGCTGCGCTGCCTCGGTCGCTCGCTCTCTCGTGTAACGCAGTCCCGTCTGTCAACATGGCGAAAAAGAAATTGGACGAAAAAGCGGATCATAGTGATATTGTGCGCAATGAGGATGGTTCTTCCAACGAGGAGGAACCCAACTTCAGCGATCCGGAAGGATATGTCGATGATGTCAGCGATGAAGGTATGTGGCCACTTTTCCGGTAGCATCTCATGCGGTTATTTTCCGCGGCATGTTACTTTAACCCACTAAGATACCTCGGCCCCAGCTAGCGACGATCCAACGAAAATTCCTTTCTTTCCCCTCATAGACTCGTATTACGCTGATTGAAAACGTCAGTGTTTTCTTACCAAACAAAATCATTCCATGAGCATTTGTTAGGTTAGCTCAGCTTATGTTTGTGGCAATTCTCAGAGTTACTTGGCGAGCTGCTGCGTCAGAAGCCTCAGGAAACCGATGGCGTTGAAAGCGTCATTGTCGTCGACGGCGTACCAGTTGTCGGACCTGATCGTCTCGAAAAACTCAAATCGGTGGTGAACAAACTCTTCACCAAGTTTGGCCACATTGTGAATGAATATTATCCAGTGAATGAGAAGGGATTTACTAAAGGCTACATTTTTCTTGAGTACACTTCTCCAGTGCAGGCTGCAGAGGCTGTCAAGCACACCAACAATCATAAACTTGACAAGACACATACATTTTTGGTGAACTTGTTCACTGACTTCAGCAAGTATGAGAAGATCTCAGACAAGTGGGAGCCTCCAGAACCACAACCATATGAGGGACAAGGTGATATGCATTACTATATGTTGGAGCCAGATGCGTACGATCAGTTTTGTGTTGTCAACGGGCCCGGGCGTTCGGTGCAGATTTGGCAGAACACTCAACCTGATCCCACTTGCATCCAGGATCGTCAGGTTCGTTGGTATCATTTGTGGTTTCACATGGTCTTGATGAGTTGGTTTATGATTTCAGACGTGGACGTGGAGTTACGTGAAGTGGTCGCCGTTGGGTACTTACTTAGCGACATTCCACCAGCTGGGCATTGCGTTGTGGGCTGGACCCAATTTTACGCAGTACAAGCGCTTTTCGCACAATTCAGTGCAGTTTATTGACTTCTCACCGTGCGAAAAGTACCTTGTTACGTACTCGCCCCAGATTGACACCGATAATCCCGATCAGAAGCGTATTATTATCTGGGACATCAGGTAGGACCACTGCTCTACTTTAAAAGTCATGCATCCCTGAATTTTTACCCGGCATTTGTCTTAAAAATTGTCGAGTTATACGCTCAGGGCAAAGCAATATTAGTTTAAGCGGTGTTCACAGCTTGTTTACATTTTGAACTAGCGAAGACCGCATTTTCTGGACATTATTTTTCACTAATAAAATATGCGAATGTTATAAATAACATAATTTTTTATCTAGGACTGGCTTGGAAAAGCGTTCGTTTGATCCGGAAGGGCCCTCCGCTTGGCCGATTTTCCGTTGGTCGCAGGATGATAAGTACTTTGCGCGCATCGGCACAGATGTGCTGTCCGTGTACGAGACGTCTTCCTTCTACCTGCTGGACAAGAAGTCAATCAAGATACCCGGCATACGCGATTTTAGCTGGTCTCCCACCGATAATGTAATTGCTTACTGGGTGGCCGAAGATAAGGACGTACCTGCACGCGTCATTCTTCTTGAGATTCCCAACCGCGCGGAGATACGCAGCAAAAATCTGTTTAGCGTTGCTGACTGTAAGATTCATTGGCAGAAGAGCGGTGACTACCTCTGCGTGAAAGTCGACCGGTATGCCAAGGTGCGCAAAGAGAAGAGCGAATACAAGTACTCCGGCATGTCCTACAACTTCGAGATCTTCCATATGCGTGAAAAACAGATTCCGGTTGATAGCGTCGAGTGTAAGGAGCCCATTCAGGCGTTCGCTTGGGAGCCGGTCGGCTCCAAATTTGCTTACATTCACGGCGAAAGTCCGAACATCTGCGTCAGCTTCTGGGGCATTCGCGTTGGTCTTGCTCCGGTGCAGTTGAAGAAGTTCGAGAAACGTGCATGCAACCATCTGTTCTGGTGCCCCAACGGCCAGTATATTGTTTTGGCCGGCGTGGGCAGCAGCGGAGGAGGATCTCTTGAGTTCGTAGATACGAAAGAGTTCTTGGTGATGAATACGACCGACCATTATCAAATGTCGGACGTCGAATGGGATCCGACTGGTAGGTACGTGGTGACCGGTGTTTCAGTGTGGAAGACTAAAGTGGACACCGGGTACTGGATCTGGTCCTTCCAGGGCAAGATCCTAAAGCGTATCAATCAGGAGAAGTTTGCGCAGCTACTGTGGCGCCCGCGCCCCAAGACGCTGCTCACCGAAGCAATGCAGAAGGAAATCAAGAAGTCGCTGAAGAAGTATTACCCTCAATTTGAGAGCAAAGACCGCATGCGACAAAGCAGAGCTAGCAAGGAACTTATCGAAAAGCGCGCGGCGCTCATGGAGAAGTTCTCGCAGTACAGGGAAAAGAGGGTCAGGGAATACAATGAACACAAACCTAGGCGTTTGGCACTTAGGAACAGTACGTATTGAAATATTTGTTGTATATTACAAGTCCTGATTTTTTGCTCAATAAATTATAAATGTTTATATGAGTTATACGCTCAGGGCAAAGTAAATTCAGTGTGATGGAATACATTACTTTAGTCTTTAAGAATTTGTTTCTGTAAGACTTCCATCACATTGTACAAGTTAATGCATGCATAGCTTCAATTCAGTCTCAATATTGCTCTTTTTTTCTTGCAGATGTTGATACAGACGAGTTGGACGCAGACACAGAAAATGTTGAAGAAGAAATTGTGGAATTCTTTATCAAGGAGGAAATTACGATGCTTGACTAGTCCGCTGTCTGGGTCCACGTTCTCTTGTAATTGGAAGTTCATCGTCAACAAGTTCCAATTGTAACGCGCAGCCTTTTCGACAAGTGTGCTCTTCGACTATTTGACCATATTCTTTAATCAAGGCCTTTTTTCAATATTTTATTAGGTACATTTATAATTTGTCTTCAATTAAAGTTCAAGTTTCAGTTTTTTCTTTTCGGTTAAGCATGTATTATTATATTTGTATACTTGTTGTAAGGCGTCTCAAGCTTGGAAATAAATATTTCTTTAGCATCACATTAGGTGAATATCTTTTCATTTAATAATAAGTAAGGTCCTGTGATCCTGCCATCAGAGCATCAGGGCGAAACATGGAAAAAACCATTGAGCTCTTTTGAACTCTTGCCACTTTACATGTGTCCGTACATCATCAGTAAGAAGTTGCTGCAAAAAAACGATCTATAGAATTAATAATCAAAATTAATAAAGTGATTGATACTGTTCCATCAGAACAATGAAAAGTTGTAGAGCAATAATCATTTAGAGCATGGGAGAATGAGCATGTTTTTCTGTAGAATTTGGATATCAGTATTTTGATGTTGCAAAGATCTGCGTGAAGTGATAAATTCATGGGTTCCACTTGTTCAGAAGTAATTAATGTACCATGTGATCATATTTGTTGCCGATACGAGCGATGAAATATGTTCCCGTGCTACTTATTTAAGCACAAATAGGTAAAGTATAATAGTTCATTCCGTACGTTTCAAATCGGGCGAAACTACGGGTACAGTTCTGTCACCGCGTGCTGATGTTTACTCGAGTACTTCCGACAAATGACGATCAGTAACGAACCAACCCGATAGCGTTGTATTTTACTTACATGCCTAAAATGCCTAAAAAGGAATTAACTCAGTTTTAGGAATCCCGTAAGTACCTGCAATGAATTAACGAAGAAATATGCGAATTATCGATGTTGTCGTAAATTGCAAAAACAGGGTTTGTGTGCATTGGGTGCCGAAGTATATAGATCAGTGGCAACAAATCTGCTCAATCCGAGGGTTAAGTGGAAAACAGTCCCGGCCGTCCCGGCTACATCAGCGACTAGCAATTTATCTAGTTTCAAGCAAGTTGTTGTGGTTGCTGTTCTACGGGGGCCGTGTTTCACGTTCGGCGTAACGCCGTCTTCGAGGTTCCGACCAACCAACCAACCAACCAACGTTTCCCGACATCGTGCAGCCTTCGACAACCGACTAAAGTCGCCTTTCGCTCAAGCTTCGTGGCGCCAAACGGTGGCCATCAGGGTGCCGAAGGACCACTGAAACAAGGTATCGAACAAATGACTATTATTTACTATAAACTATTTATGAGTGTATTTATCATGTGTTATTGTGTACATTATTCTACTTATGTAACTACTAAACCGAAACGCTGCCTGTTTTAGGATTTGCCATTTGAGACCATGTCTTCCAACATGGCAACCAGTGCAAAACCTCTTAAAGTGACTACTTCTTACAAACAAAATGAATTGAAACTGGTAAAGGTAGCAATACGAAGAAGCAATCTTAAAGCTGTTGGCAATTCGCAGCCTCTAGAAAGGGGTATCGAGAACCCTTTTGCAATAACAGCCTTTGTGAATATCTCTGGTGGTAATTATGCATATATCTCTTATAATCAGATCCTTTTCTATATACTTCATGTATTCCATGCTAGCATTATTTCAATTCTTGCCAATAGTCAATTTATTGTTTGCTACTTTCTAAGTAAAATGTAATGTAAGACTTGATGCATTCAAAACCAGAGAATAAGTTTTCACACTGAAGAACACAAAGAAGAAACTTGAATGAACATTTGTATATAAACCTTGTGCTATCTGGATATCCCAGTGATATTATTGATGTGTGCGGGTGACTACTTTAAATTGTGGGTGTGGAGATGGTCTGGAAGATACTTACTTATGAACTGGCCAAGAAAGAAATTTAAACTTTCTGATTATTTGGCCAGTCCTGCTCAACGGTTACAGCAGTAAATTTTACTTCAGGGAAACAAGTCACTGAATCATGCATGCATTTTCTGTTTACATTTGATGTGGTTTGTGTTACAAAATCTAATCAAAAGTATATGCATTTGAAGCATTTAAACTATTACAAGGCGCATTTGATTTAAAATGTGATCCGGTAATATTCAACAAAGTGTTCGAATTTTCCGCGAACGACGTGAAACGACCGCGCCCTGATTCGATAAAGCTTACGCGCAAACTATTCGTTCAATTTAAGATAACAATTTAGACCGATTTTTGGTCGAATGCATGATGCTTGTGGACGGAGAATTAATTAAATTAATTAATTTAAAAATCCTTAATTTGGATGACTTTCCACATTGTATTTACGCTAAACAAATATCAAGTTATTGATATTGCGTTGAGTCATTGAAAATGTCGTTACCGCCGTCGCCGTTCGCTCAATAAGTAATTTTGTGTATTATTCACTGCGCGCATTGCGACAAATGCGAAGAATTTCTAAAACTTCCACAATCCTTGAAAATGTTTCTTGACAATCGCTGGGTGATTAGAGCAGCGCGATCGCTCCAACGTCAATTAACACATTGCTCTCTGTTGATGTTATAGGTCCATTTGGGGTGAAGTTATTCAACAAAATCACACCCAATACAATTGAAATACCTGCGGAAGCTTATTGCAAAACCAAAACTACGCCCACTGCACGGGGTACAGCGCCACCGCAAGAGCAGGAGCCAGGTCCATCCAGACCACGATCAGCAAGTTGCTCTAGCGATGAAGGACACCAGCAAGAAGACAGGTATACAGTTTACACATATCTTTAAACACGCAAGTTCCGGAAAAACACTGAGATTCTATTGAATACGAAAGTAGATAAGTTCATCTCCTGTGAAATACGGGATTTACATCATACATATGAAAAACTGGGGCACCGTATTGTAAAATCTGATTTGAGTCAGAATCTTTTGGAATGTATAGTTTTGGAGTGATAGTAGTGCCTTTTTCTATATGTTTATTCTAAAATTGAAAAGTTGTTCTTTCGTAGGGATTACGACAGCCTCTAAAACCTCTTAGCCATCACCAGTATACCAGTCATCTTTGTATATTATGTTTAGTTAGAAAACCAAGTTTACCGTTTTGGAATGAGGCAAAGAATTCAATACAAATCTGCACACACGCAGGTTTATGTTGTTAAATCACTAAGATATTATTCCTTCTGCTTCTGGGAGATAGACGCCCAGGAGTCGTGCTGTACTCAGTGGTCTAGCCTCATGGGGATGTTCTGTTTCTGCCTAGTGGATAATACTATCTAAATGCATCTCTTGCACGACCATCACATCACGACTTGCAACCCCAGCTTCTCCCGTATTTCTTTTAATTCGGCCCCTCAGCCTCCGTTCAGAATGTGTCAGATTTCATTTCACCAACATATAATATATGTAACATATTATGTTAGTATAGATCGCAATGCGTTTTGACATTTTCACTTTGGACATTATTTATTCGTTGATTTTGTCCGTATCTTGTAACTTGTTTCGAAGGTTTAGTTTAGGACCATGCATTTTTTAGACGGTGAGATTTGCCAGTTATTTTTTTCGGAGGTGGTTGCTTTTGAGTTTTATATTTGGTGTTTACTAGTTATGCCCCTTTTATAATAGTGTCCATGAATTTATTGCACAGTGTACGACTTCCAGTATGTAATGAACATAATTTGTACTTTGTTCCGAACGCGCTTTCGCAAATGCATGTGGGTTTTATTTATATAAACACTTAATTCAAATGGTTCTCTTGAACATTCCGATATATTTGAATAATATTGATATTTTCCTAGGTGTCGATCAAGAAGTCGTGAGAAATTCAAAGCAAATGAAGCGGCACAAGCAGCGAAACAAGTGCCAAGTACTGAGCGCAGTACACACCCTCCGTACGAGAATGCAGAACGGTATGACAAACGAAAGTCAAGGCGATCGGGGAGTAGATCACCATCGTTGAGGCGCAGCCGATATTCTTACAGTCCTAGCCGACGCCACAGCCCAGGAAATGGCCGACATCGCAGCACAAGCAACAGTCCACACAATAGGTATTTGCTTACTCAATGCACGTCCGTATTATTTTGCTTTTTTGGTATAGTTCGACTGCGAAAAAAACTAACGTTAAGATATTTGCTTACTTTGACACGTATAGAATTGAGACAATAAATTGTGTTTTAGCAGTAGTGTCATCTTCAGTAGTGTCTGACCGAAATAATACCGCGAAAACCGATTCATAAAGAGGCATGTTTTGGAAGAATTTGTCGGTCATTATTTGGTCTCTAATCTAATTAGTCTATAAAAATAAAACGTAAGATTCTGCATTAATGAATTATCAGTATTAATAATTAATGAATCTAATATTTTAAATGAGAAACTATAATTGGGTTCTTTTTACTGGCACCCCTAAATAGAACTAAATAGATAAGTACGCAGTTTGGATCACACCCCTAGCTCATTGTTAAAAAAAAACAATTCAAAAGAAGGTGACACCTAATAATAAGAAATGAAATAAATATTTGGAAATGAATAGAGGAAATGAACATGATGAATAGATGTAAAATCGTACATTGTAAACAATCGTTATCCTCTTATATTTGATTCGGTTTGGAATGTTTAAACACCTACAGTCAACTGGATACAAAATAATCAATAATGAACTGCGCTTTTCTTTTAATTTTAACTAAAATTTGATTACACTCTTTTATAGATCTCGATCCAGAAGTAGTGAGAGGCTAAAAGCGAATGAGGCATCACCGTCAGCGAGACAAAAGCGACGCACACCAGATCGAGATCGCGGGAGATCTCGATCACCGGTCCGAAGCACTGGACGATACGACAGGCGGAAGTCTGGGCGCTCGGGAAGTCGGTCGCCATCATCGAAACGCAACCGGTATCACAGTCCTAGCCGACGTTACAGCGCCAGAAATGGGCGACATCATAGCCCCAGCATCAGCCCTCACAACAGGTATTAGAGGGGACCATTAGAAAGAATTACGGATACTAAATTCAACTTGCAACATATATACATTTAGTGGAAATAATCTCAGTATTTTGTTTTATTCTGAAATTGAAACTGAGACATCTACAACCATACCACATTTATTATTACAGATACAAATTTGTACAAAACTTCTCTATTTCTAGATCCCGATCAAGATCAAGAAGCAGTGAGAAACTCAATACGAGTGATCTCTCGCAGGCTGGGAGACAAAAGCGCCATACACCAGACCGCGAAAGGGAAAGATCACAATCTCGTACCGGTCGTTATGACAAACGGAAGTCTGGGCGGGCGGACTCACCTGAGTTTTATGGCCGAGGAGCTGTGCCGCCTTATTTTGATGTAAGTTAAACTTTAATGCCAAAGGTGCTTACCTTAGGTAATTATTCAATTTCTTATTGCAGCCGGCTTTAATACGTGCGCCAATTTCGTTTTATCCGGCCATGCCCCCTTACTACCCACCTGGTATGCCACCTGCGTTCTTCAATCAGCCATTTTTTCCTGCCCAACATCCGGGAGCTTTCGGGGCGGGAAATTATCATCCACGTAAAAGATTGCCGCATTACATGAATCGGAAGATTCAAGTTGTCACTAACTCAACGGGTACATCAAGGAACCCGTCTATTTCTGAAGGCGATGCGACGCAAACTAGCACTGTTGTTATATCGGAGATTACAGCAGGTACAGAAACTGCGTAGCTTCGACTATCCTAAGAGATGTTTCTTTAGTTTAAAACACTCCAACTACATGTTTGGATTTTTAGGTCGCAAGTGGCAACCACATTTAAAGCCTTTATTTTGTAAATATTTATTTCTTATTTAACACGAATATTTTTTATAATGTACATAGATATTTATGTAAGTTCATACTGATAGATTTCATCAGGATTGATTCAAATATTATTAATTGATACACGTTGTATTATCTGCAACTTAAATGGAACTAGCTTGTCCGCAAACATTGTGGGAGTCGAGGGTAGAAATAATTTGCAGTTATATTTCTTATATTTTTAGTTGGAATTTATTGTACCTAATTGTATGAGGTGTTATGCAGCAACATGTATGAAGCATTGTGGACTTGAGATAGTACGTGAACATCAAGTTTCAATTAATTTGAAATTTGGTAATTAGTATTAATTTCTCCTCTTTGATAAAATAATTTTTGTATTAATAAAGTAATGAATGGCCGAATACTCCTTGTGCTGGAGTCCATTGAAATGGAGTCAATTGTGGGGCAGGTAAGATGTATTCCAAAAGGATATAATTCTTTTATTGTTTGACCTTTAAAGCATGTGTAGTTACTATAATGCTACTTGGTTGGTGTTTCATGAGCCCTAAACTAATGCTTGCTAGTAAAAATATCAATGAATCTCAATTATTCTATAAATCAAGCCAAGATGGCGCTAGAATGCACGTATTTGTATTAAATTCTAAGCGCACTTATAGCTGCCAGTTGTTTGCAGGCAGTAGTTACGGTAGTGAGTGTACATCGCCTAAAAGAAAACTTGTGAAATCGCGCGAAGTTTTTATCCGTTATATTTATTTGCTTATGTCCATGCGTGTGCCGTCGTCGCTTAAACATGCTGGGTCGGGTAGAAATTACGATTATGTGCTGTGCTCGGTTATTTCTTTCACTAGTTACCATGTTCCGATAGCCATTAATTCGGAAAATCGAGTTATATGTTACTGATGATTTATATTGTGTGCAATATTTGAAAACGAGAAATTATTCTCTGTCAGCTGTTGGATTTCATGGCGCGCAAACATGATACCTTGTAAGTAATACTTTACTTTATAATTGTAATTTTTTTTACACATTAGCACGTACTGTTTACGCAAGATTAACATTAATGCTCGCAATTGCAACAAACCCTGTACTGAAGTGCTGGAGTAATTCAACTCAAGATGAGTATAACACCTATAAAATTTGTAGGAACTAAGTAAATGCTGAAATAAGCAATATCAAAACTAGTCACGTTGTTTTAAAGGCGGAAGTAGAAAAACAAATTTTTTATCGCAATGTAGACCAATGCTGCGCTCGTGCTACGAACGTTCGAACGTTTCAATCCGCACTTATACGCGCGCGGCGTGGCACCGTTCGTTCAATATTCTTGATTAAATTAATAGCATTACATTTTATCAATTAATATCGACAGTTAATGACAATAGACGTGTTCAGTGTTTTGCTAAAGATGAGTTCCGCGTGTAATGATTATAAAACTCGTGTATTTATTGGTGTATTACTGTTTCGACGGCTATTGGATTAGTTCGATGCAGAGGAATGGGAATTGGAAATATGTGTTCTGTTGATAATTCCGAGTAAGTATAATTAAAATCCGTCTTCGACAGGATTGTACGAGAATACTGTTGATGAAAATAGCACTTTGCTTTCAAGTTCGTTATACTTTCTGTAATTACCCCATGGTAAGTTTGTAAACATTTTCACACTATAATTACATCTTTATCTCAAATCGCTTGTAACGAGAGTACTGTAATAACTCTAAAAATGTTCCCAGCTCTTTTGATTTTATAATTCTGCAGTCGCGTTAACGGGTTTTAGTAATTTGACAATTAATTGTTAAAAGTAATATATGTATACAAGTCGATTTAAATTCACTTCCACGTGTGTGTCGGAGATGCCATCGGCCGGCACATTTTGGATTTTTCTTCTAGCACTACTGCTTAATTCAGAATTTCAACTTGTAGTTTACAATAAAAAGTGTTTTCTTCTAATGGAGAGGGTTACTTCTTGAAGGTGGAATTTTTTGTATAAAGGTAGTAATTTTCTTTTTGTTAAACTCTGTTTATTTGTATTCCCCATCAAGAATTGAACTGATTTGTTGTTTCCGAGTGTTTTAATGCTTGAACTACGTATTTTCTTTCGTAATGTAGTAATGCTCCATTTGTAGCATCCTGTTAATTAATTTTCGTTGATTTCTCTACCAGAATTGCAATAATTACTAGTCTTTGCCTATTTACTTTGATTGGGTATCTTTTCTAACCCTTTGGCCCTTTTGAAAGTGCCCTAAAATGCCCTTTAAAAATTGGTGACAGTGTGGAAAACATCCTGTATCTGGTGAATTAATTGATTTTCTTGAAGTTTTTTAACGTCATATGAGAGTTCGAGAGTTTATCTACAGTACGTATCATCTTTCAACCTTATGACCCCTTTGGAAGTACCCTAAAATGCTCTTCAAAAATAGCTGTTTTTTTTTAAATTAAAAACATGGTATGGAAAACACCCTGCACCTCGTGAATTAATAGACTTATTAAAAGTTTCTTAACGTCCTATTATAGTTCGAGAGAACATCTACACGATGCACTCCCTTTCAACCCTCTTACCTTTTTGGAAGTGCCCTAAAATGCTCTTCAAAAATAGCTCTTTTTCAAAAAAATGAAAAACATTAGGGCTTCACGCGATACCGAGACTTTTCTCGTTTCAGACGAGACGTGTTTCAACAATTTCTCGGCGTTACCGAGACCACAGTCCGAGTCTCGTTTTTGGTCTCGTTATTGGTCTCGTTAAATTTTTTTTATGAAGTTGTTATTAGAAAAATGAGAAAAGGTCCAATATATGAAATCCAATATATGACCATCTGTGAAATATTTCTTTTGTATATTCAAAAGAACAAGTCAGTAACCGCATATCATGAACTTTTTGACTTTTTGAAAGCTTTATGAAAATTTTGTCTTTCTTTACACATCCGGAGACATATTTTTGTGTTTTTCTGAACTTCTTGAAGCAAAGATATTGTATACATCTGGGTAAGTTAGGAATTGTAGACGTGCGCCGCTTACTTTCAACACAAATCAACTCGATTATTGTACCCTAGTATACATTAACGTTTAAAAATTTGAAACCTTAAAAATATATTTTCAATTAAAAGTGATGCAATCAAAAATTAATATTTTAAACTATGTATGAATTTTTGGACTTACTTTACAATAAAAGCAATTAGCAATTAAATGACTAAACTTTTGAACTGCAAAGATCTAAAACTGAGTTCTACTTAAGGCTTCATATGATACCGAGACTTTTCTCGCATCGTCTCGGTCTCGTATCGCTTTTCCGAGACGATACCGAGACCGAGACGATACCTTTGATAGTCTCGCGCAGTCTCGTCACGTGTGAAGCCCTAAAAAACATGGTGTGGAAAACACCCTTTATCTCGTGAAGTAATAGGCTTTTTTGAAGTTTCTTACCGTTATATTTGAGTTAGAAAGTCCCCCAATGATGCATAAAAGATGCATATCTTTTCAACCCGCTAGCCATCGTTGCCCGCGTTGCCATCTGCTCATATCGCATGCAGCATATTTCTGTTTAGTTTTGATCGCATATACCCCACAGAATAATAATATTTTTAATATTTACCAGATACAAAATTTTCCAATCTTTAATATAATTCAATTGCTTGCGCTTTTAGTTTAAAATAGGACAGCGGTAGAATTGACTCGTATTCAGGGCACCGTAAGAGGGTAGCGGTGGAAGTGACTCATATTCAGGGAACCGTGTAAGGGCAGCGGTAGAAGTGACTCGTGTTCAGGGCACCGTACTTGAATTAAAATTTCATCTTTTATATTTGCATTTTAATTAGTTTATCTTTATAGAGAATTTTTCGTAGATTAAGAATTTGGAATCTGTTCCTATATATCTCTTTTAGATTACGAGATATATGCAAATTTAAAACAAGGCGAAAAACGAAAATTTTCCGTTTTTCGTCACGTTTTTACACTTTTTACCGCACAGAATTATATTATTTTTAATTTTAACCTTATAGAGAATTTTCCAATCTTTCATATTCTTCAATCCACTGGTCGCTATCGCTTTTAGTTTAAAAGATATTCATTATCGAAAATCCTCGAATAAAAATGATAATCTTATAGAAATGCCGATACGCTTACGATCGTCGTGACTCGTAGAATTCCTTTTGGTGTGATAAGGGACTACGGTATATTCGGGAATTTTAAAGTTTTTTTAAAGTTTTTATTCATGTATTTTACTAGCGCTTTCGTCTTATAGTTACACTGCTGGTCTCACAATACCTTTCTGTTTGGCTCGCAGACAATACAAGTTGTAATAATTTTCTGTTACTTTTGACTTATACTATTTCTTACGAGAATGCCCGTTCCCGGAAATCCCACGCGTAATTTTCACTTGTTGTAGAAACTTGTTGTGCATTAGTTCGGGAACTATTGGCGACATTTCAATGCTGCTTGCAAATTTAAATAACACAAGAATTTTTATAAGCGGTGGGTTTCCGCCAGTCCAAAAATCACGTGAGAAGAAGGGCTCGAAAGCCGCCACCAAAGTAGGCAAGTTTTGTCATTTTCGTAAATTTGTTGTGGAAATTGCGCGTTATTTCTGAACCGTTTGCGCAATTTTAATACCGTTATCATTTTTAATAGTGCAAGAGTAATTTCTACCTCCTTAACGTGGTTTGTATATAAACAACTTTTTTGTCGCCTTGAACCAGCTCGCGCCACAAATGTTCGCACGTTTTAGTCAGTTCTTACCTGCACGCGACTCTACACCTTTCTTTTTTACATTTCAATTAAATTAATTGCTTTACATTTTACAATAGACGTGTTAAATGTTTGTCTAACGATGATTTGTGCGTGAATCGATAATTAAACTTATATCTTCATTTGTACGTTAGTGATCCGTCGGCTATTGGATTTTGTCGATGATGAATATTGGAATTGGAAATATGAATACAATTGTTAATTTCGAGTACCTATAACTAGCGTCTGTCCTCGGCAGCATTCACGGGTGTTTAAGAAAGTTTACTTGCTCGCAATGATCGAATCATTGTGAGTCAAAATACCACTTGCAATATAAGACAATTAACCGACGGAACGGACTTAATACGTGCGTAGCATAATGCCAGGGTCTTACACGCGAGTTCTTTCCGTTTCAGTACTTCCTTTGATTACCTGCATTGTTGGTAAGTTTGTAAATATTCCAAAACATTTCTATCTTTAATCGTATGTAACGAGAGTACCATAATAACTCAAAATTGTTGCATTCTCTCGGATGCATTTTCAGTCTCTCTACAAAATGTCGGTTTCACAGTGCTGGTCCTCCTTTTAGTTGCGCGTATTTTTCTCAGCCGGCATTATTCTTTTATATTGTTAATTCTGAAATCGCATTGAAAATTAAATATTGCTCAAAAACTGTTTGTGAATCGTAATTTCAATGTCCTTCGCCTCAGCATATGCAAGTATGAAAACATAGTGTAGAAAACACCCTGTATCTCGTGAACTAACTGACTTTCTTGCAGTTTCTTAACGTCATATTAGAGTTTGAGTGTCTATCTACACGATGCACCCCCTTTCAATCCTCTAACGGAAGTGCCCTAAAATGCCCTTCAAAAATTGCAGTTTTTCAAAAAATTTAAAAACATTGTGTGGAAAACACCCTGTATCTGGTGAGGTAATTGACTTTCTAGCAGTTTTTTAACGTCATATTAGAGTTGGAGAGTGTATCTACACGGTACACCCACTTTAAATCCTCTGTCCCTTCCGGAAGTGACCTAAAATGCCTTCGAAAAGTAGCTATTTTTGTGCCATAAATTTTATTTTCTGCTCAAAAAACAGTGTAAAACTAAGTAAAGTTAAGTAAACACTTACTGTACGCTATACCCTCACAATATCGCCGAAACGATATTTTACTAAACCAATGCAAGTCAATGCAAGTATTTGTCAAGCCTAATGTGGATAGCTATTTCGACCAATAAAGGTCTCATCAGAACACCTATATACTATAGCGTACAGTAAGTGTTTACTTAACTTTACTTAGCTAATACTCACCCTCTTGTACTACCATTGTATTTCAAACAGTGTAAAAGTATTTTCATTTTTTTTCGGTCGAATAACATGGTTGAACGTCTTTCCAGACTTGATGTTTCCAGAAGTTTTCCATTTTAAACATGGCATTTTATTTTTGTAACACCCTGTACATTTGTTTTTCTTGGTCTAAACAAAAATTGACTGAATTTCCCCGTTTAAAAGAGGGCAGCGGTAGAAGTGACTCGTATTCAGGGCACCGTACAAGGGCAGCGGAACAAGTGACTCGTGTTCAGGGCAATTAAAAAAATTGGACAAAAAAACATAAATTTCACTTTTTAGTCAAGTTTTTGGACCTTTACCTCACATCTGAAACGAAATTTCCATGTCCTTCGCCTATGCATGTGCGATGCCGTCGGACGGCACTTTGCCTATTTCGAAGTCTAATTTAATAACGTGTCGCAAAGAAAATCTTACTTTTTCTTATAAATTAAAATATCATCTCTTAAATTTCTAATTGAACTAACTATTTTAGAGAGAATTTTCTGTAGATTAACCCGTAATTGGGCGCGTGGGGTGTCGAACACCCCAGCGCCTGTTTGCAGGTTCATAACTTTTTAAATATTCAATTTAGCATTCTGGTTTTTTTAGGTAGCTTCATAAATACCTGTGACGTTTACAATTCAGTCGCGAGTGGCGCTCGGTTGTGGACGGTTGGCGGTAGAGAGTGGTCGAAACCCCACGCACCTGTTGTGTAGTAAGGAACGGAATGCTATAAGTGCCATAAGCACGAGTGCAATGACCATATTATGGTAGTATGCCAAAATTGTAAGGAGGAAAACAAGGTGTCAATAAAGTTATTTTTTTGTTCAATAAAAGTTTATTAATAATGGTAAAAAGAGGTTTCTAAGTTTGTTAGTAAATAAGTCAAAATGCTCTCATTAATAAAAGTCCGAGTTTGCCATCACCTAGTATTTTTTTTAAATTAAATAAATTGGGGTGTTTAACACCCCACGTGACCGTTTATGTAACTTTTTTGACGCGCCCAATTACGGGTTAAGACACTGCGATTCACTCCTTTCTATCTCATTTAGTTTACGAGATATTCGGAATTGAAATAAATCGTCAAAAATTGGAAAATTGTAATTTTGAGCACTTTCAGTCGCGGTTTTACACCTTTTACCCCTTTATTTTAAAGTATTTTAAATTTCCCCCTTATAGAGAATTTTCCGATCTTCCGTAATCAACAATTTTCTGTTGCTATCTCTTTTAGCTTGGAAGATATTCACTGTCGAAAATCGTAGAAATAAATTATCAATTTACAATTGAACTAACTTATTCTTTTCATATGCCGAGAAATATTGAAAGTAAAAGTAAATTTCGTGTATGTGTATTTCAACATTGTGAATTTTTAGTTTCGTCTTCTCAACTACGTGTTTATCAGTACGTTTGAGTATAAACAACTTTTTTTGTTCGACTGACGCGTGATATCGCTGCATACCCGGCTTGTACCCGGCTACGCGCAGCGCACACGGCAGTTGTTTCACCGCGTGGTCCGCGAGCGTGTCTCCCTAATCACGTGTTTTGAGGTAGAAGTAGTACCTACTTGATGGCATGTGCCCGGCTGTGCAGGTCGTAAGTCCTGTTTCAAAGTGGCGACATGTATTCTGTTGACTTGTAAAATATAAACTTGTATTCTATTGTTAATAAATAAATAGTAAGATATATTGACTTCTTTGATTTGTGTACCCCTTCTATCATTTCAGGAACAGGTCTCTAAGAGCGTTCCCTCTCTCAGGGGATGATCCCCACTATAAAAATTGTTAAGGTGTCCTGTATGATTTGTGTTCTCCATCTTTCATTTCAGCTGCAGGTCAGAATTTGTAAGAATATTTTTAAGTGTCCCCTCTCTTGAGGCGACTTAAAAATTAGAAATATTTTTACAAGTCCTTAAAAGGATGTCCTTATAAGGAGTTCCCTCTCTCTGGGGATGATCCCCCACCATAAAAATTGTTGATATGCCTGAGTATTTCGGGGATGAAGCGCAGAGACATCGTAGCTGTAGGATGGGCCGGGAGCAATGGACAGATCGAAACAGTGACTGTCTTATAACGACACGCCGCCAAAAATTTAAAAATTCTGTCTTACATCTCCTATCCTTTTCTGCTGCTCTCTATTTACTTGCTCTTCCACCATCTTCCACTTATTCCTATTGTTGTTCCGTACCCTGCTCTTCAACTTATTATTTCTAACATTTGAATCCATATTTTGGTGGCATGCAACCCGCATCTCTTAAATTTCTTATTATTTAATAAAACTGCTTTCTACAACTGAGATTCGAACCATGAACCACGAATCCCTAGCATGCTAGCCTAGTATGCATATGCCAGCTGAGCCACTAAGTTCTCATATCAAAGTCTATTCGTTTCAGTATAAATGTTGTTGTTTTTGTTACCTTTTTAAAAACAACAACATTTATGTACCTGTTATTCGCATTTCAAACACGTACTATCAAATAATGTGGTTTTTAAATCTAATTCTGAAAACGACAAAAAGGAAACATAGATAAATATACTAGCAAATGTAATATTAAGAGAATAGTTTATTGCAACTCGTACAATCAAAAGGGTACATGTTGAATTATTAAATTATTTGTTAAAATTGAATTATTTTCAGAGTATTTACTTATTCAACGGTTACCTCGCTTTTCCTTAACGTCTGATAAATTCCTTTCGTCCATGAAACATCTTCACTAATTGTTTAATTCGTCGAATGTTAATGTTGCAGTTACCTACGTGCACTTTCTCGATTAAAATGTTCCACACGGGGACAAACAGTGTTTAGTTTCACAAATTAATATCATTACGCAAATAAAACCACTGGGACGGACTTCTTAGCCGACGTAAGATATCCGACGGCCGACGGCAAAAACGTGCGCATATTGTAAAACTACACAATTCTGACTTCCACCCGTGATAATTCATTAACTGCACGCCGCACTAGTCCGTTAATTCTAAATGTTACCTTTGCTGATCGATTCTAATTCAACTACCGACTTAAAATCACAAGAAACGCGCATACTAGTTACGAAGATCGACTTGTGAACAAAACATCTGTGTACTGAACAACATCGCACGATCGACTAAACAAGGAAAAGATATAGCAGGCTACGTGAACAAAGCAGATATGAAAATGATAAGAATTTCAATACTCACCATTGAATGCGGGCACGATTATACACCGAGGTCACGTTCAACTCCTAGACATCTAAAAACAAACACAAATCAGATGCGCTGTGATTTGTGACTTTAATTCATTTTTAATTCGCTAAAATTATCCTTTACTGGCGGAATCATATACATAAATTATTATGGCAATGCAATTACATCTGTAAAAATTAAACAGAAGTAAATTTTACTTTATACATAACATTAAGTCAACTATTTTGTTCATTCATCCAGAAAGTACTAAAGTGCACAAAGACGTTTCGGCAAATTGTTAGAAATTACTAACTTTAATATTTTTGCACTAACAATTTTTCCACAGGCGGAACACAAATGGTTTTTTTTTCACGAATTAATACTTGAACAATTTTGATTAATAAATCCAATTCCTAGAAATCGAAGCCACGAAAATGATCCGACGATCGTCAAACGTCAGCACATACGAGGGCACATGATACTAAACATGACGCTAACTAAATCGTTTGCTTTACGACAGTAGAACTAAATACCGCGGAATTTAAAATAACAGCGCAGGACAGACTAAGTGGAAAATCTTGATTTTGATTGCTATCTGGATGAATCCGATACTTGCGCTATCTAGTATCGACCACCAAAAGTAATTTACAGGATAATGTAACATAACTCTAACGCCATCTCGCAGCGGCAACCCAAACTAATTTACAGAGTAGTATGAACAATTGCTAGCGCCATCTAGTTTCGGGAGCAGGAACTAGAAGGACGTTGCCGGAAACTGTAATACTACTCAATTAAAACATTGAAAATTGTTATATAAGGAGGAAGTTTGTCAATCGAAATACAAGAATGCCATTTTTGTTGCTAATTAATGAGCTAATCACTAAAGTTATTTATGAAAATGATAAATAAATTCAATACTTACAATCTAATGCAAGAGTGGTTCTCCTAGGACGTCGGGTTGAGGAGTAAAACCCCTAAAACAAGTAAAAATTAGTCATTTGTAACACAAAAATGCACAATTTATCGCTAATTCATAAGCTAATCACCAAAGCTATGTACGAAAATGATAAAGAATTCCAATATGTACAATCTGACGTAAGAATGGTTTACTCAAAACAGAAAAATTGCATTTTTGTGAGTTTCCCGAGAGATAATTAAAAATGTAATCTATGTAAATTATAAAGATCCAATACGTACAATCAGATGTACAAATGGGTAGCCTTCAAGATCGGGTTCAGTTGTTAGACCCCTAAAACAAACAAATATGAGTGTCCCTAAACAGAAAGATGGCATTTTTATGAGTTTCCAATCTTTGAATAAATAATATCAAAGTATTGACCTAGCGTTCATGCACTGAATCCTATTCATTACATCTGTCACCCAAGAGTTACCGACACGTTTTACACGGACATTCCAACAAAGTAGCATTGTGGCATAACTAGTACATATTATCTGTCTCGAAATTTACTCCTGCAAAAGGAGTATTCAGTCATATATCAATTTATTAATACTAAAATTATTTTGTCAAACAAAAGAAATTAATACTAATTACCATATTTTAAATTAATTTGTGTTCATGTCCAATCTCAAGTCCGCAATGCTTCATACAAGTTCCTGGTATAATAAAGTCCAGCTAAAAATAGAAGAAATATAACTGAAAAATATTTCTCCTCTTAACTACTGAACTGTTAGCAAACAAGCTGGTCCCCTTTAAGTTGCATAAAATATGACGTGTATCAATTAATATTATTTGAATCACCCTGATAAAACCTATCAATATAAACTAACATAAATATGTATGTACATTATAAAAAAAGACGAGTTAAATAAGAAATAAATATATACAAAATAAAGGCATTAAATACTTGTCATTTGCGACCGAAAAAATCACAACATTGCGAGGGCCAATTCATGGATATTAATGGATTATATGCGCAATATGCCTTATAGATGATGTAGTGCATTAAACTAAAGTAACTTCTTCACCTAAGATAGTCGTATCTACGCACTTTCTGTACCTGCTGTAATCTCCGATATAACGACCTTGCTGGTTCGCGTCGCTTCGCCTTCAGACATGAACGTGTTCTTCGATGTACCCGTGTTACCTGTGGAGTTAGTGATAATTTGAATCTTTCGATTCATGTAAACCGCCCCCCTTTTACGTGGATGATAAGTTCCCGGCCCGAAAGCACCAGGATGTTGGGCAGGGAAAAACGGCTGATTGAAGTACGCAGGCGGCATACCAGGTGGGTAGTAAGGGGGCATGGCTGGATAGAACGAAATTGGCGCACGTATTAAAGCCGGCTGCAATAAGAAATTGAATAAATCACTAACAAAAGAACCATTGGCATTAAAGTTTTACATACATCAAAATAAGGCGCTCCAGGTCCTCGGTCAAAAAACTCAGGTGAGTCCGCCCACCCAGACTTCCGCCTGTCGTACCGTTCAGTGCGTGGGACTGGTGATCGTGATCTCTCTCGATCTCGATCAGGTGTGCGGCGCTTTTGTTTCGCTGACAAAAAATCATTTGTTTTGAGCCTCTCATTACTTCTTGATTGAGATCTATAAAAGAATGTAATCAAATTTAGTTGAAACTGTAAGAAATACGCAATTCATTTTTTATGATATTGTACCCAGATGACTAGTAGTTTAGATTGTTTAGATTGCTTACTAAGTACCATTTACTTCTCATGTTCATTTCCAAATACTTTTTTTTAATTTCATTTCTTGTTATTATGTGTAACCTTCTTTTGCCTTGTTTTACTAAAAGAATAATCTTGTGACTTAGGGGTGTGATACAACACACCTGTATACTAAACAAGAACTAACTAAACTAACTAAACAAGTTCTATTTAAGAGTGCCAACGAAAAGAACCCACTTAACTTAAAGCAAGCGGTGATAATTTATCAGTGCAAAATTCTACGTCTTATTTTAATAGACTAATTAACTTAGAGACCAAGTAAAAATCGACAAATTCTTCCAAACACATGGCCCTTTATGGAAGATTCGGTTTTCCCGGTAAACAGTTGTTTCGGTCAGACACTACTGAAGATGAGACTACCAATAAAACACAATTTATTTTCTCAATTCTAGACGTGTCAAAGCAAGCAAATATCTGTACGTTAGTTTTTTTCGCATTAGAATTCAAAAAAAGGAGAATTAACAAAATTTAAGGCTGACTGTATCAAAAAAAAAAAAACAATGCGAATGTGCACTGAGTAAGCAAATACCTATGCTGTGGACTGTTGCTGGTGCTGCGGTATCGGCCATTTTCTGGGCTGTGGCGTCGGCTGGGGCTGTAAGAATATCGGCTGCGCCTCAACGATGGTGATCTAGTACCCGATCGCCTTGACTTTCGTTTATTATAGCGGTCTGCCATCTCGTAGGGAGGGTGTGTGTTGCGTTCAGTACTTGGTACTTGTTTCGCTGCTTGTGCCGTTTCATTTGCTTTAAATTTCTCACGACTTCTTGATCGACACCTAAAAAAATATTAATTTTAAATGAAGCGTTCATACAAATAAAACACGCATTTGCAAAAGCGCGTTCGGCACCAAGTACAAATTATGTTCATGATATATCGGGAGTCGTGCACTGGGCAATATGGTCATGGATAGTAGTATAAATAGTAAAGTGGATATAAAATTCAAGTGACCACCGCCGAAAATACATTTTGCAAATCTCACCGCCTAGACAATGCATGGTCCTTAACCAAACGCCCCCTCGAAACAAATTACAAGGTAAGGGCAAAATAAACGAATAAACAATGTCCAAAGTGAGGATGTGCAAAACGACTTGCGATCTATACTAATATATGTTGCTGTAACAAAATTTGACATCTTCTTAAGAAAATGGAAAATGATAGCCATTGAGATCAGAATTGTAAGAGCTATATACGGCTATACAGTTATATGCGAAAGAAACTGGAGTTGTCTGCGGTCGGGAGGCTGTCCACACGAAAACTTGCGATCTTGCGGATTTGTATTGATTTTTTTTTACCTCATTCCAAAAAAAAAATGTTTTTCTTATTGAAATCACTAAAAAACACAGAGATTTTAGAATAAAGAAAAATCTAAAAATAGATTTCCAAAACAGTACGTTCAAAAAGATTCTGACACAAATCCGTTGTCAGAATACGGTGCCCCAATTTTTCATACTCATGAAATAAGTCCCGTATTACACGGGAGGTGAAATTATCTTCCGCCGTATTCAATAAATTATCTGTGTTTAAAATGTTTACCTGTCTTCTTGCTGGTGTTCTTTATCGCTAGAGCAACTTGCTGATCGTGGGCTGGATGTACTTGGCTCCTGCTCTGACGGTGACGCTGTACCCCGTACAGTGGGCGTAGATTTGATTTTGCAATAAGCTTCCGCAGGTATTTCAATTGTATTGGGTGTGATTTTGTTGAATAACTTCACCCCAAAGGAACCTATAACATCAAGAGAGGGCAATGTGTTAATTGACGTTGGAGCGATCGCGCTGCTCTAATCACCTAGCGATTGTCAAAGAACATTTTCAAGGATTGTGGAAGTGGCCCCATTTTAGAAATTCTTCGCATTTGTTGCAATGCGGGCGAGTGGACACATAATACACCTAATTACTTATTGAGCAAACGGCGACGGCGGTAAGGACATTTTCAATGACTCAACGTAATATCAATAACTTGATATTTGTTTAGAGTAAATACAATGTGGGAAATCATCCAAATTAAGGCGCCAGTTAATTTAATTCAGCGTCATCAGCGTCATCTTGAATTGAACGTAGTTTGCGCGTAAGCTTTTTCGAATCGGGCCGCGGTCGGTTCACGTCGTTCCCGGATAAATCAAACATTTTATTGAATATTACTGGATCACATTTTCAATCAAATGCGCCTTGTAATAGTTTAAATGCTTCGAATGCATATCCTTTTGATTGGATTTTGTAACAGTAGCCACACCAAATGTAACCAGAAAATGCATGCATGATTCATTGACATGTTTTACAGAGTAATATTTACTACTGGTAATCGTTGAGAAGAACTGGCCGAATAATCAGAAAATTTGAATTCCTTTCTTAACCAGTCCTTCAGAAAACATCTTCCAGACCATCTCCATACACACTACTTAAAGTAATCACCAGCACACATCAACTAAATCACTGAGTTGTCCAGAAAGCACAAGGTTTTTACATTAATGTTCATTCAAGTTTCTTCTTTGTGTTCTTCAGTGTGAAAACTAATTCTCTGGTTTTGAATGCATCAAATCTTACATTATATTTTACTCAGAAAGTAGCAAACAATTATTTGACTATTGACAAGAATTGAAATATTACAAGCATGGAATACATGAAGTATATAGAAAAGAACTTGATTATACAATAAGAGATATATAATTACCATCAGAGATATTCACAAGGGTTGTTATTGCAAAAGGGTTCTCCACAATCCTTTCTAGGGGCTGCGAATTGGCAACAGCTTTAATTTTGTGTCTTCGTATTGCTACCTTTACCAGTTTCAATTCATTTCGTTTGTAAGAAGTAGTCACTCTAAGAGGTTTTGCACTGGTTGCCATGTTGGAGGACATAGTCTCAAACGCCATATCCTAAAACAGGCAGTGTTTTGGTTTAGTAGTTACATAAGTACAGAACGTACACAATAACACATGGTAAATACATACATACATAGTTTATAGTAAATAGTCATTACGTTGATACCTTATTTCGGTGCTCCTGGGGCACATTGACGGACGCCGTTTGGTTCCGCGAAGCTTGAACGAAAGGGGTAACAAGCGGTCATCGAACGCTTGACGTCGGGAAACGTTGGTTGGCCGGAACGGCGGACACGGCGTTACGCATAACGTGAAACATGGCCCCCGTAGAACAACAACAATAACAACTTGCTCGAAACTACAGAAATTGCGATACGCTGTTGTTGTTCTAACCCTAGATTGAATTTCATGTCAGACGGGTAAATTCGCTGCGTGCTGTGCGCGTGAGCACGGTATCAACAACTCCTCAGAAATGCTGTCACAAAAAGTGGCGGGCGACGCTATAGGGAGAGAAATCAAAGGTGGACGTAATACTGTTCCTGTATCGAGAATGCGTGTATTTTAATTTTCATACAATTACTTATATGATATAAGAAACTATAAATTAATGTTATAAAAGTGTCAATTTTGAAATACAGAAGTTTCCTAAGATTAAATTTGCATATTACCTTTTGACACTGATCTGTTTACTGCAGCGCCAAACAAACCCTGTTTAAGGCCATTTATGACAGCATCAATAATTTGCATATTTCTTCGCAAAATCATTGCAATTACTTACCGGACTCCTAAAAATGAGTCAATTGTTTTTAATTGTTGTTTAGACATGTAAGTAAAGTATAATGCCGTCGACTTGGCTCGTTATTAATCGTCTTTTGTCGGAAGTACTCCATTGAACATCAGCGCGGGGTGACGCCAATAGGTACTACACATAAAGTTTGCTTTAAGTTTGTTTTTATCATCAAAAGCACTGGATAAAGTATTGCAAAGATTGTAGGCAATTAGCTTGTGAAGCACCTTACAAACATGGCGTTTGCCCAACAATTAAGTTTGGACCTCGTTGGTTAAAAAATTAAAAAGTTTAACTGATTGGTCCTTCACCAGCACTTCATTCAGAGCCAATTCGGTAAACAGTTTATCTACCCTTTTCCACAACCACGTCTCTTTTCATATTCTCGGAGACAATGACTAAAGCTTCCTTTTAAAGTCTCTTTTAACTGTGGAGCATACTGCTGCAACTTCCTTCGCATACGACTCGTAACAGCTTTCCGTAGTTTTCCGCTTGCGGGAACTCTTCTCCGAGCTTCTCTAACGCGCCTATCTTTTATTTATTTCCAAATAATACATTTACACATGATTACATGTAAATATGTACATATTTGGAAATATTTAAGGAGGGTAGGTATGGCGTTTAACATATCTTTTAAGGTATTTTACATGCAAAATTAATATTTTAAAAATACTTCAACTATAACTTATTCTGATGTTCTATCGCATAGCGATTCTGTAACGATTCTTATCAGCACTTTTTTTTGTTTGTGGCAAACTTTGTGCCCCCTCATGAATTAAGGATCTCGTAAATTAAATATTAACCTGATTTAATTCAGTTTTCTTATACAAAGATAAAGTGAATCTAATTATTTTTAATAACATTGCAATCCATGTAATCTACGTGATATTTGATTCACTGACGCGAATTGACATGATTCGCGCTGTTTTACTCCGAAACAGTGAAATGCAAAATATTTAAAAATTGCTGTTTCTTCTTTAATTCTTTTTTATTATGATTTTTCAATTTTTTTAGTTATTCTGCTTTTTTGCATTTTACTTTAATTAAATTCTGTCTACATTCGGATAGAAATATAACTTTAAAGCCGTTAATTAAAAGTTAGTCAAATATTGATTGAATTAAATCTAAAGTTTGAGACACATGTTATTTAAAGCATTATCAGCTTTCTGAGGTTTCAGAGTTAATAGGTAATTTAGTTTATTTAGAATTGAGTTGAAACTTATAAACTTATGAATTAAATTGTTAAATGTATTTTCGTTTACCGAGATTTTTTATATTGTAAATGAAATTTGCAACTCTAAATCTAAATCGACGGCCCTGAAAACTAACTAAATCGTTTCATTACTATGATAGCATACTATAAAAGCATACAAATTTTACTCAGGTCAATCACAAACGACAGGTGTCTAAATTGGTATAGTTTAGATTATAATTGCAACAATAATAAAAAACACATTTTTCAACGATTTATGTTTGCGAAGGAATGTTTAAATAAAAATTACACCAAATGTTGGTATTTTTTAAAAGTTTGCCGTAGAGTTTTGGCGTTGCTAAGCACTTATTCTATAATTTACCCACTTGCAATAAATTCTTGTTGATATTAAACATATAACAATGCTCATATAACATATGCTATCCATGTGTTGTTGTTTTTCAGGAATGCTTATTATTTTTGTTTTGTGCGATGTGTCTAACAACATACGACAAATTTAATTGTCAGCTTATCCTTCGACCGATTTAAATGTAAATTGAATTAGCGTATTCAGTTTCAGAAGTTTAACCGGTTACAAATTAGCAAATTACTTGCGAGGTATGTTTAATGCCATCGACACCGTTTGAAGCATCCAAGGTTAGAAATTTAAACAATTTTAAATATTAGTTTCATATCAGTTTCAAATCTATCACTGGTTCGTTGTTCGTTATCAGTTTTTGAACTTATTCTTGCATAACTAATTCAGTTTAATGCACTTAGCATATCACATACAAGTTTTGATATGTGTACAATGTTTCACAACCACAAATACCTAGGTAATTACCCAAAAATCAACCAATTTGCAAAATTGGTTAAATTTTTCAGGTAGTTTACGTAATAAAGTACAACCACCTGCGTAAATAAATCGTTAACATTTTGGTTAAAAGAATAACAATGTTGATAAGTTATATAAAAAAACACAACAACATAAGGTTTATTAATTTACAAATATTAACAGTTACAACACAGTAGTCTAATGCTATCACACATGTTTTCGAATGCTTCGCCAAAAAATGGCGAGATTTAAAATCTTTGTACAGTCGCGCTCTCGACACCTCCATTCACCTCGAGCTTTCCCTTCGGCGTGTAGTCCTTGATGAAGATGGCGATCAAAAAGTTCCCGACAAGAACAAAAATGAAGAATGTGTAGCCCATGCCCATGCCAAACATACCAAAAATCACCTGAAAGATTTTTGTCGATATGACGGCAGACATGGAGAAGTGAATGGTCCAAAACTTGCTCAGCACGTTGAGGGAGCGTTTTGGAAGACTTTCTTTCAGTTGCAGCAGCGATAGCACGCCAAAGCTGAACGTGTGAAAAACGTTCCACAACATTAGAAGGAAGAGTGGCGCCCAAGTAAACAGCTCGTTAATCTGATATAACTCGTTGCGGAGGAAGAAATACAACGCTACCAACACGTAGCAAAAAATGCACGCCAGTGTGCCGACAAGTAGATTCGTCTTGCGGCGAATGTTCTTTGCAAAAGTAAGTGCCAGAATGATGTTGATCAGCGCGGTGATGCCATAAATAATGGAGCACAGTTTTGGATATGGGTTCGCAGTAGAAGTGAAGATAATCTGGGAATAGACCAGGTTAGCAGGTCCGCCGCTGTACTGCTGCACGAAAACGATAAGGAACATGAGAAAAAGTCCGTTGCGGCTGTCGCGGTCTCGCAGCACTTCAAAAACGGTGAAAGGTTTGCCAACTGTGTTGGACTCGCGTTCGCCTTCAGCTGTTTCCAATACTGGCGGTGGTGTAATGTTCTTGGCCATAGACATCTCGTCTTTCTCCATGGTGCTCTCCAGAGCATTGCGCACTCTCTGAGAAGAGTCAGTCTTGCGCTCTAATTTGGGGATGAGTGTAAAGCCAAGAAAACCAATACTGGGAACAATCACGGCATAGAGGGCGAGTGAGCGGAAATCCACAAAGGCCCCATAAGTAAAGGTGATCAACACTCCGACGTTGATCCCTACTGGGAGGTAGTTGTTGATCGTATCGGCGAGATCAGGATCGCAAGTATCCTTGATATAGCGCTTCAGTTGGCCCATGCCATAGCCGTTGGCGAAGCCAACGCTAGCGCGGCTGCCGAGAAACCAAAATATGTTGCGAGAGTAAAACATCAGCACCCAACCAGAAATCTGCAGAAAACAGCATAAGGAGACTGCCAATTTGGCTGGGAGCAGTTTTGAAGTTGAGAACAGTGAGCCGATGGTGTTGCCTTCCATGAGGAAGCCCGCGATGAGTGCGGTGTCATCCAGAGTGATGGGAATAGGTGTAACGTCGTCGTTCAAAAGATAGGGGTAGGCAATGCAGGGCCATCCCAAACCCATTCCAAACGTCACCGACAAAAATGCTCCTAGAATCAGTAATTAAACAAATGGTTAAAATCGCTCAAATGCTTTCGTTAATTAAAAATATATTTAGTAAGACAGTCGCATTGCATCGCATTAACATTGCGTTAATCATCGGTAAAGTAATTACGTTAAGTTTGTTATAATTCCTCAACCTCCAGCATGCATTAATTTCACAGAAAATGAGCCATTATGTATGTAAAAAATTGTTTCAAAGTTAATTTTGTACTAGTTGTCACGCTTATTTATGTATTTCACAAGTTTTACACGTTTTTATGTGACTTTTATTGTAATTGCCACAAACGAAACGCTTCAAACGCATAAATTACAAATTCCAGTAAGTTCGATACGAATCTTGTTTTTCGTGCCACTGAATCTGTATGCACTCACCGAAAATAACGGGGAGTAGTTGCCGAAACTGCTCGGAAAGCTCGATTGTGATGAACATCTTGATTTGGTTGAGAGTTGATTGATCGTAGCACTGTAGAAATTGAACTAATTGTTGTTAAGTCACCACCGACGATTAAAGTCCCACCAAGCTCAGCGTCGTTTTACCGTGCGAGTCTGAATTCACGTGCGGTGCGCGGGCCGTACGAGCACATAGCGTCCTGCGGTTCGAATCGGCGACTGCCTCCCTAACGGCGGGCGCCGATTGTATTTAAAGCGCTCGCCACCACCGTCAACGCAAGCGCGTCCTTCGCAAGCGCTACCGCGCCTTAGCCGCCATCGCATCGCTAAGGACAACAAATTGTAAATAGCAACAAGATGTTTTGGGCGATAATAAGTCACAAATCGCGTCTAATTTGTGACCCTCGCGAATTTTCGCAAGCTCTCTAGGTACTTTCGGCGTCCGCGTCGATTAGGAACATTACGGTTTGTGTGCGCCGCGAATTAGATCAAAAAATAAAAATAAACGAAAAAACAGGCGCGCAGTTGGACGTAAATTATTATCGGCGGAAGGCACGTGACGCCGACGCCAACCGAAACTGGCAAAAACTCAAAACAAGGCAATTCTTGGGAAATAAAAACAAGAATTTGACAATATCTACTTGTGCCTACAACGAAAACAACACAACCTGAATATCTATAAAACGCCGGCTTGTAAGCCTGTCCACATCGCGCCGTGCCAAGCATTTAATTAACAATTAACATTGACATTGTGCGCCAGCGATAACAGGCGAGCGAGTAGGCGGCCTCTTCGATTCTTCGGCGCCTCGAAATTGGTGCGAAATTAAAAATCAATCAGTCTAAGTGCGCAACTCATTTGCATATGCGTGACTACGCACGCGGGAACCACATTGTAAATTCAAAGTTTTTGTGATATATTTGCAAAACGATGAATATCGGTATCAATATTTGTCAAGCGGTAATTAACGCCATTTTATTCGCTTGCGTAGGAAATGCGCTAACTGCTATTTTCAAGCTCAATTACGATATTTACAGTGATTATCCAACCCGCTAATAGATCACTCACATAAACTATTCAAACTTAAATCACTTTATTCTGTTGGTCAGCATATTGTGACAAACAGAGAGCTTAGCTAACATAATAGGATGGTTAACATAGGATGCGACACGTGCGCAAGATTCGGCGCCTGCTGATGGGCAAATTTCGGCTAAACTTGGCCCAACTCATCCTTAATTCATCGCAATAATGCCAATAGTGTGAATGAAAATCGATAAGGATAAAAAAGCGCTCGCTACTGAATTTTCATCAATTATCTAAAGAGCAAATATTGTTTCTGTAATTTACATTTTCAAATCGATACAATTGAATCGATAGTATTGAATCGGAATACCTCGAAGGTGGATTTTGAACAGTGACAATTTTTTTAATTATAACCCAATGCACAAATAGAAAGTGATCGCAGGTAATTCGCGTACAGCAAAAATTTCCACTATTGCTTTGCCTGAGAACGTAAAATACGCCGTGGCGTCATTGTTTTAAGCCGTAGTTCATTAACCGGTCTTAATTGATATAGGAGAGTACAGAAACTAATGAACAAGTCATTAAATCGTTATTAAATTGGAGACATAAAAACATATAATCCAATCAATACATTAGCTTGGTGTTTAGAGCGGAGTAAAGCTCGAAAAAGAGGTGGAGTAATGGCTTCGTGGGAGTTTTTTAGAGTAAATCATAAAAATAGTATAATCCTTGACCAAGCTCCCAGATGGAAATCCCGGTGCCAAGCTCCTTCGCCAATTCCAAACGCTTTTGAATCGAATGCAGCGTCGGGTAGAAGACAACGTGTTTACCGTCGGATTCTCTATAATAAAAAAATCAAGGTGTTATTAAATGCAATAAAAATCTTATGCTTACAAAATGAGATAAGAATGAAAAATGTGTTGCGGCACAAATGTTATTTAATTTAATACAAAATCAAATGCACGTGTGAACGGTTAGAAATCTGTTTCTTAGATACGTTGCTTGATTACAGAAATTGTTTTTGTTTTTAATTACAATAACCACGTATGCTATCATGTTGCATATCATGTATTTGAACGTTAAAAAAGTTAACAATTATTTCAATTTCCTTGAGTAACCCGGCAGAATATGCTTGTGCTGTAAGAGTACCTACAAAATTTTTTTAATTAAAAGTTTCAGTGGAAAATTATTCTATAAAAGCATAACGCATGTTAAAAATAAATTTGTGTTCATGACCTGCTGAGCTCTGCATTTCTACCTTTGTCGTACAAAATTAAAAATCTAATATGTATAAAGTCATATTTAAAAAAAATATTTTCAAACAAAATCGACTTTGAAATCAACGAACTACGAAACTTTGCAAATGGGCTGATTTCAATGTAATAAATTAAATACTTCATTCAAAATACTCAATGAAGTGGTAGACTAAAAACAAACAAAAAATGTGAAAATATTTTTCAAGTGTATACAGGAAAAATATATTTTCAGTTAATTAATTCTTCAAGTATACCGGATGTCGCACATGCATATTTGTATGCATATGGCTACTTGTATTATTTATTTATTTTTTTAAATTATTACACATCGCATGAATACGCTACTCATACCCGATCGTTTGTTTGTTCGTTCGACATCCACACATTATCGTATCCAGTTGACTGCAGCTTCAAGTCGCCGCTTTCTATTATCTGTTTTTCCACATGAAAACGTATTTAATACTTTCTTTAATATACAGAATTAACACTTATATCCTACTACCACGTCCAAGTACTCTACGTTCCAGACGAGATGTTACTCACTCTCCCAATCTTTTTTGGTTTCTAATTGAATAAATTTAGGTACCATTCTCTTTATGAATTTAAGAATTAAACGTTGGGCAAAATATGATCTTTTTTGAGCAAAAATAACGTTTCGTGACCTGAGTTGTTGTTTTCTTAGTTAAAAAAAACGCTATTTCATGTTGATTTATGTGTGCTTAATTGTGCTACTATTAGTAGAGTAAAGAAATGTACTGTAACTGAATTCAAACCCTCCCTTATTATACTCCCTGTATTATTGTATGGCAATCAAATCTATTGGCGATAATAGTAAGTTCTGTTTAAAACAAAATATAATAAAAATAATCCTTTTTTAATTTTTGAAACAATCGAAGTAGCCACAGTTTTTGTTTACGTCAACAATTTTTTTTTTTTGCACAATTGTCATATTTTTTTCAATTAACCTTCTCCATAAAACGATATTCGGCATCACACATAAAAGCTAAATTATTTATCTAAAATTTTCGGCACTGATTGAAATAATGGGTCGCTATAAAAATCAAGTTTTAGAAACATTGAAAGGCTTTACAGCATTTATTCGCCGCTGTCGCATGAGGTACCCAAATTCTCCGGCGGCTAAAGTCGAAATGAAGGGCATGCAGGGTTGGTTGAAGCTGGACAGCCGCAAAAGAGTTAAATTTGCCAATGTCGGGAACAAAGAAAATGCCGTACAAAAGATGAGAAGACGCGCGTGTGAAGGCACTAAAAAGCAAAAAAAGATAAAGATCCGCCTCATCCGAAAAAGAATGAGCACAAAATGTCACTCAAAAAACAAAAATAAGAACGCAAGATACCGACCAATCTCACGGGCGCGTTATTACGGCAGGAATGGAAGAAATTGAACTCATAAAAATGAAAAATCGGTTTATCGAAACCACTCACAATTGCGAGTAAATTTTATGCTTTGTATATTAATCATTAATATACAAGTGACCGTACATGCCTTATTAATTCCACAAGATAAGTAAAAACATAATAATATAGTCTAATGACATAAAATAGAGGTTTGCATTCAGAAATTTCGGGTTATGACTGAAATAATGAATGTAATAAGTAATATAGACTTATTGACAGATCCCCTTAACAATTAAAATTAAATACAGACAGCACTTCGCATATAAACAATATAAATTGTTCTATCGCATGAATGAAAATGTGATATGGTTCGTGCTATAATAACCAGTCAGTATCTAGTCTTGTCCTTGTTTTTGTGTTTTTTATACACAAAAATGCATTCATAACTAAAACACATTTTTGCAAAATATGTAATAAATCACAAAAATTGAAATTAATGTGACATTCGTTAAGACACAAAATAATGTTTAAACTTCGTTTGTCAAAACGCAGCGTTGAGTACCGATACAACAACTTTTCTATTTTACAAGTTTTAATCATTATTGGAAGTAAATCGGAAAAATTGTATTCATAAAATTATAGACATCGTAATCACGACATTTGAAAAAAAAAAAACGGGTTTAGAGATAATCGCATTTACGTGTATACCTGAGTCATTCACACTATTATAGACTAAAAAACAAGCTATATGGCGCATAACGTTTTTGAAACGAATGGGTTAGGTTTTGAATGAACATTTCAGGCAAAATTCTTAAGCTACACGTGCGCGGTAAATATATGAGGCGCAATAAATTAATCATTTATAAACAAGGCGATTATGTTACATTTTCCGCCCAACAAAACAATATTTAAAATTTTAGCGTAATCGTCGTCATTATTAAATGTTTAGTAATCGAACATCAACTTCTTAAGTTTGATTTAAATATCGTGGCCGTAAATATCGCTTAATTGAATATAATATCTTCAATTTTGCGCATAATTCCTTAATTCGTTGAGTCGTGAAAAAAATGAAAAGAATGCTTGGCCTGTAGCAATTCCATGATTAAAGTCATGCGAATAATTTCATTAGCAAAACACGTCATTAATGTTTGTTTTGCTGCATACCAGTAAAGAAACAAAAAAATACAACGTAAATCTTACGAAATAAAGAAATAACTCCGTATGTATGAGCAAAAAATACCTGAAGTACAATTTGTTTCATTCGATTATTACGTAGTTGAACAAATGTCGCGCGTGTCGGAGTTTGAAGAATGCAAGTGGTTCAAAAAAATGCTCGGAAAATCAACAACCTGACGTTGTTAGCAGTGCACTTAATTATAACGCGACGAGTTACTAGAAATTGATTGTGATTGTGTCGATTTTCCGTCATAGTGAGTATATAATATTGATGTATTTTTAGTTCAATTGTCGCATTTAAAACGATTAACTAATTTCCCCGCATTGACATTGACACTTCTACATAACTGAAAACGGTCTAGAACTAAATTCTCTTTATAAAATTAAAAACACAAACGGCACAACGTTGCATAAACATTAATATTAACGCGCTCGGAATTGATAAGACTCATCCACGTCGAGCTGGAAAACGCGAACGACGACACCAAATTTCCAATTTCCATATCGCGCAACATTGCAGCACATGTATTTTGTATTTTGTTTTCATTTATCACGCTAGTGTTTAGAAATCGAGCACGTTATCAACCTTGTGCCTATTGCACGTTTAGCTTAATTCGCAAATATAGGCGAGAATATTACCAACGCGCTGATTAGGCTTGAGACTTGAATAGAATACCAAATATTTTGCTTTTCGAATGTTGAGCGTTATGCTCATTATCTTCAAGAACCGGAACACGGTTGGGCATTGTTGCAGTGCGTGCATGCATTAAGTAGATAAATTAAATTTACATATCAATTATTTTGCTATAAAATATGACATTGAATACTCATAATACATTGATAAATGGCATTTTCATGAAGACAAATGTTTTGTTTGTAGAATGCAAAATTAAATTATTGACTTACTTCACTTCGAGGAAATTTTCGGCGGACTTGGAATCATACTGGATTTTCCCCTTCAAAGCGGCAACTTTTTTTAGATAATCATGATTTACAATCGGTCCACCGCCCGATGGGTTGTAATCCATCCCATAAAAATTCAAACCTGTTAGGATTTTCGCCGTTGACTCATTATCGTCCGACAATGATTGAATACAATCTTCAACCCACTTTAATGGAGCGTTCGGTCCTGAAAAGTAGAAACATTTTTACAACCAAATGGGACACAAGCGCAATATTCTAAACTGACCTGGTCGATGGATATTAGAATAGTCATAAGTCATCAACGAAAATGCAGTCACGTCGTCCTTCAATTGCTCGAATTCTTCATCGGTGAAGTGAAAATCTTCACCACGCTTCGGTGGAATCGTTATAATGTAATCCAGCGAATTGTGTGTCAAAATACCGCCGATTGTCTTCATTAGGTTTACCAGTAGGTTGTTCTTTACCCGCCCAGCTAGCACGGACCATACTTCAACCACAAACCCATCAAAGTTCCACTTTTGTGCTGCCTTCACTAAAGTTTTAGCCAATGCCTCAATCTCATTATTGTTTGAAAGCAAAGTTACAAATTCATTGCCTGACCAATTGTCGAAAAGAACCCGTGGTACAATTTTAACGTTACTTGCTGCACCATTCTCCTTTACTGCCTTCATCCACCCAACATCCACATCATGAGTACCAGTTACTTCATATTTCAAAGGTCCCTTTCTTTTGATTTGCAGCCACACTGGACTGATATGTGTAAACTTACTTGCAAATATTTTTGCTATATCATATCCTTGATTGTTCCACTATAAATAAACCAGTGGAAGATGAAAATCTAGTATTTTATACATGAATAAATTACTCACAGGTGTTACATATCCTAAAACCATTCCCTGAAAGTTTCGATGTTGGGTATTTTCATGGTATGCTTGATGATTGGCTTGAATATCATCTGTAGTTGGATGAATTGATATTAAATCCTTCTGAACAACTGACATACTCTGTGGTCCATGAAGAACATTTTGTTTGTTTTCTACTTTCTTGTGTTTTGGTGATTTTGGACTTAGTGTTGCATTAGATATCTTGAGGAACAAGAGGAATGTTAAAAAGTAGAGGATTGCTTTGTAAGTCATATTGTATAGGAATGCACTTTTTAATTACTATAAGACACAAAAACTGTTAGGATTTATCATTTAATAACTTCATATCTTAAAGTGCTCTATTTCGGTGATAAGAAGTTAACCTCATACATTCGTAATTTGTTTGTTTTGACCACGAAGTATAGCCAGGTGTTTTTGACGAACAGATTTAGTTGCAATGTAGGCAACCAAAGAAGTAGTAATCAAAATAAATAATAGGTAATAAAAATAAATGTTCAAATACTTGTATTAAGCAATATGGCTAAAGAAATAAATATAAATATTCAAAAAAAAGTTCATTAAAATCCAGCACATTTTTTTTTAAATTTTAACTATAGGCAACCAAATATTAACTTGAAGGGAACAGGATGATGCAGCAATAAAAATACGTTTGAAGGATGTATTCATAATTAATTCCTTAATCAGGAGTTTATCTTATCAATTTGTTTAGAATATAATTTAGAGAGAGAATTTACTATTTCATGTGGAAATACCCAAATTTTTGTAAATTTTGGTTTTACGTGATTACCACAATTCGTTGACACTTCGGGAGTGTTCGTAAATTGAATGTGTGGGTACATCTTATGTAAATAATTTCATTGTATTCCGTGCTAAAATCCTGCCAAATTCGCAGTTCCTTGCGTTCGTTGAGTCACGAAAACGTGATATCCTCTGCATGGTAGGTGCGAAGTGTGAAAAACGCAACTGCAGGCAGTAGTGTAATGCATTGATACACCAGCCACTTTGCGTCCGCTCGTTGATTCTGTTTTGATTCAAACGTCGCAGAACCACCAACATCATGATGGAGCCATCATTTTCGCGCAACGAAATCATCGGCTTTGTGATGCGATTATCGCTCGTGAGCGCCGTCACTTTCTTCAGTATAAAATGGATAATGGAGCGAGTGGACCCTGCCAACAAGAACAAGAAGAAGGCAAAGGAGCGCGCCGAGGAAGCCCTGAGAAAGTAAGTCTAACCTCCAATTCCAGCGCAAGTTTGTAGCGCTATTAAAATCAATATGTTTGCACAAATTTACAAATAACATTCTTTGAATTGTGTTGACAGATTGGCGCAAAATGGTAACGCACCGTTGACACTCGACAAGCTCACCGACTATGAGATGCTCATTGCACAAAACATAATCAACCCGCAGGACATTAAAATAACATGGGGCAACATTGCTGGCTTAGATGGGATTGTGGAGGAATTGCGTGAGACCGTGATACTCCCAATTCAGCGGCGTGAGTTATTCGCGGATTCGCAGTTGACACAACCGCCGAAGGGCGTTTTGCTGCATGGTCCACCTGGCTGTGGCAAAACATTGATAGCAAAAGCCACGGCGAGAGAGGCGGGCACACGCTTCATCAACCTCGACGTGTCGATCCTCACCGACAAATGGTACGGCGAGAGCCAAAAACTTGCCGCAGCTGTATTCAGTCTTGCCATCAAACTGCAGCCGTGCATCATTTTCATCGATGAGATCGACTCCTTCCTCCGTGCACGGAACACCACCGACCACGAGGCGACGGCGATGATGAAAGCACAGTTCATGTCATTCTGGGATGGACTCATCACCGACCCCAATACGACCGTAATCATCATGGGTGCGACGAACCGCCCACAGGACCTGGACGCTGCCATCTTGCGTCGCATGCCAGCCACATTTCACATCTCGATGCCGAACGCACACCAACGCTACGAGATTCTGGGACTGATCCTCGAAAACGAGCCAATCGAGGACAACTTCGACCGTAAGAAGATTGCACGCATCACAGACGGCTTCTCCGGCTCGGATCTGCGCGAGCTGTGTCGCAATGCGTCGGTGTATCGCGTGCGTGATTACATGCGCAATTCGATGAAGGGCGGAGCAACAGCGGAAGAGGTATGCACGAGCACCGCCAGCGGCGTAGACTCCGAGGACGAGTACCACGACGCCCTGCGCCCCATCACAATGGACGACATGCTCGCTTCCTTCAAGAAGATGCGCGACTCGAAGATGCACTGCGGTACGCTGCCGCTGCAACTCCGCCTCGACTAGCATTCGTTTCCGATCGTCGAGCGTTACTTGGCCAATCTGAGTGCGTACATCGACAAGTCCGATGAATTCGCTGGCACATTCAAGCGAGTCAAGCCCAAAATTCCAGTCGCAGATTGACTACGTTAGCGCCATTGTCATTGTGCTCGTTTTGCCTCACTTCTGTTGTACATAGCGATTGATTCCCGGACGATGGGAATGCATTGTGTGATTGTCCCTCCTTATTGATTCCGAACGGACCACTTCGATCATTTGTGCAAGTGCGGCGTTACACATTCACTCATGTACAATTTGTTGGAATCTGTATCAATTAAACTTTAGTCATTTTACAAGAGCGGGAATTTTATTATTGCGTTTCCGATGGAGCTGAATAAATGGTCAAACTTCATTTGTTGTTATTTTGTGTTTGACCAACAACGGCGTGGCGGTACGAAATCGTGTGTACATATTACAAGAATCGAGTTGTTATAGGAAATAGTTATCTATCTCAGTAAGCCATATGTAACTGTGCACTGTTGGTCTATTAATTCTATTAATAATGTTTAGAACTAATGTTAAATCACTAGATTACTCATTCCGCAGTTGCATTGCATTTCTATTTTGCAAAAAAAAAACAACAACTGAAATTGGATCTAATGTCAACTACATTCAAATGATATATATATGAACACCCGCAATGGTATCGCTTTTGTTTATTTTTTATTAAGTTATACACTATGATTGTGTTTTATTTTGTGATACACGGTAAATTGATTTGTTAGATATAGTATTACCTTGATTTGTAGATGAATAAATGCAAGAATAGAGAGAATGCGATAACGAGTCACATCGTTTTTTTTTATTATAATCATGAAATATTTGTGAAAATTAAAATTGGAATGGTTGTACCTGAATAATAACACAGAAATCTAATTTACGTTGTTTTATTTGTTTGCCATGTTTTACCAAAATGCCCAAACTCAATGCAAACAAATTGAATACTGCGTGTTCATTGAAAGGTAGACGTAATTAATACTTCCACCACTTATTTTGTGTTTGCTTACTGAAATGTAATCCATAACGTAAACTGTTTATAATTAATATACTACGGATCGTGCGAGTCTATCGTAAATTGCAGTTGGCGATTGTTTCTTTTGTTTTTTTTTTTATCAACAAGATTGTCATTTGATTCGTATACATTATACAAAACCTCAACGCAATTTTGATTCATTTTTGTAGTATTTTTTTGTACCAAATCTGGAAAGATTTTTCCCGTCATTTCGCAGACTTGTTGCTGTGCTCAGCCTCGTTTTGAATTTGGCGCGCGCCCCGTCGCCGCGAGTAGCTTCCCGTGCTTTACATGCTGAGGGCGCGTGCTCCGCGAATCTCTTTTGGGACACGGTTTCCATCTTGATCACATGTGAGTACATCAACTTGGAGTATTATTTACCGTTGCAATTAGTCAAATTCACTAGCATCTTGTGCATAATCAATTATCGTGAGTACTAACGCATTCTAATTCGCCGCCTAAGTGTCCCGGCCGCCTGCGATTTACTCGGCGTCGCAGGCGGCCGATCGAAATTTCTTTCGCGGCCGCTGCATGACGATGCGGTATGCTTCGCGCCATGTTGCAATTATTTTCGCGACCGGCACAGCGTGTCTTGCGGCCCTTCGCTTTGCTGCACCAGCATGCGGCCAAGGCGATGCGATGCCGTCGGGTGCATTTCACGACGCCGGCATGTTGGTTGATTTTACGAGCGTGCGAGCCCCCAACGTCAAATTTGTGGTTATAGTTCGGCGGTGTCCACATGTTGCCGCGTGGCCATCGCAGCAAGGGGGCACTCGGCACCGCGCTGGCGGCGTGCTCATTCATTCCGTTCACGTTCGTGGCCCCGCAACCATATATTCATACTTACGCTTTCGTTGTTCACAGCTCGTTTCGTCTTTGCGACAAGCAGATCCCGACACTCACCGGACACAATGGCGGATATTGAGGATACCCACTTTGAGACTGGAGACTCCGGTGCCTCCGCCACTTATCCCATGCAATGCTCGGCCCTACGTAAGAACGGATTTGTCATGCTCAAGGCTAGGCCCTGCAAGATTGTTGAAATGTCTACCTCAAAAACTGGCAAGCATGGTCATGCTAAAGTTCACTTAGTTGGCATTGACATATTCTCAGGTAAGTCAGGCAATCATTTTTATCACATTCTCTCCTCTTATTAGCAAACACATTCCTTAACAAATAGTAATTGTAATTTTCATTTTTAATCAAACAAACGCTTAAAATTATGTTATTGCATTTAATTAACAACTACAAGTAAAATCGTCATGCATGCCTCTCAAAACTTACAAAATTTAATGTGAATTGGAACTATTAGTAGTTGTATGTGTTTGATCCTATCGTTTCCCACGTCCCTATTCAATGTTATATTTTTGGCGTGCAACTTTTAATTCACTGGCTTTATAGGCAAGAAATATGAAGATATCTGCCCTTCAACTCACAATATGGATGTGCCACATGTGAAGCGTGAGGATTATCAGTTGACTGACATTTCCGACGATGGATACCTCAGCCTTATGTCCGACAATGGCGACTTGCGCGAAGACTTGAAGATCCCAGACGGCGATGTCGGCGCCCAGCTGCGCACCGACTACGACGCCGGCAAGGATATCTTATGCACCGTACTCAAATCTTGCGGTGAAGAGGTGCGTTGCGTTTATTAGAATACAATTTTTTAGTGCTATCTTAATTACTAATATTCAAATTTAAACAGGTGGTAATTGCTGTCAAGACAAACACTGCCTTGGACAAATAATGGCCGGCACAGGTCCCCCTCGTCCACACAATAAATTAAAGACAGTTCGAGGGCGTTACGATACCAACAATGATAAACAACATCAACATTCAGGACCCATGTATAATACTATAATGCTTCAAACAAATATTCAAGACATCAGTCGACCGTTGCATTGGTGCCCGGCCGAGATCGGCTCATGTAAAATTCAACAATCCCATAAAATTTCTGCGTTCTACGTCGTTGGACAAAATGGAAACTACCTGCAACTTGATTTTTTTAAATTGAACATCTTTTGGTTAAAATAAACACACATTTATTTTAGAAGAGCATTTGCTTGACGCGGCACGCTGCGCCGCTGAACTCACTACTATTTTAACTGTAACGATTGATCTAACTCATTCCAAATTGCGTTTTATTGGTGAGGACGAACGCGCGGCAGCAGTCGGGCGGAGAGAGCAGATTCAGAAGAGGCACTTGCAACACACACACATATACACGTTTTAACATCGCAGAACTAAGCAAGTATTAACGATTGCTATTCAATAAACTACCTAGGGCAGCAGCGGGCATTGCAACGCCAATTTTTAAATTAAGTACTAGGAAGAAGACGATGTTCTATCTTTTTATTTACTAAAATGATGCGCTCGGCATTGCGCAGAAAGATCGAGTTTTGTTCTTTTCTGTTGACCCCCCAGTCAGTTGCAATGCTTCCTATGATCTACTAATCAGTAAATTGCAAACCTTTATTAATGATGTACAATAACTTTACAAATATTTCTTGATTATGATTGTTTTTTATCATTAAAAATAATAAAAATTGAAAAAATTGTGCCTATTTAATAACGATTAACAAAGAAATGGCACGCACCATTGATTGCAATAAAATGACAATTTCGTTGAAACGTTTCATTTGCCTTTTACGCACGTTAAACTTCTTACTGCACGGATATCTACCCGGCCTTGTGTGTAACGCTTTGTGATTGTGAATAATTTTATCTGGTGGAATTTTGTGTGTTGGGTGTAAAGGTCTCAGGGTTATCAAATGAATTTCTTTCGCTGTTTGCTGCAAAAGTGCCAGAGTTGCAATATTGATGGCAACACCATGATTATAATTTCTGACGCCAGCGACAATGGGGCGGCGTTAGCAAGCAATCAATTGTGTCCGCGATTGATTTTTTCCGCGGTGCGGAATTTTAAATGTCGCGCGGTGCAGCGGTTTGCCTGATTTGCGGGGTCTCGCAGGATGAGCGCATGCGCGCCGCCCCTCCAGTCAGCACCGCCAGTTTGACGCTTGACACGGCGCCCGGCTGTATTCATATATTTATTGTTTGCGCTGTCACATCAACAATTTATGCTAAATTCAAATCCCCGCATCGGCACAAGCAGTTCGCGCGCCGCCAACGATTGCCGGGCACCCCGGGGCGTCTGCCGTCTTTTCGCCACCGCCGGCCCGCATGAGCAGCGCGCCGACAAATGCCCGAAAATAGCACCGCCGCCGCTGGGTATTTATAAACGCGCGCGTACGGCAAAGGATGCTGCCCATCATGAACCACGGTCTCTTCGAGCATCACCAGATCAAAGTGGAGCCGATCCGATTCTATCAGGCCCAGCCGCAACAGCTTCATCCACTGCAGCAGCCGTACCGCCCTGGCGAACACGTGAGCCACCACCTCAATTGCCACCCGCACCTTGCATGCCCGCTTGCCGTTGTCTGCTCTCTATGTAGCCGTCCTAGACGATGATGCGTGTGCTAGAAGATGACACTGTCTGTCTTGCAGCTTAGTCCGCAGCTCAGCCTGATGAGCGAGCCCAGCACGCCGACGTGCGACATCAAAGATGAGGTCATGTCGGAGGGCACCCTCAGCGGGGATGGCTCTACCGCTGCGAGCATGCCGAGCGCGCCGCCGGCGAACAAGATGCAGACGTGCAAGGTCTGCGGCAAGGTGCTTTCCTCCTCATCCTCATACTATGTGCACATGAAACTGCATTCAGGCCACAAGCCTTTCCAGTGTACGGTCTGTGAGGCGGCGTTCTGCCGCAAACCCTACCTGGAGGTACACATGCGTGTGCACACTGGCGAGCGGCCTTTTCAGTGCGACCAGTGCCAGAAGCGCTTCACACAGAAGTCCAGCCTCAATACGCACAAGCGCGTCCATACCGGCGAGCGGCCGTACGCGTGCGAGATCTGTGATAAACGCTTCGCAGTGAAGAGCTACGTGATTGCACACCGCTGGTCGCATGTCTCCGATAGACCAATCTCGTGCGACCGCTGCCAGATGACATTCACCTCCAAATCACAGTACGCGCTGCATCTTCGCACGCACAACTCCAATATCTGCTACGAATGCACCGTGTGTGGCCGGACATTCGCCAAGGACAGCTACCTGATTAGGCATCACTATCGCGCGCACTCTCAGGACCCTTTCATCCTCACCCAGGGAACGGTGCGCGGCGTGCCGCACAAAGCTATAGATCTGATCAACAAGTACGGCGCCGGCATGGGCAACCAGGGCCAGGGTCAACCATCCGGCGGCATGGAGGGTCCACCGGGGAAAAACACATAAAAATCATACACTTCCTTGTAAGACACGCGCAAGGAACGTTTTAGCACCAGTCGGTATACTCAGTTTTTATGAGTATATCGACTGTGTTGCAAATGACTACCTCATTTTGAGGAGTTAGGTCATTGCTTGAGAATTATACATTTTCAAATTTTATCTGTTCAAAATTCTCTACGTTGCCATCTCGCCCATGTACATAGTCAGGAATCAGCGCCGGGCATTAATTGTGATTAGAAGCTTTATAATTATTATTACTCCCTCGGAGAGAGTGTAGCGACTAACAGCCACCCTAGGTAGATAACAATTAACATATTTATTTGGAACGTGATCAAATTGTTTCCGTTGCTGGGAGTTATGCTCACACGAAGGAGGAGTATGAAACATTTCGCTTCCAAAAATGTAGCCGCTATAAACGCCACAGCAAATGCAACACCACAAAATACACAATAATAAGTAGCAAGCAGGATACCGTTTTGCAATTCATTGTACTTACTTTGTCCGTAGACGAAGATGGGTCGTAGTCTCACACACAAACATTTCTAGCAAACGCAAATTGAACAAAATGAGATTAGCTTTAAGTACATAGAATATAATATGTACCTACAATGAGTAGATTTAGTGGTTTTAGAGAACAGTGAGGTGCTTAAATATTACTATAAATGAAAGCCATGTACATAGTGCCGCCGATAAAAAGGAGCAAATATGAAGAGTTATTTTTCGTACGACGAAAACTATCCGATATGAATCGTAAATATTAATGATTAATATTGTGAGTGCGTAATTGAGTGAATGTGCGCGATGCCAATTAGTCGCGGTGCCGGAGAAGAAGGCGAAGGGAGACGGGCCCAGCGTTTGGCTTCACTTATCTTGCCGAAGCAATGATATGTTTTAGTATCATTTTGGTACAATATGAGAATTCTTAAAAAATTACAGTAAACTGACTGTGTATTATAACCGTATTTATAGGTTCTTAGTGGCGCGAAATCGTACACGCAAATCATAACATATACACATACAAAAATATATTATATATAAATATATATAAAAACATTAATACATATATAGAATATTTATTGTAAAAAAGTTCATGTATGCTTTTTAAATTAATATACAGATATGAAAACGGTTACACGTTTTTCTTTTCACTTGGGTATTAATGAGTATTATATCTTTGAAACTATGAAAATTGTCTGCCCTAAGGGGAGTATTAGAAGATTTCAACGTTCGGTGGATGCGAGTTAAATTGAGTGTACAAATGTTAGCAAATTGTGCATGCGTTGCGGTGTAAATGATTATATTTGCTTATTTGATTTTAGGATCACATCAACGATATTATCGCAGGACGAAGGAATCCGTACATTATAGTCCGATCTATGGTTTAATTGTTATTACCTGGAATTTCTATATCTATTTGGGGCTGCGCTACTGCAACGTCAGCTACTGAAGAATGCATCCCTGCTGCGGAATAAGCAAAAAACATGCAGCGACCAATTTGGTGCTGATCCGTCATGAGTTTGCATCGATCCAGAATGGTATTTAAATAATAAATGGAATCTTGAGATAACAGACTTTACTCCTGGTTTTAATTTACGAATGTAGGTATTTCCTAGTATTAAAAACTTGTTTTAATGTATTTCATATAATTTGTAAACAATTTTTAGCAGAACAAAAACAGATGTCTGCCATAATGGTTTATTCTGAAATACATGTTGAAGAACAAGAATCTTTGTTGGACTGTTGGAAATGAGGAATTGCGACAGTAGAAGTCGAAATAATGGTCATTTATTAATCTATTAGATATACAATATATATCTGACATTTCAACGAAATAAAAATATTGGACATTTTAAACAATTTTCCTTCGTTCTGCTGGGTCAACAATAATCTCCAATAAGATATATACACATACTCGGCGTTTTAAAAATTACAAAATATTTGAAGATCAAAACTTATTTAACAACGATCATCATTAAGCGCATAACGAGACAAAAACGCAATACACGTCGTAAAATGGAAAAATATGTATGTATAAAAAATATAAAAACAATTGAAATGAGTAGACAAATCATATATAGTTCATGTAAATGTGTCGTCGTAGCGAAATAAAAATGGCATAAAAAATGAAATAATATGTGGCGCAACGCAGCGCGCCTTTGTGGTGCTGCAAGTGCAGCGGGTTACTGATAACGCCTGCAGTAATAGCCAAGCTCCTTACACATTTGGCAGTGCAGTTGGGGGTGCACCTTGCTCTGGTCGGAAACATCCAACCCGTCGGGTTTCTCCAGAGGGCGCTGCTTGTGCGGGTACACGTTGATATGGCACTTAATACATTCTTGGCCCTTATTGGCCCAGGAATTGCCCGACATCCACTTCCGCTTGCACTGCGGGCATTTGTACTCACCGAAGCAGCGCTTCCTGCCCTGGTACGGCGTCTTACCTTCTCCCTTGGGACGAGCCTAGGAGAGTTCAGACAAGGCAAACCAATTAGACGAAAGAGCATTGTTGATTTGCTATTACCTTGGGACAGTCCTTAATATAGTGCCCCTTCTGGAAGCATAGATGGCAGAGGTATGACGCGGGAGGTCGCTTTAAGCGACGGTTCTCACCGATGGTAAGTTCAGTGAATTGATCTGCGAGCTCGTTTATGTCGGTGCTGTGGTTCCCATTCGATCCGAAGTTGTTGTAGAGGCTATATGCGGCCGAGTACTGCGATGAGAAAGGAGTCCAGCTTGTAGACGGTAGCAGTTTATGCTGAAAATGCAAGAGACAAATTAATTCAGGTAAATGCTCACCGCCCGCCCGAATACACCTCCGAAGTCTGCGAGTCACAGTCACCGCGCACGTCTGGCTTCCTTCGCGTCACGGGTCGCGGTATGTTCTCATATTCGTAATCGGAATTATGACCGGATTCCATATCAGTAATGTTTTTAAGGTGATGCGGAAAAAAGTAACGTTGACATTGGCAGTAATATTTTTCCGTGACCATCTCTGATTGTTTTTCAACCGCAATGATTTTATAACGTTTGCAAACAGTACCTGATATGGTTCGTTTCCATGGTCCATCGAGGGCATGTAGGATATCCAGCCGGCAGTAGTATAAGAATTCTGATGGGGGCTGGTCGTGGGGTGATGATACAGCGAATTGGTGAAATCGTTGTGTCGTTTCATGGTGGTGAGATTGCCGTTGAGCGAAGTCGCGGACGATATCATTGTCGCCGTCGGTGCCATCGAGTCAACTAAGATCAGAATATGAATGTACTGGTCTCTTTCTGGGCTGGTACTAGCAGGGAATGGTAATCAAAGTACCGAAGGAAAGCCAAGAACTTGAGACGTGCTATTTTGCATCATTGACGAATTCTTCAGATTATCGCATAAACAGTCCAAGAAAAATAAATGCGCGCCAATAGCAGTCGACTTGGTTGTCCAAATAAACAAAACCCCGAGAAAACGTACACGAGTGCGACATGTAGGGCAACAAGGCGCAATGCGTTTCCATTTTTATTGGGCCTTGGATGCTAAAGCGTCAGTTCTAGCGTCGGTTAATCGAGTACGAACCAACATATCTGAATGTTGGTAAAATAATGGCGTATCGAATTTTGCATATAAACAAACCCAGCGTAAAGTAGAGCTATAACAAAATTGGTTGGCCAATATTTGATAAAAAGCCTGCGAAAAGAATTCGAAACGTCCACCAGCGTGACAATGATTTTTCTTGAAAAACGTTATGTAGGTATATTGAAAGCACGGTTTGTTGTATTAATTCAAATCTCCTCATGCCTACAATATGAGTTGTATTTTGAGTTTATCTTTTGCCATTCTTAGATTGGTCCAATTTGTAACCTCCATACACATGTAGTTATTGATGTCATAATTCGCTCGTTTAATAAGATACTATTATTACCGAATGCCGAATGTTGCTGCTTAAATGTGCATCACGCGCACACAGCGACGCGCATGCTGCAGTGACGAAGTCCCAAATAAATAAAATGGGATAGTATATGTAACCTGCAGCAATACCTATTCAACTATTCGTAAGTATTACTATTTTCTCATGGATGAATGATGGTAATAAGTTGGATAATGAAATGTGCTTAGTAGTTTACTAGGGTAGATTATAGAAAATGTTCTTCGAGAGTTATTCCTAGTTATGGACGCACTACTATATGAAATTGTACTTAAATTGTGTGAATACAAAATTATAATTTGGCCGGGTTAATTGTATGCTTGGCAGCGTATCAAAAAAAGGCATTTTCCGTTTCCTCAAATAAAATCCAAGACCGAGAAAACGCCAAGCAAAAACAACACATGATATACTTCAGTTTAAACGGGAGAGTTTGATAAGCACATGCACCTTCACCACTGGATCACTGGTACTCGTCCTTACCTTTTCGGAATCGAAGCACTTGCGCACGGTCACTTCTTGGCTGCGCGAAACTGGTGAGAACAAACCACGCGAACGATTGTATTCCGTGCATACACATTCACATCGCGCCCGCCTAGCATGCCGCGTGATCGTTTTCGGGAATGAACATGGAATTACGTTTTCTGATACGGCGATGAAAAATAGAAGGCACGAGGAAGCCGTGGGGTTTTTCGCTCGGCGCGCACGCCGCGAGGTGCGCCTGTGTGCGTCGCTTTCTGGGAATATTAGAAATACCGGCGCGCGCGCTCTCCTTGCATTTGGATTCGGGTTCGTGGGTTTGCGTTTTCGGACGGACGCACTCAAAAAAAGTCAAACAAAATTCGTGCGCTGTACAAGGTGTGCGCGTGTGTGGTGTGGCGGGAAAGTAGGGGAACGCTCCCGGCTTAAAATAAGTCCGTCGCGAACTCGTGCCTGAGCACGCGAGCAGATATCCGCCGATTCAGATAGATCCAACGGCGGAAAATCGCGCCACATGACGTCGCCGCCATCTCCACCGTCTCCGCTCTCCAACAATTGCATTATCTGCAACTGTGAAGTGCGATGCTGGTTTCGCGCGCGTGAATCACGTTCGAGCTGTCTCAGCGTCTTGCACTTCCAGCCAACGGCTGTATGTTTCCTATGGAACAAGGTGGCCATTGTTACGCAGCAACATTGCACCGTCAAACATCACAAGAAGCATCACTGGTAAAACATGAACTTGCCAAATTGTTTTCACCATGACTTCTCAGTTTGTAAACATAGTAATTGAGTAAGTGGTATGTAAAAAAAAAAAGAAATAATTCAGGAAGTATTCCCGAGATCCCAAAATGCAGCTGTTCATAGCTCACATTGTACAATTTTATACAGCGTGCAGGCAGTGGCGTACGATATAGAGAGATAGGTGAACACATGTTTGATCAAAAAGCAGGGACAGGACCAAGGAATAACAAAAACAGAACTGAGCGTAGTCTTCTCACTTCTTTGCTTTTGGAAAATTCAAACTGAGCACGTTATCCTGGAGAGAATCCTTTAGGTATCACCGAGGAGAAGTCCTTTATTGTCGCACTTCCGTACCTTTCAAAATAATCGCAATTTATCGACTAATAACTCCCAAAATAATAAAGGATGTTGACTTCTCCCAGAAGCAGTAAGATAGCGGCACGAAACTATTTGGGCTGCTTGACTCGGCGCGAAACAGTAGCAATTAAAATCAAATACGACTTTTTTTTTTAAATAAAATTAAAAAATATTGGAGACTAAAGGAACAATGATTTTTAGTATTTAACACGCAGCCTGAATTTGATTTTACGTTTTGTAGACAATCGTGTACGCTTAACATATCCGTATCTTAGCTTTATGACTTTACAGCCCTTAATTACATCCCTTATATACTAAAATTACTGTTTTTCTGATATTAAAAATTATGGATAATTATCAAAAATCAGTGTTCTACGATTGACCTACTTGACCAATCTTCTTCATTTATTTGTTATAAATAACTTAATACATTAAATTATCATATTTCAAACGTTATCGACAATTGTTTACATTCACATCAAATTGCCGATAAATGTCAATGAATTGTTAGGTTTGACATCAGTTTTATATGTATGCTAAATTCACTGAAGTTTTTAAATCTAATATTTGTTCGCTTTATTCTATCTAGTAAATTTAAAGCTAAATTAAATTTTGATTATCACAATAATAGGTTTGTTTAGATCATCATCCTTTCGCAACTGTCTTTGTTCTCATAAATTCACAGATGAATGACTATTGAACGGCACCAGAAACAACTGTTATGACGTTTACATGCAGTCCGCGCATAAGTTTTGTTTATCATGAATTTTCGATAAATTAAAAATGATAAACATGCATTAAATTTTGTTTCTTTAAAAAGCTGAATTTGAATGAAAATGTCTCGGTGTTATTCTAACTCAGCATCCATCCCCATCTCCGCGGCGGCTGCTTTAATCCATGAAATATAACTAGATATTCTAGTGTAAACACCTGGGCGATCCTTTTTTGCGCACCCATCGCCCCAAGATACAATTCCTGTCAACTCCATACGTCCATCAACGTTGCATACCAGTGGACCTCCGGAATCTCCTCCACACGCATCCACGCCACCCTTTAGCCTGCCTGCGCAGAGCATTGTATCCAGAATAGCTTGCTGGCGGCCGCCATAGATCCCATCCTTGCGACACAGATCCAGCGAAAGAAGTGGCACCGCCGCCGATCGCAGGACCGGCGATAAGCGCTCGGGATCTAGTGGGTCGACTGTGCCCCAACCGGACACTTCACACCAGGTTCCAGGTCGCGGCGTCTTCGTCGTTAAACAAGCCGGCTGCACCACCGGGTTGTATCCAAAACCGGGTGCGTCCAGCAAAAGCAACGCAATATCGTTACTATACGGGCCGTACTTGCGGAAATCTTCGTGAGACACTGCCTTTAACACATGAAGAAGCTGCTCGTAGGGGGCGGCTTGATCATGCCGACCAGTGCTCACCACCATCTCTTCGGTAACACAGTGTGCCGCCGTCAGAACGAGACGGTGCGAGACAATTGTACCACCACAGCGATGCTTGCCCTCAGCACGCACGTCTACCTGCCAGGGTACGGCGCCGTAAGGCGGCACCTCACCGCCGATGATTCGCGGTTCGCGCTGCGGACTCCACGCTACCGGGCGCGACCCACACGCGGGACCCGGTACGCCGAGCGGGAATTTCGGATGACCGCCCGAGCGGTAATTACTCGCGCCCATCACACCGTCTCCATTACCTCCGCCGCCCACCAGCGCGATAATCGCTATCTTCGTGACGAGCGCGTACATCTCGTCGTCGTTGTGCGGTCGGTGTCGGTTTTGAAGGGAGTCGCGCATTGCTATACTTATATACGCGCCGCCGCGACCGATCACACTACCGAATAATATGACCCGGAATCGTGCGTGCGAATGTCACCTGGGAGCGCGCTTATCACGCACAAGGCCCAGATTGATAGTATTATGTCAACCCGTATGCGCTTCGGCCCAGTTAGGCTCACCTTGGCCCAGTGTGCGGCGGCCGTGTGCATTTCACTTTCTCGCACCGCGGGCAGTGCAGGCGGGGCACTAACCAACGCAGCGAAAGTGCCGTTGGGTACCGACCTGCGCTCGCCAATCGCACGCGAATTACGCAATCGCTTTCTTTCGCGCCACGAACTGCATCTTGGTGCATTTCTTTCACCGCCGGCTGAGTCACTCGTCGCTTAGTGCGAGCTGCGCCGCTCACGTACGCACAATCATCAAGATCGTTATTTTAATCGTACGTGTGCTCAATATATACTTCCACAGCAAGTAGGACTACAAACAATAATCGAGCAGCAATTCCTCAAATTTGTTCAAAATTATATTTTGTGATGTTTACTTCAATGTCATTCGAAAAAATTAAAAAAAAATATTTATTAAAATCTGTTATTCCTGCTAACTTAAGAGTTTCCCCATTTATGTATTTTACTACAACAAATAGGGATTTATGTGATTAAAATTTCATGTTAGGTGGTCGCCCCTAATCGATGCACCAACAAATAATTGATGATGTCCCACATATAGCATCAAAATCATGCACGAGGCGTTCTTCTGGGTTACCTCGTTTCCCTGGGCGACGTACGCGCATTTATTCGATGCATCCAATATCATCGTGACATTAAAACAAAAACAAAAACAAGGTCGAATTTAACCGTTCGAAATAAGATAACGCCATTACATCATTCGTACTAAATGGAAACGTTCAAACGCGGTCGTGCATAATGTTTATTATATTGTTTACGTTCGGCATCAAAATTGGAACGCGAACATTTATTGGTTTTTTTTTTCTATGTTTTTAGAATACACGTATACCGCATAATCGATTGTGTAATTGGCTTGTACTAATTTTCACCTATTAGTCTTGAAATGTGTAAAACGCGAGACAAGCGCACGACAAAATATTCTAATATATGCAAACAAACACCAAAGAATCAGCTGGAGCCGACGACACTTTCTATCTTCTTTAATTATTATTTATTATTCGATTTTAATAACAGCCGTTTTTCATGTAGTTTATGTTTATGTCTTCTGCTTGCAAAAGTGCATCGTCGAACTTTCTTTTCACTTATACTTACGACAGCGATAAGACGTTGAAATGGCAAGTGGCAATTAAAACCATTCGTGTGACCTTGCCAGCTTCCAATTAAGAACGAACGACCTGGAGTACCTACGTCCGAGCCTAAAGCTGAAAATGAGAAACTATTCAAACTGAACAAAGAGCACACGTTGAATGTTCGTTTATTTAATTTTATTCAGTTTCAGTATGTTAATAATTTAATAATGCTTTATACATGTACACATAATGAATAACTTACAATTATTAATTAATAGTACTTACGTGTGCTATTCACTCGTAATATAAGTTTAATATGTATACTAATTCCTTCCACGTATTGATTAGTTTAAGTAAGCGCCGAGCGTGGAGCGACGGCGACGAGACTAGTTGCGCTCCTCCTGCACTGGCGTGATCAACCGTTGGAGGCTGAGATACTCATTGCCGGAGCGTGGACGCAGCGTGCAAGATGGGGGCGGCGCGTCGGAGGAGCTATGCGAGGAGAGCGAGAGCGTCTCGAAGTAATCAGACATATCGGACGTGCCACTGCTTGTGGAACCGGTTGGGCAGAGCGGCACTTCCGCCTCGGCGCTAGCGCTCTTAGCCTCACCCTTCTGGAAATTGAAGCTGATGTCCTTAAGAGGATCGGAGGACTTGGAGCGTCGCGGTAGAGTCGACGGTGGCGCAGACATTTTGCGCGGCAGCTCAAAGACGCCGGAGTCGTTGGACGAAGACGAGTCGCGATTGGCTTTGGTTGGGACAAGAGAAGCGCGGCGTACAGTTGGGCTGCAAATGCAATTGGGGGTGGTTGATGGCTCGCCACCGGCGTCACCTTCCTCGGTGCGACTGGAAGAATCGGCCGAGTTGGAGCGCTTCCGACGTTCAAGCAAGTTATCAGTGCTGTCAAGCACTTGCTTGCGTTGGTAAATGTTGGACTGACTTTGCATTAATGCAGCACCGCCCGGTTTGGTGAGATTGGGATTGCTGTTTGAGAGCATCTTGCCGAGGCGCTGCTTGACTGGTGGTAGCATGGGCAGGTAGCCCGGATGTGCTTGCTGCTGCTGCTGTTGCTGGTGGCCAGGGTGCATCAGCAGGTAGTCATCCTGGGCATGCCCGCAACGTGTGCACATTCGCGCTTTCGCCAGTACCTGCTTGGCATTTTCGTAGTGCTGAAGCGATTGGGCAAACTCCATGTTCGCATAGTTATGCGCCGAAGATTGGCCATTCGATGCAGGAGCATTTGAGTTGGGCGTTGAGCTTGCCATTGGTGCTAGATTGGCATAGTTAGCGTTACGGTTACACTTCTTGCTGAGGTCAACCTGCGCGTATAGCGCGTTGATGTCGTCCTGTTGTCCCCAGCAGGACAGGAAGCGCTGGCAATAGCATGAAGAGCGTTCCCGCTCGCGATCAATCTCTGGAGCTGGCGCTTGCACCTTGTACACGCATCCACATGGCTTACGGACGGCGTCTGCAAGACATTCCTTGATCTTGCGTGGCGTGTCGTAGTGTTCGTCAGTCTTGTTTTCCTGAACTGGATATGGAAAGTTGGGTATGTCGTAGTTGTCATAGGTAGTCGGTGGGAGAGGCGGAGCGGCTTTGAGCGGTGAGGTGGCGCCGTTTGTGGGCTTGGGCGGCCGCGCAGGCGGACGTGTTACGGTCTGACTCCAGCCAGAGCTGTCCGAGCCGCTGCTGATGGAGTGCCGATCGCAGGTGTGTTCCCAGCACGTAGGTACTCCAGGAGTAATGGTGGCGGTGGAAGAGCGTGACATGGCGCCCAGTTTACTGATGCAGCTCATGCAGCGTTCGATGGGTGGCCCATTCCAGCCGTCCGTGGAGCCCACGTCCCCACAGCCATAATTGCTGTCCAGATCAGTGAATGGCGAATCCACTCGTGACAGCAATGATGCATCCGTTATATCGGGATTTCTCATTTCCGAGCGTAACAGAGGGCGACGCGGGCTATCCATTACTAAAAATAACAATCCACGTATTAGCAAGTATTGTCAAATAGTTACAGAACAAATACAACTTACCAGACATATTTCTGGATACTGGACGTCGTCTCGATGCAAGCAATTGCCCTGTGGCTGCCAGTTTCAATGTGCTGCTTATTTCCTCACCTTGGTCAGTGACCAGTACATGAAGCCCTTCGCCCTTACCACACCTCGAACCACCTTCGAAACAAAATCGGCCCTCTACCACGCCGTAGCGACGTAGGTTGGACATTAACCAGTGGCCGACCAACCTCGGTGGGACACCCACACTGAGACAGAAACCTTTCTCTTGCACGTGAAGCTTGGCAGGACCGGCCTGGATGCGTGCCTTGGTCGGAGCGGAGCTCAACAAAACGAGGAATTGTGGCCCATCGCCAAGGTGTGTGCTCAACTTGACTTGCCATTGCATCAGACGCTCCCTGTTGTCAAACGCGAGCACAACAACCACGTCTTGACAAAGGATTGCAACCGTATTGGATTCCTTGTCAAGCGTAAATCCTGTCTCCAAACCAAGAAAATGTTGCAACGAGAGGGATGCTTTGGTGTGGCCCTGCTTGTAGCGATCTTTGGAATCTCGATAGAGCTGCAGATACAGGCAGTCTGAAAGGGAAACAAAGAGATTCATCATCAGAAACGTTGACAATACGTCGGAGATAATTCGGAAATGTATATTAAAATAAACTCGCCAAGTCTAGTTTCGAAATGAAAGGACATTAATTGCTTGCATTGTGCCCGGGTTCGTTGGAATTCGTTTCATTTGCATGCGAAACTAAAGCGTTTCGTAACGAATGCGTCCGTTCTTTTCAATGCCGCCGCCTCCGCCTTTAATGGCGAAAATTTGCGTTCCAGCCGGCGAGCGCGCAAACGTCTTCTTAATTAACAACGAAGCAACCAGGCGCAATAGCGCGACTGCGAATCCAGCAGAGGCGGCTAGCAATTATTTTACAATTTTTTACGTTTTTAAAAGCACCCATCGACCACCACAACCTCCACGCTTTCGATAAATATGCACAAGTGTAAATGCACATTGCCCTCATTATAATTGCACAAATAGTTTGATTTGCAGACACAATGCAACGGTCGCACAATGCGTGGCTAGCGGGTAATAATTACTGCGTGCACAGTCACAAATAATTATTTTCTTTTATTTATTCGATGCGCTTTATAAACAATTTTACAATAACGTCACACAAGCGCCGCCGCCTCGTAATTATCAATTGATGAATCGAATGAAATGCGCGTGCAGTATGGAGGAAACAAATAAATATATGAAATAAATGGATAATTACAAAAACAGGACGAGCGCACCGCGTGCGGATAAAAACCATCGCAAACAATAGTAATTCATTAAGCGACGAGCGTTATCCTGCGAGAGGCGAAATGGCCAGGGAATATTAAATCAAATCGATGCGCGTCCAGTGTCGATTTAAATTCCGTTTTAATATATTTATATGTTTCAATTCGACTCTGATTTGCATTGTTAGGGCGAATAGTGTTGATGTCTCACGAGACCATCGAGACCAACGCAATACATGAAAACGTTGGATTGTACAATAGTAATTTATGCACGTTGTACAATTAACTAAACTATATGAATTTTAAGTTATGTTATGTTGAGTACTAAGTAAATCGTTCGCTATTGAACAAAAAAACGTTCTCCTGGAAAAACAACTCTGCTCCTGCAGGTTATTGCGTTCGAGTGTTGTACCATCTGAGTCATTGATTTTCTAAGCAGGTGGGCATAAAACATGATTACGTCTTGCGAATAGTTTCATAAAATAATAATCGTAGATTAATAGAAGTCGATAGAAGCGCCGCGTGCAATGAAAGCGGCAAATCGACGATGAAACCATCGGTGAAAAATAAAACACCAATAAAATCCATTTGTTCCTAATGGATTTTCGGACCTTTCGCGTTCATTTGGCCGCCGAATTGATTTATACGCCTTTGAGCGCGCTCCTCCACCGCCATCGCCGACTGGAGAAATTTATTAGATATCTTTTTCGAGCGGAGACTCGACCGCCGAGCAATAATAATAATAATAATGGTAGATCAAGATGTATCCGGTATATTTTTTGCTTCTGTGCCCCTCCGTTTCCTTTGGCTCCGACGGCGCGACTCTATTCCTGGCATTTATTACGAGTTAAGTGTTTGCGTCGTGCAATAAAAGTCGATTTATTATATAAACAAGCGCGAGAGCATGTGTGTGAGCCGTGTAGCTGCGGTCGCAGCTCGCGACCGGATAAATAAAACGCGCGAGGACTCGCCGAAGAGGCGGCGATGGGCGTTAGTAACCCGTAAGTAGTACGCGATGCAAGAGATGCCCGATGAGATTCGATGCAAAAAAAAAGCGGAACAATTACGCCGACTGGGGGTTGCAAGTTATGTGCGCGCCCGAAGTTGAAAGTTCCACTCGAGACGCCCGTCGCTTTTATCGAGCTCGGCGCACTTAAAAAGCACGAAAAGCTGGGCTAGCAGTGTGCAGCACGGTGGCATCTCGTGGAGTGCATGAAGTGGACTTTCGAAGCATTCATAAAAATGTTTAAAAGACGCGGCAGGATATAATGAACGAGCGGCTGCGGCACAACGCGGATAAATAAACTCGATCGCAATTTGCCTCGGCCGCTGATGTTGATTATGCGCTTTTTAGCGCTTGCCAACGCACTTTCTTTACCCCATTTGCACTATTTGAAATAATAACAGACGGGTGCATACCTGGATCTACTCATGCTTTTTATGTTTGCTTGCTTGTGACTACCCACTCACTAACTGCGTGCGTGTATTTGGAAATCGTTAAAGATTTATGCCTGCTTAACGGATTTTTTAACTACGTAGACTGTCGTTGATTGTGCGCGTGGTTGTAGCAAATGATGTGCATTTAAAACGGGTTAATTGCCTAGATACTTAACGCGAAACTGGAAAAACTACCGCTCGCCGACATTTGTCACTCTTGAAGGAGGCGCTTATAATAAAAAACAAACATAAACTGCACGAATGACTGCGTCGTTATATTTGTAACAGCTAGATGTTGTGATGTCGTGCGTTTGCGTACATTTTTTATCCTCGAACAGATTCCCGATGCTGACGGCAGTAAAGAAATGGAATTCAAACGCTCGTCTATGAACTTCGGCAGTCATTATAATAAATTATCTTGATTCTTCTGCGCTTGTCGCGAGCGCCTTCGTCATCTATTCGTTTAGCTTGAAATGAGCCATGTGACGTTATCACCGCCGCTATTAAATAAAACTAATATCCACCCCTCGCTTTCGTTGTATGCAGCGATAAGAAAAACGATCACCACGCGCTGTTCTTTGGTCGGGCGGACGGAGTGAGGTAATTTATAGATTCGGATTCAGTGGTTTCTGGTCGTTGCGACGCAAAGTTGAAAATAATTAAGGTGCAGGTTGGCGAAACGTGCATGCTGCGTACACGTACGCCGGCAGTCTTGGTGCGCGACCCCCTTTTAATGAGCATTGCAGCAAAGAGGGGCTGCTCTTGGGGGGCGCCTGCACGATGGGAACAATGCGGCCCTTGTTTGCCAACCAGCGCGGTGGTGGCATTCGCGACTGCAGGCCCGCTCGATGGCGCAGAGTAATTAACAAAGCGTGTGCACATGGTGTGAGCGCCGAAGAGAACAGCACATGGCGTTTCACTTGTCATAATCTACCATTCTGCCATTCAGCCTGATTCGCATCCATTCAGGCGGACGGGCGACAAGCGACGAGCGAGTGGCGTTAAAACGATGGCGCGGTCGAGAGTCAGGGGCGGTGAACAATATTCGCCACAACCACCAACTCAAATAAAATAAAAACATTTATTGATAATATTCGTTACGGTCGAGCACACAGCGGCTTATGAATATTGTTCAAAGTTTGTTATGCCAAAAGTGACTACAATATAAACTTCATTTAATTGCGCACACCACGAAGTTAACAACAAATGTATACAAGAATTTATTTGTCTCCTGTACTACATAAAATTGTGCAATATCAATACTATAAATAATTTAATGCCTCTCATGGTCACAGTTTTATACAAATAAAAACACATTGTGGTTTCATCGTTCCCAGTCGGCGTGGAAACGTGGTGTGCAACGAATGGAGAAATTGATTTTAAACTCTCATTGTCTGGCTAACGAATTTCAGCTTGGGAACATCAAAAGTCTTGTTTCTGCTCATATTGCCCAGTATACTACTATTAAAGCCCACCGAAGGTACACAAATGCTATAATGAAATTGCTCTTATATACATAAATGTTGTGTTTGTTGCTTTTCGTGTTTTACTTCTTCTTCCAATGGTGTTTTCGAGAGAAGCTGTATAATTTAGCGCTCGATTGTGAATGCATCAAGTGCGCTCGGTGCATTAGCCACGCGATTCGCGCCCATCGTGTTTAAGTTAAATCAAACCCGCCCGCAGCGCACCTGCTTCAGCCGCCATTAGTTATGTCAACCCTGAAAGACGAGCACAAACCAAACGCAAAACCCAAAATGTTCCTAGTGTTGCCAGTACCTGCCGAAAGCGCGTTCCTGTGAACGGGATTGAACGGGAGTAAAACAAGCACGGTTGCCTTCCACTGTTGCGCAGTTCGACGAAGTTTCCCAGCCTCGAAACACAATACAGCGGGCACGCGCTCCATTCGGAATTTGATTAATTAATTAATGCACAATTACAAACCGAGCGGCAGCGGCGGTTTGTGGCCATCGTGGCCGCTCGCAGTAATTACTTCGGCGCTGGTATATTTTCAGCGAGAAAAGCGTCGCGTTAAATGCATAAAATTGTCGGACATTCGTGACTGGAAATCCGGCCGGCGTTCGTGAATTTAAATGCAATAAATATTTGCAGCAATTCTAATTCGACTCTTGCAGAAAAACGCAACAAGAGCGTTACTTAAGCGGATGACGTTCTTCAACGCCACACGCCCGTTCAACAAATCGCTCAGCCCGACAATAAAATAAATTTAAAGAAGCTTACCCGGGATAAGCCGTTAATGGGTTAATAGTGCTACACGCGCAGCGGGCTATTTATTCCCACGGCTCCTTCTGCTCGTTTTCTAGAGTTAGCGCTTTTAATTTGTTGCAAGTTTTTTATGCCCGAACTTAATATCAGCGTTTATTATATAATATTTATTAGTTTGGCGTTGCTTTCGTCGCATCCACTTTCACTAATAGAAGCAAAGTGGACGGAAATGCTTGCGAAGCGCGTGGTTAGAGTTTGCCAGGATGGGTTAATAGTTTCGGCCGGCGGTGGCGGCATAAAAACCGCCTGCGGAACAGCCGGCGACGGGCCTCCACGAAAAAAGAAGAAGTAATAAAAGTTTTCAGGCGAATTGGATTCCCCTCAGTGCTGCCGACGATGACGAACTCTGTCCATTACCCTCTAACCCACAATTGCTGCCCCCCTTCCAATCCCGCAGCGACTTAAGCTGCTCCGTATTAGTTTCTAGTTTGCCGGTTTTTTGCCCGATTATGATGTGGACATTCGAGTGGATTATCCTTCGATAATTGCGCCTATAAAACGACGTATTTTATCAACTTTACGGAAGTTCGCCAGGTAACCAAGCCAACGAAAGCATAACGACGTGAGAGGTTTCTTGTAGAGAAATAATTTTGAGTGATTTTTACACGAAGCAACAATTCCATTCAGCAAGTTATCAAGAAATGATAATATTACCGTAACGATGCTGGCCGTGCACGGAATACGTTATAGCGGCAAGTTAAATAAAATAGTTGGGAGCGCAGGGGCCAGGCACGTTCCGAGCGGGCTGGCCGCCGAAGAAGCCAAGAAGCAGTTCGTAAGCCCTCCGCCGCCAATCTCGCCCCCACATCGATCCGCTGCGCCGCAGTTGTGCTTGTTATTCCGTCTGCGAGAAGTACGTGGAAAACAAAACAAGCGGATTAAAGTCAAAGAATGAAGTTGCGTCCTGTTTGTGGTGACGCAACGTTTAATTACTTTTTAATCGGACGGCGGCGTCCGCGAGACACATGATTAATTGTTGTTGTTTTTATTTTCTTAACTGGCGATCTTACGTCCGAGGCTATGTTTGGCTCGCTCACATCGCAAAATGACAATCCGTGCGCGAGCATAAAAAATACAAGACAAATCGTTAATCTCCAGAGCGGCGGAGTCGAGCCGGGTGAAAAGAGTGGGCGGCAGCTAAAGAGTAAAATTCGTAATTCGATTGTTTTGTGCAGACGATGATTTATCGTCGGCGCGCTCTCGTCGAAACAACAAAAACACATTAAAGGATAGTTTTTCTGACGGTGCGCAAATCTAGTCGCCGCCGACGGCTGCGGAGTAATGTAACTAGGTGGGACGGGCCGCGAAACAAATGACGAACGCAAACGAACGTCGCGGGCACCGAAAGAGCGAAAATACGGTTCGTGGTTCGGAAGAAAAGTGCCTCTGCGCGGTGGCGGCAGGCGGGCGCGCGCCTGCTGACAGTCGAGAACCGATGCGAGTTGTTTGTTCCGCGTTGTCACCTGCAGATATCTTTATTTGCGAACGCGCAAAGTTGCGAACAACAGTTTCGCCAACGAGTTTTATTATGTGCTACCGCCACCGTCGCGCCATCGAGAAACAAATGCACACAAGCAAGCCACCCACCAAAATGTGTGCAGGTGTGTAAAGGTGTAGAAAGCGGCGTTCGGAAGTTAAAGTTTCATTTGTTAAAGTGATCGAATAACGAACGAACACACAAATCGGACACGCTGCGCGTTTCTCCGTGTAACTAGTACCAAATACAACTTGTTCATCGTGTTATTGCCGCAAATAAAAGACGTCGTTTATTCCCCGGTTTGTTTGCGCTTGCGTAGATTTCCCGAGGACGCAATATGCACCGGGCGTCTGGCGTTGACATGTTAATATCTTATGTACTACAGTATTACGCATTCTTAGCCTACGGGCTAATCGCAATCAATATGTGAGCACAATACATCATTGACGATGCATTAAAGTGAAAATGCCGGGAGGGCTAAAGGAAGCAATTCCATCCATCTCGCGGATGGTTTGTTTGAGCGCTGTTTATAATATTAATTCGCCCTGCGCTTTGCTTCATACGCGACGGGTGAAAGGGAGGAAAGATGATTTTATTATTTATTTGTAATTAATGTAGTGATGAATAGCCCTTTCAGTCGCCCCGGGGCCTGACCGTAGCACGATTGCAATGCTAGCAATAACTCGCCGACCACCATCACAGCCGATGCCACCGCCGCCCTCGTCCTTAGGAGGGCGCACTTTGGCTTAGGTCCAGAGTTCAGACACATTGCCGCCGGCGCTCTTTTTTACCACCGGCGAGCGTTTGAGCGCTTTCCGTCCGGCGCAAGTTACCTCCCGATATGCAAGTCTTTCATGGTGCACAGCACCCTGTATATCGGCAAACGTACACATTGGAGCTGCGCGCCAGTGAGTCGACAAACGAAAGTCGTTAGCAACGCTACTCGGCACCGTGAATAACAGGAACCAGCGGGCGGGTTAAAAATTATTACGCAAAAGCCGCCCCCAAGGCACAACCCCTGGCGCCCGCATGATCACGCGTTGAAACTCCAGAGTACGAAGTCATTCTGCCAGTATTTCCGAGAAAGTTTTCTTTTTAAACTCAGTGGACCACCCATACCAGAGTCCCGTACGAAAAGAAAAACGTTATAAAAAAAGCGAGCAAAATTATCGATGGCAAAGGCGAAGAAAAGCGAAATTAAGTTTCGAAGGCACGGTTCATTGCTTTGCGGAGGTTTTCGGTAATTGCCTTTTTGCCGTTTCATCTCGCCTCCGGCCTGTTTCGCATTCATAGTGTATTGAAACAGGCCACGCCAATCCACAGCGGCGGCAGTTTATTATTCAGATCGTATACGGCTTTTAATAGTCACTGTTATGGCAGCGAAGATGGCGAACGCCAATGAGTCCCCAAGACGCGCCGCGAAATAAATATACAGAGAAACTGTCCCTGGCGAGTGGATTAGGGCAGGCGTTTCGTGGCGAAAGCAGCTGAACGCAATGCATACAACCGACGTCGTTTAAGTCATGCGACGAGCACCTAGCGCAACTAAAACAGGGGCCGTTGCCAAATAGTACCAACGTAATTTCACGGGTCGACAACGAAGTCTTTAACTCGCCGCCGCCGCCGTCGTCGTCCTCGGCGCGATGTTGCGGTTGTATCCTCTCTACGGCAGATACGACCTCGTTATCTTACAACTTGCACTAATCGCCATGGCAACCGAAATTGAAACCATATCACTTTCCCTCTCGACCTTCGCCGCCTGCGCCGCCTTAAAGAAATAGAACGCTCGTTCACGGCAAATACGTAAAAACGATGTCGAACACGAACTGCATCCCACTACGCCCAATTCTAATCTCGATTTGCTAGTGTACACATGTAGGGATCCGAGTAGTGGATATTTTATGCGCGTTTCGGCAATCAATTTATTAGCGTTTGTAATATGACGGGCGCACAGATGTTGGGGCCATTAATACGAGTACGGGGAGTCATCCATCACTCGAAAATATCCACGTGCTGGGATGAAAGGCGATAAAACGGTGCGGCGGCGGAAGGTGCGTGTCACGCGTTCGTGCCAATGCCACCAATGGGGATTTTCTTCCGGGAAGCTTGATGGTCGAGCCATCAAAGCGGGTGGGCAATGATGTGGGTTCGTTTAATGCCGCCCCGTAAGCGGTGCGCTGGTAATGCCACGCTTTTTACGTTACCTACGATTTCCTGCGATTGCTGGTCGGCCGCGTGCGCAATCGTCGAGGAGCAGTGAAGAAAACAAAAGAAACAAAACGCGCGCGGCGCAGGAGAAAAACGACCTCACTGTGGCGGCCCAGACGGCAATGAAACGAGAGACGCGAGCAAGAAAAAGAAATCGGTTCGATCAAAATTGACGCTTAAGACGAAACGTAAAAGGATAATATAGGTTCTGCGGTTGAGTTCGGGCAGCGACGCCAAGAGAAATACGGCGTATACGGACGAAAATCTGCCACGTGCTGAAAAAAGCAACGAAGATTGAACGAAGACATCCGCTTGGATTACGTCCATCTTTGATCCCGAATCGTGCCGAATTCAATTAGATTATTTAATCATTTAAATTTAAAAATGTGCGCGTCCTACTGTCGTGTACCAATTCCTCGTTTCTTTTTGCGTCTACGACCTTACTTACCATCTTGTCACATCTTGTTTTACGTTTTTGTGTACTTGTATCTGCAGTTCTCCCCTTTTCGTTTTAGCTTCCCTTTGGGGTACCCGGAAGTTTAAATCTATAAAAACATAACAGGAGTGTCGTCTGGTCGCGTAATACATTCCCCTCCTCTCCATACAATATGCCCGAATCGATACGTTCCATAATTTATTTGGGATTAAAATTCGAGCGGTGTATTTATGCCTTTTTGGAAGCTACCTACGTAACATGCGGAGGGGTCCGGGCCAAAGCGATTCAGAGCAAAGCAGCGGGAAGAGCATTCGGCAATGCACTCCAACAAAGCAGCCCGGAACGGCTACAAGAGGGATAGCTGGATGAGGGAGTGGATATCCTCAATGCTCAATAGTGGGTCTTGCTGTCACGCAACTAAATCTGTGTAAATCATTCTCGGGCGGGAATTAGGCATATCTCTGCCTGCGCGTCGCCTCTTGACTAAACATTTATCATTTATCGAGAAGTTTCAATGATGTCGAAATTATACCAGTCGGTGAGTCCCTACCTTTCAGTTTAATTGCGGTGGAAACTTCCAGCACGTCCTAGTGCAGCGTTAGAATGGACTAGTTTAGTTGGGAGAGGTCCTTCAGTTCCGCGCGTCCTTGTGACGAGACAAAATGGAACGGACCATCCGGGCGAGCGCATTAAATATTCCCATTCAGAGTCTCGGCAACTATAAACTGTAGTTCGTGTTCGCCGCGTGACAAATGGCTAACTGGCAGTTATTGTTCGGGCATAACAGGGTGCGCACACTTCCTCGTGTCCGTCACATGTGCCCAGTTAATTGGAATAATCCCGTAATCTCGTAGCGCCCTTCCCGATACCATGGTCGTCACGCGCACCGAGACTAACACGAAGATATGGAATTTTATGACGCCTATTAAGACATGCATTTAATAAGCACCCGACGTTGAGGATTACGCTAGTGTTGCGCACTTAGCCTTCGTATATTTGCGAATATTTTCAATGAAGAGCTAGAAAGAGACGCGATGGCAAATGACACGCAGTTTAGAAACGGCTCATAAATTCATCGAATGCTGGCGGACGCATTAGACGACCCCCGTTCGTCGTAATTGTGCGTGAAATATGAAGGCGGCAAAGAAATATTAAAATCTTGATCGGCCTACGCTTTGCCCAGTTTGGGACGATTGTACAGCATGCGCGCGAGCAAGATATATGAAGACCTCAACGACGTCCGAATATGTATGAGGCGTCCGACTAATAGACCGTTTCAAATAGCGAAAAGTATTATCGAAACTGGATGGATTTTTTTCCGCCGGCAAGCCAAGATGTGTGGAACGAGAGCATCCCTTGAACGCCGAATACGACCCTTCGGGGTCTCCGTCCATCCTCTAGTAGTATAACCATTAAAAGGCAAATTTGTAGCGTATTATGCATATTACTTCAATAGTATTAGAGGACTCAGCCAAACTTAGATAATAATTCAACCAAAACATTTCTCTTTTTTGCTTCGCAGTGTATTGCGCAATGGGCGACAAGAGGCGCGAATGCAAAAAATCGTACAAAACCAACTTCGTAGAGAAGTGGCCGAGTGCAAGAGTGTTTGCGCGCAAAAATCTAATTTATTTTCGGTTAAACAAAGCCCGCTTTTGTGAGCGCACGTGTAATCACAAGCGGGACAAAACGGACACAAAGCCGGGCGAGGCAAAGCAGCAAGTCCGTCCTGCGGAGGGCGACAATAAAAGTCGCCTTTTAGTTGCTTTTCCAAAGCAGACGCCAAACTGAGGCCCGAACACCCGCGCACGGGTACATACTTTATCGAAGCTGGTCCTGGGCGCCGGAGAGGCGCGAACTGTGAGACAGAGAGATTTTTATCGTCGCGTATGATTTATACGCGTTTCACGCCGGCCGCCGGGACCGAACTCTATGCAAAGGGCGGAGGTAAACGCGTTATATCTTTTAGATAATTACTGGCCGTGCCAGGCGCGAAAAATATACAATTTCATATGTCCCGCAACTATGCGTGGCGTCCACTCAGAGAATTTCGTAATGATATTTCAGCGGAATATTTAGACAATACACCATATTAAAGCGAAGCAGTGTAAAAACCATGTTTATTTCAACATGTGCGACGTGGTTACAATTTATTTTTACGCATTCAACGCCGAAAATATACTGTAATAGGCAGCTGGACAGTGTGGGTAATATGGGCAAAGGACCATTTTCCATTTACATGCGTAGTATTAAACCCAAAGTCCCAGGCGCAGAGGAACTGCGCGACTATAAAGTAAAACAGCCGAATTTATCAAATGTAAACGAGACGCACCTGAACTGTATGCGGTGCTGTTCGGGGGCCGAGTGCCGTAAGTTATTTATCGATTTTCAGACCAAAATCCCCCCAAAAAGGAAGCGAAAAATCCGAACGAACCGATACAGGAATACCGGGTTACGGTTACAGTTTCACTGCTCGTGCGAGAGAGCGGCTGCAGGGTCGGGTGGAAATCGCTTCGAATTTATTAATTTCGCCTCGACCTAATCGCCCGCAAAAAGAAAATCTTACCGAATTACCCACAAGCCACTGATCGGGATAATAAAGTTAACCTTTCCGCTGCCTTTCGCAATATGCCCGTATCAAACCACAAACGACACATCTATTCCACATCACTGACCAAACTATCAAAATGTAATTAAAGAATAATAAATCCATCCGACCTTAGATACAATTATACTAAGTGAATAAAAATAGTTTAAAAAAATATAAAGAAAAGTAGTATCAGCATGAAAGTAAAGTTTAGATTTTATTATCCGCAATAAGGATAACAAGAACACGTCGCATAATTGTGGCGATTGGTTCTTGTTAAAATTCCCAGCGTCGTAACCGAAAACAAGCGTGTATCAAGCCGAAATCGTGCATCAGGGGGCGGCAATTCGCAGACGGCGAACGAAATAAAACGCCAAGAAGAAGGCTAAAACGACAAGACACCACCACATTTTTTGTTGCCGACGAGCGCGCAGGACAACGACGTGACTTCGATTCGAATGTCAATTACGATCGAGCCGCGCGACAATAAAACCTATGCGGATGTTGAGAATGTGCGAGCAAATGCGAACGAATCAGATAGAGCCGGAGTGTGCAGGGTGAGAAGACGGGAGGGCGCAAACCCTCGTCGACACATATATTTCCGTGTTTTAGTGTGTGGAAAATGTAGTTGTACATTCGTCATGGAGATAACGATAACGCCGCTCCGGCGCACCGCCGCCGAAAAGGAAATATAAAAAGCAGCGCGATGTGCGCGCACCTTCGAGTACAAGGCGCGATAGGAACGCTTATCGCATTAGCGCGGAGCGTGACTCAAATGATTAAAACCGCAGGAGCGGGCCGCGGCCGCCAGAGAATCGCCGACGTTTTTGGCAGCCTGCTGCAAATTGCACCGGGATGCGCCGACTGCAAGCCGGGGCGGAATGGCATGCATGAACGAGTCGGTTATTTCAGCTGTTGCCCGACGTCGCGGCCCATTCGCTTCCGGAAGCACGCTCGCGAGTGTTTTTACAGTCGGACGACGCCACACATCAAAGAGTCATTTTGCCACGAGTGCGCAACGCACCTTGCAACCATGCATCACATGCATCATAGCACTGTGCATAAATAACCCTAAGTGAAAGAGCTCCTAAAAATTAAAATTTCTGCAAAAACTGCCTGTTGTTCTTGTTAATACCAGTAAAGCATTACTATGGGATTTGCTTTTTGACGAGAATATCTCATGAAATTAAAATAATATAATATTAATAAAGTGCGTATAATAGGCATGTAAGGTGTTGAAGAACTAAGAATGAATGATTAAATATTAATTAACTAATTTACTTGAAGTGTTACTTTCCCGTTGATAAAATGGTTAATACCTACGTACATATTGGTTGTATTCAGTCGTATTATACGAGTATGTGATGAATGTAGATAAATATTTGTTTTGCAAATGTAAAGATTTTAAAATAAAATAAAATTTCTTTAGATCTTTGTTGCAATAGTTATTTAATTAATACTTAGGATAGGGTTTAATTAACTATTAGTGCTCGCTGCATTTGTGATGCACATAGGTTAAATCCCCCATTAAGTTGCTTGCTAATGATACTAGATTCAATACCCTGCCTCTTGGAAATCTGTTAAAGCAAACAACTATTAATACAAGGATATTAATCAATCTATCAATTTATTACATATACCTACTAAATTTTAAAAATGTAAATTATACAATAATTACAATTATAACAGTCGCATTGTATGACTTTACTTGTCACAGCTTTCTGTAAACATTTTTTAATTAAACGATAAAAAAGCCAAGTTGGATTTAAATCGAAAGGGTCAACAATCAGATTGGAAATGCCCGCGCCCGCCACACAACAAATTTATTATTTACATACGCGTCGAGAGGCAGCACGATATGCGCGGTGCATTTCGGAGGCAGTGTGAACAAACGGCGAGCTTAATTAACCGCAAACAATAGACTGGTTGCAGCTGCTTTTCACGGCGCATATTCATGCACGAATAGCATATATCGCCAGCGCAAACAAGTTAATATCATACTTACAACGATCGGCGTGCTCCTCCTCCACTCGCGTCCCCCCAGCCCCCACATATATATTCTGATCGATCATTGTTTTCGACGTAATTGCGAAATTTGCGCATTTCAAACTGGTAGTGATTTGCAATCAATTCGAAAAATTCGTTTAAAATATTGGATGTGTTTGCTTGTTTGTATAGTGTTAGTAAATCGTGTAATCCAACATGTAGGTACGTTCGGAGCGTGAATGATGGAAGTCCCACCTGCGTACAAATCACAAGTCAGACAACACAAACAAAGCGGCGGGATAGATTATTCAAAGCGCTTTGTGCGGAATCAAAGGCGACGAGCGAGCGCAATCGGAGCGTCGATATGTCGTCGGAAGTTTTACGCTTCGAAGTGCATGCGCGAGTGTGCGAATGCATTGTTTGCTCGCGCAGTTGTTGCTGTGTTCTTGATTTGTCGAAGGGCCGCGAGCGTCGCAATGTGCAATGTGCATGCGCGTACGTGTGAGTGCATTTGCATGCATCGCGCGAGACGTGCGAAAGTTATGCTCCGCATTTCCGAAAAGTAACGCGGGAAAACAGGACGAAGTTGCACGCCCCACGGCGCGCCGAGCATCAATCATTTAGATATTTCCATTTGTCATCAAACGCAACAACCGCGCGATCTGGCCCGCTACAAACTGCAACTGTTTTCGAAAATCTGGCAGAATGTTCTCCAAGGTTTTGCACATTGTTCGCGCACACCCCGAATCGCAGCTTATAAATAATCCTTTGTGCTGGAAGTTTTTCGTGTTCATTTTTTGCGCCGCAAGAACAGATTCGCCGCGCATTTCGCGACATATTTCATTGTCATCATTTGGTCGCCCGTTTCGCCATGCGAGAGAAAAGCAGAGCAATGTGGGAGGAGGGTCGGTCTTGGATGGAAGTTATTAAATGTATTAGTGATACAATACGCTCGTTTGTAATTATAATTCCCGTACGGCAATTAATTCCGTCCTTAACACGGCTGGCAAGGGCGCGCTGCGAAAAAAAGCACCGGCGAGAAAAAGCACGCCGAGAAAAGCGCATTTATCTTTCAGCAAGGCGGGCAGACAAAGAGAAACACAGGACCGCATTAGCCGCGCTCGAACAACCGCCCGCAAGATGATAAAAATCGTTGAAATTATTAATCGCCAACTTTAAAACATCATTTAAAACGCGCGAAAAATGATTCGTCCCTGCGGACCCGGAGAAAAATCTTACTACCGTGCAGCGCACATAAAAGAAAGAAAAAGCGGGGGCGGTCGCATGTTTGTGTTTCACCTTAGCTGTGGCCGTAGCTAAGGCGATGTGCTACGCCATGCCACAGCGAGCTTTATGATTAATACAAAGAACAATATAAAAACGAATATGGAAGTAGGGAAAAAAGTGCACACATTATTCAACGTCCGATGCGCGCGCGCCATACATTCGCCCGTCGCACTTAGGCCGCAGATATAATATAAAAATGCTCAAGCAAATATGGCACAAGGCGACTTTGCTTGCGCGAGCGTGGTGCTGATGGTGGTCGGGCGCAAAACCTCAAAACTTTCGAGGAATTTCACGCATTCGCTGGCGCGAAGCGTAAATAAAAAATAGAATCATAAAAAAGAGGCCGCAATGTGTTATGTTCGCAGTCGAAAGAAAGAAAAACTGAAAAAGGAAACACGCAACAAAAAGCGGGCGACCGTCTGTGTCTCGGGAAGAGATGGATGGAATGAGTGAGCGTAGCGCAGGATTGCCGTGAAAACAGTGCGCGAAAAGTGTTTGCATATATACAGATAATGCCATAACTTACTGTTGAAATGCGCGAAATGTGTTCGAATATTAGTTTTCATTTCAAACTTTCAACTTTGCATCCGCTCCATCTCCAGACGCAGACTCTGATGTGCTCCCTACATAAGTTACAAGTTTTACGAGTGGAACACATGAGAAACAACAATTGCTATTTCTCCTTGGAGCCGGAAATAAGCAACAAAAGAAATAAAATAAAAACGCGTGCTGAGAAAATGTAATATTGTATTGCCAAACTGCGTAGATTCTATTGGATTGTTTCCGGTGGATTGATCCGCCCCGGACGATTTTCGTAATCTATTACCTGATTGCGATTGCAAACCCCCGCTGTTAGTTGGATTATGATAATAAAAGTACGCAGCGGGTGCTGCTCGGTATCGATAATGTCGTCGTCGTGTAAATGAACCCGCGCGACATCAAGAAGGATCAAGTCGTCCTTTGTGTCTTCGGCGTGCTAAGAACGCGCCCGCGCCTTCGAGGTCGTCGAGAGGTCTGCGGTTGCGGCCGATATCGCCAAGATGTTACTGGAATGTAACGCTGAGAGTGCAATACCATGTAAACGGAGCTAAACGACGCCCACTTTCCAGTCGTACGCATCACCACTTGAGTGCCACCGAGTTCTTCGATGCCATGTGTTACCGCTGGATACTGCGAAACGCGGTCGACTGTAAAACGCGAGAAGATGGGTGTGCGTTTTGCGGCATTGCGCCCGAGATATGCAGAAAGGGGTGAAAGGCAACTCGAGTGCGAGACGCACTTCGCTCTTCACTCGAGAGCACCTCGGAAAATGTAACTAAACAATAGATCAAACGATGATGCTTCGCTTTGTAAACAAACACGGGCGCGAGCGAGCGGGTTCTTTCGCGCGGGGAGCGCGAAAACTATTTGCGCACGGGGCGCAAAATCCGAGTTCGCCGATGACTAAACATCCAAACAATTTGATGGAGCGCAACGCTGAAAGGATGAAAGGCAAACACTAGAAGTTTTTACAAGTGCTAACAATATCATGCACCCTTAAATACAGAGAACACAACGTACACAACAACCAAACACTTCACAATAAATACAGGCAAACAAATTTAAAAAAACTCATAATTAGACCAAATGTTGAACATTGCCCCCATAGTGAGTTTGCAAGATTTCCACCGCAAAAATCGAAAATTACAATGTTGCGAGGGTGCGGATGCGTTTCACGCGTTTACACGTTTCAGCACGCTTCTGCACGCAATGCAGAGAAGCGGGGATATAATTAGATTGAAGCAGGCATTGGTCTCCAGGTAATTTTCTATTCACCCCCGTCGATAATTAATATCAGTGGCTCTCCGCCCCCCAGCGTTGGCGTGAGCGGCTGGTGGATGCGGTTGCGCCACCCTTCGTCTCGCCATCCGCAGAGACACGTGCTCTAATCCCCCGGAATGCGTTACACCTTCTGAATTTTAATTGCGCAGCGAGGGCGCGGCGACAACGTCGCCTACGCCGCACCGACAGGTGATGCGTAAAGCGACGCTGATTAAGTATTTTTCATACGCGCGGGCAGGGAAAACAACACAGCCATCGGATTTGTCTGCTTTGAATTTGTTGGGAGTGCAATTTAAACTTTTAAATTATCTATTGAAAGATATTGAATCGCCACAAAATCATACGGCGGCAACGATTAGTCGGCCGGTTTTAAAAGTTACGCAAAAGTTGAAAACGTGTAGCGACCGGAAATTTCAATTGAAACTTTGCCAGCGTTTTCTCATCGGTCGGAAAAACCCCATACCGCCACCCAGTGACGCGTTGCTTTGCGAAATCACTGCATAACTACCTATCCAATAAAGAACAAAGTCAATAAAGTGAATCCTTAGCGACCCAGTCGAAAAACACAGAAAGTAGAGAAAAGAATCTCTTGTTCTGGTCATTCAGATTCTTATACGAGTGCTCAAATGAATTCTTATTCCATTCAGGCTCCCACCGATTCGAAATTCGCAAAACTTTTCGTCTGGCGTGAGGGGTGATTCTGCAGTGCCGGGCGCATCTGCAGCTGGTATAATTGCGATTCGTCGTTAGGGCTGCACCGCGACAGTAACGCACTTGTGCGTATCAACTAGTTATACCTACAGCCTCGTGCATATTACATAATGCGAACATTCCCAGATGCTTCGGTCGCGTTCACTGACGACGTGATGAGAACCTGCACACGCAGCACGCAACCGGCAGAGGGTGTTTCCTCTTCTTTATTCCATAGCAAATACAACCACCGTCGCACACGGTGTTTGTTTTCAATTTATAAAGGCATGAGCTTATTGTGATTATTTCGCTTTCACATTAATGTTCCGCATTGATCTCGAACCAATTATAATAGAAGTGTTTGACTCCGAAATTAAATACATATCACTGATCGGGCAAAATAATTAATAATTATATTCATAATATTTTTGGATGTGAGGTGGATTTTTCGGGAATATTATTTTATGGTGTCATCTATCGACAGAGCCTGTCCACCGCCGAAGTTTAGCCCACAATTTTGGTGATTGTGCATGATTGATAACTTTGTTGTCTGGTTTGCACTCGTAAATATTGTCCGGAAAACCACAATGCAGACAGGGTGTTGCCAAAGCTCGTAACGTTCGGATAATATTCGGAAGTAGTTTTAACCTGATAGTTTGCTTCGCTTCAACAACCAGTCGCAGATGCAGATGCTCATGCACGGGAAACAAACTACCCACCACAAAAATAATGGAATAATCAGGAATGCAATGAGACAAGTTTTAGTGATATACAGGAAAAATCAAAAATGATTCAGGACGTTGCATCGAATTTAAAAATATACTTCTGCATCAATAAATTGCCTGTCTTGGTATGTGAAATTTAATATTTCCACATCAAAATTCTTTAAGTACTAACCTGTATGCAGAACTAATATATAGAAATGCGTTCAAATGCATACCGATATGCGGAATCGTGTGACATTTGCGGATGCATTATTCAAACCCGATGCGGTGGCGTTTTTGCATCCACAAAATTTATAAACCTACATGCAGTGGCAAATATATAAATCCAATATGCATTTTTAGGCGCTCCCCGATTCAATGAATAGAATGAATAAATCGAACAATTAATGCGCCTATCAATGCTGTCATCAGCATTTTTAGTGAATGTCCGCAAACAATAGCGAAAAAAAAACGCGAAGCAATTAAAAATATTTCGACCACCAGTCGAGGCTTGTGAACCAGCGAATTGTTTCTGCATTATGTGACCAAATAAATTTGTATGAATTCCTACCTTCCACTTAGCGGAATAAGGCGATGTCTACGATTAACACGCGCATGTTTGCATGGTCAAAGGATTGTGCGATGTACGTGGTAGAACTTTAGCGTTCGCTGATATTTACCTGAAACAGAAAACAAGTGTTTAGCATTCAATAAAACAGGCACTAATTTACGATTATTGATCCAAGTTCTAAGTCCTCGTTCCTACTTCGACGGTTACTGTTAGGTTTATGCAGTTGTAAAGTGGAAATGTCTTTGCGGGCGCGTTTCCGGTAAAGTTTCGCATGTGGAACTAAAATATTTTTGCCCGACTCCCAAATGCTTAAAACCGTCGCCAATCAATTCGATTGAAGGGAATCGAATCGTAAATAGAATTCGAAAACTTGGATCGTGTCGAATCGGCAAAGTGGTCGTTCGGAATTGTGTGTTCGGCAATGTTGACTACAATGGAATTACGTATTTTCGCCCTCGCCACACCGCCAACGCTCCCACCGCGGCCTTCTTCTATTTTTCAGCGTTTGCGGTGATTCCTTTTTTTGTCGGGGCACACGTTTGGGAATCGTCGCCTCGAGGCAGGACCAAGCCGCGCCCCGCCACAACGGCGCAGCTTGTGTTTCGCGTTTGGAGGCTACGATACGGAATGAAGCCGAAGTTTCGTGAGGGTCGGCTTTTCACTTCTTTTTTTTTTGTAAAACTATAACGTTCCTAGTCTTCCACGCTTCTGCCCTCGCGCCAAGTTGACACGCTGTCAGCGAATGCAACAAATTCCGGAGTTTATTTTGTCCAAATCAGTTTTGAATAATTCCCGTGCAAAAATCGCGGCAGAGACACTCAAGCGCGAAAGCCGTGAGCGGAAAACTTGCCTCATTTCATTCGTAATCTCATAATGAAATTAGGTTTCCAACATTTTGGCACCTCGCACGAGAACGCGGAATGTTACTATTTAATTTCTGCGTTTCGTCTTCTCCTAATTCCGTGCCAGCGGAGCGTGGACGAGCCGCCACATATGAATAGTTCTCTTGTTAGTCTTGTTACTTTAATCTATTTGGTTTGCTGGTTTGTTATGCGTCCGCCCGTACGCCGCTTTGTTAATTCCGCGCGCTACCTCGCCGGGTTTGCATTATAACGGAATTACCGAGAGGTATTCGTCGAAATTCTGAAAGTTAGTTGCGTGTGCGTCGGCGTTTTTGGGCCGCGCATGCATGCGGCGGTGGCAGTAAACGCTTAGAGTTTTGTCGGGCCTTGGCTAACTTTATTCATAAATACGCGCGTCCTGGTCCCCGAAACATGGCCGGGTCGAGCGAACAAAACGACGAGACGGAAAGCGACGGCCGGCGTCGGGACGACACCAGAACCAAAGCAAACTCCTTTATGCCATTAGAACTCGCGAACAATGGCATTACCAGGAACCGCTCATTTCGTGATGCCAGCCAGCGAGCCAGCTCGTAAACGGCGCGCGAACGCGCTTGGTCACTCATAAACAAATAATAATAATATATGCTATATGGAAATGTTGAAAACGAGAAACTAACCCAATTGCAATAGGTATTGCAAAGTTAACCGCTAATATGCAAGGTGCTCAATGCACTTTGATTTTGAAATTTATTATTTTTTTTCATAAGTTTTGGATTTATATTTTTAATAAAAAATTACGAGTGTGTCTCACTATATTTCACACCACCTTGGCATGTTTGCCGAGCAAAAATGAAAAGCCAGCCCGATAGAAGCGGCTATCGGGAATTAAGCAGGGAATAAGGGGACGCGCGCAGAGACAAGGGCCTCGTGCGGCAACCCTAAATTAAAAATAGCCCACTCGACCGGCCGTGTGCACGAGTGCGTGCGTTGATAGGCGACGACGTGCAACGCAAACACCCAGAGTATAATGAACGCCGACGCCGGCGATATCAAAGTCACTACCGGCATAAAACTCTTCACCCGTCCGTCCCCGCATGTCTTCACCGCCCTTGTTCACGACACGTTGCCGGTAGACTGCCGTTTTTACTAGGTGCTAAAACTAAAGAAGCGGCCGAAAGTCCATCCGATGACTCGATTCACGAAATTTTATACGGGCGGCGTAAAAAGCGGAAGACCCACAACGCCAGACCCAGGAGCAAGGAGTCCAAGGAGTTGTTCAACTATTGCTTGGGAAACGAAGACGAGGCGGAAGATGAGTGCGCAAGCAGAAGAGGGAAAAAGCAATGAAGAAGGTGGTATGAAAACCTGGAGACAGGATAATTTTACCTTGGCACGTCACACACTTGTCAGTATTCATTAGGGATGCGGCGCACGCGTGTGCGAAACCCTTGTACGCCATAAAACAGTGAAACACCGGGAAGTGGAAAAATTGCACGAGATGCGAGAGCCGAGATCCAAGATCCGTGCTGTGAGATGCAAGATGAACAGACTGATGGTAAAGCCAGGCGTGCGGAGAGATCAAGACAACGAGATACGCACGCAAAGGCGCTTTGCTGTGCGGCAGTATCCTCCGCACCCCTGGCCTAAGTGCCCTTGAGTATACCTATACCCGCTGGCTCTTGCAAACGAAAGTGGCGTAACTTTCGTTTACTCGAAAAGGGAAAAATGTGAAACTAAACTAATTTTAGAAAGTGAATGCAATTTCTGCATAATGCTTCCCTTTCTTCTGGTATACGCCTGAAATGAGCCAAGGTGAAAAGAACAACCAAATGAGTAACTAAATAATTAAGCTAATAAAGTCTAGACGTACAATTAACACCCTTGCTGGTGTGTTTGTAGCACATGAAGCAAGCGAAGAAGCAAGGAATGAACAAACGAAGAGTCGTGTTGGAGTCGAGTTCGCCGTATGAGACTAGGATGCGCGCCGCGGAAGAAATGAAATTAACACGCTTACAAAATTAACGCGCCTCCTTCGCGATGCGGGGCGGCATCGAGTTCAAATATAATTAGAAGCTATCGTCTCGGTTGCATGTTTCGGCGCGCATCATACTATCACATCTCATCAACATTAGCGGCGTCAAACAATAAAGTTGGCGCGCATTGTGTACGCTACGCATTAATCTGCAAACGTAATAAATGAGAGACTTTGAAGAGCCACTGAAAGCGTTCAAAGGATACCAAATCTACCACTATCTCTGTAGTTTCTCATTTATAGTGTATTAATTTGTCAATTTGCCTTCAATTTGCGGGCTACGCTATGTGTTGGCGATTTCGGGCGAGGGAGTAAACGAATGTGAAAACAAAGCGAATTGCCTAATGCATGAATATGAATTTGTTCGAACGTTTGAATGCTCGAACGCTGCTATGTTGCTATCTATTCACGCTCTGCTGAATGCTTAACTAACCCCAGAAGTGTGTAGCTTCCAGGCTGCTTCGGCCAACACTCAAAACGCCGCGGGCCAGACTAAACAAGAAATTATCAAATGCGAATGTTTTTCACGTCTGAACAAAATGCGCTTCAAGATGCGCACAGCTGGATTCGGGAAAAAGGAAAACAACGCTGATTTGAATCCCAAAAGGATGTAAATTCGAATTTTTCGCAGGTCCTGGTAACTCAGCCCACTCTGGTAGCAGCGCTGCACTTAGCGATAGAGCACCTCCTGCCAATCGCAAGGAAGTGGCGGGTAGATATTAGCCAAACACGCTGAAAGTTTTCCAACGATAGGTGCCCCAACGCGATAGCTGCAGTCTCCGAGTTGCCTAGTTGCTTGCCGCCGACTCAGTTTAGCCAGGACGAGGTGCGTAGGGCGAAGGTCTTATCGATCTAATCCGTTAATCAGCTTATTAAAGTTTAATTTGCACATCTTGTGCGTTGCCGCCCCCGCCCGCACGCGACATAAGGTCGACTCTCGGCTCGACACGATGGTACGCACGCAGCATTCGACACCGGCGAGCCGAACAGCCGCGATAAACAATCCCTCAACACCCACCTCAAGGTACGCACTAATAGTTATTAAAGTCGACGTAAACTGATTATTGAAACACGACTCCGACGAGACGCAAGACTTCAAAAACTCGTGTGCGCTCTTGTGTTTGACGAAGATTCGCTTATTCCCAGATTCGACTCTCAAGGATAAAGGAGTTTTTTATGTTCAGACGAACCGCGCTTTGACGGGAAACTATAATGTTCCGAGCACAAACGGAGAAGACTCGACTCACGACGGAAAACGAGATTGAAAAGATTTAATGCGTTCGCTATTGCTGAGCAATCTTTGAGGTGACTCCCGGTTTCGTGCTCCGCGCGGGCGCTTTATGATACCTGATCTCCTTGTGTTATGCATCATTAAGCCTTTTGATGCAGAAATATGGAGCACGTAAAATAAGACGTACGTTAGATCGCGCCAATACGAAGGCACATCGAAGAATGCGTCCAACCTTTATTCGAAAAACATTTAATGCAATAGACACAAATAAACATGAAATGGTCGATTCGAACTTTCATGACAGTCCCAAATGAATGCGCCAATAAATTTTAATCAGGTGCTGTTACAAATCACACTGCAATCGCAATAATAACAGAATTTATAATTCAATTTAATTTCAGCGTGGCATGCGTCGCGATGCGCTTATTATCATTCAATGTGCGGCGCCATTCAAAATACTGTAAGTTTTTGCATGCTTTGAGCGCGATGAACGATGTTTATTTGTATTTGGAATTAGCGTAATTTATACGCCCGTCTCGTTGGCAGCAGCCGTAACAAAAATACGATTTATAATTGCGTTGCTCGTTATTAACTGCTATAATAAATCAGTAATCAAATATCAATGATGGAGACATTTTTTTAAATAAATTATAAATCGGCAGATATTTTAAGGAATATTGATATAAACAATCAGATGCATGCAACAAAGTCAAATTATATTCGTCGTTTTCATGGAATAGATCTTTCACTGTGAATTGAAGCAAAGGCGATTAATTGAAGGAAGGGCAAAATATTCAAAGACATTCCCGAGTACAGATGAACTCGAAAGTCTTTAGCTTTGACGATCGAGCGGTTCGGCTCCTTCCCGCCGACGCAAAGGATTGCGAAAGTTAAATATCGGCGAACCGCCAAAGGATCAACAAGATTTGCGTTCGCTTGTTCCTGCGTTTTCCCTCGTCTTAGCTGAGCCGCGGCACTATCCGGCTTGATTCCAGTTTGTCGACAGTTCGGCTTTCGCCTCTGCGTGCCCTACGCATTGCGTTTCCCTAAAACCGTAGCAAAATATTGGCTGGCTTAAAAACCACCAAATAGTTGCGCCAAGTTGCTGCCCGCCGAAGTTGTATTATTAGTTTAGCAGAATTTCTCGCTTCAACTATTTAACAAACCAACATCTGGCCGAAGCCGCGATCGCTTCAAATAAATGATATTCCATCGGCTCCGTTTTGATTGAACATTCTTGTGATGCGCTTTTTGTTGCAACTTGAGTTTGTCTAGATATATCCACCCCCGCGCGATTTATCAAATGAAGAGTGTGTCCTTTTTGCCGTTTGTGGCGACTTGACATTGCTTAAATTAAACGATTGCCGACTTGTGTTCAGACGCTGCAAAGTCGGCGGCAAATGTGTGCCCATCCGTTTTGCTAGCCGTTCTCATACTCTACTTTCCTCGTGCGTGCGAGACGCGCGCTTTTGTCGGCTCGCCGTAAAGGATCCGAGCGGATATCTAAAGAAACGCGAAGAGGATGAACAACCAAGAATGCAATTTCGAAATGTTTGCCGCAATAACATGGTTCATATATAGTTTGAGTCGAGTTGAAGAGTTGCACGAGTTGAGTAGAGCACACCATGAGCAGGAGCGACGGCGGCGGCGGGTATTGGGAGGCTTGTCAGGGAGCGAGAATCGCGAACAATTTGGTATTGCAATAGCTTCCTCGGGCGCAAACACTGCGCGCCGGCATCGTACGGGCGAATGCATAAAAAAGCGGCGCGCAGAGCAAAAAACGCACCGAACACGGAACGCGAGCTCGAAATTCAGAATTCATTGCTTTTTATTATGTGATTCACAACGAAATGAATTGCGCCGAGACGCACGCTAAACCAACGCGATTCGCATTTTTCGGAACTCATGTTTCGCGTGTGTTTCAATCAAAAATCGGGCGATTGTTACACTCGTCTCTCCAACCCAGCTTAATATATCACTCAAAGCGCAACGCCGAGTTTCCAGCCGCGCTTCGGCACTAGAATTTGTCACGACATTTCTTATTGAAATAAAAATCTCCGACGTGAATGTCGGAGTAGATGCGGACATGTGACACAGAGGTGCGGCACGCTTTGGTGGAGGCGCCCGGCTGCCAAGCGAAGAAAAGCGCGCAAGCTGGAAGAGCGCTCGCTCTGAATTGCCGACGCCGTTCACGTAAACCGTAACACGTAAAATGCGAATGCAAATATCGTGATTGAATTCTAACTGCAGCGCCGCACTCGACTCGTATTTTGATGTGACCCGAATGTTTATCGTCTTTCTGAACGCCATCGTCGACGCGCCAGCAATCCGGTAAAGCTAGATCGACGTCAACATCCAGATCGAAATCGAGCACCTATGCTGTTTTCTATTCGTTTTCTATGCTCATGCGGTATCATCCACGTATGCCCTCAATTCCATTATAAACTTCCCTACCAATTATATACAGACTGCTCTTAGAACATTTCCGATAAAACAATTCAATAATCATTCAATCCAGAGAGAAAATTTAGTGTTTATAGAAACATTGTTTAGAAATAAGACGTTCAGATCTTGCACTTTTTTATTGCCACAGTATATAATAAATCTGGCATTCATCCTACGTCAGCCAAAAGTTCGTGAAGTTGTTGGAATTGCAGCTAGCGATTTCAAGATTAAAGGATTATCAACCTTCGTTCATTGTGAATCGGGTTGGACTTTGAGCGCTGCCCAGCCGGCTGGTGTTTATTTAAATGGTGCATCGAAGTGAAGAGAGTCGAGGGCGCCCTGAAAGGTCTCTACCCGCGTGCGAAGTTGCAGTATTGATGTCTTTCCCCTCCGGTCTGCGCACGGATAACAACCTGCCCTTCGTGCACCTTAAAGGCCCTTGCACTGCGCGCCGCTCGCCCCTATGGCCACCGACTTAATGCTTAATGCTCAATGCTGACCCAACAAGATTACGCCGTGGCGTAGCGCGTACAGGACGAAGGAAATCACGAAAGAATGAAAGCACCGGCGAAAGTGGAGACGGCAGGAACCTCTTGCAGGAGGGAAAGGCCCGCCCGGCTTAATAGATACAAGACCCGCCGAAAAATGAAGCTGGAAGATTTCCCCAAGAAGAGGGAAAGTGCAAAATAAGAAAGCTCGCTTTTTCGCCCTATTTGGCCGTTATCTGAAGTTTCTCGCTAAGAAAAAAAAAAGGATTACCCAGCAATGACCATTGCGACAGAGATTACATGGATGATTATCTTCCAGTTGCGTCAAACGCGAATGAAGAACAGGTCATTGTGTAGTTATATTTTAGGGCGAATGTTGACGAAGAAAAAGAAAGCAGCAATTTGAAAAATCGGATCTATAACACCCCTGGGAGTGTTTAAATACAATAGGTGCGGTTGTGACAGTTCATGGTATGTTAGGGGACGCTTTTTGCTCGGCATTTCAGAGGAAACGAAGAGCAAACTTTTGCTTCCACATCGTGTGCAGCGGTGTGCAGCAGAACGTCGTCGGAGCAAAGAAAACGCAGTGTGTACGTTGAAGATTATAAGTGTAATGAATGCAAATCTACGCCGCGCTGCATACGGCTTTCGGTTTGGCTCCAGCCCCGATTTAGTTGCAAGCCGCGACTAAGTAGCTCCCGCGGCAGGGCGGATCAGAAACACCTGCCTGGAACTAAATCCACACTTTTTGGTTGCTGCGCGTCTAGAAGCAAACTGTTCCTGTGCAAGCAGAAACACAAAGTCAACGTTGTAGCTGGCGGCTGCAGGATGCGATTTTTGAAATTCGAAATTGTTTACCCCCGCTAATAATCGGAACAACAAGTTAACGACGCAATTAATTACGCTGAGCGATAACGAGCTGCCCGCCGATGCGCCGCGCCGTCGCTGTGCATAAATCACGGCGCGACGCCCGGATGTGTGCGGGAAATGCAGGCGAGGAAGCGACGACGAATAAATGAAAAATATAAACAATGTTATAAATCAGGCCCGACGCAGAAAGTGCTCGATGTTCGAAACGCGCGCGCGTGACAAGGTTTGAACAGCTTCACAGTTTGTTATCGAAAATTTTCGACAAAACAAGCGGCTACATAATTCCATGGCGTATGCAAAAATGAAAGAGAACATGGCTATCTATCGCATCGGGGAGAACAAAATATGTACCTACATAAAAACAAGTTTAGGTATGCGTTGGTGTATTGTCATCAAAACCGGTGAGTTTCAAGCCTCGTTAAAAGCGGACTCGCAGACTTTTCACCCTGCCTGCCTTTTTTCATTATTCTGGCGGATTGTTATTCTATTCAATGAATGATATTGGCGCAATTCCAGATTTCGGCGTTCGTCGCTTCTCGCCCTTCTTTTTTGTGTTTCATTCCATCCAGTTATCGCGCTTGATTTTAATTGTGAGTAGCCGAATTGCTTTCCTGCCGAATAAATTTATGTTGCACAAAACAAGAGCAAAAGCAAACACAATTTACTTAATTACATAACAATTACTTACCGAACGACGAAGTCTTGTTGCTTCCTGAGATTCGCTTTCGATAAATGTATCGCTCTCAATTCGACTCAAGTTAAAATTGTTGCCAATGACTTTGTGACTGGCACATATTTTTTATTCAAAGCATGCATGATAGACTTGAATGACACACGTTTTGAATTGAATGTTTCTTCGAGCAGCTGATTTTCTTCAGGTTGCTGTTTGGCATCGGCTTCCTGTGTTCGGCGGGGGCCGTTTCTCAGATGCACTTAATTTGCGTACTTTTTTTTTAGTTTTAGAAATAATAAGTGTTAGTCGTCCGGCGACGAGCTGAATAATACCTGGAACGTTGCACACTGTTTGACACTAGTTGAATATAACAAATTGCGATGTGAATGATCTCTACTCTGGTTCACAAGACCTCGCGGTTGGTGGTGGTTGCAGGTAATTCAAATAGTGGACAGTAAGTCATGCGATTGTCCACTCGAGAGTTGAGTGAATCTTAGCGGTACGTGCGTCTGGCACCTCGGCTTTTTCCCTCCCGGTGATTATCAAGGTATCAGGATTTCGGGATTTTCCTATTTGACTAAGACCCTACGGTCCCGCAAGGGTCGCCTGAATGCTCGCACTCATAGGTAATTGCGTCGCAATAAATCACATTTTTAGTTTTCAAACTCCCGAGGCGATGGCGCGGGTTTTTGTTCCCGGCGGAGCGTGCGGACATTAACGTCGATCCTTTACGCCGCCGGTAAATCAATGCGCCCTCTCGACCAGCGCGAATAAGTGATCGACCTTTTAAATTTAACGGATAACGAGCGCCCGACGCCCGCGATAAAATATACAAGGCGTGCGTTTTATTGCGAGCGGATTTTTTTACAGCGACATTTTCAATGTTAAGCAGAATTCTATTTTTGTGTTAAATTTAGAATTATAGCTTCGCCTGCTGGCGTAGGAACTACGGTAGTGTCCGTATGTGAATGTAGCGAAGGAAGGGTCTGTTAGAAACGAAAATTGGGCAAACATTTAGCGGCGGCGAACTTCGTAGAGGCTGGCTGGTCGGTGTTTAGGGTGTTGCGTTTGGGCGTGCGCTGATTGCGCCTTACCTAAAGAAGCGCAAACACATAGGGCGTGTGAAGGTGTAATTCGAGGTGATTTGTTGTGTTTGCCCGAATTAGAGTTTGGGGAATTGTCGGGGCACGCTCCCGAAACTGTGACGAACGGCGAATAACTATCCGCGAATATTAGAAGTACCTGCTGGCAGCCTGATTAGCGCGTTGGTGGTGAAACAGCGACAGTATTTATCTCCCTCTATTCCCAACTCAATTCCAACACCACTATCACTTCTTATGAATTTACAACAACTACTTAAAAACGCCAAAAATCATAGTAAAGGTGGAGCAGATCATTCAGAGGAAATTAATCGCAATTGTAGAAATAAATTTCGTACACAAATACGAAGTTTAAGATCCAGAGAAGTTGCAACGTGGCTAGTTATCACGACTTGCAGTTTGTGCGTGCTTACACTTTGGTCATTAGTTACTACAAATATAGCAAGAAGTGACATTGCACTTCCGCTACCGTGGACAGAGTAAAGAGCGAACGAGGCGACAAAGTAAATGAAGTGAAAGCGATTTTACAAGTACGCTCGAAATATAATCGTACGCGATCATTACTATAACGACCGGTGTCCGTCCGCGAAACCGAAGAAAAATGCGCACCCGCGCCCGCCCGGCGAAAACAAAAGGCGCGCACTCCGCGTGAAGATGGAGAAATGAAAAGATAAAATAACTATAAACGAGTATAAACGAATTACGCCGCAATATTTCAAGTCGAGAGTCGCCGAACCTCGAGAACTTGGAACGACAACACTTAGCGCAAGGCGTCGAGAGAACGTCGAGAATATCTCATCCCGCAAACGACGCCCGATTTGTACACCGCGCAGCTCTCGTATATTTTAGACTCGAGTGTGCGGAGTACTTACATTAAGGACCCGCTGAAGAGATGTTCCCAAACCTACGTACGCGACAATAGAACGCCTTTCCTTACCTGAAACAACAACAAAAAATTAATGAATGGACACAAATATATATCACAAAAAAAATCCGGTCATCATGAACATTAATAATAAAAAGGGCGTTGCGAGTATGCCACCAGTCATATTATAAGTCCCGATAATTTAAGAAATTGTGCATGACACTTTCATATGTTTTTCACGTAGCATTATCGTCGTTGCTTTCTGGAGATTTCCCATCATGGGAAGGCGTGAGCCAGGATGAAGTTTTAGTGGCATTGTTATATATACCACCGCAAGTACGCGTATAAGGAGCATAAAAAGTCCGATCATTAATTATTTTCGACGATATCTGCAACCGATATGTTCCACTTCACGTTCATCGTTCTCTGTCGCTGGTGTGTTCTTCTCCGCAGATCTCAATTTTCGCAATGTTTCAAACGCTCAGGTTTCTGCGTCTGTTCATGAGCACGCAAGCGGGCGAACGAAAAAAGCCTTAACTAAGAGTCGATGATAAATTATATTTCGGAGAGCGACGTTGGCACCCTTTAAGCTTGTAATATTTTTTCCGTCGCTTCTTAGGAATCACTTTCTACGTTCCGCTCGTTCTAGTTTCCTTGCAAACGGTCCAAAGGATAAGATTTAATTACAGCCTCAGACAGAGAGAGAGAGAGAGTGTTTGAAATTTCGTAATAATCAAACCATTGACACGAAATAAAGCGATTTTTTTACAATGTGTGCTCAGATTTTATTATGAAATATTAATTTTTACGAGGTTTTAATCGTTAATACGATGTTGGGTTAGGTGGAGGCGCCGGTGAGAGATTGTTTGAATAATGTTCGCGTGCATTTCGAAGCGATTTCTCCACTTCCTGAGCGAGTTTCTTTGCGAACGCGCCCGCAATTGATTAAAGTTTAACCAATCGAACCCTCGTTCGGCCCCGCCAACGCTGCCGAGATTAATTTGCCTTTCTGTGGGTTAATTAATTCGTTGATGAATGAGGGGAAAATATAATAAAGTGTAAAACTCGACCGCAAGCGCAGCGATTGGATTTTGAGCGTTCGCGAATTGTCTGAATGTTTATAAATGTGTAGGCGTGTTTGTCAGAAGAGGACAGCGTAGGCAAATGAAGGTAAGCGTGCGCAAATGAAGGAACGGTCCCTTCTTCGAGGCAAGCAATGCATAACAAATAGGTGGGTTTTCCGCGAGCGCCCCGACCGCCGTACGTTATAGTTGGGCTGTTTGTGGGGACGTTGCCCGCGGCCCGTGAAGTGTATTTTTCCAGCCCGAAAATTGACACGGGCCTCGTTTTTCCCATCCGCAGGTCTGTTAGTGGAGATATCGCCGGAATATGCGGGCATCGCGCGATCCACTTCAATTCGCTCTCAGGCATCACTCAAGCTAGCGCTGCATTCGAGAAAAGCCCGTCCATATAGAGATCTGGTTGCTCGACTTGGTCATGCGCTGGTGGGGGCGGTGCGAAAATGGCATTCGCTTGCGAGCACCCCGTCCCAACCAAATTTAATTCTCGTTCCGTTCTTTTTCATTTCGCATTTTTGAATTTGTTTGTGCTCGTAAAACGCTCCCTTCGTCCCAAACAGCACTCTTGTCTTTCAGTCGTCGTTATATAATAAATATAAAAACGACCGCGACGGCATCCGGTCGAAAAGCATTTCGGTTATTAACGGATTTTAGTGCTCAATTTGGTGCTTAATGCATTTTCGGTCAGCCCGTGCCGATAATATCTTTATGTGCCAAGAAAAACGAAGAATTGCTTGGGTAACTCGGGAAAAACCGCGGAATATCAAGTCGTATAATAAATATAGATTTCTTTATTCCCATCCTTCCCATCTCGCGGGCCGACACGTCGCTTCGATGAGCGCGCCGCACCCCGAAGACCAAAGAGCGAAAAAAACGAACGACTTTAGCTAGCATTACTTGATTCAATCTCCCATTTCCTAGCCTCCCATAAAGATCAATATATAAGTGTATAGTATGGTATAATAATGCGTTTCGTCTTACATAAAAGTGATAAATCGCATCGCATTTTTCCATTTCCCCAATTCTCCCAACCGGGGCCCGCAAATCAATGACACATATCTACTCGCTCCACGACGAAACTACTCGTTCTATCATAAATCGAAACCAGGTCGCGCTTTCCAATATATTAATTAAACTATCGCGAGCGACTTAAGAATAGTACTTTTGTGATAGGGAGAACGAGTCGAACAAAGCCCAGTGCGTCAGTTCGGCGACATAAAACGCATTAAATCTAAGAATAAGTTTAATGCGAGCGCGCTCGCCGGCGGTGCAGTAAACGTCCCTAGTTAGACTTAAGGCTTCGCAATAAATTCAAGGAACCGAAGCATTTAATAAATAAACAAATAACTGCACGCGACGAATGAATGAATGGCCATTCTTTTCGCCGCCGCACAGATGCGCCGTACTGAACTCAATTGAATAATTAACCCCACTACAAACAAATAGCAAGTGTATAGCATTTCATTCAGCGCGCCGGAAATAATGTCTATTTTCGAGAGTATCAATAGACGCACGGCGCATTACGGCGTAAAAAAGACAAACAAGTATAAATATAAATGGAGGGTGGGCGCGCAACGCGCATTAGAGCCCGGCGTCTTAATTAATTTGGAAGTGTCATCGTGCCATCATTAAATTAATTACTAAGGCATACATTATTGTGCGCTTATGTTGTTTTGTTTCTAAATTTAAGCCGCAAGAACTTTGGGAGACTCGAAAGTCCTCTTGACTAATTTGTTTTGAATCGGTTAAATAGTAAGTGAGTAAATACTCTATAATCAACAAGAAATTCAGAGGATAGTAACAGTTTTGAAAATGTTACATGTAAATTTTGGAATTTTCGAGACAAAAACTGAAATCTATTCAACTTTTAGAATTGAATTTCTTTCAAACAGCAGGTGCAGATTATAATCCAAAAAATTGTTTATTTAAACTATTTGACTAGTTCTTGATAAAAAATATATCCTTAACCTCTATTATGTGATCATCATCTGTAGATTTCGTTGTTTTGGTACCTATATTGTTTAATTTGGTTAAGGATTGGTGAGTTTTAAATTTGTGAGGAGATTAATCATCGCAATATTTACAATACCAATTACATTTTACGAGTAATGTAAGTAAATGGACATATGTACTCTACTCGGTACTATTTGGTACCAGAACGCAAAGTTTAAACGTTGTTAAAAGCATGTAAATTGAAAGAAACAAGCAAACAAATCGACAATGACTTTGAATTTTTTCACGGTAGCAAAACGCTAGCATTAATATATATATATATATACCTATAAGAAGGAAATTGATTGGAAGTGTAAACAAAGACACGGCGCACACCTTTTTTTGCTGAAAGTAAGATAGATGAGAAAAAGCGGTGAGTTGTCAGCTCGACAGCTTTTAAAGCAATGGGAAGTCGTTGCACGCGCGCCAATCAGTTCCGAACAGTTGCAAACAGTTACAAAGTGCAAGCGCAAACAAACTGCGAAGACGCCGACACAATGCAGCCGAAACTATTCGCGAACAGCGCAAAATATGAAGAGCAGCAGTAGCTGCTAGTAGAACCGCTATGTGATGGGCGACAGTTATTAATGCACCGCACATTGCACTCCATTGCGCTATCAATTTACTATCTAATTATGTTCAGAATAAAGTCAGGTGCCTCGAAACGATTAATAACCGTCACACACAACTCGCGCCCACCTTGAACCATCGTCTCTCGAAAAGAAGATTTGAGAATCATTACCTGGGAAGAATATCTAAGTGCTGATGATGATGCCCTCATTTCAGTTTTGCCACCGTTTCAAGAGGTCTACATAATAATGGCGAATATTGTTTTAATATCCAAATGCGGCGAAAATATAACAATATTGGCCACAGCTAATGGCTTGCGGGCGGCGGCGAAAAAGCCGCTGGCTGATGGTGTACGCGGTGGCGGCTGGTAGGTAATATAAAATGATTTATTATCATATCTGTCAACTGCACGCACAATTGTGTTAAATTTCCCGCGATAACAAACGCCATTCCGTCGAAAACGTATTACAAACGCGCGGGTGGATTGAAACTGAAACCCTCAAATAGAAATCGCGCACGGAGCTGCAGCGAGAGGGCGCGAGCGAGGATGAAACTAAAAAAAATCCTCTTTAATGGTGCATATTTTAAGTAGATATCGCGCGTTATCGTTGTTCATGGCGTCGAAACTTTCCGACGCTGAAATGCCGGTGTTACGGCGTTTCTTTTTATCGTGTCTTGGTTTGGTTTGCTTTGCGTGGCTTCTAGGTGAATGATTAAAGTTAAACAAGCCCGTGCGCCGGCGAAGTCTTCTTTATTATTTACACAGGGCATAAAAGAAAATGTACCCAACTATCGTTCATGCAAAATGCAGAAAACCGCGCGCGTACAAAGCGCCAACGTTCGCAAAGAGATTCCGCCCGACTTTTCGTCCTTTTATCCTATTTGAGCGCGTTTTTCGAGCGTGCGGCCGCTCGCCGTTCGTTTGTTGTGTTTCCGCGCGGCGCCCTCCGGAGCAAATTGTGTGTAATCGACGTGTTTCCTTCACGAATCGCTTTGCGCGCTTTGGTCCGCTTGGCTTTTCTGCGATTGCGAGCTGAAATTCGAAAATCAAAAAATTTTGCACAAGATGCAAATAACTCGAGCGTAACTCGTGCCGCTGGCAGCTTAGCGCTGCCTCCGGACATTGAAAGACGAAAGTCGAAAAACGAAACTCGAAAGTCAAAAACCCGGACTGTGCGCGCCCGAAACAAGTGAGTGAGTGTGAGTGACCGTAAGGCAAACCAGCAAAAACGACGGCGGGTAAACCTGCGATATAACATGCTCCGGTCGTGTTAGACAAACAGAAATTTTCGTTTGCGGGCGCTTTTTGCAGGACGTTCTCGACGTATTTCCCAGCGATATTGGAAAACACACAACGAGAAACAATCGAACGCGACGTCGAAACGATGCGGGCGGCTACAACCCCGCTACAAGAAGATTGCGGTGCAAGCAGTGCTCGTCGTAGACCTTCTTGTATTCCTCGCAGTCGTAAGACGTTTTAAGGCGCGCCAAGCCGAAAGGTATAAGGGCGCCGGAAAATATGGTAATAAAACGGCCCAATGCCGAAAATGAAATACGATGGTTTTTTCCTCCCTTCGCCAGCACGCGTCGCATGCTATTTTATGGCCGGGGCGCGCGGATCCGAAAAGAAAACGCCGCGGTTGTGCGCACTATGGAAAAACTTTCCAAAGGGCGTCGATACGCGCCGGAGGCTTAAGTCTTAACCGAATGTGCGGCTTTCTCCGATTCCTGCAAGCGTTTTAGAATATCGATTAGGTGGCTGGCATTGCGTAAACCAAATCAGGAGAGAGCACCGATATATAGATGACGAGGGTAAAGCGTGAAAATATTTTGAAACGAGTGCGCGGCTAACAAAGATGTGAGAGCAGCGGGACTTAAAAATTTATAGTTTTCGCCCTTAATTGATTTAAGATCGAGGGCACTGCCGGGACCGTCGACGGTGTGGGCATCCCAGAGGCAACTACGTTTCCCGGTCGCCGGCGGGTGAAGTTATTTATTATTTTTGGATACGTAGGCGCACTCAAAATCCTTGGAGTCAAAATATTTCCTAATTTTAAAATAAAACCGAACGGCGCGCTAAGCAGAGGGGATTGCTTCGCGTCAATCATAAATCTGACTGACTGCTAACGAAATATGCATACGCTGTTTTTATGCGTTTCACATAGCAACAATAACATACACACCACACCGCGGCGCTGGCGAACGGCAATTTGTTCGACGTCAAATTATACGAGTACGCTGCCGATGGCGTCGCGCGCGAGCACGCAAAACGAGTCCGAATGCCTAATAACGTTTTCAATAATTACAAATTACACAAACGATTGCCGCGCAAAGCCAACAACCTTGAATGCAAATTACACGTCGATGGCGCGCGGCGTAATTGCCGCCAAACGTCGACACAAAGCCTAAACAGCGAAACGAAAAATTAACACGGCGAACGCGCATCACTTCACCTGTTACGTAGTCCTACGCACGTTTTACACATCTTACAAATTGCCGCACATACAAATTTCAATTTGAAATTCGTTGCTATTCGCAGATATTGCGCTGGCATGTTTGAATCGCGCTCGTTGCACGCTAATGGGCTGGGATTTGTGTGTGTGTGCAATTGGCGTCATAATAAATTTGAGCGCGCGATTTAAATAACGTTTTTGTTGCCGCTAATACCGCCCCAGCATATTCAATTGCCGCCCCATCGACGCGCTTGCCATTAGAGCGGAGAGGAGGTGCGCAGCAGGCAAGGGTAATAATGCAAAAAGGGGGCGAGTCATCCAGCGGCGCGTCCTGCACTTGAAAAGCGCTCATTAGGAATATAAATTAACTTCTCTTTAGTCATGGACGTTTAGTAACATGCGAGGGCCGCTCTTTATGAAGTATGAACTGGAGAGCACGACATCGCACAGCAAACAACGCATCCAGACCCAGGAAGGAGCACTTTCGAATGTATAGTGCTGCTGATGTGTATTAAGTAGGTATGCGCATACAGTCGGTCCTAATGGCGTCGGCAATAACCGAATTTCATTCAAATGAGCACTGAATGAGTGCGAAATTACGATGGTTGACGCGGAAGATAAACTCGATTCGCAGATAGAAGCAAATCCTATAGAGCCAGCAATGAAGTGCAACTGCATTTTGTGTACGTGTTTTTCAGACCGCACGCGCTGTATGCGCTAATGTCAATTGCCTATCAGGACTGAGAAGAGTTTGCGAGACGGGGGCCGAATGACGAAAAGATGGAAAAGATATTTGCGTGTGTGTAACTAATGCCGCGCGCGCGCTATTCGCAGGGGGGCGCTCGCAAGAAAGAGGGCAATAATGCAGTAACACGTTGTTAAAGTAAATGCCGCGTATAATGTCTTCGTCGTTTACACGAAGCGCGCGCGCTTTTAAAACCCCGGCGTCTTTCATTCGCCGAGGAGATTCAATCGTTCATTCAGTCTCGGTTTCTTCTTGCCGCTTCAAACGTAGAGATATTAGGATCGCGAAAACTCGAGTGAAAGCCCCACGGCGCCGACGTGCGTAAGTAGTTTTAGCAAATTCCTTGCCGCGCTCGCCTCGCGCACAAAAGCCAGCCCTTTGTGCGCGTTATTAGTCCACTTTTCTATGCGGAAAGATCGCTCTAAGTCGGATTAAGAAATTAATTTCGCCGGCAGAAAAGTACAACTACACTCACACGTTTGGTGTTGTTTGTGTGCGCGTGTCCTTGGTCCGGAGAGAATTTAATAATTTAAATTAGTCTTGTGCATCCCGTTCAAAAAACGAGATTATAATCAGGTGACTCTTCCCAAGAAGCAAGCAGTCCATTCGTTTTACGTCGGGTGAAAGAGAGAGGTCGTGATGTCTCGACGTCGTGATAATGTAGTAAAAGTGAGGCTGAAAGCTCGAGCTTTGCTGCGAAAGCAGACGCCAAAAGTGTCGGAGATTTTCGGAAAGGAAAACCTAAAAGCTCTAAAACCGGCGTCGACAAGCGTTTGAATAACTTGGCAAAACCTGGCGAAAACTGTTTACTTCTTGCACTTTGCACTTTCACAACAAGGCGCAAAAAAATAATTGACTACTAGTCATAATTAATTAATTTGTTGTTGCAGAAATAAAATCGATATTTTTTCCATCGCTTTTTAGTTTTCAGCTTCATTTCCAAAGTTTTGAAAGCTTTGAAGTTGCCAGTCGATAAGTAGAGCTTAACTCTCGGAGGGTCAACGCCTCAGTGCACGATTTTAATTAATAATTTCAGAACGCCGCGAATAATGGCAACTATCTGATTTAATTTATGTGTCCGGGCAGAATGTCGCCTTAAAAATGAAGCAAATGGTAAAAAGGACTTGTGAATCATTCGTGAGTACAGCGCGAATATTAAAGAGAAGTAAGTAACAAGTTTTTATGATTACGACCACGCCAAACGAAATTTAGTGTTTCCAGTTAGTCCGATACTAAGATTCATTAAAATAAGCTAAAACTAAACTAAACCTTATCACTGCCATAAATATTATAAAATATAATTCTAATAAGTTGTAGATATGATATTACAAGTATATTCAAAAATTAAAAATTTAATCATTTCATTATGTTACAAGTGGGAAATCCAACGTTGAGAAGCCGAAATCTTCTGATGTGCGTGTTTGAACAATAAACACGCCATCAAGACATAAAACTAAATCACATATGCGTACATATTCCAGTCGTATGTTTATTTTTATGCGCGGCATTGTCATCATTGCGGACGCCAATAGAAGATAAGCCAAGGAAGAGAAAACGCAGATGCAATGCGATACATTTCGTCGTATTACTGTGCGTCGCACAAATCCAAAGAATTACTCAGCGAGTAGCACACATTGCAACGCAACTAAAGCTCAAACTAAAACTAAACAACCAGCTGAGCCCAAGTCTCTGCGCCTCAACTGAGGTTGTAGGCTGCTTTTTCGTCTGGTTGAGCCGCCTTGCGCGCTTGTAAACGGAACAAATGGCTTCTTTTTCTTGCGATGCCGTCGGCGAGCGGCAAGTTTAGCAAGTTTAGTGCCTCGACGCGTGTGGCATCGGCGGATAGCGCCGCTACGCACAAGGAGATGCAGTTCTATGATGCCGCAAGCATGGCACCAGAAGTACCAACCGAATAAGTACTTACTTATAGTCGCACTACCGACAACATCGCACAGAAGCGATGAAGCAATAAAATAAGCAATGAACCCGCGCGATGCATAGTCCATCCATCTTCAAGCTTATGTTTTGCATTGTATCAACAAACTTATGCCCACCACATACTTATTCAACGCTATAAAATCGAAAATTCTTCGTGTTTATGTACGTCCGCATGTCATCATTTACATCTTGTTTTTAATTGAAATGTAACCGAATCTTTCATACTAAAAATACATTTGTATCTAAAACGGAAGAGGTTTTGTTCATTGAACTTGGCTCAGCTTCGCTATATTTGAACGTCGAACGTTGGACAGAAAATTGAAAAATTGCAAGCGAAAGTTTGCAATGCGGTGCCAACGTAATGATTCTCTAGTATTTTTGTTCTTGGTTACAAACACTTGTACACTTACACAAGTATGAACGAGCGAGTTTTCGCACTGTGAAACTTGCCCGGTTCAGGCTATAAAATATTAAAAAAGTTTCTCGTTTCCCGGCGCGTTTCCAAGCCGAGATTCTCATTAAAACGAAGTCTGGATGGGACAGAACACTGCGTGCATGTGTAGGTAGACATTGAGACGATGCTATCGATGGTGCGTAATAAGAAGCTGTGCTGGACAAACGGATATCCAGAAAGAATTCGTTAAAATATGTCAATTTTATTATGCATTTCAGCAGCGTTCAATTTTCCAAGAATTTATAATGAATATAATTTTTATTTATAGTTCAAAATGTTTCTTTTTAAGAATGCCTTCACACTACGTGTGTAAAATTTATTTTATTCCAAATAATAGATATACTACAATTCTTCGGACGGAGTGAAATGCTAAAAATAGGCACATTACAACGTTATGTAGTATAGTAAGTGTATTTTGAAGTAAATTCAGTAACGCAGGTGGTTTTAGTTTAACAAGTGTATGCAACACAATGACTGAAGTTCCGCCGGCACTCGGAATAATCTATTATTATAAGTATATTTATATTTATCACTTGTATAACTATTTAAAGTAATGCATGTTTTTTAATATCAGGAAGCCTATAAGAGCTAGAATTGATTTTAAAATAAATATACTTAATAATAGTTGTGCTTTTACTGTTAATTCACGATATATCCTTTTGTTTTCCTATTACAAAAATCTACTTTTAAATTGTATCGTGTCTCTTAGATAAAAAATAGCAATTAAAACTTAGTTCCGACGAAACGCAAGTTTTAATATCGATATGAAAGTTGAGGGCGAAGCACGGATTGCAGACGAGTGTGGTAGTGTCCGGGCGCTGAAGGCACTCCGGAAATGATGATTATCAATAATTTCCCTTCGTCGTCGAGCAGCCGTTTCTATTTAACGTTGTTATTAGATTAAGTATTCGACAACTTTTGTAGTTTCGGTGCTGCCAATCGCGATGCGAAACTCAAAACTTATTAGTAAATTCCTAATTCACTTATTATTGAGCGCGCGAAAGAATAGTCGGCGAAAATACGAATTTCCCTAACGGGCCGAATTCATGGATATAGTTCTAATTAGTTGTGAATTAAATTACGGCTTGCGCGGGTCGAGACGATCGCTGTGATTAAACGAACAAGCTGATAGCATTACTGCTACAAGCACGATTATAATTATGATTAGCGCATAAGCATTCGGTTAATAAATTTATGTAATCGTAATGTTCCCACGAGATAAGACTGTGGATGAAAGGACGCCGCGAGTTGTCCGCGCTTGGCAGTGCCCCAACAAACAAGCTTCCTCCAAGCAGCACGAAGGTTCTGCGAAAGTTGCAGGGCTAGCAAAGCTTCCAAGGTTTTTTTTTCTTCACAAGAACTCCAGACTCGGCGATTATTAATGAAAAGCGCCTCGAGACACCTCCTTAACAAAAATAAAACTCCAAGCTTGCACAGAGAATTTTGGCGCGCATTAAATTAAACACAATTAATTTAATTTCAATTAAAACGAATTAAATTCAACAAAGACAAATATTTTCTGCGGCCGCAATGTAACGTTCATAAGACGACCGACCATCCCCACAAAGGACGACAAAGCACACTCAAAACTCGCGGCATAATCGTAATTAAAAATATTAACCCACAAGTGGATTTTTCTTTTGTGCGTGGAGGTTTTTGCGTAATAAGTGGCCGGCGCTCGTGTAGAAGAAAACGGCGCGGGGCTGGATAATAAGGAGTGGATGACTCTCTTGGCTCTCTGTTCCCGCTCTCGGAAGCGTCCTGTTTTTTCGGGGCTAAAGTGCACTCGTCGAGAGCAGACGAGGTCTGGCCTAGCATCAAGCATCGTTTTGCGTAATTTAATTATGCTGAAAAGACTTAAGGAGTCATTAAGTCCGACCTTGTTCAAGTGAATTTTTTCGGCGTATCCAATTCTTTCTCAATTACGCCGCTTTTTCCGCATTGTCCCTCATCGTTTCTACAAAATTGACTTCGAGGCTAAAGTTCGCCACAAACAGAGAGCCCGGCCGGGCCCGCCTCGCCGGAGGCTAATGTAATAATAACACAATAACATAACAATTTCCCGTTTTTTGAGCGGTTGCATTACTGCAACTGCCCGCTGAAAATAGAAACTAGAAGCATCCGCAACAATTTCCTTTAGAAATTTATACGCGAGCGCACAATATAAAGTGGCGGTGGTGGAAAACTCTTTCCATTTGATTCGGGCGTGTAGGTGTGTGTAGTGTGCGGGTTGGAGAGCGTGCGTGTTTTTTGTTTGTTTCCTGGCTGGGCCGTACTCCCGCCGTGCTTCATATCAATAATTCAATACGGTCTTCAGTGGAGGGCCTCGCCAACTATACGAGGCTACGTGTTAACAATAAAGAATCCTTCGCTGAGGTTTTCCTTTTTCAGGCCCGCCAAGCCCGGTCGGAGCGTATTAAGCGGACGCGGGGGCAAACGAAAACGACGCGCTTGTATTTCCGAAATGGCCCACTTGAGTGTACGACTTATGTTCGAACGCGCACATCCAGAGGATGAATTAATAATTTTTAAGTCGTCTACTCTAAGTGTGCGCGCGCCGCAAACATAAGCATCTTTTTTTTAAGGAAATTACGAGCACTTTACGTTACGCAGAAATGCTATTCCAGGGCCTACAAAAATGACAAAGTGAATGGCGGTTTAAAAGAAGCGCCGACTTAATTAGCCCAAAAAAGGTGCCCCCGTTGTTTGGGCGCTCGTAGATTAATTATAGTTAAATTTATGTGCGTTGGGTACTACGGTTGCGAGGCGTGAGGGTGCGTGCGCGAAAGACGCTCAACGTCGGTGCGCAAAGGAAAAAAGGGTTTAATTAACTCCGACCGCACCGACCGAGCAACAAAAGTGAAAAATGCGCGCGGCATTAACGTACACGATGCGTATAAAAATCGTCGTAAATTCAACAAATCCAAGCGAATTTTTCGGCGGCTCCGGCCGAGGGTGGAGGCGAGCGTCTGCGAGCGTCGGATCGGAAGCGCCCGCGCGCAGCTTCGTGTTCTTGCTTTCTGTTTATTTTCATTAGATTTTTTATTACGGACGCTCTTCGCCCTCGTCCCGCCGCCCACCTCAAGAATACGTGAGATAGCGCCGAGAAATGAAGCACGCGAGAGAATAAAACGAAATAAAATTGGAGAAGTATAAAAGAAAAGTTTAAATTCCGATGATTCGTTATCTCGACACAAGACGGGGCCCCGGCACTTTGATGCCTCCGCGCCACCGTTCGGCTAACGTTGTTAACTCGAGAATGAGGTTTCGACGGCGATACCATGAGAATGAAAACTGAAGAGAAGGTAAAAGAGAAAAATAAAGCCTGTGGCCACCCTCGCCACAGCACGAAAAAAGAAAGGAAAGAAGACAGCAGCGCGAAATGAAGAAAACGCGAAAAACAGATATAACTTTAGAAATCACACCATGCGCACGGTTTTGAAGTAAAGAGATAATTTCGGCACGATGTTCGTTACTCTTGTTCCTCTTCTTTCTTTTCTCGTTCTCCCACCGACAATTGTGCACGCACGACGCCCAGAAAGACGCCCTTTCTTCAGTTTTCATTCATTTTTCGTCACTCGGTGAGTGAAAACTTTTTTTTCGGCCGGCGCCGCTTAAAATGCATCAGCGTGTTGGTATAATAAGATAATACGCAAAACCGTCCGGGCACATCTTCACAAATTACCATAAATGATTAAATCTTCGCAGTGCCGCTTTGAGACACTCAGCGACGCTGCGGTGATTCCTCTTTTGGCGTTCGACCGTCACGTGCCTTTGCAATTAGCGTCGCAGTGAGTGCAAATCTGGCGAAGAAAGAACGTAGTTTTGAATCGTACGAGTATGTCGTCGGATTGTGACGAAGGCTTTATTTATATCGAACACGCCCGTTGCAACGTTGCGTTTAACGTGTGCGCAATCAAAGGCTGGTGCTAATTAGGAAATGAGTTACTCATGAATGAACGGAAGCAGAAACGTGAATGAAAACTTGAAGGAGAGAATTTTTAAATTAACAAATTCCTGTAAACACGTTTTTTGTTTTCTATTAACCCACATTTATGGTTTCAGCACAAAATGAAATAAAATGACGGGCAATTAATTCTCAGATATTCTCAAACTAAAATTTTACTCTTATTGTTGCCAAATTAAAGCGTGCTTTACAGTATTAAAAACCAAGTTGTCGTTTTTATGCGAATGCATGAAAGAATAGTTGCTAATACAGACCACACATGATTTTATTTGAAATGTGCGCGTTGGAAATAGAAGTATGCGCACAGGATGTGTGATCTGGTGTGGCAGAAAGTCGCAACTAAGCGGCGGTGGGAAAGCGCAGCTTTAATAACGCATTAATGGGACGCGGCGCGACAAGGGAATGTAGAGGAATGGGAAACAGACGAAACCAAGCAGCGAGGACGGCGGTAAGACAAAAAGTTGCTAGTTAGCTGTATCCACCGCCGCGCTGCCGCCACCGCTACAGCTCACAGTGAACGCACGAAGCTAATCTCTTTGTAAATTATGCATTCATGGTTGAAATAAATTTGGAATGAATAAAATTGCATCGCATTGTCGAGATGAAAAGATGTACCATTAGCTTTGGCATTCGCACAACATGTTGATGCGGGGGCGGTTGGGAGGAAACGAATTAAATTCAGCAAGTAGATTTTTCATGCACGCACGTTTCGTTTCTTTTTTTTTTCCAACCACTTACATTCCATCCCCTCACACGTCTTTGATACATATCCCGCGATTGAAATCGCAAGGAATGCAGGAATCTTCAAACATAAACAAGCCTTTTCGGTTTTGCTCCTTGATTAAACAAGCTAATGCAGAGTTACATAATTCAATTACGGGCCCAGTGCGCACGGATCGGCATATAATGCGCCCTCGCGCCCCTTGTGCGAGGTGAAAGCCCGTTGTGTGCGTGCTTTGCAAACAGTTTGCCCTCTTCTCCAGCTAGCGCGCGTCTTTAAATCCGTACCGAAATCCTTATCAAGTGAGAAAGAAATGTAATCCATGGGAAAGTTCAAACCGAAGGGTGAGCGGCTCGGAAAAACTCGACGGCGCGGCCTTGTGCAACCTCTTCTTGTATTTTGGAAATAAAGCGATAAACAAGAGCATTGATAGTCCTAACTGAACTTCCTATCAGTCTTCATTCAATCGCTGGCCTGCAACTTCGAAAAGTCGTGTGGCAAAAAGTAGCGAGGGTGGGTGGGATATAAAGGAATTGAATCTCATCGCACTTTCCACATTACGCGTCTGATTCTGCGATTGAATGTCAATTAACGCGAGGCTATTGTTTATACCATGGGTTGACAAAGGACGCCCGAAGCGAGCAAGATTAAAGCGATTTTTCGGAGCGCAAATCAAGCTTTTCACATTGCAAAACGCATAATGGGGGATAGCAAAACGTGACTTTCACTTTTCACCCTGCTGTGTGTATTTACTCATATTCGCGTCTGCGTGTGCGTTGGAAAAAGTCAATTTTTATTCATCGCCCAGTCAGAACACATCAACGATCCGACAATAACGCACACCGTCCCCATGTGCATTATATAAGTTTAATGGTGCATGCATTCGGCAGTCTAATAAATATAAAGCGCGGCATTCAATCAAACAGAACTAATATTGACAGTCGAAACGAGAGCGCAAACCAGAAAACACGCGGCTATACAAAGCGTGATATAGAACAAACGAGGAAGCAGGAAAACGCAGCAAGCACACCCACCTCCAAATACATCGCCAGAGCAAGGCTAGAAGGAACAAGAATCAAGCGCCAAAAAACCACGACCCACGGGTCTATAATCGATTTTGTTTTCTTTCAGCACGCGTGTTTTTTTATTCACGTATGCATATTTTTCGTCCTGCGTATGTAAGATTTTTCTCGTAGGGGTAGACGCATTATTAAGCAATGTCTACATTCGGGGGCTCGGCTCAGGCTGGGGCTGCAAACATATCATTCATTCGCTGCTTATAACACATGTTTAAAGGCTTCCAGCAGCGATCGCCGCGAGCGATATTTTAACAACGATCTCGTCGCACCTACGACGCAATAACGCACGACAAGACCGACCTGGGTTGGCGTCGGCGGCGCAGCAACCCCCAAGCCGTGTAACACACCGACTTACACGTGTTGCGTGGAAAATATCGCCGACATGCGCTTTCGGCGAGAAAACATGAACGAAGAACGCGAGAAAACACGAGACAAGAAAACGTGTTTGCAATTCTGAACACTTTTCAAACACCTTCAAACATCTTTAACAAATTTCAAGTCTTCAAATCGAGTCACGTTTTGAAATGCTGATAACCAGAATGCTTTAAAAAATGGTTATAATAGCAACGTTAAATTTTGAACTAGACATTTTGCTTTTAACGAAATACCCTGTAAAATGCTATATCAATATGTTACTCCAGGTGTTCTTCTTCAAAAGGGATTGGTGGTTAAGAAGGATGCGAAGGAGTGCCAAAGCAACAAAACCACATTCTTAGCCCTTTCGCCTCTCGCCCTAGGTGGTAAAGGCAAAGCGTACACGCGCGCATAATACTAAGCAGCTTGATTAATTATTCAATTATCTGTCAAATTAAGTTTAATTAGTTTAAGTTTGGGCTTCGCGATGCAAAGCACCAAGAATTTTTTTTTCAGCTCGCCACACAATGCCTGTGAGTAATTATTCACGAACCGCAGAGGGTAATCTAATAATTTAACCCTTTCCTGACCTATGTTACCTTTCTAACCAAATGTTACATTTTTAAAGGTGAAAAAATAATAATCAATTTATAAAGCTGAAAGCGCGGTTAAACAACGCAGCAATGAGAAAAGTTGGCTTCATGTGATAAATTATTTTCACCTTGTGCAGGTTGGCATTGCACATTGTGCATGGAAACGGTAATTGTGGTATATTTCATGAATCCAGGTAAGTTCAGTTGTGTGCATTGTGTTCGGGTTACCACGAATTTTGCCGTGATGCACAATCATTTCAACACCGCTTGTTAGCGCAGAGGCTGAATCATTGTGTCGATACCAGAGTACGCATACTGCAGCAGCGGCGCGATTCGATTAAAAGTTATTTATTTTGATTTTATTTCCAATTTTCGAACTTAATTAGACATGAAAACGCACGCACGGCCGAATACGGCGCGATTTAATTTAATTACGCGTTTCAATGCTCAATATATATTCATTTTATCAATTTGATTATTGTTTGTTATACTTATTTATGTGGACGTGTGACGCGCGGTTGAAACCGTAGTAATTATCGGCAGTTGTGACTGATATTGTTATTAACGAACAAATATTTAATATGTAGCCGAAAGTTAGTTAGTGAATTACGACAGACCCGTGTCAATTTTAAACAAATTACTATCACGTATATTGTGCTTTTTAAACATTAAAATGCAATCGATTGAAGAAAAATACCGAAGAAGCAACAGCAACACTGTTTTTATGATAAATTGGGAAAACGGTACCACATTAATAAAGGTACTGTTAATTATATACGTTTACTGGCCAACTATCTAGCTTATTATCCTTGATTTCAGTAAATCCTATTAAAACATTCCCTATTTTAATAATATTCAAGCAAAATAAATTCTATTACGACAAACTTTCGACTCCATATCATTCCACATCCTACGCGAGTAAAATACCCGCCAAATTAATATTAGGCACCCACATGCTGTAGCAAAACTTGGTGTTGCGGCATTTGGGAGTGTCGATGTCGGGGGCAAATCGACGCGCCGCCGAAACGTCGATTCCGATCGCTAACTGATGCCGAAATTCGATCGTTTTAGGACCGTTCGGACCTATTTGCATAAATGAAAATTTAAATTTAAACGTTCATTAGGTTTTTGTTTCGCGCGGTGCGGCAGACGCTCTTTAGTAATGCAGATTGCAGTAAAATTTGCATTTTAGCGTTTTATTTTTGAATCGTATGCAAAACAAAAATTACTTGCATTCAGCTTCAAAAAAAAATTGAGCCAGGCTAGTTCAACTGCAAGTTGCTGAAACAATTGTAACTCATCCTCCCCGGTTCATAGATATTTCGTGTAGCTAAACATCAGGTGCTCCAGGGAAATCAACACTTCGTCGATTTAATTAACAACAATCAGGTGCGCGCCTAATTTCCCTTTTTTTACGCAGCACTACAGTGTACTCGTAAACATGGCGAATTCCTCGAGGTCGAGTGAGAGGCACTCGTAAAGTAAAGTCCTCAGAAAATCAACTCAGAAATTTGTTTTGTTCGTGTTCGTGGTGTTAATATTTCACTTACATGTACCAGTTGGTAAGTGAACTGCAGGGCATATAATAGGTCGAAACTCACCTGAAACAAAGCAAATAATAATTATATATTGCAGCTGTCGTACCCTCCATATATTCGGTTATAAGTAATTCGAAAAAGCATTGAAGCAAAACTTGCTTAGTGTTTGAACTGACACACTGGGTGACAGATGTACATGCGTGCGGCAATTAATTCGTGTGCTAGGATAACAGAAAACTCCGAAATTCCCGGCTCGCAGGGCGCTTAATAACTTAATATGCGCGTGCGTGTCAGGTCTCAAAGTGGCAGGAATGGCAACCGTGGCGGCCATGACAACCCGACAACCCGGCTGCGCAGAGCTAGCTAGGATCGTGTAGATTATATTTATAGTTGTTTTGAATTATAATCCGCTTTGGTAATTAGTAAAGAGTGGCGTCGTGTGTCGTGCGGCACGGTACGGCGTCTGCTAGCCCAGACTGCTGGGGTGTTAACATGGAAATAAATCATGCTCGCACAAAAAATCATTGCTCGAGCGCGACGTGAAAAAACAACTCTTATAGCGTGTACGCGCATGCTGCAAGCAACGCAGAGTATGTACTCGTGGTTTTATTTTTAAATGCGAGAATCTAGGACGATACGGAAAACTAGGAGAAAATGAACTGACGAACAAAAAAAATCTGAAAAAAAAAAACTCCAGTCACACGTAAGGTTGGCAGTTATGTACTTAGTTTCTGGACGGGAAAATTAAGCAAGGTGAAAAAAATGTTGTGACATAATTGAGTTGAGTAAACATCCGCAACTTCTTCGACTTCCTTTCTGTTCGGTTTTTTTTTGTATCTTCATCACACATTTCGAGCGTGCTCTTTAAATTATTATCTATTTATTCACCTGCCTAAAAGGTTCCAGCTCTACACGTCTAAATGAAGATGAAAACGTATTGCTATTCAAAGTTGAGATTCTAAGCATACCGTATTCTGAATACTCCTCAGTTCTTGCCTTTGCCTACCAAAGAAATGCAATATCAATCTTGGAATATCACTCAAGAAGATTGGAATACTTGAAAAGCGTATAAAACATTTGTACTTTTGTGCATTTGCACATTTGGACTTGAGTAAGTGCATTTTCTAATGCAGAGTCGTGTTGGTAGGCGCTAGGCAGTTGCCGGAAGTCAGAAAAGTTTGAAAAGCGTTCAGAAGTTTACTCCGCCACGTTGCTGGCAAATAAATAATGAGCAACAAGGCTTGTGAAATAATGTCCACATTGAACGTTTATCAGCATTATCTCTGCTACCTGCTGCTCATTTACAATTTGTTTGCTAGTTGTGTTTAGAATGCCTAGGCATGAACATGAGGCTGAGCATAATCATGAGCTTGGTCGGGGACATGAGCACGGTCCGTGTGTTTAGCGGTTTTGTATATCTTTCGGACAACAAGCTCACATTGTCTTCCAAGCGTGCGTAATGTTGTGCAGGGAAGAAGACAGGTGCATGTGAATGTGTAAACTTCCTCTGTACTTCAGTGGAGTGTGAAGAGGATTTTGTAAAAAGACTTTTGTTTCAAAAAATATCAACGCCAGATTTTTCAGTTTTGTGGCTGTTGTTGCCATCACATTCTTTATGCGTTGTTTATGCATTAATGTAACTTTCATTCTGGTTGAGAAGCGGGATTCGGATGGAAGGAAATTCGCTTTAGTAGCGGGTGGCTGTAAGTTAAACATATGTCCACATTCACATCCACAAAGCGGACCATCGTTCGGGGGCGGCCACAATGCGCAAGTATAACACAACTATCATTGAATGCAAACACAATAGACGACGGGAGATTACTGGCTGGCGGCGGTCGAGCCGAAGGAGCCCCGAAACGGAACAGAAGGCCCATGCGCCCCCTACGCTCGCTTCAAAACGGAAGAGCGCGCCGAGAGGAAAATAGGGACATAGGTAATCGTAATGCGTACACGTAATATGTAATACCAACACGCACATATAATCCCCCGTTGCGGGCCTCCAACATTTGCGTAGCTACCTTCACTGCAGGTTCGACGATATCTTTTTATTAAAAGCTCACTTATAACGCAGCGCCCAGCGCGCGCAAGCGTAATCTGAGCGACTTCGCTGTGCGGGCCGCCCCGCGCACACCCTCGCGTCGCCAGACTGGAATCAGTTGACTTTTCAATGATTTACGTGTGCACTGCGTCGTCGCACCGAGTGTTGTTAACAATTCATGCGCGACGAGCCGCAGGCGGCGAGGGCCGCATCGGCGAGCGTCCGCTACACTCGGTGCTGCAGTTGAGTGTAATATTGCATAAAAGGACGAGGACGAGCAACAGCGCCGCGTGCATTGTGTATGTGGGTGTGGGTGTGCATGTGCACGAGCGGAAAGCGCAAGGATGGCGCGACAAACGCGTTGAAAATTTATTAACAAACTAATTAAAATACCAATTATAACGTCGTAGAATGCAATTTGTAACGTAATTGTAATTGTACGCGTAATCGTAATTGTAATTATGAATTATAATTGTAATAGCAGATTGCGTATAGCATGCGCGCTGCTGTCAAAAACTTATCGATAAAATGCACTCGAGTTGTAAACAAATAAATCTTCAACAAAAATAGAAATTTTGTCGTGTATACCTCTATTGAAAACGATAAAATAGCAATAACTTCAATCGCTATTGAAACAACATAAAATGTAACATGGCATTTTTTTACTAAATAAATCACAGAAGTTAATTTTCTCGAATGTGAACTCTTAATTGGACCATTTTGAGGTAAGAATAAACAAATATCTTTGAGTACCAATTCTTTACGAAATTAAAGATAGGTAGATTCTTAAACCTTAACTTTTGAAGCCTTTTTCTAGTACCAAAATAAAGTGGTGATTCGAGTAAAACGTCAACCATATACGAGTAAACTGACGGTAGGTATGACGCACTTAGATTGCATATGATATCGGCGATTCGAATCTAAATGGAATTTCGGTGTCGCGATGTGTGCGCGCACGACCCCCGACGGAATAATTTAATTTTTCCAACAATATATTTTGAGCTGTCAAACGTGTTCACGAGCATTTCGATGCATGACAAGTAGGACGCACAATAATTTACGTTTCAATCAATTTGTTTTGCACGGTTTTAGTTTAAACACGGAATGGAAACTGACGCGCGACGGCAAACAAAACGAAAAGGCACATCGCCACTACACCGTGCCTCGTCACCGCGCCACAGTGTGCCGCATGTGTGCGAATTAATGAAATCGATTTAATTAAATTTTCACGCTTCGGAAAGTTCTGCAGATGTGTGGAGGATGAGGCCGGGCGTCACCGAATCGCTGTGAAAAAAATAAATAGATTTTTGTAATTTGCATTTACAAACAACTGTTTTAATATCGTCGCATGGAAATTTCGATGTTATCTATGGCCTAGGTGTCCGCTGATGGCGCTACTCGAATGCACAAGGGAGTCCGTTTCAGAATAAACTAAATGGATGCAAGCTGTATATAGTTCAAAAAATTTTGAATTATTCAAGTGTTGACCATCATAAACATTTACGTTTTTTTATTTTTAATTTTTGTGGCGGTTATTGTTTCACAGTTTCGCTCGGACATAAAAGACACAATAACGCGCGCCATAGGCGTTGCGTTTCAGTGTTCATTATTCGCCGATATTACAATGCCTTTCTCAGTATATTAAATGCAAATTGAGCGGGCGCTGCGCGGCGTATGGCATGTGTGCAACATGCATCTCGACAGCGACTTTCATCGGCGTTTGTTTACCGCTTTTTGTTACAGTTTTTGTTTTCTTCTATCCTGTATTACATTTCGCAACTTGTACGCTGCACTGCAAATTGTAGCAGCATACTGAAAATTCTTAACATGAGTTTTTAAAGTGCTCTATAAGTGTAGCTATTTGTACCAGAGTTGTTCCACGGTTGTACATTGATAATAAATTAAGCGTAGCGCGTTTTCAGTCGATGTTTGCTAATTGGTTATAATACAAACAACGCAGAGTTCAAATATTGTTGTTGGTCGCCGAAGTATTTTTTATTTTTTTTTATTTTGCCGGTTATTGTTTTACAGTTCTTTTTTTGTAACTTTCTCCCACAAAGGACACACCGTCATAATGTAGCCGAGCGTGTTGTTCGCATTTTCATTATTAGCGAACATTACAATGCCTTTTAGCGCTGGCGAACTCGGTGCTGAAAAAACGGGCCTCCACGGATTTATTTCCGCTGGTGGCTTCACAGCGCAGCTCATATTTAACCCTTTGGTCAATTGAATGAGCGCAAAAAAGCGAAACGAGTTGCACCGGGGCAAAATTGACAAAAATTGGAAACTCGTGAAAGAAGACCGGCATTTAAATAGCTACGTGTGTGGAGAATCCAGCGCGTCGAAATTGGCTTGCGGGCCGCACTGCGGCGTATTGTTATTAATTGTGAAAAAAATCAACATGAATTGTGCGCGATCCCGTTTGCAATTTGAGCGCAGATATTCGTTCCCTTCCTGCGCTATTAGTGTATTGATTAGAGTTTTTTTTCTGGGAAGCAGCAACAGCGGTGGACGTAAATTAAAATCCTTATTCGGGACCCGAAACGAAACTTCTTTTCAATCGACGCCGACTTGCCACTTGCGACTTGGCGCAGGAAATTCGACAACAGGAAAGTCGCATTGCGAATTCGTCATTGGAGCGCGTGACGCGACGGAAAAAAGCTATTACGTTTAATTAGAATTTGCAATATCGGAGCGACGAATCGAACGCGACGCGCGACGGTGCGAAATGAAAATGAAAAACGACGAGTACGAAAAATTGAGAAGAAAAGCCCGACACAAACGATCGAGGTAAAGAAAGGAAGAAAGTAAATGCAAAACATGCAGAAGCAATCGAAGGATGGCTGGGGCAGAATAAAAAAGGGGCGAAAATATATGCGATATTAACGAAGAAGTCGTCGACGAGAGCAAGAGAGCATCTAATTTTTCATCAATGGACTCGCCTGAGATGAATGAAGAGAAAAAAACATTTGCAAATTATTTTGTACACCCGCCGTCACGGCCGAGCAAAATATTGAGAAAAACCTGATGGCAATTCAACTGAACAGAAGGAAAGTTGAAAGAAAAACCTCGTAATTGTTATCAAAGGCGATTGTATCATTTTTTACCGCTGTTGATTCGCGTCGAGCGAGCAATTTAATTTCCCAATTTGCTTTCAATTTAATTTAATTCAAGTGATTTTCAATTTCTGCGTGTGCACCTTTTAATCCGGCGATGATTATTTTTCACCCCTTTTCGCAGTTGAAGCTAAAATAGACGTAAAAAAAGCCTAAATATTTTATTTTGTATAATTGAAATGGAAATATGAACTTGTATAAATATTTAAATGAGAGAAAGGCTGCGAAAGAAAAGCCTAGTGCGAATGAAGACAAAATGGACGAAACAAAAGAATATAAGAAACTTAAATGAATTTCTTTATCTGCCTTATCCGCATTAATCTTCAAAAGACTTAAGTGACTTAACGACGTTGCGCTTCGGGCGTCTCCACCCGGCTGGAGATAGCGAAAACAATGCCGAATGCCCAATTAAGACATCAGCCGAAAAACAAGTAACACAGAAGAATTCCTCAAACTCAAATTATTCGAGAAATTGGCGTGAAAAATGTTCTAAAATTTTTAAGCAAAACCCGCTTCACTCACACACACGCATATATACTACGATGTGACGATAGGAAGAAACACGACATCGTGCCGCAGCCAAAGACGGAGGCGGCAATGGGGAGCAGCAGAAACAGCGACGGCGAGTTATTACGTAACATTATCGCCGGCGGCGGTGCGTTACTACCGCTCGGGCCGACGAAGACGAAAGCAAGACGCGAATTGCCGCCGCAGCCGCGCAAAGCGCACAGCGGCTAAACATATAAACGCGGCGCGCCAAGCCGCCTCGCGCGCGCTAGCAACACGTTAAGCGGATGCTATCAACTTACGAAACTGTTTAAAGACTCCATTGAGCTGCGAGTGGCAAACGACGAACGCCCTTCGAGTCTATTACTTTGCCGGCTCGATTTGCCGCCGACCCAAAATATAAACCAACAGTTCTCGTATTGCGAACACAACTATTCTGCACTAGTCGTAACATTTCTAAGACAAGACGATTGAAAAATTAAAACCTTATATTTTGTATCAGGTATTTAAAGTTCTCTGGTTGATATTTGGGGTTAATGAAATTAAAAACTACCGCTAATGACGCCGGGCAAGTACGTCGTGAGTTATGAATTTTAAATGAGCGCACGTTCGCGCTTTTTGTCCACACTGAGGCTTTTTCGAGACTGTCACGTTTTAAATGTGGCGCAGCACGTTACGTTGTCAATTAAATAGTTTTTTAACGAGTTACGTAAATTGTCCGTGCATGGGGGTAATTAAAGGGCTGAAAAGTGCGCCACATGTGCAGTGCTCGCTCACAAAGTATCTCCCTCAATACTGAGAGTTTCACAAAATCAATACAAATGCAAAAAATATCAAATAAATAAAAAATAAACAAGAAAGGTGGCAAAATATTTGTTTCTTCTGTCACCTTAACGCATATCAATCGCCTGTTGGTCTCCTTTTTATTTCTACATACCACTTTTCGCCATCATTTTTTTTTGGCAAAATTACGAAAGCAGGTAAACTGTTGGCACAGGTTATTTTTGTATTTATTTTTTGACACGCAGTTGTCTTCCTCGTGAAGCACTCTTAAGGTTGAATATGTTACCACCAACGGGCAGGATAAATTAGTGAAAATGCGTTCGGTAACACGCAGCTCAGTCATAATCTATTTCGACGTCTATTTGGTAAATGCACACGCGGTGGCGTATATTCATACACGCCCGTCGCTTTGAAATTGAAACACATACGCAGCTAAGGGCAGGCAGGCCGTGAGCGACGTGATGGATTACCGCGGCGCCCACCCCGACGCCCGGAGTAACACCCCACACTCTCCCGCGCTTGTGATGCCACAAGACCAGGCGTTGGTGAACAGGCACGCATTGTCGAACCGTCGCCGGCCCGCCTGACGTCCTGTCATCGCTCAATTAAATATTTAAACACTTCATAATAACGCGTTTAGTTGCCGAGAGCGGGAAGTTTCACGCAATAAAAACTAATGAAAAGTAATGAAAAAACGCTCGTTCGGTCGTTTGTCCCGCCACATTACGACGGCTGTTTTATGTGCGTCTTGATAGGTTTTTCGTCGAGTGGGAAAGTGCAGCGGAAAGTAACGCGCTTTTTGCAGGCTGGCTACCGTGCTGGGCCCCGCCGTGGTGTGCGAGATTACTCAATGGCTCGAATTGCTTACATGTTTGCCAATAAACTTCTTGAGCGAGAATGTGCAAGCGGTACACTCGCGCGGATTTATGATTAATATCTTTAAAAGCATATTTCCGACGCTCGCCCCGCGAGCTTTTTCTTGCTCTCTCTCCGCCGGCTATCATTGCGCAAGTTTTTCTGGTTTCCTACCCTTCGGCACAAGAGTTCCACCTCGGCGAATTCAATCCATAGTGATAAATTTGATAAATTTCGCTTATGTGAATCAGCAATTTATTATTTATTACTTTGTTACCAAGAGTAAACTCCGGCTTAAAGTCAGGCTTAGGGCGAAGAAAAAGTTAGGCGAAAGTTTCGAGTTTATTTTCCTTAAAATGAAGTGAAAATGTTCCGCGCAATTTCGCCTCGTTTAGGTGCATTTTAATACAAATATTGAAATAACTCGGAACGTTATTCGTTTGATAAAATTTTGCATCTCAGAAAAATTGTTAGCATTATAAACAGTATATCGTAGTATAATATACCTACACATACTACTCGTACCTATATTGCTTCCATTAATATTAATGTTATCATCCAGCATTTAAATGATTAGTAAATGTCACAGAAGACTAACTAAGGCTGTTTTTCTTCAAGAATTGTCAACAATTTGAAACTTTAAACTTAATCAATAGGTAAATCAAAAAATCATCCTTTTCTCCATGAGACTAAGGTTATAAGATGTTGTTTTAGGGCAGTTTCTGGTGCTTCGATCGGTACTTCAGTTCGGTCCAATTTAGTGCGAACGGTTATCGCTGGTATATTACCATCTATAAATTTCGCAATAAAAAGCGCGTAACATGCGAAAATATCGTTTTAAATCGGCTTAAAAAGCCCTCGAAAAGCTGCCTAAATCTGTTAGTAATTTATACTATATTTCGAATTGTTTTTCGGCGCAAATATTCGAGTTGGTACGCGTGTATATTTTTTTTGTTTTGTTGCTTTGAGCGTTTTGTTCAAATTATCCGACTGTGCCAATGTTATTTCAGTGCGTTCGCGTTGCCTAGAGGGGGACGTGCGCAAACTAAAAAATAATAAAAGGATTCGCCTTTTTGGCGCGCATTTATCGTCCGTTTCGAATTAATTACGGCTCGTATACCGAACCCGATCGAACCGTTTACGTTCGCGTTTGCATTCGCATTCAATCGCTCGCGTTCATCGAATTGCGTGTTCCCTATTCGCAATTGCGAAATCGCGATATGGCGAGAGTGCGTTTTAAGCGGCGGGTCCGCCACCCACACAGCCACCCGCGTCCACATCTGTCTAGCGTTCGTCCAACCGTCCGTACGTCTATCAATCAATTAAAAACGCTTAAAAACATGTCGAAATTACATTTCCAATAATAATTATTTTCGATTGCGAGTGCAAACGCAAAATGTACACAAGTGCGTCGTTTTGTGGAGAGATAACACATTTATTGCCAACGCCTTCAATATTCAATATGTTTCACTAAAGATAAATTTAAAAAAAATAACTAGCAGGCACTAAGGTTTAACTTTAGGAGCATCCTGAATAAATTAAATCTCTCTCCAAATATTTTCATCGCTCCAGGTATTATCATGCAATGAACGTACTAATTAATAAGCTAAAAGCCCTTTTCCATTTGCCCTCCTAACCCCAAAAAATTCGATTTCGAGTTTTTCTAGAGTGCGACATATGCGTACCGAAAAAAAGCGGCAGTTGGAGCAAATTTTCGTAAAAACTTTGGCACATTCAACGGGAGTGGGTAAAAGCGTAAAACGGATGCACGCATCCCTCCATCGCGCGCGGTTGTTTCGGGAAATAAAAGTGTGTCGGGTAGAATTTTTTCGAAACAATGAAACAGTGGAAACATCGAAAACGAAAAAACACGTCGGGGACTCAAGAAAAAACTCAAAAACGGACGCAACTGAAGAAGACCGTCAAAAAAGGGTCGCAACCCTGTGCCGAAAAATGAGCGAGTAAATGAAATAAGAGCTAGGCAAGGAAAAATTCGCACAAGCAATCGCAGCCTTGTCCCAGGACATCAGGTGCGTAAGGTGCTACAAATCACACGCCATTTAAGTTTAAGCTCACATTCCACCTTTCTTCACATGGCGGTGTGTCATAAAAAAATCAAATCTAATATATAAAAAAATTGAATAACAAGTGAAACTACTGTAGTTTTGCTAGTTTTTTTTTTATGGGTCCAGCATGTGTACCTAGTTAACCACCGCTCGACAAATGAAAAACGACGTAGCTTTTTTGTCGCACAATGGACTCGGGCATCGGCTCAATTTCATTTCGAATGTTTAGGCTTTCTTTGGCACGAGCAATCCGATTACGATGCACCATTTATGCCCCGCGGGTCGGCCGGGTCACTCCTAGGCACTTAATAAAAAGAGGTCTCGAATTTAAATCCTCCGGAGCGCATCCGACAAGAGACGCGCCCGATCAATTGAACGCGATTCAATTTGTGAGTGCACAACCGGTCGCTGATTGAATTGTAAAAGCTGAAATAACCACAATAACCGCTTTAATTGCATTGTAATCGACGAAATGTCGAACGCTCCGATACGGGCGTTAGCATCACTTCGTTTTCGGTTCATCAAAATGCGATCCGATCGAAATTATGAAGTGCACAGCCGAAATTAGTGCTTTCTATGTTAAGCACTCCCAGATAACCCATTCGAAAGTCATTTATTAAATTTTAATGCATTTGAATACTGAAAATCGATAAATTAAAACCATTTGAAAACAGTTTTTCATTCCGCCTGCGGCCGGCAGTAATTAAAAAGGGTTTTTCTGATTTCTTCGAGTGATAATTGTTAGTTGAGGGTCCCCTAACAAGTTGATGAAGTTGTTATCGATCCATTAGTAGTTGGAGCAGTTGTCGTAGTTTGTATTACCTGCAACCGGCGATAATTTCGTGATGACACACCATCTCGTCTTCCACTGCAATCACAAACAACATTAGTTACACAAACTGTTTGTACACCATGTTTGTCTCTTCCGGCTATCACAAAGCAAAGGAATTGTTGTACCTTGAGGTAATGTTTTCATTCTGTGCCACACACGGCGCTGTCTGCGCACGCGGCATGACTTTCGGGTTACTTTCCCAAGTTTATCGTCTCGCTCGTTTGGTAGCATTATTAATCAACATAACAATAGTTGCCAGTTACCAGTAGTTGAACTGGAGTTCGGCAGTACCCCTGTTTCATAAATATAATGGGCGTAGTAGACAGGAGACACAACAACAAAACTAAATATTACTCAGGAAGAAGAAATAAAGAAGTAATGTGGAACAAGAACTGAATAAAAGAAAGAAAAAGGTAATTCGATCATGGCACGTTTAAGAAGTGCGTCTCGCATGCACCGCGATGGGATGGCATTCGTCTGCTAAACATTTGATTGTTCTATATTTCCACCCATTCAAGATGTGCTCTTTTGTGACCGTTCGAACCCGAAAGCGTTTGATGTTTTGTACCAGTTCGTACGCTCCCTGGTATGTATTTTCAATAGATTGTCAGTTTGCAATGCGTAAGCGCACGCTGCATGTTGTAAATTATCGAAGGGTGGATCGCAGACCGTGCCTCCCGTATCCCGCCTGTCAAACGCAAGACATGACCCGAGGAACACCGCGCGATATGCCGAATGCTAAATAACGCGAGTTTGTTTTACTGTGTAGCGCAGAGAGCAACATCAGGGGCATGCTCCTCCGTTTTCGTATCTCGCAGCCTCCCGGAGTCATCCTCAACAACGAGTACCCTCGTGAACTACTCCCGGTCTCAGCGGCGGGAAGTGTCAGGCGCCTTAACTCGGTTAATCAAAGTTTTAATCGATGATTATTCAAATTATCCTAACTAATTGCACCGAATGGGCGCTGAGCTAGCTATGTCTCGGTAACGTAACTGATAGTCGGGATGTTCGAGACTTTAAGTAACACAATTAATTATTCGAGATAATTGTCAGGGACGTCTGTTTACGCGGAACTCTGCCCCAATTTGGTGCAATTTTTGAGCTGCAAGTCGAAAAATTTGCAACTTGTCGGCGTGTTTGAAAAGGGTTCCACTAGCAAATACGAATTTCTAGCTGACCTAGCATTTAATTCTGGCATGTTAGAAATGAATTGGAAGCCGATCAAAAACCGCAAACAAATAAAAAAGTTCCGAATATTTTTTAGCCGTAAAAAAACTCAAGATAGAAAAAGGTGCAAAAAAAGTGTCCGAACACCATTAGCAATATTTTTCGTGAACTCTTTTCTAACACGTTTTCTCCGTGAGAACACGAAAGAATCCAAAAGAGCCTGCGGTTGTAAATCAAACAGGTAATTATCGAAATATTCATCGTGCATTTTAATCGTTCTTTATATGCTGAACAGTGGTGGCCACCTATTAAGTTGTCTCCCGCTTGGCCTTTCGGCTTGCTCTTCCTCTTTGGGGTGACTTTTGTGAAGGTACATTATTCTATATGAATGCTTCGTGCACCTTGTTTCCTTCCCTATTTTCTACTTTGGTACAAAAGTTTAAGTTGTGTTCCGCTTTTTCACGGTCCCGCTTCTAGCTACGGCCGTCCTTCAATGGGTCGGCAACGCTTCCATCGTTCGCGTAAAAGTAAAAGTAAGAGTTATAATTCACGCGGCTAATGGTTATTTGCCAGAAAATGGGCTATTAAAGGCCTCTTCGCTCCCATCACCAGCGCACAGTACGCCCAAAACACCCTCCTTCAAGAACCGCTTCATCCATTCATTGGAGAAGCCGTGATTTGCAACCGCCAAAAAACCTCAAGAATAAACCGCATACCGCTTAATGAATAAATCACGCGATGATAAAATGCACTTCGCAGTCATTTCGCAGACGCAAAAAAATCATTTGCCGCCGGAACAGCCAGAACTTGAGAAACTTTTTTAAGTTATTCCTCATTCATCCACCTGTCTGCTGAAGAAAAATCCTCACGACTTTTTCCACCGAGAGAAATATTTTGAGAATCACATCCCATTTTTCATCCTTCATATTTCACCACGACTTGTATCGACTGGAATACGAATATGAAGAATGCTTATTTATCTCCTCGAGTTGCACGCCGCGCGTGAGTTAAGCGAAGTTAAGAGCTAAAAATAGTCTCAAAATTTCATATTTGATACGAGCAAACATACGCGATGATACCGATCGTTCGCCGGCATGAAAAATATCAACATCAACGTGCGCGCATTCGGCGCAATGCACCTATGCTTCTCTCGTGTATGTAGACTCGCTGTGTTTCCGTCCACAAACATCGCTGGAAAAGTAATACTAGTTTTCTACTTGTTGTTGCGCAAGTTATATACAAGAAGCAAGAAGCGTAGACTGGAAGCTGCAGTCACACTGCAAACATGCCATATTTCATTTACTTCAATGACGATATGTTTCGAGTAAGCGAGCGGCTTGTGACGTATATTTTTAACAATTTCAACTAGATAAACTTTTTCCGTCAATTGTCGTGTTTTTTTTATTCTTAGCCATTTTTTGTAGGCCCGGTTGTAGGTGGAACGGACAAGATTAAATCTTCTCATATTTGTTGGCCGCTCGCTTTTTCCACATTTCAACACACGACGGATGATATAAATGAATCAACGAGTAAAATGTTTATAGTTTACACAGCTATGAGCCACTTATTGCAAAAAAAAGTGGGCGCGTATCATACCATACGATTGTAGCATGCACCACCACCACATAAAGTTTATATTGCAATAAAATTTACTTTCTCTGATAATTTTTGATAAATATGTTTATCACATGGCGATATTCCTGTGCCAAAAATAACACGAACTCAACAGCAGCACATGTGGAAGTGCTTATAGTGTTCTCTGGTGGTGATGTGATAATTGATTGCTATTTTTTGAAATATGAGCAGTTTATAGTTCTAGATTGCGTTTGGGCAGAAGATACTTAACGTCACAACGATTACACGTGAACCCTCGCCCTGTGGGGGCGGATTTTCGACGGCTAACGAAAATAAGCGATGACAGAAAAATAGAGCTGAACGTGTATCAAGTGTCCCTTCTTCTTCTACTGACTTTGAAACATCGGCGTATCTATGTCGCATTTTGAGCCCGTATTGCAAGAAACGTTTGCTGGGTCGTCCCTAGACGATTCCAGGCACTCAAATTTATTACATATTTTCAAAAAGCGCAAAAATTGAAAACTACCACAGCCACGAAGAGACAATTCCAGGATTGTGTGGCTTTAGTAAGGTTCCGTCATTTTTGTTTGTAGGCGATATTAGATATTTTCGCGAAATTAATTAATTCCGCACGGCTGGGTTGTGACCCGAGCCTTCCTCTTCCTCAGTTTCTCGGCATTCGTTTGCTTTCGTTTATTCGTTTACTACCACAGACAAAAAACACCAGCGTCGTGCACGCAGAAAAAGTGCGGGCATACTTGGGAACGACCATCAGCCTTCTACGAATTACCGGCAAGCGAATTTGCACCCCGAGCAAAGCCGCCTCCTGCGTTTTAGTTGGTCGGCACTTCTGCTCAAAAAGATACTTTAATTAAATTCATTAGGGAGCAGTTTAGAGGTGAACGCTTTCGACTAGTTTAATGCTCGAATTACCAAATGCAATTTTAACCTCTGCCCTCCTCCCTCGCTCGAGTACTCGCCGCCGCTGTCTGCTTGCGCTCTTCACCAGAATTTCCACTCAAAGTGTTTGACAAAGTATTTACCTTGTTCTCGTGTTACTTTACTTTCGAATTTAATGCAAAGGTTGGCTGCCGCCTCCGACTCAGTTTCGCTATCGAGTGGGAGCCGCAAACACAAATGATAGAGCTCCGAAAGCTCGGGCGCTGTGGTATCGCTCATAATGATGATTAATCGACTTGTGCGGTAATTTCATGCTGCAAAACCCGCCAAAAAAATGCAAACGTGCATCGTAATTAACGTAATCATGCTTCGACGCTCGGTTAATTAGTTTAATAATAATAACAAGTTCGTCGAACACATGTCGTCAATGCAGATGAGTGTACACATTTATTCACTTATTATTCAATCATTCAACGAGCTGGGCATTTATCATTATCATCGCTGCAATCGAAAGGTCGGAGAAAAAGCAAAGTTCATGCGATAATAAAGTCACGCGAATGTAAAATGTGAACTGTTAATTAAAAACAATAATAAACGATTGCTCAACGCGCAATCAAATAATTACAGTTTTGTGATTGGCGTCACAGACCGTTAGGAGATATTATGGTAGTAATAGTCAGTATCGTCGTAAACCCCTGCTCAAATTTCATAGTTTAGTGCAGTTTGATCAACAAAAATGTGTATGAAATGTGTTTTTAGTCTGTTGAGGGGAAGACGATATCAGGCATATTTTATTCAGGCCACAATGCAGATTTTCAAGGAAAAATAAAAAAAATATATTCTTGTGAGGGGTGACTTTGGACCGCAAAGTGCGACACGCGGCATTTACTGTTACACATTCGGTCATAATGCACCCAACTTAGCCCGTCGAGCTCATGTTTGAATGGAGGGTGCATCAAAGTATGACACTAGAGCAGCTGTTAAGCCGTCGGCCATCGAACTCCGCCTGGCGGGGTCTGCATAGGCGAATTTGTCCGAAAGTTAAAGCTCGGAAATGTCCCGTGAACGGGCGCAACGCAACGCTGGACGCGCGTCAACACCATGCGTTACGACTTTACAACCGCACCCCCTAACCCCCGTTAACCGTAAGAAACGCACTGCAAGGCCACCGCGCAGTGTGACTTGAGGTTTTGTTGCGTTCCGCCTTTGTGTGATGCGTCTTCATGCCCCACTTGGACCCGTAACGAATTGACACGTCAAGATGTTGCCCGAGAAGACGTAAGGGACCCCGCAACACAACGACCGCGCACGCGGCGCACTCGCAAGTGATAAATATCGATATGCCACGCCAGACGAGATGAAAAGTTAAGAGCTTAAGAGGTGAGGGCGCGCGCCGCAAGTGAGACCAAATTTGCCAAAGACGGCAGCGCAAACAAAACAGACTGATAGCCAACGCCAGATGAATCAATAAACCCAAATAAGCTGCAACCGCAAACATTCGAAATGTTAGTAAGTATGAATTTACGTATAGAGTCAGATATTTCAAAAATATCTGCAGCACTTGGACGTAAAACAAATGCACAAAATTAATTTCGTCATCCTGTTCGCTGCAAAATCTCAGACACAAAAAGATATTAAATTTTACAAGAGATTTTAGTGCGACTTTTGTGCCGTCTTGCGCCAACCAATGCATGCTCTGAAATTTCAGTCTCTCGAAAAGGACCGAGAGCAGGTTTAAGCCGCGGCGAGTGTGCCGCCTTGAATGGCGAGGTGCCGGTGGATGGCCAAAGGCGCAATAAGGAAGAATGATTATAGTGACATTAAACGACATAATTTCGCGCACAAAACTACCGGATATTAAGTTTCACGTCGCGCGAAATCAACTACGAGCGGCAGTAGTGTTGCGACACATGCGTACTACGAGCAGGATGCACCCCGGAGCACAAATCTCGAAACTGCAGCGCGAAATCGAGGAACTTCGTCAAGACGGAAAGACGGAGGGCGCCGTAAATCAATATTACGCTTCCTTCTACGAAAGGGTCGTCCTGCATATTCCTGCCACCGCTCCGGCTTCCGCACGCACCACGATGCACTCGGATGCAGCACTCCTGCTTCCCAGCAACCGGCGCCCGAAACTTTGCATGCTGCGAAAACACGCGCGTGTATGGGGGATGGTTGATAAGTTGATAACTGCTACACATCGACGTTTACTCGGCGTCGGGCGGGCAACTTTCGCCGAGCGAAGAAGACAAGCAGGCTTTTAGGCCGCAAGAAGCTTTCGACTGTGCGCCTCATCCTCGCAGCGCGTCGCCGAACAGTTTTGCTTCTATCCTTTCGACGCTACACATCAGACGCGCTAGAGCTAAACGCCGACGCCAAAGAATACCCTAACTCCAAGTCTTCAAGTTATTATTATTTGCTCGTCTAACTCGACGCTTTCGCATGATATGCTTCGCGTGCTTCCCACATTATTCGTCGACTGGCTGGCGTTCGCCGCTATTCCTCTCATAGAAATTTGGTATTCAACAACAATTCGAAAAGAATCTGCTTTGCCATAAGTAGCGAAACAACGCCGCACCGAAAACGTCCAAGTTTCCACTAGAAACATCACAACCAACGCGCCGTAGTCACGCTGTGCGCGAGAGAGCACGTGAGCTAATTAAAAAGTTAATTAATTAAATAACTTTTATTATTCTATAGGGTAGACTGGGTACGGTAGTACCAGGGGGGCGGTAGTACCAAAGCAAATATCTCGTGAACAGTTGCATACAAGTTGAAGTATGTAAGTTGTAAGTTGAGTCACACAAAGCCAGTTACACGCGTGTAGGACGTGTTTTTGATTTTTTGAGATCAAAAGTAAATATTTGATGATGAATTGTTTTTATTTTTTAAATCTTGTCTTGCGTGTTATATTATACGTGTGTGTTTATTGAAAATAAATGGTTTTTTGAAGAATAAAGGTATGTTAATCAAATTCTTGTATCTCTATTATTTTTTTTATTATTAAATATAATTTGGAAAATGTCCACATGGGGACGGTTGTACCAAATAATATGGGGACAGTTGTACCGGTATAAACGACCCCATGCCTTGTATTATTTTAAAGTAAAATTTCTTTTTCTTTCTAAACGTAAAACGTTTGCTTTATATTAGATGCCACGAGTACGTATTCGCAAAATAGGAAAAGGCCAACATGATGATAGCGCTTATATCAATGCCTATGAGTGTATATTGAGTGTAAGAACTGGGCTCATGAGCAATGCACTGACGGAGAACCCAGCTACGTATGCAATAATTGTGATTCCAACTAATTTTATTGTTGCACACATAGCAGGACATTTAAGTATAATTTTAAAAGTGTTTTCTTTATTGTAATAAATACGTTTATTGTAATAAATAAGTTTTATTTCTGTATGGTACAATCGACCCCACCCCCCTGGTACAACCGTCCTGAGGTCTGAGGTCGGTTGTACCATTTCTCACCCACAACAAAATTTAGATTTATGAAGGTACTTGTAACCTTGAGGGATTAAAAATATGGGCAAAACGTAACCAGATGATTAGGCATTAAACTATGACAAGTACCATTGGGCTAAGTAAAATCCTATTAAGCCTACAGGCAAAATCTAAAAATGGTACAACCGTACCCAGTCTACCCTACACGGCTATATAATTTTATTTGTTCATTTAGGTAAGTCTAAACATATTTTCTGAACTTGTTTAATTTTTCACACTTACGTTTTAGCACGGTAATTAAAATTAGGTACTTTTTGACAAAAAAAGTCCACGCAAAAATTAGTAAAGAAAGCGCAAATTAATTAGAAGCACATTGTTATTAGACGTCATGTCCCAGGTGCGAGCGAATCTTTTTATTTTGCTTTAAATATGCCCCCGCCGCAATGTCTGCGTCCGTCGGGATTTTTAAAGTTCGTTATTAATTTGCAAATTAAATTATGACGAGAGTCACATGCGCGCGGCGTGCACGTACACCAGCCCCCACTGTATGCGATGTAATTGAATTAGTTTCATTAGCTAATTATGTGTTATCACGTAATTTAGTTTGTAAATAACTTCATGCTGGCGTGAAATCAGGAATATTTCCCCGTGCTTTTCAGCGGGATGTAAATATTTTAATGTAGATTAAAATATGAATATTTTAAACAGTAGTGCATTGACGCTCTTGATTCGGCACTTAATTATTTAACGCAATTAGCATATTCGAGTGTTTCAATTAAGCACCTCCTGAGTTTTTCTGCTTCTTTTTAATTTCGCTGAAAATTTTCGATCGTTTGGCGAAGTCTGCGGTGTATTTTTATAAATTATAAGAAATCCGTAATCCGCGGCGTGCGAAACGACGTAATTCGTGATTCGACATTCTTCCAGCAAAGAGACGCCTAATGCGCGTTCGCATCGCGAATCTGAATAAGCACCGGAAGGCTGAGAAAAAGCGGGAAGCGCGCGCCGTGCGCCGTCAGGTGGAATCTTAATATTTAAATATTTAAAATTCAAATTGCTTTTTGCTTTCCGCATATTTCGGGTCGGCCGAGCCGGTTTTAAGACCGCCGACATATACAAGAGTAACTCGCATAACGAGCGCTCACGGCGCTCGTAAGCAGTAAGCACCGATACTTGCACCTCACCTTGCATCTTGGAACACTTCAAGTTTATGTCCATCACGCGCCCCACGGAAAACAATGCTTTGCATACCGTGCGCACCACCACAAAGGCCGCGCGACGTGCGAGACAAGCCGCGAATTCCGGCTGCTATGTTAATATTCATCTACCGATGTTTGTTGTGTTAACGTTTTAACAAAGTCATAAAACCGAGAATTTTGTCATGCTAGAAACACGCAAACCAGTTTTTACTGCATTTCTTTTCTTTCATGACATGCGAAAAAACACCACACCACACTCACGCGAAACAATTCCACGAACTTAGATGCAAAAACGTGTTGCCCGTTAATTTATCAATCAATTTCCGGCAATCAAATATAATTCATTAAATATGCATGTTCTAGATTTTATTCAACACATCATATTATGTATTAAAACTCATATCGCCACATAGAACGGTCATCAAACCTTGATGAAGGTATAATGACGAATTGATAGCAAATACTTTAATTTCTCGTATCTAGAATTTAAAAACTATATATAAAAAAACTATATTCCGGGAGGAAACTGATGTAGTAAATAATGGTGGCTACCGACGCTCAAATGGTAATTAACTGTATCATTGAAAATGGTAAATTATGGCATACATTTTTGTCCTATCGTTACAAGATTTTTTTTTATTTTCACGCATGAACCGTGTACCTATCATTTGCCATTGGCATGATCATACCTACGTGCAGATAGCATTCATGCGTTCGACGTTGAACTCGTTCAACTCGACATTCAATAACTAAAAAAACTCACTGCCAACAAAAACACCAAAAAATTCTTAGCCTCTTGCCATGATGTAGTAACATTGCAACATCACAACTCGCATTAAATCAACGTAATAATCCCATGTTTTTTTTTTGTATATTTTCGACCGACTTAGCAAGAACTAAATGCAAAATCAACAGCAGCGATATAGCAAACAATGGTACATGCATTAACGATGAACTTCATGCGAGAATTAATCCTGCGTTTTGCTCATTTTGTTGGTGTTGGCTGTTTTTTGTTCAATTGGTACAGTTTGTTTAAATTGTATGCTGTTTTTGCTGTGTACGCTTCTAATTAGACTCCGACGTTCAGGTGCGTCTAGGCAACTTCGCGACTAGGCTAGTTTGCGCCATTAATTAAAACCCGAAAGCAAGCGCGCGCGCCGTTGGCCAAAAATTTACAACGCTTTTTACCGCAGCGCAACGGAAACCTAACAATGTGCTTCGGTCCGTCGATGCTCGACCGAACAAATTGTATAACCGGCGTTGGAATCACTGCGCGACTATCTAATCAGTTCGCTTAATAAAACCGAACGAAGCAAGCGGGTTCGAATTTAATCGCCGCTATGACCTCGGGCAACAAAAATCATTTCCACATTATGAACGTGGACTCCACTCCAACACGCGACTCTACGTATTGCTTGAGACGGACAAATCGATTCACAACGTTCGCATGTTGGTCGTGCGTTACATACCGACTGATTTTGCACTGTAATCACTAAAGCATATATGTACATTAAATTTCATAACACTTGTGCGTGCTCTACCCGTTAATCCAACTTCGTTATAAAATTAAGAACAATCTCAAGTGAAGAAATTGAAAATTTGAACAAATATTTGTGGATTTATAATTTCTGAAGCACTTAAAACAAATGATTTTAATATTAATCAATGTTAATGTAAAGCAAAAAGCATGTTCATTTGTGTGTGTAACTACATAAGTACAAAGTATTTCCTTGCATAATCCTACAAAGTAAATCTAGTAAAATATGACGTTTTTACACCAACAACTTTATTTCATATCTTTTCGTTGTTAGAGAAAATAAAGTTTTCATGTACAGTTCGATGAAAACCCGTTAGAGGCCAAGAATGCGGAAATATTTTTTATGCACTGATATAACTCATAATTAAAAACTTTATTGTTACATTTGCAGTGCAGTGTTTGTTACTGCACAACTTATTGATTTTGAAGTGTAGCGTGTAGCAGTTTTATAAATTAATTTGTTACTGAAATAATAATTTGCATTTATTGCAATTCATTGAAAACCCACGTCACGATTACACGAACAAACTGATAATATTTCCGACTCATATTAAACGCGAGCCGATAAGTCAACACCGCCTACAAGTGAAGTAATGTGCGACCTCAGCGGTGGAGACATCATCAACACAGCTAAATAAATATTTCCGGAATTTCCGGTAGGTATGATTTATACTCCAAGTGCATTGTTAACTAGATAACCAATAAGTGCACTACAGAATATACTATTATTCGTGATACATACTCATTAAAATGAAAAAGCAGTCCCCGTAACTCTTACAACTGAAGCAATAGAAATATGTACGTAATAATGCCAGTATTTCAATAATTTGTATGCCTGTAGCCCGCTGCCAATTTGCATCAGCATTCAGATCCATTGGATTCGCTGCGTGGATTCGAAGGACTTCGTCGGATTCTAGGCGTCGCGCGAAGTCATCCACTTCGCGCACCCTCAAATGCGCGATTCTAATAGGCAAATCGGCAAAATAGAGCCGAGAGATTTCGAGATTACTAAAAAGGTTCATGTTACACGTAACGCGCCACAAAAGCAGAGCAAGACTAACTGCACGAGCATCGCGAGATGAGAAATGCGAGCAGGAGGCTGCAGGCGGTGGAGCTGGAGAGAGAGATTGAATTTCTGATTATCGAACCAAGATTTTGCGTGCAATTAATCGCGCGCCCATGTGTTTTCGAGCGCGACGTGTTCGTACAATCATGAATAATGAAATTTGCATTCAACGATTTCGCCAGCCACACACACGTTTGAATGATGTTTCTGAACGTTAACAACATGCATTATACTTTAGTCAGTACAAACAAACACAGGTACGCGTGAAGCAAAAGAAAAAAGTGAGGATGTCGCTGTAAAACGTGACTTGTCATCGTAGCGCACACAGTTAGAAGGCCGTATATTTCATATATTTGCTGAACAATTTGTAACGAGCGAATGATAATGTAATAATGCATAAAAACTTCTAAGTAGTGTTATTTGCTGTAACATATTCGAGCTATTCTTAATTTTTCTGCGCACATAAACATTTATGTATTTTTTGTTGTGTCATGAAGCATGATAATTTTATTTTTAAATTCCTTTGCTTTGGTTTCGCCGGTTTTATAGAAACAATTTGAATACAAAAAAGCATAAATTCTCACCTTCTTTCCATCGCGAAACTTGACGGTACCTTCGATGACTGACGTGGTATCCATGATTTAATTTCTTACTGAACTCTTGATAACTTAATAACTTTTAATAACTTCACTAATTTTGCTTTTTGGCTTGTGTTTACGTTGTCGGCGCTTGAATCAGTTCGCCAGCAGTAGCGGAGAAGAGTTTCTGTTCTGCGTTCCTTGCGTTAATTCCAAGTTAATGAGCAGGAATACTCAGCCTACATGCAAGTTCACACATCGTAGATTTCCACTGCACTGACAAATCCTGTGTTTCCATTGTAGTTCGTAATTACAAGAACAATTCACAACTATTTCTCAAATATTGAGTCTCGTGCTAGTAACATGTAATTAATGTCTTTGGGTAAATTATTTATTTATAATTAATTGATTTAAAACACAAACGAATTAGCGAGAGAGTTCAGACAGTGCTGAACAACGATTACAATATTCACTGAACTCGCCGAAAAGTGTGTTTTCGTCCGCGTGCGGCAAAATGTGTTCGTTGGGTACGTATCGTGCTCGTAAGACCGCTGTGAGCCGCTACGCCTGCAGCACCCACGACCGACAACACGATGCGAGCACGACTAACGCGCGAGTGCGGTGAGAACCGGCCGACACCGAGACCATGGCGCGCGCTCTCGGGCTGCGTGCGCTCCGGCAACGACCGCACCACGCATTCGGGACTACGGGTTCGGGTAGTCGGGTGCCGCCGCGACGCCCGCCGTTCCCGCACAACCTACAGCCCGCCAGACGATTTCTTCCGCAATCGGCGAGTTCTGCGCGGGCTACGACGTCCGCCCAGGACTACACTGCCAGGGATTCTTGGTAATTACATAAAAATCATATTTTAAATTTATATAGATCAAGAGGAGGTTTACATCCCGAACAAAATTATAACATTTTTATAAAAATATATGTTTATGTTTCAGTTTTATTTTATTCCATTATACGCGGGCTCGGTTTCGCATCTTTACATTTTACTCACATTTTATACAATCTTTTATTGTACAGGTACTTTAAAACTGCGACTAGCGAAATAAAATAAGCACTTAGCGCGACATTGTAGATATAAGTTTTCTAACATAATGTTACATATTGTCACGCATTCCGACATCTCGTAATCGCTGTGCTCTCACTCCAATGTTTTTTTTTTATCAATTTTTTCTTTGACACTTTTTATGTTGTAATCACACTAAAATGTTTTTTTAATGTTCCCTGCAAAATTATTGTTATTTTGTGTGAAGCAATAAAAAAATCTATCAACAAAATTACCGTAGTAAACAACAATAAAGAAGTCTTGAAAAATTGAGCAACTGTCAATGCAGTAAAAATGTTACTACATGCAATGTTAAGGTAGTGAGTGACACCTTGTATTGCAAAACTGAATTACCATTAGACTCGTGGCTGGTACTATTTGTATAGTTAGACATAAAATTTTTATTTTTGTTCGTAAACTAACAAATATCTTCATGAATGACATTGGGCTAACATTGTTGATTATTTGAATGTGTCGTGTGCTTGGCCCCGAGATGAACACAATTTCTGCTTCTGTTGTTTTTGCTTCTTTGTGATTCAACTACGATGAAACTGTACTTATATCATGTTTGATACAACCTTCAAGACTCCGCCGAACATTATAATTATCGTAGATGCGTGCTCCCGCTAATATGCAGAGGCTAAGTGCTTCTTGCGAGTAACAAGTTATGAGCAGCAGTGTGTGTGTGTGTGTTCGCATGTGTGCGTAGATGATGTATACCTGCGCTCGTCAACGCTAAATGTGCGCTGATTAAGTAATATCTGTGTATCGAAATTGCGTAGCTTCTCGCTTGGTGTTGTAACAGTAACGCGCATAATTGCAATTTGGTAATTCGATAATTCAGTAATGGCTAGAAGATACCAACTGCCACCGCAATGTAGCTTTATTAATTCATAATAAGCGAATGGCACTGGTTGGATGACGCGAATTGCGAGGGAAGTCAAAATTTGCTGCTTGATTTGGTGACAAAAATCTCATTCTAACAACGCTTTGAAGTTGATTAAGACATTGCTTTAAACAAACACATAAAGCAGAACAAAGCGCGCGAGAGTGGCGAAAAAGCGGACGTGCAGATACCGGGAGAAACTAGAAAGAAAAGCGTGCGCGCGCGTTCAATTTCAACATTTTTAGTCGTTAGCTGGTGTTTTTAGTGGGCGCTGCGCGCTCGGTGTTCTTCCCAGTTTCCGCAAATTCGGCGTGCGAATAACGCGGAGAAGTGAGTGGACGAAGAGGAACGCACAGCGGCGCGCCGAAGCACACAGCATCGCACAGAGGCTTTGTTTGCGTCGTTTCTGTCGGAAGTAGATTAGCCTCATTATTCTGTTTACGACCAGACACAAAGCAACGAAAAAAGACGTGCGACTTCGCGCCGTTCCAAAACGTCGAGTTGAAATTTCGAAATTTTACCAATTCGACCAATTTGCCGCAAAGGGGAAGACGTCGCTTGTCTGCCACTCCAGAAATATGTTTTCTCTAATTGCTATCCTTGTGAGACAAAGGAGGATCTCGAGATATCGATGTCGAAATGGACGTAATTTCAACCGCCTGCATCCCTTTTCAATTTATTCGTTTTTTTTTTTGAGTCATTGACTATCAAAGGCTGCTATTATTTGCAGGCATTTTCCACAAAATGCATTTCTAACTATTATGGGTCCGAGTGTGGGGTTTATATTGATATTGGATTGGGTAGTCATTCACTCGTGGGTCGTACACAATGGTGGAGTGTGAGCCCAACACACGCGGAGCGTATAAGTGAAAATTGGTCGATTTGAGAGCCGCGGAGCGGTGGAAATGTCGAAAGTACGCGTAGGGGAATCCGAAATCGCAAAGAGAGCCGAATTGGAAGAATGCCGAAATCCGGGCCTTCTTCGCGTGGCCCTCTTGCGTGCGAATTCCACGAGGAGTTCGAAGTTAAGTTTAACTTTAAATTGAAGGGATATATCCGTGTTTGGATTGAAGCGACGATGGCGTAATGCATTGAAGGCCGGTTCAATGCAAGGTCACGACTACTCACCGTCTGCGAATGCACCCGACGAAGAAATGTGAGGAGAAAAAAACCTATCTATAAGAATACTTTTTGAAGGGGTGCCAATTTCACAATAAAACTTCCATTCTTCTCGCAATGCAAACTGCTGGAAAACTGCAAATATTTTCAAGTTGAGGGAGTGGAATGGTCTTTGTTAAATGCAAACTTTAGCCGATGCTTTTAATTATTACTGCAATAATGAGACACTAATGCAAAACGATGCTCGGCGTGAAATTATGAATTTCAAAAATATCTACCTAAGAAAGGACAACTTGCAGACTTCGGGGCCGCTCTCTGGGACTTGTGCGTCTGTTTGGGCGTTTGTTCTCACTGCGTGCGCTTCGTTCGGTTCAATTCCAATCTGTTGTTCGCGCAAGTATAATTGCGAAATCATCGTCGCGATAATAATAAGTCGTCCGGAAAACGTTGCGCGATGAAAAGATCGGCGAGCACGGAGTTCGGTGTGGATCCGAAACAAAAGGGTTTCGGGCGATTCGTAAAGTCCTTCGCTTTGTGAGCCCCGCACATTGGCTTTCGTAATAATTATGATTCGCAGCGATTGCCGGAGAGATTAAAATTTGTGTACGCCGAACTCCACGACGAAGACGCGCGCGAACGGGCGACGCAAATGAACATAAAATGCGAAATGTAAAACGTAAACGTAAAGTCCATTTAAGTTTCAGTTTATGTTCGCCGCGTTTTACGTTTTCATTTGCGCGGTGTTTTGTTTAAGTTGAGTATGATTGAAAAGCAGTCATGCTTCGGCGAAAATTGCGTGCGGAATGTTAACATTTTAATATCACCGTTTTTGTGCGAAAGAGGGGAAGTTGAGCTTGGCTCAATAAAAGGGTAAAGGGCACGCGCTTTTTTATTGATATTAGGCAAAACCGATTGGTTCGCAGCTTTTTGCTCCGAATGCCAGCGGACCGGCGGACGTGTACGAGGTGATTGATACTTTTCTACTTTTTCATCTTGTTGAAAACCAGAAAAAAACACTCTAAGAACATATATAAAAGAGTATAAATTTATAGTTACGTTGTTCGTTTTCCCCGCATTTTTTTGTACCATAATAGTGTAGATGCGAAAATAGAAAGATAGAAGAAAATAAAATCGAAATCGAAATGGGAACGTATACCAAAGGTGCTAAAGAACTAGTCAAGCGTCCCAGTACGAATCCAGGAAAAAAATTGCAAATCATTTTATTTTATGGCAATATTGCTCAAAGTATGATGTTCGGATCAATCAATTTCAATGTTCTGCTGTAAATCACATTTGTTTTTTGTTTGTCTGGCTGGAGCGCCCAAACTTGAAACACGATTGTTTCCCAAAATACATTTTAGCGACTTTGCGAAGATTTTTTTTTACTTCGCGCTTTTTGCTGATAACTATAAGCCAAAATCAATCAATTGTAATGTTCTTGTGTTTTCGTACTGACTCAAAGATGTTTACGTCGACTTTGCCCCCGCGAAATAATCAGTGCCTTCGCTGTGGTCGCGACTGAAATAGTAAGTACGTCTAAGAAGATTTACTTATTTTGTTGGCGAAATAAAAAGGAATAAAAAGTACGGCGCAAAGGCGAGGGCGGCGCGGAAAAGTCTGGAGTAGACTTGAAGGCTGGAATAAAATAAAGTGTGAGTCGTAGCCGCCACGTCCACAACCAGAGGCAGTGATACACCAAGGCAGTCGGCACCGTCGGACGGAAAATGGTGAACGGAAGCGCATCTCGTGGCAACTAAGCCAGAAACATTTAACGGGCTAACTTTTTGGATATTCACTAATGGTAGACGTCGAGATAAATCATGTGGTTCCTTACACTTGCCGCCTGTTTAGTATGTGTCCTCGCGTTGAAATGTAACAACAATGTGCGTTGCATTGTGTCTTAAAAATAACAAAGAAACTCAAGAGGATATTGTGGTAATTTTAACAAAAGAAAGGGTAGCAGTGTGAAGCGCTATTGATTCATTAAATTGTTTTGAAAGGTATTCTCTGATGTAATGGCCAATGTTTTTTATTCTTTGAATTAAAAGTTAGATAACCAAATGCCAAAATCGACATGTTTTGTTAAACAATTTTAAAATATTCCATTTCATCTTTTTTTAAAATTAATAACACTGATATACAGTAATTTAATTAGTACTATGTTGCATAACCATTTCTAACCAAAATAACAATATTATATTACAGAAGGCTTAAAAATGTATAATCTATTTTCCGGCTAGATTTTTTTACCAATTTATTGTGTAACTATTTAACAGAAAGAGAAATTGGGTTAAATAAAAAGCGAAATTAATGCGATTTAAAATACCCATACAAAGGACAACAATTGCTGAAATTACAGGACATTAATTAACCAACCAGGCGGCGGCAATTACCGACCTCTTTTTCATTTCCAATACAAAGTGGCGTGTGGTGGAAGCGCGACCAAGCCGCTTTGGCCGTTGTTTTATTTAGCATTACACCGAGGCATCGTCAGTTCAGGCAGCTGACGTTAATTCCCTCGCAATTTTTCAAAGTCCTTAATTTACATCGATATTTTCCTGCGACTGTGGGAGGCGCGTCTCTTTCAAAAAGCGCCGAAACCACAAAAACACGTATAAGACGCCGGAGAGGCCGGTCGCGAGCATCTTGGCAGCGTAAAAAACGCGGCGATAACGTGGAAAAAAATCTGTAACGACAAAAGGCCGCCGACGCGATGGGGCGGTGGAGTCGGCAGCAGGCGTTTGAAAAATTGACTTCGAGGCTGGCTTGAAGGACGAAGGGATAGAAAACAATGGGGGGTCTCTTCACGCGACACTGCTTCTTTTGCTTCCGCCTCGTCCTTTCTATCTTTTCTTTGCCGTTCTGTTTCTTTCTACTGCGAATCGCGTTAACCCCTAGCTATCGCGCGGGACGCCACTCAGAGTCGGATTAGCGCCCGGCGCGCGAAGTCTTCGAAAAGTGCGCGTGAATAAAGTCGGCCTACATGTGAATATCAGTGCTGTCGGAGACAGATCTGCGCACATGCAATTTTTACAACAGCTACAAATATATTATACAAGCGTGCACAATGCGCGATCGTTGCGTAAGTAATAACGCAGCGATAACGATTGCTGATCGATTCCCGAACGCTGTATAACTCTATTACGTCGCAGACATATCTTAATAAAAAGCAAATCCTCCCCTAGATGACGACGACGACGACGACAACAAGCGACGATATAATCTAATGCAACAAATCTATCCCACTATCTCGCCGACGACGATCGCGTATACCCTTAGGCATATTCAAAGCCGTCATTTGTAGTGAAAATCACAAAAGATTGCAGAAAAGAACCGGAGGTGTAACGAGTAACGAAGCCTCGCTTTGAATTAAAAACGAAAAAAGTTATGAGGACATTTACTGTGTCCACACGGTACCATGAAGCGAACACATAAAATCCATGACATATTACAATCGACCTTTAAATATTTGAGGGTTGATTATAGAGGGTGCGATCTACTAATAACCGATATTGCTTTATGCGTTTCGCTTCGTGCACGCAGTGTCGTGTTGTGTATTGGAAAAATCGGAGGGCCCATGTTTCATCGAGCGTTTGATATGAAATATTGCGAAACATAACGAACATTCGATGTCGACGGCGGCGCTCTTTATAGAGCTCTGCCTTCTGTAAACCGTGCGGGTGTCGAACGTACGAATAGGTCGCGTTTATTAGTCCGCGATTTCGTTAGGAATTCATCTGCACCGCGCCAAAGCGAACAAAAAACCTGGAACCACAACGGATACAGAACGCACCCCAAATACAAAAAAGGACGAACAAAACGGAGAGAAAAAAGCAATTTCCAAGAAGATGGCGTTTGAATATTAAATAATTCATCGGCGATCATTCCATTAATTGACGATGCAAGGAACAAGCCAACATTTAATCAAGAGCACAAAGGACCCATTTTATATGCAAAGTTTTTGGGCGTTGTTTTCGTTTTTGATAAAAAGGTGCTAAATAATGTTTTAGCACTTATTAGCTGCAGAGGAGTATTGGTACTGTACTTTTTCTTGACATTGTATATTTAAGATTAAAAGTATGTTAAGAGACAATGAAGAAAATAATAATAATTTCATAGTGTCAAGAACAGAATCCAAAATATATAATATAAAAATGAATCGCAAAATCTGTTGGTAAGCGCATAACTCAACAACGCCTAGATCAATTTTCCCATTTTTTTTAAATGATCGTTTAAGTTTAATGATGGTTTGTACGGCGAGAAAAGTTTAAATAATTGCCGAGAAAGCCCTGAAGACAGCCCTTTTCTATAGGATAAAGGTAGGCATTGATTCAATCAAAGTTATAGTTAAATAGGTGAATCCGAGATGGCGCGTTGCAGTGCATTGTTAGCTATTCGTTATATAATTAATTTCTTTAAAATAAAATTGACACATACTATATTTAGAACAAGAGAGTAAAAACGAATTACAATACAACACTACCACAAGCTAGTTTGAAATAAATTTGTATCATTAAGTAAATATGCTAAGAGTATTTTAGTGATTTTCAGATACCCTAAGAAATAAATGTATCAAACATATAAAAAAAGGTAGAAGTATGTCAAATGATATATATTTTTATAAAAGTAATACTTTACAATAGATCAGAAGTTCTATCACCAAAAACAAATATTATAAACTTTTCAAACAATAATTTCGTTCATTCCACTCAAAGAATAGAATCGTATTTTGCTTATAATCGGCAGGCAAAAAGTGGGAAAAGCAAGTGCGAAGTGCTGTTATAAGCACTTAGACCGGTAGTCAGCTTGCACTAAGTGCCCTGTATACGAAATTAATCACACATTCATCACACATTTAGGCCTACTCTTAGCTGGAGCCTGGGTGCGTCCTGAGTACGCAGGCACACAGTTTGCATAACGATCGCGTCGTGGAGGGTTGAACGTAATGAATTAATTTTGATAAATCTCATCGTTCTAATCGCGTCGTTCCGCGCCTGCCGCTCGCATGCCTCCGACGCACTAGTTTGCAACTAACTGATGCCTAATCTGTTGTACCGTCGCGACGCGCGTAAACCTCACGAAAATGATGGTGTGAGAGAAAACTGTGCCTAGCGCAAAACTGTTCGCAACTTGAATTCGAAGCATTCACGCTCCTGCTCGTAATTAGTTAATAGTTATTAGTCGTGCCTACTGCCGCATTTGAAACGTTCAATAACGCAACGCAGTTACACATTGTTGCCACCGAAGGGGAGACGAAAATGTACGCGTATTATTTTCACATTTTCGAATATTACCTACCTACCCCCCTCCTAATGACAAAACTCGATATTTTCATTAAAATTGCTAAAATTACTTTAATATGTATCACGGAATGATGATTTATTTGCAAAATTTCACATTATATTTTAATTGAGTGTTTGCGCCGTCAAATGGGCAAAGGTCACGAGCCCAGACGGAACAACGTCCTTGCTTATTTTATGCAATTACGACTGGCTCTCTTGCTGATTAATTCCCTTTAGGTATTATTAACTATTGACTGCTTCGGTTATGCGTTTAATTGACGAGCGTGCACGCTGCGCGCTGAATGCAGCCCGTTTGTAGACGCAACCTACGACATACCAAGTGTTTCCATTATAAATCTTATACTTACATTCATTATACACCAAAATCGGGTAAAAAAAATATAAATATTAATTTTATTCTAAATTATTTTCAGATAAAATTTTCTACGTTTTACACAATGCGTTTTTGTGAGAACACAGATTGAAAGCATAATGATGATTCACCAGGTATTGTACTTTGTGTAAATTTCATAGGAACACTGAAGCAATCCTCGAGGTTGGTCCGGGTGTACAGGAGGAATTCACGCCCGCGTGCGCGCCGACGTCAAGTCGAATGAACATTTGTGTGGACATTGCAAGGTTGATTCAACGTATGCAGGGTTGCGTTTCAATGTACAGAGAGGGTGGTGCAGACCCGCGCTTTGCACCCTTGTGCGGCCTGCCACACGGGGACTGAATTACTAATACTACTAATAATGCAACATTCATACGCGTCTAGTTGGCCCTTCTAGCCCACAGCACCCACGAGGCATTACTCGCGTATGATCGACCGTTTTTTTATTAATCAAACATAATTAATATGAATTAGTCATTATTATAAATGAACTGACGAACGGTGCTCCCACGCTTCGTTTTCGGCAAGCAAGCTTCCTGTTTATGATAGTGTCTCGCAATAACTTTTCATTTTTATTGGTTTGTACGAATTTTTATGGCTTTTATGAGTTTGAATGCATCGCTATTGTTATTGATTATGAAGGATGTGCGTGGGAGCACGTCGCGGCCACAAAGCGCAAAAGTTATTGATTGATTTAAACGCATCGCGTCATCGAATAATATATTCGAACAATAAATTCCGCGAATGCGACCGTCAAAAGGTGGAATGGATATAAATTTAAAGTTTTACGGTTCTTTGCGGTTTGTAGCCATGTAAATATGAGTCGCGGTCTTGTTCATCGCGGAAAACCAATTTTTCATTTTACACATTCATTTTTCTGACACCACATTGCTAACGATTGGGTTTTGTTTACCTAAGACAGACCGTTCTCTCCAACTGTCATTTATCTAGATTGATATGATACGGCAGACGTTTTTGAATTTCCAGAAGTGCTATCATTCGTCCGGAAGGATGTAACTCACCTGAAAATAACATAATATTTTTTTAGTTCTCGCATAACATCAATTTTATTTTTATTTCAACATGTAAATATATTGTCTTAAATAAATTTTAAACGCGAATGAAAAAGTTTTCATTACATGCACTACGTCTACGTCAGCACTGCACCAGGACTGCGTCACGATCGAGATCCTTACCAATTTCAGAATTTCACCGCGCTCGTAAAACTTGCTTCGTTCCACAATAAGTACGCGCTCACGCTGTAAACGTTCTACAATAAGGTCGTTTGTACGTGCGTTATAAACTCACCCCGCAGTAATGAATGAGTACGGCGAAGATTCGAAACTGCAGCGAGCTGCATGCTCGGGCTTCTTAAATTCAAGTAAATTCCTGCGATGGTGCGCTTTGCGTGTTTACATATTTATGTGGTTTATCTAAGCGTTATCGTTATCCTTTTATTCCCCTTTATTCTCGGCTTGTTTTACGACTAATATACGCGTTCAATATCAATTTATCAATATATTTATGACAAAAATGCCAAATAAAAGAATGAGAACAGCAAGAAAACGCAGAGAAAAAAAATAAAGCCGGCCACCAAAAATATATCTCTTATGAAATATTGAAGGACAATTTCCTTTCAAGGCAATTAGTGTTAGGTGTGTTCTTCTGTCAGGATTAGGACGCTTAAGACTAGAATTCCCACAATCCCTCGCGACAAATCCCTGCTGGCATGCTAAGACTGCAATTCTACCAAACTCCCGCCTGGCATGTTCGATTACAACACAAATTTCGAAGCCTTACAAATTCGCGGTGTTGCATTTGGGTTAATTCAGTCAGTGTCAACCTAAAAATCATTTTCTTTAGTTTTCAAAATTTTCGCCTCGCACGATGTTCCATTCCATGTTTTGAATCAAAATTCCTGTATTTCGTCAAATGCAGATATATTGGTACTTGATGCCAATTTGCTGTGCTGCGAATTATTTTGATTTGCCTTCGATTCCGAGCGTCCGATCCAAGCAGCTTATATGAATCCTTTGCTCACGTTAGCCGCTTTCAAAGCATTTACGAAATTCACCGCTGGGAAATGTACAAGCAACAAGTGCCTCGTCGGCAAGACGGCCATCGTCACCGGTTGCACTTCAGGTTTTTATCATTTGTGTTATCGTGACTTTCTTCAATTTTCAGTCTCTTCTTAACTTTTTTGTGCTTTTTCTGATTGCAATATGTTTGTAAACTCATGCTTAAGGCATTGGCTACGAAACCACCAAACAGCTGGCATCACGCGGATGCAGAATCTACTTCAATGGATTACTTAACCTCAACGAGGACATCATGAACTTACTACGTTATGCATTCAACAATCAAGAGCTATACTATCATCAGTTGAATTTGTCTTCTTTCAAGAGTGTACGCACGTTTTGCGATTATTTCAAAAAGTATGAAACCAAGCTGGATATTCTTATTCACAATGCTGAAGGGATGGGCCACCCACGCGTCATTACCAGTGATAACGTCCTACACGTCATGCAAGTCAATCATTTAAGTCCCTTTCTTATGACTCATTTATTGCAAGGTAAATTAAAACACGTCAGTATTAAATGAATGCAATATAGATAGTATGATTATCACAGATCAGCTGAAAGCCTCCGAAGGAAGTCGGATTATATTTGTGGGTAATGTCATTGCTTATTTCGGAACAATGTGGCGGCCAAACAGTCTTAACAGTGTGGAGAATTCCGATAACAAACTGATGAATCTCTTGGATTTTTACAACAGCAAATGTTGTCAGATGGTTACTGCCAGCATGATAGCCAAAAAATTGCGGCCACACAATATCACGTGTAATGTCGTGTATCCCGGTTGGGTCGATATTGAAGACCGGAAAGTTCACAATAATGTTCAAGCCGGTAATTGGTATTATGACACGTGCAAGATTATTTTAGATGCATGGATTTATATTTATGGCAAAGTATACTGTCCAATTACTGTAACGACTGATTTTTTATTTTTACATTTTCTGCAGACAAGATTAGAAGGGGCGCAAATGGCATTACATGCTGCTCTAGCACACGAACTTGCTCATACAACCGGAAGATTTATCATTGATAACCAGGTCATTCCTTTGCCCTATTACACTCATCGGAAAGAGTTCTGTGAGGCCATATGGGAACTATCCGAGTCATTAAGTAAACTTCGCCCGGAAGAAAAGCTAATTTAATAAAAAAATCTATATATCCTTGCATTATGTCCATATCAATAAAAATCTGTTTTCATTTTTGCATTTATATATTAAAGTAGCTTTTTCCCGCGACCTCGTCCGGGTAGTGTTTAATAAAAATGTAAATCATTTTTACTCTCATGTTCTAAAGTTCAAGACATAGTATGTGTCAATTCTATCAATAAGATTCGCAATTTTATTTTTAAGAAATTAATTCTATATCTCGGATTCAACTCCAGTGGAATCCCGGTAATCTGACAATTACTTTGCAGGGCAGTGTCGGATGAGCGAATTTGTCGGATTATAGAAAACTGCCTAAGGCCCCTTACCATATAATCCGTCAAATTACAAATCCTAAAGTACAAACATATGGCATATGACTATGTCGGATTACAACAATTAAAACAATTACTAACAATTAAACAAAATTACAATAGATACGAGTTCAGCGTGACACGTTCCGATGTTCTGACGTTTGTAATCAATTTGGCTTCGGGTCATAAATTTCGATTCTGAACCTATCGGGTGATAAATACGCATTTTTATTAAAAAAAGAAGATGAATGCGTTATTAGCGCTGGGTGCCCTCAAAGTGTATCTGAAATGGTCATCGGGTTGGTGCACCGAAACCATTGCCCAGACCGGGAAAACCGCTTTGATTCTAGGCGCTAGTAAACATCCAGGTTATGACTTGCTACTAATTTATTTGTAATACAGGGTTATTAATATTCATATATATGTGCACATAGGTTATGAAATTGCTGAAAATTTAGCTGGGCGTGATTGTCGTATCATCATTGCGGACGATGACAAGCTTGATAGTACCCGCGATAAGATTATTGAATCCACGGGGAACCCGAAGGTAGAATACAAGTATGTCAACCTGTACAAGTTGCAGAGTGTGCGTAATCTCGCGGAGGATTTGAAGAAAAATGAACCTCAACTGAACATGTTGATTTTTACTGACCACGTGTCGGGGCTGGACCAGAAACCAACCGAGGACGGTTATCTTAAAGTAGTGCAGTATAATCATTTAGCTCCATTTTTATTAACCTATGAGTTGACAGGTACGTTCATGCCTCAATGAGTCTCACTCATTTCCTTCAAAAGAGTTCCAGTTAACAATGATAGTTTTTTAAAATAGATTTATTGAAGAAGACTGTCAACAGTCGAGTAATTTTTCGAAGTAACATTTTGTCATATATGCATAAAATCTACTCACCCGCTGACATCAACCGATCGCCCACCAATCGTAGTCAACTTTTGCATGACTTCTTCGAATACAGCAATAGTAGTGCGCTCACATTAATGACAATGAAGTGTTTTGCCGACATGTTATCCGAACATCGGGTATACTGCTGCGCTGTACATCCAGGTTTCATGAACATGACCTTGTTTGATATCACCAAGGATGTTGAGTGGAACAAGAAGAATGCAATTTCTTCACTAATATTTGGAAAAGCCATTCCGTCATTTCTCAAATTTTTTGGCAAGGTATAACCATCTAAAATATTTTTATTTATGTTTACTAACGTTTCCTGGGCAATAGAACAATCTAGAAGGAGCCCAGACTGCAATCTATGCAGCTGTGACACCAGAAGAACGCGAAATTGCTGGAAAATTCCTCGCTGATTGCAAGATGATCATGCAGCCACCTTCAGCCCAGATGCGCTTGTTCCGAACGAAAATTTTTGATGAGACTAAACGCATGGTCTTGGCTCAAAATAAAATCTCAAAGCCACCGTCCAGTATGATGCCCCCAATGAAAGTCCAAGAGTCATCTATGCCCATTTCTGATATTCACAAAACTCCTCCACCTTCCCAAGGTCTTCCAAACCAACCGGAAACTACTATGGACGAGGAGAGTAAAAAAATGAGTGATAGAAGCGTTCAGAAACGAAGTTCCGCTGCTAAATCTTAAACCCTCAAAGGTTCAATTATTCCATAAAAAAAATCATCCAAATTGCATGTTCATATTGTGTGTATGGGATATATATATATCAATAAAGTGTATCCCCCTCGTTTATGACGGCGTATTGAGCTAGATTACAGTCGGCGAGCACTAAGGAAAACCAGTGCTGCTAATTATTTTGTTATCTGTTTGGCATGATAATCTAAAAAGAGGGAAGGCAGGCGACCAGAGTACAGATGAGGGAACGCAGGAGGATTGTAGCCGGCTAGTGGCAGGATGGCGGGTGAGTACGTGAGTGGGGTTTAAATGATTTATATTATCGGAAAGACCCTAATGAACTATTAAAAAGGGTTAGCGATGCGCGCATGGCGTTGAGTTGTACTAGGCTTCAAGACCTGCTCACGAACAAGAAAGTTATGAGAGAACTTGATGAAACTCGCAAAATTTGCTTTATTTATACGGCATTATGTGGCATTTTTCTGCTCTGCTGCTTTGGCGAGTTCTTTATTTTTTATTGGGCGCACGATATCGTTATTTATACAGTGGCATGTGGCGGCTGCTCCCAAGCAGGTCGCCGTCGGAGGAAAATAAATAAAATTAATTTCAATATAAATGTAAATTTCGCAAAGCACGAAATGAACGAAAACGACGCGGACGGGCCTTAAAGGACTCGAGAAAAATAAAAGAACCGAAAGAAGTTCTGCCAGTTCTTCAGGGGCTCCACACGAAGCAGATAATGCTTAAGGATGTTTATACAGGGTGTAGTAATGTAGGTAAAATCCTTGTACGCTAGAAGTTATTATGAAAAATATTGAACATAAGGAAATCTGTTTCAAAATTCATTGCTTTTAGCTGGAAAGTTTAAGGACACATTGAAGTTGCAAATGGATTTTTAGATTTGTAAGTTGCTTGCAGGACACGCTGTGTGCAATGCATACGACTATGCATAAAAGACGCGATAAAAAAGGGCCCAAACGATAGGAAAACGAGAAGAGGGTCGTGTTGTGTTAGGTTATTGGAGGGAGCTCCGGTTGCGGTGGCAATACAGCAAATCCGATTATGGATTTTGACGTCGCCGCTCGTCGCCAGTCTCGACGCACTGTCGATCCGGAATACTCTGTGAGCGGGCGGCAATCGTCGACTGGCTGCGGCCGAAAAGCGATAGCGTTTATTTTGACGGCGTCGGCGGCGGTGAGCTTTTTATCCGCGCGCGGAATCTCTGTTGGTCCAGGTTGCGACGATGTGGGCCGCCCCCATGCCCGCCTTGTCGCGTTCGTTATCTCAATTCCGCTACGGATATTATAACCGAGGGTTATGATAATTTTTTCTATTAGTGCAAAGCTGGTGGCGGCCAGCACGACGGATGGCGGCGACGGAGAGAAAACCAGAGAGGTTTTGGCGTTTTCTCTCCGGGGACATTATCGGCGGCGCACGGGTTTAGCAGAGCGGGCGGGGGCCGCCAATCGCATTACCCGGAGCGACAGATGTGTGATCAAACGACATCAGCCCGACATTAGATCGGTTACTTTGTCACAATTTGCGGGCCCAAACATTAGAGCGCCGGCCCCTCCGTGGGTCGCCAGTCGGCGGCCGGGTTGCGGCGTAATGGATTTATCACGCAAGTGCGCGCCGGCGTCGCGATTTGCATTTACAATACATGCACGTTGTGTTGTTGCCGACTCGCCGCCGCTTGTAGAGCGCAACCCGCACGTTAACATCCCGCACCCGTAAACCGACAATACTCTCCATTTGCGTTGAACAAAAAATCCTGCGCTGCGCTGATTTTCCATCGTCGTGTTTTACTACGCTGTAATAACTAATAACAATGATGTTTATTAATTATTGCATTACAAGCGGCGTGTTTTTTCCACCCGAAATAGTCTGCCAAGCATAACATTTCACCCGCTCGAAAGGGTAATGGCAAAGCGGCAGAGTTTTGATGATATTTAACTAAACATTAACTACACGAGTACCGACGGAGTACTTAAGAGATTCGTCGGGGAAATTCATGTATTTCTAATGAAGAAACTTGGAATAGAGAGACACGGGCAACAGTTTAAAGCTGCCCTGCCGCGCATCCGAAGCGCCCCCGAAACCGGAATCTCACCACTCTCGGCTCGTAACTCGCAACACGCGCAGATAGTGATAAGACGCAAGCGCAACGCAGCATAGCAAGAACGCACGCACTGGCAGAAGACGAAATGATGCGAAATTAGTTCCGACTATGCGGCGGCGGGAAGGACGGGGTGGCGAGGATGCGCAAGGATAAACCGCCAGTGCGGCGCGCCGGAACCCGCCCGAAAGATGAGCGAATATTAATTAAATCCAATATTAAAACCACGAAACGTAACGTTTTCTAAAGTTTTTTCATTACCACTTAATTAAAACTTTCGGCTAGGACTCGTCCGACCGGAAGGCGACCGCGCGGCGCGGAATTACACAAATCCAGTATCGTCGTACAACATTCTTCAATTAGCGCCCATGGCAAATGCAGCACGCAACAAGGGGGCGGTAATCTCAAATTGCTAATTTGCTTGTGCAAATTGTGCAAGATACGTTTTTTTTTTCTGTCCACTTTCGTCCAGTTACATTTGCCACCGCAGTGATTATGAAAACCGGCTAGTTATGACATACTGCTACTGAAAAAAAAATTACGCTAGTTGATAGAGCATTTTGTAAGTGCCGAAAGCGTAATAAACATTAATGAAAGCGCACATAAAGTGAACTTAAAATTGTGCGTGCGCCGCAAAGCTTTTTATTACTTCTCGCCGAGCTCTCTGCACGAGTCTGTTCAATGTTTAATGAGAAATTAAATCGTAAGCATAACAACTCGATAAACAAAAGGCCCGAAGCGAGTGGGAACGTAGCAGGGCAGAGAGCGGCAGACCAGAACGGACAAAAGGACGAGTAAATAAATAAATAATGAAGGCTTTTGTGTCGTCGTCGTCCTCGTAGACGTCGTCTTCGGAGTTTCGGGGCTTCGCTTGCGTCCTGATATTTATTGCACGCCGAGAGGAAAACGCAAACGTACCAGACGCTAAAGAGGATGCTGCAAAATGCACGCGCGAGTTTTCGGCTAGAGATGCAGAGTGGCGGACAACGACGAGGCGACAGGACGACAGGACGAGCGCGAAGAAAGCGGCCGGCACGCCGAACGAGACGCAGAACGGACGAGAATTTAATCCCGGACATTCTCGGATGTTAAAAAGAAGATCAATTGCGCATAATACGCCCACTATTCACTGCGGCGAGAGTGCGCCGAGTTGCAGCGGGGGGCGCGCAGGAAGGACGCTCGGGTACATCGCGAGCGGCAATAAATTCATTTCTTCCTTCGCTCCGTACCCGCGCTTGCTGCTTTTCCTCATTATATTATACTTTTGAAACGTACACTTTGCAGACGCAACTTCTATGCTTGTCCACTAATTAATTTCCATGATTCAAATTAATTTTTGTACAAACCTGCCAACAATAAACAAAATTCGTATGGGGTCACGCCGCGACATTAAATCAAATCAGCCCCCACATGAAATTGATAAAAACGGATATGAAGCGCTCAACATTTCAATTTTTACGAGTCGGGGTTGTCGCAAATCGCCGGAATTACCAACACTGCTGGGGGACGCTGGCTGCTCCCCCGTTACACGTTACATGAACGCCATGAAAAGATATTTTAAAAGTCATTCGGCATAATTCACTTTGCGCAACGCAAGCGAGCGCCGACGAGTGTTGTTCTGTCAGCAAGCAAAAGGATCAAAGAGAAATTTAAGAATAGAACACTAATGGTATAATAATGTATGACGTTCGCTCGCTACCCTCCGGGAGAATACAGTATGTCCGCGCCTGTCCGACAAGAGAATGACAGCGTGCAGGGGTTGGTGGTGGGACGTTTGGTATATGGTATGCGAATATGAATCCATCACCCTCGACGCCGAGAAGGATGACGACGACCGTGTTCGCTGAATGTACATTTATGATTCATCCCTTTGCCACGGACATGGCCAGGGTCTCTCTAGTTTCGTGTCGGCACCTCCTGTGTTCCTCCCACACGCCGGTTGCGATAATGTTGCATTATCCACGAGACCCAAAATAACGAATAACAAGCGGCTGATAATTCGACGAGCGTCGTTCGAGTTCCAGTTTAGAGTGTGCAACCACCCCAACACAGCTTATCACGATCGTTGCGTCGATTGTCTGGTGAAAGAAGGAAATTATTGTCGAACGCATGACTTGGCGACTGACGCAAATTTATTTCATTGCACTTCCGTTCTCCGGCGAACATTCGAACGAGTGTGAGTCGGGAATTTACCCCAAATGTATGGGCTACCATTTAGGTGGGTAATAGAAGATGAAACGCGTTCATTTCGTAACGTTTAGTATGAGACCAAAACGGGACCACGTCTGCTCTACATGCTGCAGCACAGTGGCGGATTACGGCCTAGGCGCACTAGGCGCGCGCCTAGGGCCCCGGCTGCCTGGGGCCCCGGCTGCCTGAGGGCCCCTGGCACTTATATGCCCCATATAGATATCGTAATTTCACAAATACTTCATCAGTTGGTTTTGACCTCAGCCTTTATGAATAGCGTATCGGTTTTCGCTTGGCGCCCAAAACAGCATTTCACACGTGTCCGCAAAGCAACCGTCACGGATATATAGCTGACTTAAAACTTTTTATCTCCGATTTTATTTCTTTATGACAAACTGTTTAAAATAAAATTTTGATATTTTCTGCCACGAATTTTTGTGACCTTTTCTTGAATATTGCATTAGAAAGTTATAGCTATAATGCGAGTAGTATATTGCCAATTTTTTTGAGTTGAGGAATATTCCATTGAGGTTGTAAAATAGCGGGTAGCTCTCTTTTTTGGAATATTAATTATTTCGTCTTTCTATCATTTTTTCACATCTGCGGAACACGTTGTACCAACGTTTATCCTCCTACAATTTTTATCTAGATTTTGGGGTGGTAGGTAGTTGGATTAAAGAAAAACAGAGAGTGGTCAGTGAGTCTTGAATCACAACCCCGACAACACTAGTTCTACAAAAGTTTTTTCTCGAAGTTTTGTGCATAGACGATTTGGCGTGGGTGATTTTCAAAACTGCAGCCAATAATCAACAAGAGCTTCTATAAAGGCCCTGTTAAATATTTTCTGGAACAAACTCCTACAGAGAATCGAAATTACCAGCAAAAACTTACAGGAACCAAAGACAAATATTCTTAATAGTGTTAGTTTATTAAAATCATTAAATGAATTTATAACAGAGGTCAGAAATAATTTCGAAACTGTTGAAGAGGAGGCTAAATCCCTAACAGCTCATCATTCTTATAAAGAGATGAGACAAAGAAAACGCAAATATCCATATGATGAAACGAACAAAAATGATACAGCATTTTCGTCAAGAAATTTTTTTATTGTATGTGATGTATTAACATCAGAAATTACTCTAAGGAGCGATGTCTATATCAATGTTCTTAACGATTTTAAAATTTTCTTTGATTTAAAATTAAGCCGTGTTGAGACTAATGATTGTGTAGAGCGATTATTGGCTAAGTATGAAAAAGATATTGAGCCAGAATATTTCACTGATGAGTTAACTCATTTTCTAAAATACGTACAAGAAGAAAATATTAGAGATCCACATGAAATGTATGCAGCATTAAGAAATGGTCTAAAATCAACTTTTTTAATTTGTAATTTATATTTAAATACGATTACCGTTTTGAGCACACGTACGATGAACTCGAGAACCAAGATAGCATTGAAAACGATAATTCCATCGCGGATAGTATGGCAGAAAATTTAACCTGTGATATTTCGATCGGTCCTATTTATTTATAATTTTTCGTGAATATTGGATTTACAATTTATATTTCATAAACTTATGAAGATGCCCTCTGGGCGAAACATGTCAACTCCAAATATAAATTGTAAATCCAATATTCACGAAAAATTATAAATAAATAAATATTTCAAATCCATTAAATTTTGGAATAGTGCGTGTGGATTAGCCTACTGGGGATACCACGATAAAAAAAACGCGCCAGGTACTCTACCTCATGGTGGTGTGAAATTAGTTTTGGCACAAACGAACGTTGAAGTAGACTTTGCGGCGCCCGTACGCTAAAACTATTAATTTTACTGGGCTAATAACCGTTTTGAAAATTTTCGGATTTAGGGGCCCCAAACTTGATTTGCGCCTAGGGCCCCACTGAAGCATAATCCGCCACTGCTGCAGCAGGAATTTTTGGCCGGGAAAGTCGATAACTACCTACCTCGAGTAATGAATACGAGCGTGGATGAGTCAGTATAATGGGTTTTTAAACGTAGGCGACTCATGGCGCAGTTTAAAAGAACCAAAACTATCGGCTGGTGGGAGGAAATTGAGGGTGAGGTCAAAATTAAATTGAACGTAGAATACGAAGCAAAGAATTGCGCGCAACACAAAGTTCGACTGAAAGCTTTCTTTCTCGTACTGCAATTTAAATCTAAATCGCTAGAACAAGACTAATTGAAACATTTTATTTTAAATCACAACCGCCTAAGCATGGGCGTTGAATGTAAAATAAACACGGCGAGATTGCCACTGTTTCAACTTTTTCACTAGCTTGAAATGCACGAAGCGGAAAACGTAGAAAAATGTAAATGCGAAAATTGGAATTTGTAAAATGTTAACACGCATCCGTGGGCGTCCTTCTAGCCTCTTGAATAAATAGGAATTTGAATTTAAAATATTTAAATAAAACGCGTTACATAGTGCCTCGAAGTGTCGGTTGGCGGCCGCGTGGTGGAAAAACTTTTCAACTCATAACCAACTTTTAGAAAACAAATAAAAAACAGCGAAAAGTTGAATATTTTTAGGTATTTCCGGCTATTTGAAAAAGTTGCCATAAAACACAGATCAGAAGAGTTCTATAAAACTGACAAATTTTTGAATGCAGAATTTTGAGCTGCAATTTTTAATTTTTGACAATGAATTATATATAGATGCAGCATTTTTAAAAGATGTAGCATGTAAAGAGTATGCTTTATTGAAATAAATCATGTATAATAAGTTGAAAAGAGTTAAAGTTATGGATATAACTCTATTTATATAATTCTAAGCATTCCCTTTGAGAGTTTTACAAAAATTAGAAAATAGACACAATGACAACAATGCCCTACACTTGAAACATTTTAGCGAAGTTACTTACAGTACCTACATCATACACTGTTGCAAAAAGTTTTTAATGCATTTTTATTTCTATCGAGCACAAGGATTGCATTCGCGACAACGTCGCGCACGCCGCGAAAAATGTACGGACGTAAATGTAAGGGAATTTAAGTGTCTTTGCATGCGACATAAAGTACGCCCTCGATGCATCTCCGTCGTCATGCCGCCATACGCCGTCGTCGCTTACTTTGATGCTTCGCGTACATTTTCATCTGCATAATTTAGCATTTTATCCTTTTTATCTGCATGCAAACTATCGTCATTCAGGTCTCAACTTTCTAGAGCGGCAAGTGATGTTAAATGTAATACATAAGTCGCGAAACTAAGAAAAGAACATCATCTTCTTGAAAATTTGAGATATAGTGAAGACATATTCCGAACAGCACAATAAAATATGAATATATAAAGCTCAGAATCCTTTACCAAAATCATGAATTAGTAAATGTACCAGATTGCAGTAAAAGCTTTAATCACGAAAGCAGAAAGTAACAATTCTTCAATAAATAACAAATTCATTTATTGCGAAATAAATTGTGACCATTTTTTTTCGATTTAGAACTATTTCGAAAGCGTTAAATCCGGTTCGGATTCGGTGTTTGTTGATGGTGATGACCACAAGATAAAGTGCGCAGCTTATCAACCCCCCTCGCCCGGTGTGGCGTGCTCAATACGGTTATAAACTATACACCGGGATAATGGCAACGCATTAAGGACCATTATCGTGAATTTATTTGTTTTCCCCGATGCCGTGTCGGATTTGAGATCCAACCCCCGCGCATGGTCATGTACCTGAAACCGAATTTACAATTCTTCGATTCCCCAGCGATGCGATGCGCGCTGGCGACCGGAACGCGGTGGAGTTGAAAAGGGGGGACCCGACCCCCTTTACGACGGGTATTTAAGCCGTTCTCTTCGAAAACTTAGAAAACGCCGAATTTAACGAGTGTAAAATGGAAATGCCACCGGCTGGTCCACGACTGCAACACACTGCCGTATAATTACAAATTACAAACCGGAAACGGTTCGGTAACGATGCAGACTCAACTTAACAAGGAACCGCTATCTGCATGCAAAACGAATGCAGGAGGTACATAATGCAAAATCTATACTATAGCGTTGGGTTGCCGAGATGGAAAGTCATACACTGACCAGATCGTACGATGAGCAGTGAATATGGGGAACTTCAAAACGAAATTACTGTCGTTAGTAAAGTGAAAGCAGCGCTAAGCGAGGGTGAAGAATGAATCCCTTTATCCGCGGCCGACTGAGTGGACTCGAGGAGACTGTATGGGTATGAAGGCGTCGCGACGAACACAGGATTTGACTTAATGTCGGGAATGTCAGCACTGGCTGGCTTTGCATATTCATACGTTCCGCTCATGTTGCTACAAATTGTTAAAAGCTGCTTTAATTTGTTTCGCGCCCGCCGCGCAAAAACCACTCATTTCACAGCCGGAAAAAAAAAACTTTAATGGGAATTCGAAAATTATAATCGACTGTGCGACAACGGAGAACTACTGCCGAAAGCGCGATCAATTATTCATTACTTTGTAATGAAATTCTGATGAACATTCAGAACGGCGAGCATTCTGCCTTCGTTTTTTGCCATTTACATTTATCGCTGATTATTTGCTTGCCGTTAATACCAATAAACGTGCAACTGTAGAAATTACTTGTGTATGGGTGGAAAGTTCGCTGAGATTCGGAAGATTTATCCGCGTCTCGCGCCCATGCTCTCATTGTTCCACGGTCGTCGGGCGAATACGTCTAGGATTCGAGGATTGGAATTATCGGCGCGTCGGTTAAACAGATAAGATAAAAAAGCTGTACCAGCGTCTGAGTGGAGTGCTGTCGCTGGTGCAGCACACGGCACTCAAAAGAAGACAAAAAAAAAACAAAGGCTATGAGCGTCAAGATAAAGAGAACTCTTTTTAATCTCGCCCTTCAAAGGTTCTGTGCGTACTTTTCACGCGATAACACCAGAGAGCGACACCTCAAAGATGATATTAGGTGCAAACACCAACACTGATCCGACAATTAAAAAAATATATTACCATTAAATAAAGGAAATGCCAGCTAATTCGAAACCTAATCGCATTTTGTTGCCAACTTGCGCAAATTGTGTAAATTGTTCAAATTAAAAAGATTAATTTCAAACGCATGCAAAACTCGTTAAAAGCAATCTTTTCGGAGTGATGAGAGCACAAGGAGGTAATAATGGGGGCATTGGATGTAATTTCGTTATACACGCAATATGCGCAAGGGCCGCCAACGCCGCAAGCATGAGAGGGCAAGAATTTACGCTCCGGCAAGACGGCAAGCGGTCGGCGGCCCGTGAGATTTGTCGAATTGGTCTTGCAATTGTGACTTTGTGCGGCTTTTAACCGACGAATTTTCCGGTCATTACGAAGAAGCGCGCGCCTGCCGTGAGTCGCACGTAATTGCAACAAAATAATTGCATCTTAAAGCGTTCCAAAGACTGACATTCCGAAATTTTGTTAAATATCGTTAAAACTTCTTATTGCCGCTGTGCATCGTTTTAACAAATTCATTGCGCAAAGCAATATTGTACAAAATATTTCATTTTGCCCAAAAATGTTAGCAATCCGCACCATCTCTCATTGTTTCTTGACTTGAAACAACAGAGAGTGAGTGTCATTTATTTATTTTTATAAGAAAAACAAGTTTTTGCCCGAAACTTAGTCCCGGTAGTGTTTAATAAAAATGTAATTCGTTTTTACTCTCTTGTTCTAGACATAGTATGTGTCAATTCTATCAATAAGAGTCGCAATTTTATTTCAAAGATATTACTTATAATGCATTTCAGCGCTCCATTTTGGATTCAACTATTTAACTATAACTACGATTAAATCTCAATGCCCACTTTTATCCTAAAAGGGCTGCTTTTAGGGGTTTCACGGCAATTATGCAAATTTTTCTCGCCATGAAAACCATCCTTGGACTTTAACAAACATTTAAAAAAAAGAATTGGCCAAATCGGTCGAAGCGTTGTTGAGTTATGCGCTTACCAACAGATTTTGCGATTCATTTTTGTATTAAAGATATCATTTTGAGGCGCTAACCCTTGCTGGTTTTATTTTATTGTTGCCTCACTATTTCCATTAGCAGAATTGTATATTATTTCGCTCTATCAACATATTTCCTCCCAAATCGATTCAATTGACTATTTTGATGAAAATTCTGACTCACTAATACTGATTCGCCCAGTTTAAATTATAACGTAAAAAGCCAGCAGATTTTTGGGTTTTTAATATTTTTGTGCCTGATGCACAAACGTTGGTATCCATTTAGCGTAAAGAACCGTGCGTAGTTTCGCACGGTATTGCGCATTGGACGATTATTAATTAAAAATTAGTCTAGCATAAACTATCGCACGTGCACCGCCTGGCTGTGACTATATTAGTTCGTATAATGTCGGAATATTCGGCGTGTGAGCGAATACAAAACGGCAGAGGTTACGCAAAACGAAATAATACAAATATATGTAATTAAAAATAAATATACAAACGTGTAATTTCCAGTGAGTGGCGTAGCACGCTACCGTGTTTTGTATTCTCGCACGTTGTCGTTTTCAATCCCGCTCTAGCCAGGCAGAAAAAAAATTAAACCGGGAGGCAAAAAATACCTGCCGCGATAAACAAATAACAGCGTTACAATAGAGCGCTTATTAAAACCGCGATGTCGCGTCACACAATGCCACCACTTATCTGCTTTATCAGTAGCGCAGCGTTTTTCACTTTTTGAATACGCGCCGCGCAGCAGCACGCGTTATGCCATTATCTTGTTCGCCTCGCGAAAGAGGAAGCGTCAGTCGCGGACACTTTCGCCGGTGCGATTTTTCGTAAACAATGCCCGCATGTAAGTCAAATCTGAAGCGAGCGGGGAGCGGCGGCGCACAATGCAACTCGTGACGTACACGTATAATCGCAGTTTAAATCACATGCCGCCGCCTCTGCCAACGGCGTCGTCAACTCATTCAATCGAACAGCGCGCAATGCGCGGCGCGGGACAAGAGCGTAATGTTTAAACAAAACGCGAGCGTTTTATAGGACGGCGTGGGCGCATTGTGTCTGAGGCGCTGAAGGGCGGCGGAGACCACCGCCTCCGCTCATGCCACGGCTCGTGTTATTGTGCACTGATATATGACGTTCTCGACGGAGGCGTTTATGAGTGAACGATATGAATGCGAAGGCATAAAGACGAATTATACGAGCGTGTCGCGCGTGTTCGCGCGGTGCGCTGATTTTACGCCGCCGCCGCCGCCGCGCCGCACGCGTAATATATTGCGAGACTATGTCGTTGATTAGTTATGGATGATAAATGCATGCGAAGCAGCTGAACTGGAGCCTCACATGCGCATGGTAATTCGAGACCCATTTCAATGTTCATATTCAACGAAACAAAGCAGAATGATTAAAAGTGTGTATTTTATTAATGACACCGTTTGGAGGCTGCTATATGCCATGAATATATATATATATATTTTCTCAATATAAAAAAATCAAGAAAAGGAATAAAATCATTTCTGTAGCAATTAACCTTTACGCAATAAAACGTCATCGACAAAATCAATAAAAATTTAAAAAAAACTCAAAAAATCTTAAATATTAAACTATCACTTAAAATATTGACACATTTATGCCTTTACTGCAATTTTCGACTTACTAAGTTGTCCACCCTCAAAATCTCTACATAAAAATATGTTTAAATGAAAAGAAAATAACTGTCTGTCAGGAATATTGAATAATTTGTGTAATTTTTTTTCAATTAGACATTTTGACTACATACAAAGTTGATACGCTGCGATTTGATCCTTGCCATAAGTAGAAAATGCTAATGCCCCGGCGCATAATTATGCCGTTAGTGCATTTAATGCGCCGACCGCGTCGTTTTTGAGCACGCTTAATTAGAGCGAGTAATTATTTTAATGCTCGTTTGTTTCGAACGGTGAAAAAGTCCGCAAACAACAGCTGCATGCAGCATTATTGCCGCCGCCGCCGCCGTCGCCATTCGGGGACCGACATATTGGACAAAAGCGACCCTCCTGCGCGGCGCGCGTCGCGCGTCTCATCAACATCAGCATAACAGGAAGGTAAATAGCCTCGACACGACGATGTTGTAGCCGTTCGGGAGCGTGGGCGGCAAGGGCGGCTTGTTCAAACCGTGTGTGTACCATGTACCCGCGGTGAGCGCAAGCAGGAGCAGGAGCTGGAGCAACCATCCAGGTACTTTACAACCGGCGGTTTCGGTTTGCAAATGATGACGACGAAATACCGCGCGCCGCCTCCCTTACGCCCGAATCGCAAACACGTTCGCGTATATATGCAAGTGTAGTTTACGCATATCGCGCTCGTATCTGTGTGTGCAATTTTCAGTTGAATGATAATGATAACGGGGTGACTAATTAATCGAGGTATTATGGTAATCGTGTGTGGCGCGCGCGGTGCGGGGCGGCGCCCGCATTCATCTACCAGCGCGTCGTCGATAGTGTTCCCGCGCAACTGTGCATGTTGGCACAGTCAGCTGTATATTCATCAAAACAATGCCGAAATTCAAAATTCTCACTAAAAAACTGGCCCAGGTCTTTAATACATTCTCGAAAATAAAATAAAAAATAAATTAAAAGTTATCACTTCAATTAGTATCACGCAGCGATGAACTTAATGCCATTATATTCAATTGACCACCCCCGAGCCGAATAGAAGCGTGCGAGATGCGATGATACCGTAACAGATCGAACGTTTGGGACTGCGTGGGTTTGTACATTCTAAATTCATCTGCGCGGTCGGAAACTTTCGAAGCGTTTGGAGTTCGGCGCGGACTGTTAGATTCATCGACTGGTCGGCGGCCGCACCCGCACCCTCCGACCGGGCCGAATTGATACAAACGATCGCATTTGTTTTAATACACCCGGGCACGTCGATGCGCTGCGCCCGTTGGGCGCTTCGAGTTTTCACTCGCATTGCATCTACAAATGCGCGTCGCGTGTTTCTCATTACGTGAAATTGTTTCATAATTGGTATCAATTGTCGCGATTAATTGCTGGCGGACGCATCGAACATTTGTTTTCCGCTGCTGGCGTGCGTATTTCGAAAACGTGCCGTGGTGTGTCGTAAAAATCGCGCGCGCCGTTCGACGTAACAATTTTAACTTTATTATGATGTATTATGATGTAAATAATGCGGTTTGGGCCGGGCCGAGGCGTCGGGACGGCGGGTTTTGCGGCGCAATTTTGTTCGAAAATTAGGTGCAAATTGAATTATATTACGTTACATTTTATCAATAAAATTAAAGCGCAAATTATATAACCCGCAAGCGTGCGCCTGAGTTGAGCTCTGCCTCAACCGGGATGATCAACGCTGATTAGATAATATGTAATTCGTCCTAATTGGATCGTTATCAAATTTAATTTACACATTCATATCTAAATTATCGACCGGCTAATGAGCATGATAATCGTGGAGACGTGATCTCAAGGGTGACTTCGATGTACAATAAATCAAAATACGGCCGGAAAACGCTAAGTACGAAAATTAGAATTCGATTGCCAAGTAATCATTTTAATATTTACACTTGAACAATATACAAGCAATAAATGCGCGCGTGTATGAGTGCAGTGATGCTCGAGAAAACAGAGATTCCGATTCTTATAACAGCAGATTTGCCATCGAAATTCGCTCGGAGCAAACAGAACGTGCAAATATTGAGATAGCGATTTTTAGGGTTGTGAATATGAATGCCGACGCTTACACCGCACACACACTTCTTACTCTGCTCGCGCAGGAAACGTGGATATTGTAATATCATTATGTGTTCGAGCGCTTCACATGTCTGTCTAATGATATTCGCTCATGTGAAAAATAATGTTTACTTCCTCGTCGATATCGCCCGAATGCACAAAAAATCATTGCGTACGTCAATTTCGATTATTTGCCGGTTTGTGTTCTTCCTGTTAGCCGGTTTAATCTAAACAAGTAGTATTTAGATGGAAATATTCCAGAAAACAGAATTGCACGAAGGCAAACTATTGGAATAGTACGCCAGCAGCGGTCCCTCGATAACAACGAGTAAACATGACGAACGCGAAAAAGAATCGACAAGCATGTAGTTCTTGTTTGCACATTATTAAAATTTTGCGATAAATAAGAAAAACGAGGTCCTTTCCGGTTATCCTTTTTCGTTTTGCACTCTCGGGCAGTGGCGGCTGTTTCCTTTGGCGTTCCGTCATCTTCTCGCACATTTTTTGTGCCGGCGTTGTTTGTTCCATAGCTCATACGTAGTTATGTCTGCTTATTCTTGTTACACGCGTGATTTTTCGTTGCTGTTTTTTCTCCACTTCGAATTCTTCATCGCACGCTTGTACGACCAGAGCTCGAACATCATTGCGAAAATCTATTTTTCTTCGCCTACATTCTCTCATCCTTCGCGTCCTTCGCACGCGAAATAAATGATAAAATGAGGCAAGAGCAGACGAGCAGAGGCTAGTAAAAAAACGAAAGAGCGGTAATGTCCTCCTTGCCTAGATGCAGTGTATTTTCGCGCCAACGAAAAGAGGAAAAGATTGATGGAAGGCATAAAAATAACTGTTTATAGGACCGTTGTTTCATTACGCTTAAACATGTCATGTACAAACTAGCACATATGTTCCAGATCTTGTTCTCCACTTGGATAATAATTTGACCAAACATAGTGGAGAATGTGTCTTTAGTTTTTGATTATAAGAAATTTAGGAGTAAAATTTTATTTTTGTAATATAAAAACACGTATTGCATGCTTAGTTTTGATACAATTGTTAATAAATTATAAAATCTTATTTTGCTGTCACTTTTTATTCAGCTGATAAAAGTTTTGTACAATCCAGAGAATGATTCAGCAAGATCTTAGTAAACAGATTTTTCAGCACACCTCTCAATGGAAAAGAGGTGCTGGGCACCTCGACATTCACTTCTTCTTCTTGCTGTAGGTAGACATAAAAAGCAAGGACTCAAGGAGCAATATATGTTTTACGCGTTTTACGTCCGCGTTTACGTTTTTACGCGCATGTTCTGACTGCTCTAGCCCCCTTCCCAGTATTTATATTCAGGGTTCTAGCAGCTAGCAAGCTTCTACGTTGCTGAGGCACGGCCTAAATTTGTTTGCTCCCTTTTCATCGTAAAACGAATTTTTCATGACGCCGTAGAAAGCGCCGCGATATTTATGGGATTAATTAAAAATTTCATTCAAATTATTATCGAGAGATAGATATCCATGAGCTTTCTCTTGAACAAAATTTGTCATAAATTTTGAATATATAGTAGCCTACCTATTCTCAAAAAAATTTTGTAAATTTATCTTATTCTTGGTACATAATTGAAGATTATAATCGCACGTGCACGTTTTAAATATTTTGATTCCAAAGAAAACTACTTAGAGTTATGTTGGTATGCAATGAGAGTTCCATATGCGCGAAGTCACGTTATAATAATATCAGCTGGAATAGTAAAATTTAGATCATTACGGCAAAATATATGTCTTATTATCAAACCATATTCGCAAAGTTGTAAACCCGGAAGCAGGTAAAAATCAAAGTAGGAATAAAAATAACAAAATAATACTGTTATTCCATGAAGGCAGACAGAAAAACATTGAATTACATTCTAATCAAAATATTAAATGTAAATTTGCTGTGAAAACAAAAAAAGAAAAATATTATGAGGAGGAGAAAACCGAAAGCGCCAACTTCAAACAAGTATAAATAATCGACGAGAAACGGGAAAATAGATAAAACAGAATGCGAAATGCGAAAGAGGGCGGATATTGCAAGATGAAGAAAAATATATGAAATATTTATAACACTATTTGGCAAAAGCATAAAGGTAGAACGCCAATGAAATGAGTAAGAACACGAGAACTAGCTGCCGATTCGACGATTTCGCGCAGAAATCGAAGGATGAAGTAGAAAAACTTAAAATATTTTCTTTGGGCCCCGACTCATGCACCTTCATCCATACTTATGACTCCGCTCCAGTTAGCATTCGCTTTTTCGTGGGCCACGCGTCGTACGTGCGGTTATTTTCATTTTTATTTTTATTTTTGTTTCGCATGTGTGTTTACGTTGCGACCCGCCTGACGGATTGATTTATTTCGGTTATTCGCATGAGGTAGAAATACGTCATCGCCCCGCGCTTAATGGCCATTTCACCACCGAAACACTGAAACATTCCGAATATATATTTTTTTTCGCCCGAGAGCGGTGCGCTCCTTGCAGTCGAACGCACACATTCGCTTAAGCGTTTTAAGTCACTGCGAGCCCCACGTGGGCAACATGGCCCCTAAATTGGAAATGAAAATATTGTTTCGGGGGATCGCATATTCTAGAATACAGAATCGGATTTAAAAAAGTAATTAGTTTACTTGATAGGCGATGAAAAGCAATTTGTTAAAACATGAAAATTGCCATTAGCTTTTGTCAATGACACAATACAACATCTATAATATAAAAGTGAATTTGTTGGTAAGCGCAAAACTCAACAACGCCTTGACCAATTTGGCCAATTCTTTTTTTAATTGTTCGGTAAAGTCCAAAGATGGTTTTTACGGTGAGAAAAATTCTAATAATTGCCGGGAATACCCTAAAGACAGCCCTTTTCTATAGGCATTCAGATTATTACCTTTTTTCAGAAATTTAAGACTTCAAGGAATACATATCCAATTAACTAGAAGTAAAGTCAAATGCGTTTTACGACTACTTAATAAACATTTGAATGCTGCCCTCTTACATAGCTATTTTTCAAATGTTCAGTTAGTATTCAATGAAACTAATTACACTAATTGACTTCACCAAGTTGTTAATATACTTAGTGTAGATTTGAATATCAAAGTGATGTACAGTGAGAATAACGCAAGTAATGTGAGAATGTTTACTCTGTTTTGGTGATTTTCAACCCCCATACGGGTAACTTCCTCGATTTATCACGTGGCGTAATGAGTAAATATTGTTTTCCTCTCTGAGTAATACCACTCAGCTGGCGTGGCCGACACACGCCACTATCACAAAATGAGTCACATGTTTTCCGTTCGTGTTGTTAATTGCGAGCGGACTGCACTTGCTTGCACTAGTGCGCGTGATGCAGCTATTTAGAAGACGCAATTACAACTCGACTGTGTAAAACGATAAAAATGCTCGACGACTGGGGGTGGTTCTTAATCGAATCAGTGTACCTAATATGATTAGGTATCGAAAGAATATTTCATTTCGCCCTGCAGCGCTGCATCGCACTGCGGTCGACGTAATGATAACGATATAGGAAGGGTGGGACGGCAGGGCGATGCGTTTCTGTCGTTGCAGTCGTCTCTGCGGCGGACAGCCGGGGTTCAAAACGGCCGGCCTGGCGTCCTGCACAGCCATGAAGGATGGATTCACAAACGAGCGTCGAACAAGCGCGACGCGTCGAGAGTAGTGCCATTCCAGGCAGATAAAAACACTCGTCGAGTTTTATATGAGGTACACGAGGCGAGGGACGGTTCGCCCGTCTGTCAGCGGACATGCTGACGGTGGATTAATGATCACGGCGGCGGCGGCGGTGTCGGCGTTGGCTCAGTGGTTCAGATCGTACCACCGTCGCCGCGCAGGGTCGCGTCATACTGATGTGTGTCCTTTAGTTTTAATGATCATCGCTATCATGATCTGCTCGACTCTGCGCGTTCCGGCGCTAGAATTGAAGAATGATGCACGAAATGGAAGCCCGAATGAAGAATAAATGAAGGCGACGACATGCCAACTGCCATGCGAAGATAGATATTTTTTGTTGTTGTTTTCTGCGCGAAGCAGAAGAAGATGAAGACGAAGGAGGCGCGCGCGTCGCGCCAACGTTGACTAATGAGCGCCCGTTTCGAAACGGAAATGTAAATGACGTAAAGGATGTTCAGCAGCTAGGCTGGGGCGCGGTCGCGGCTAGGAAGCGGCGCATTCCTGGCGACACGCGTTTACAGCTCGTGTCGAACACGTGTGAAGCGCCCCAGGGTGGCGCACCGCCACCAAAAATTAAAATTAGAAAATCGGAACCCAGCAACGCCACGAAGACAATAAACACGCCCAATTTCACGTTCACATTATTTATCAACGAAGCGTTTTTGTCAACTCATTTTACACTTCCGCCCCGGCACTTCCAAGTAGGCGCCTACCTCGGTCTCCCCTTCAAAGTTGTATATACTAAATTTTACCCTTCAAAAAATTTCTATCAGTCATATTTCAGATAATTCACTTTTCGCGTGTTACCGACGTAGTGTGCGGCGCTCAGCTGCGGACACGGACGGTGCAAGAACTTATTTAATCGAAAATCTCGGATTTTGGGAGAGCATTGGAAACATTAGTCCCTTTTGGAGGGCGACACGCCGCTGGGCGACATGAAAAAACTTTGCCCGGCATCATATGCTTGTATTCATTTAAGTTGACTTAAAGTAGATTAGGAGCGGAAAATCCGACCTGCATAAACTCTGGCCTCCGTTAATTACAAAAAGGGTTCGACTATTAATTAATCCTTTAGTTCCCGCGTTCCCACCATTCCGGCGCCCACTACATTCCACCGGACAATCCAACATATTCTCCATATTCCCTATTTCATTGCATTGTTCGACCTGTTTCAGTGTGTAAAGCGGGAATGAACATTTGCCGCTTCTATCCTGAAACTGGAACTGATCAAGCTGGGGGCACGTATGGGTCCAGAACAAAACAATCATCAAAGATCCAATAGTATCGGCGCGGTCCTCTTCTTCTTTTAACTGGATATTGGAGTTTGCGGGTTTCACAGTCCAATAAAAAAACATTATTAACGGCTTTATCTCCCGTTGCAACTATGAGTGTAAACGACTAGTGTGATATTGTGCATGTTTCAGTACACCGCTGCCATTTGGATGGCATGAAATGTTTCGAAGCACATTTACGAGTTTGCTACATAGTTGCGTAAATGATTTAACGGGCACCGACGCGGCGCGTTGATAAGACCGATAAGGGCGCGTTGGTGCGGGCACCCCATTGCGAAACATTATAACGGGTGAAGGCGTAATCTGGCGGGACAATCATCCGACGCTTATTACTTCCGATACATAATCCACGTATAATGTCCTGATTTTGCAAAGGGCGGTTGTGGTTTTTGCAAATTAATCAAAACTACCACTTCATTTCAACATTACAGCTGCAGATGATACAAAAACATTAGAAAAAGCGGGATAAAATGGAAGGACCATTGTTGATTTCATTAAAACTTGAATAGTTTACTAACTACAAGATTATAATTACATCAATGATTTAAAATTTAGAGTTTTTTCTTTCTGGAAACCGCAAAACCTTATCAATCATTTCTGTTAAACTTTAAATTATGAAATCATTGACATGGCATCTCTTAAGAGAGTATTTATGATAATAAAATAAATATATGTTTCAAATATTACTGAATTACCTAAATTTGTTGATCTGACTGCTATTATGTTGTATTTATATAAATATATTTAAATTGGCTATGAAATACAATAACATATCAGCATAATTAATAACAAAATTGATATAATATTATAATTACATCAAAACTAATAAATCTATATTTGCATGAATTTGGAAAGTCTATCTATTGAAATAACTGTTGGCTCGATAAGGTCTCATTCTAACTAAACATCGAATGATTACGCATGATTACACATGATTAAATTATCGTTTTGACACGTTTTCATTAAGCGTTCATGTTTTATACACACGGTTATCGCGACCCGCGGCACCCGCACCACAACCAACACCGGTGTCGTACTGGAAGGATTAACGACGTTAACAAACATTTCGTTCTCTGCACCCTTTCGAAATTCGGCAAGTTATAAATAATTGAAACGATTTATAAACGCGCCGCGGCCGCAGTTGGGCGATGTAATGGTCGAATGCAAATTGCATTCATTACTAATTAACTGTACGGAAACTACAAACTACATAAATATATGAACATTAATTAATAATGTAAGCCCACGTAGATGGAATACTCACACGCATCCGCTGTAATCGTTTCAAATTGTAATAATAGTCGGACTTTACGTTTAATTAATCATGGGTATTAATCATTTAACGTTGTAATTTCCATGCCATTCCATTTGGTGTCAGCTATGCTTACAGAAATGTTACCTCACGGCATATTCAAATTCCATTGCGTCATCTAGCGGACGGATAGTAGACTACTCCACAGAGTCCTGTTTCACAAGGGTAGAACGGTAGGGAGAAAGGAGTCGATGCAGGATAAAGCTACCAACCCCCACGCTTTAGGGAAGAACGCTACGCAACGCAAAACTGTAAAGTAGCCGCACTAAAGAGAAACTCGAAAAGTTGTGTTCATTCGACGTTAGGTGGCGCTTCAGCCTTCTTGGATCCTTTCCAGGATTAAGGAATTTGCATGGACATACACAGATGAGCGGCGATGAATTGAATCGACATGCGTATTTTCGATGCGCGGTCGAGATGCAGATAATTATATCAATTAGAAATTGCCAACGGGGAATGTTCGGAATGTCGCGCAATTAAAAGCGAGAATTGAACGCGCGCAGACGAGTTTTCGAGTACGCACTGAGCGTGGAATTCAGGTGCATAATTGAACATTTTTCATTCGACGCGAATTGGGTGATGTTACATCGTTTCCACCTGTTTTTTCGCGCACCCCTAACGAGTTAAATGGAACGTAACGCGATCATTCACGGGTGGATGTTGAGCGTCAAAGATGGGGAACGACTCGTTACCAGTCCACCATCATTATCTTTGTATGCCGACTAATTGTCACGTTTTTGACAGAAAAAAAAAAGATTTTCCAATTGTGTCCTCTGTATTTTCGAACGAGTGTATAAAGTAAGCGAAACCGGCGTTTTGCTCGCAATGACATGGATGAACGGCCGGCGTAATGACAGCGTTGGTGAGCGTTGGTAGCAGTTTGTAATTCTTTAAAATTGCCATGTTTTCACTGGCCGTACGTGCGGAAAGCGTCCAGAGCGGGGGCGACGTGTGCTCGTCTTTGCCCTCGACGGGCTGTGCTGCGAATCGGAAGCAGATTACGGATTGGCACGGATTGCCGTCGTGCGACTAGTCCACTATTAGCCGACAGCTGGGTATTAACAAGGGAGCGCGCGTCCCTTCGTGCCTGCGGCCTTTCGCAAAAACGAAAAGCCGTGTGATCTTTGCGCTGTTGATTTTAATCGAATACAGTTAACTCACAGACCAATCAATAACGCCACTGGTCGTTTGTTTCCCATTTCGCCGATTAATGTCCAGCGAGTATGGGTGCTTACCTGCAACAAACAAAATTAATTATAATCGTAAAAAGCGAGCAAATGCGCGTAAAAAAACGACCACAAAGGAGACAAATGACTAATAAACTTATTGGAAAATGAGCAAACTCAATTAGCGCTCCAACCGATGTAATTAACAATTAATACGCCGGGTTGGGGCTTGCAATGGGAAATTGACTGCCATGCGCGCACGGCGGAGATGCGAGCAGGAATAACGATAAAATTAATTTATGAATCAATCAATTATTAGCGCACGATTCGCACGACCTTCTCTGCTATCGCGGCGACCACAAGCGTCAGGATATCATCGCGCCCGCAAGCAGCTCCCGCGCGAAATATGAATATTGCAATAACGCTTTTAATATGAAGCGGCCGGCGATAAATTTACATAAAATTTAATTGAATTAATGCCGTTTGCGGGCTTTCCCGGCTTACGAAATCCGTTATTAAACGGGCCAAAGTTCGGCCGGGCTGTAAAAAGCGCACCATTGTTTTCTTTGGCGGGCGTGTGCACAAAAAACAACAAAGGTGTAATTATTGCGCAACAAAATTAATACCGCAACAAAAACAATGGAAAACATTGTTGTGCGCTTGTGTAAATAGATGGCAAGAAATAATCGAACTTCATTGGTGGTTTGTTACCCAACTCCCCCATCCATCCGTGAGTTCGAAATGTTTTCAATAATTTCCAACTCGCGTTGGCCTTGTTGCTGCGCGGGTGACGTGCAAAATGCAAAGAACGATTGATATGGATGCAATTGGAAATTACGGCTTGCGTGTCCCCGCATCGACGTAATTGCTTCTTTCTATTTTCATTCGTGCACCTCGTGATGAATTTTTCAGCGCACAGCAACAAAGCAAGCCGCGACGCCATCAACACTAGGCAAACATTGCTGGCAAGCGGGGTTCGCTTCGTGGAAACGTTTTAATTTTTCTACTTTTTCAATTTTAGTTACATTATGTAAACGATTATTTTTACTAGGTGTCAAGACTCTTCAACGCTCCAACTTTCAGTTACAATGTTTCAAGGAGTTTCCTGGCACAAAAAACAATACACACTTATGGCGCCGTTTTTAATTTTATTTAAGTTGTGCACGGCCCGAACACTTCAGCTCTTTGCAACTATCGTCGTAAAGCCCGACTAAGCAGCGCTGCATTATCTGAGTCTACAGGACGAGACAAGTACTTCACCACCGCCAGCCGCCAGGAAGATAGCGCGCCACTGGCTGATGGAACGAAGAAATTAAGAAAAGTGTGCAAGTGCAAAATGATGAAGAAGCAAAATAAGCAAGAAGCGAAGCCGGCAAAAAGCGCCTGCATTGTTGAACTCAAGATGATGCTGCGTCGCCGTTGTTCGCGATTTGCTTGAGGTAGGTCGCGATCGCGCGACGAACAAGACGGACGGGATAATTGGATTTTGAATTTTAAAAGCGCAGCATACAATAAGCAATACATAATCGTTATTATATCCAACGGGGACGCCAAAATTCCGCATGTGTTGAAACTCTGCGTGGAGCGTAAATCCGGTGCTGTTCACCCGAAGTGATTCTAACTATCTATAAAGAGACGGCCAATGGAGCAGCGCAACGCCGGCGAAGCTATTTATTCCGATAAAGTCGAAAGGGATTTATACAAAGTGTAAAGTTTTAACAGCGACGCGCGTCACCCATAAAGCGGTGAAATGCACATCGGAGGGTGCAAACCCGGAAGGGCAGTAATCTAAATCTAAATCTGGGAAAACAGCATGTGATCATTAGTTCATGGAGAACACCCAGGAGTTGGTACAAGACGAAGTTTTAATCGGAATGGGTAAAAAAATACAATCATACGGGCATAAGGAAACATTTTGCCAAAAAACAAATCACATAATTGCTTTGGGTCATAACAAGTATAAACAGATATAAAATTAAAATTTCGTGTTCTAATCAAAAGCAACAGCAATCCGAATCGAATGTTGCATAGCAATCATGATTTGCAAGAAAATGCAATTAATTTCAATCATATTGCGATTGTCGTAAAAGTGTTCGCAATAAATAAAAACGTCTCAGCTTATGTCGTCTTAGAACAGCTACAGGATACGAGCAAACGAAGGACACATAAAAAGATTAGACATGAAAAGAGCGTTCACGCTTGATTAGACGTCGGCTCCCTCTTCAGGGGGGCAAAACTCCTTAAAAAATCTCCCCCGTTAAATTGCATAATTTCGATTGAATTACTTTGGGGTCTGCGACATCGCGTCTGGATCGTCGTCCGATTGTCGTCCCCACGCACGGTCCTACGCGACATTTATCGTGTAGTTTTTATACGTTCGCTGGGCGAATAAGTCGACTTCGAGATGGACGCCCGAAATCAAAGAGCAAATTGCGTAATAAAGGCACCCCTTGTGCGAGGAAGACGGCGGAATGCCTCCGCTCAAATATCTTCGTCCCCTGTTCTCAGCGCGCGTCAATCCGCTCTTCGTTGAGGGCCTGGGTGGCCCCCAATGTTCCCGGCGTTGTTGGCATAATTAAACTCAGCACACACGACAGCCCAGAGCTTGTGGATGCTGCTATGTATGGGAGGTGGGGGTGGTAAATGAAATTGTACTTTTTGAAACCCACTGTGGGCGCTTGTGTGATGGCTTAAAGAGCCAACACTAATATTGGTGGTAGATTTGATCGCGTGCACAGAGATAGCACGTCAAAATTGAATGCTGAATGCGAGGCCTAAACGAATGACACAAGGCATGGGTGTGCGTGGAAATAAAATAACAATGCAGATTCATGCGTACAGTGTGACGCAATGTAATAATCATCCCTTCGGGAGGCTGCACGCTGCATGCCTTGTCACATGTCAATCTTTATTAGCGAGCAACCGTCCGCAGTTTTCGGGTGTAAATGCGCATATGCAAAAAGTTGCAACTGGGAATGAATGAATGAATGAATGAATGAATGAATGAATGAATGAATGAATGAATGAAGAATGAGTGAACAAAAACATGCATGAACATGAACATCATCCACTTGCAAAATGGTGGTGTGTTACGAATCGGTGAGTCCATCAGTTCGCAATTTCGTCGTCCAAATTTTCTAAAAAGGAAAGATTTAGCGCTAAATTATTCATAGGACACCTGTGCGATTAAGTTGCTTATGCGGGCTCGCGCGCTCGTCGTAAATCATTCAAAACAAACGTGCAAGGTCTAGGGACGCAAAAAAAGGAAAAACGGAAAACAAGCTGAATAAAACAACAAGAAGCGCATCCAATTATTAAGTCTCGTTTCAAATCGCAAGACCGAACGGACAACGCCGTATAACCGTGCATAGTTTATTCACCTTCGACGTTCAGGATGAACGGAAGCGGCCAAAGAGGTCGACAACTTAAGGTGAAATAAATAGGCACCTGGCCATGGAGTAAAGAAATGCAGAGAAAGCTAATCGGGGAAAATAGCGTAAAACCCAATTGGCTTAATTTATTAATGTGTTTTTCTTCGTTTTCATCCGGATGCATCCATCGCGGACCTAACCGGGCTTGGAATGACTGAAAGTCGTCGGGATGTGGTGCTGAGCGAAGCTCAAACGAAACGAAATGGACACACGAGGCGCACGAGAAGACGAGCACACATACCAGGTAAAAAATGTACTTCGGAAAGATTGGGAAATGTGCGTCGATTTACTAGTAGCAAACCGGGACGTCCCTCTCGTTTTCCCCAGACTCCCTCCTCGCTTCCCGAGAAGTTTCCGTCAGAAATTGTGTCGATATTTCAATCCTAACTTTCTCGAAATGTTATCATCCTACTAGATGTTCATGCTCGCGGGAAGTCAAGACCCAATGTGCATTAATCTAGCGCATAATTATCATAAGTGATGCCGGAAGTGTCGACGAAGTTTCTTGCTATAGCGATGAAGTTATGAACATTCAGCAGTTGCGGTGAAGATGGATATATGGCAACAAAAATAATTAAATATTAAAAAATTTAATATCCGTATCGCCCAGTAGCGCTTACCTCGGAGATACTTATTATCAATTCTTCAGATTGATTTTCTAGTTGGAAATTGGGTTATATTTTATGCCGACTACAAGGTAATTTGCCGATGCTTCACTATGCGAGAGTCGCATCTCAGCAGTATTTTTTCCACCACAAGCTTCTATGTTCCTAGAGTACGCCGAGCAGATTTTCATGCATCTATATTTCATACAGACGCCACTCGCACCTCGTGTGTGCATGCGGTTGTGAAGGTGTATGTTCGGGGGGCAAGTGTCAGCGCTCCCACGGCCAAAATTATTCGACTTTATGTTTTACGGCGGTGCCCAACGCCGCCTTGGCTTCTTTGCTCTTGCGTTAGTAACACGGTAACAATTCATATCATTGCGGAATGGATGCGTGCGTAAAGTCACCCCTCGCGACTCACGGCGAAAGTTATTGCATTTTTGTATGCGTGTAACAGTCATAAGGGGACAATTTCGCCATGCGCCTCTTGCCCCGTGACTTTTTTCCTACTCTTTTCTTTCATATTACACAATATAATGCCTTTTTGAATAATACGCGCTTGGGTGCATAGTGCATTGGAACGCGGCTTGTCGCGGCCGGAGATTACCGAAAGATTACTTAACTGCGATAGGAAATGTACAATGTGCCACTACATACCAACATTATTTTCAGCCAGCGTCATTATTCACGCATTTGGCGGCAATGCACGCCTCTAAAATCGTCAGGCAACGGTCCTGAAATCGGGGTATGTAAATTTGAAAGTACGCTGACGAAACTGCTGGCTAATGCTATGAAATTTATAAAAACAGGTAGGTAATATTCAGTTCTGCCATCTGACAACAAATAGTGAAAACGGTCAACTTGTTGTTTATTATCGTAATAAATGTAAGTGTCTTAAATACGAGTATAAAGGAATTGTTAAATAAATTTTAATAAAAGTTTAAGTTTCTTTGAAAAAAAGTTCTGAAAGTTCTGTAAGGTAAGAAATTAAATAAACGAAGTAACTGTCCCAAAAGCCCATTATCCCTTCAAATTGTAGACCATATAATCACCTTGTGTATAATATTATTGTGTAAATGAAAAAAGTGTGGTATTGAAACCTCATAATCACAAATATATCGATAATATATTCATTAAAATCTGTTATTTCATGATGTAATCAATTACCTATATAAAATATATTATCAATAATATTAAAAGATTTATTATCAATGATTTACGCTCAAAACAATCTTGTGCAACTGCACCTAGTGTCAACTGAATTAGGCAGGCAGGTAGTGGCCGTTGTAAACAGGCTATTCTTGAGAAAATATTTGATAGGGTTAGTTTCAGTGCACGGGAATTACACACGGAAGCAAAATAACACAGAAAGAAAACAAAATTAATCAAAATTATTATTATAATGGCTCTTTAACTATTAAATCACATTGGAACAACATGTTTTTTTACATTGCTGTAATTCGTACGGCAATAAAAACCATTGCAAGCCGGGGAAAAATAAGAGAAAACAAGGGGCGGTATGGGAAAACACGCCGGCATTGTTGGATTGCCAGCCGTGAGGGTCGGGCGACACGCGAAACAGCGGATGCACGCAATCCACAAGTCAAACTATTGTCGAAAGCGACCGCAGCGCGATGGACGAGGCGAGGCACGAAGAAATTGCTTACGCGATCGAACAATAACGAAAAACCAACAGCGCACTAATCAAAACTACGCGCGTCTTATATTCACAGCGATTGCGAACCCTAGCCCGAAATCAGAAGACGGGATATGGCCGAATTAAAGACAAAGAAAATCGCGACAAAAAGAACGACGATGAAACTCATTGCCGTCCCGAGATGGCTGCTGAAACGACGCGCGGCGATGTTGAAACGCAAGTCACAACAAGATTTTTATTCGTTTTGTCGTTCGCAATAAAAATAAAGTGTATTTGCCCTATTGTGTATCGGGCCGACATTAGTAACGATTTTGTTTGGAAAATTTCTGGAACGGTCGGGGCATTATTTGCGCATTTATTGCTGTCGTTTTATTCGATGCAGCGCGCCGGAAGACCAGTACGGACGGAAGAAAATTTTGCGAAACGAGCGCCGTGCGCCCGCCCGCTTGCCAAAGTGGATGGTAAACGTCGGAGCGAAGAACGAGCAAACGAGGGTTCCTCGCGAAATCGTAAAAGTCGACTTTGTTACGCGCATAAAACAAAAAAGCAGGCCCACTCATCGCTTTTAGTGCCCCAAGATAGCACTACTTATTTGGTGCTATCATCTACTTCATCTGAATCCTGCGCTCGGCCCGCCTTACTCTTATATTTCGTGTCTTCTGCCGTGAGTCGCCAACTTTTCAATCTTTTCAATTTCAACTATAAAAGCGCTGCTTGAATCATCGTCGAGTCCAAAACTTGAAACTTTCGCAGCGCGAGAAGCGCGATAGTGAGAGGGTAAATTAAGGAAATTAAATTTGATCTAGGCGTTCTCATCAATGTTCCTCCGATGAAAGCAACATGAATTGTTTGTTAAATCCACTAGGTACCATTAAACTTCTTCTAAATTTCCAAAATTGCCAACTTGCACTTATTCTATTGGCAATAGCAGCAAAGTGAAGCCGGTTACAGCATTTTTCACCCCGTTCCAGCATGCAATACCCCGCAATAGTAATATTCTAATGTTATAACGTTATAACTGTAATATTCGAAAGCATTTTCTGGGAACGCGCGCGTTCGCGAGTTGATTTTCATGTTTCAGCACAATATGATCGTGGCGGGTCGAAAACGAACGCGTTTTCAATTAGTCTAAGTGCACCCCGGTGCACCGATGGGCGGCCATGGGGCAGACGAATTTCGTGCGAGGAATCGCCGACCGAAAACGACCATCTACTACCTCGCCGAACGCATAAACCACAAATATCTACGGCAGCGGTTTTCAAATGGATTTTGCAAAATACGCTTAGACTGTAAATTATTTTCTTCGCGCCGGTTGCGATTTGAAATTTGCCAAACCATAATTAAACGTTGATTTACACTAACTATACAGGTGAAAATTCAGCGTGTTTTCTGTTTTTTCGATGTGGCAAGCCAGTTTTATGATGCCGAAAGAGCCGCGGTGAAACGCATAACCGCGCCAGGCGCAACGACCGCCGCGTGCCGTATACTGGTAATTATAGTGGGAAAAATTGTAAAATTGCAGGAATGCAAATCCGGACGCGGGGGCGGCTGCGTACCCCTTTTTGCAAAAAGCTCTGGGTTTTACGAGTTACTACAATCGTGGCGTGCACGTGTTATGATATATGATAGTGCGACCATTAACCGTGTTTTTTGCCATCGCGCTTTTTGCTCGTACTTTCTTTCTAGGTTCCGGCATCGGTAATAGTCGACCACCTTACCAAGTTCGTTCTTCATTTTTCACTCTTCGTGCCAACATAACTTAACACGCACATAATTTCACTCGTTTTTTTCACCATAGGAGCAGAAACAATACAAATAGTTAATTACCGCTTACTAAGTAGTTTTACACAGTTTTCAATTAATCGCTGTTTCGAAACAATTAGTTTATTCCAGTGTAAACGTAGCGTTTTTCGTCTGGACTTTGCCGCCAAGTAAATGGCCGTTAAGAAAACGTATGTCATTTTTTCATTATTATTTATGACAAATCGACTTAGGGGTGAGAAAATAGGGGTGGAAATCAGCCAGCAGCAAAACTGCATAGCTGCACAAATACACGAAACATGTATCAATATATACGAGCTCAATAATCTGTAATTTACGACGACCGATTAATTATTAGCGATTCGTCGAAACGTGAAAATCTATACGAGCGACGTACAATAATAATCCCCATCGCACCCTCAAATTATTCAGCACCCCAAAGCTGAATCAGCAGATATCGATTGCACTCATTGCTGGAATCATGCTCGACGAGCTCAGAAAACGACGCAAGCACGCATAATACGCTCAAAAAAGGTACGCAAAACTTTTTAACGCCAAAGCAAGCAGAATAAATATTTACCCTGGAATTAGTTAATTAAAAAAATACAAAGGAAAAAAAACCCGCCCACGACTTGTGGAAAAGCAGCTGATGTACACGATGATGTACGAACGTACAGTAGGAACATGAAAACGTGTGCAACATGAAAAACTACAAGCAATTTAAGTGCAATTAAAGCGTGCGTTTTGATTTATGTTCGATTAACTCCGGTGTGTTTTTTTTTTCGCCTCAGCTTTGCTATCGCAGGTGGCGGCGGCGAGTAAAAAGACTTCGAGCGGGTTGCGTGCTCACCGCACATTAACAGGGCTTCGGCAGGAACGAGCAGCGAAGTCTACAACTCTCTACACGGTTCAATCAAGGCAGCGCGCAGAGGCGGTAGGCAAACTCTCGAAATTCGACAGATTTTAATTTTGTAAATCTCGTAAAGTGCGCCCCTGCGCGAGTGTGTGGGTGTGGTACATACTGCACTTGCATTTGTGCATGATACTTTTTCGGGTTGAAATTCGTTCAACCACCGCCGCGTCGACATTGACGACGTAGCTTAGATTGAAAAACTTTCCTAAATCCGCATCGCACATCGCGAAAATATCGGAATATGAGTTATAAGTTACGTGCAAGCGTAACCGGCATGCCACGGGCATAAAAGTGCATTTTATCGATCGTGTCTTTAACTAGAAAGAGATTATAATGGCGGCGAGATTTAATTTCATGATTAAAGGTATAAATCTTAGGCGGAGCGCCTTTGCGAGGAAGAAAATGCAAACGTGAATTAATGTTCTTGTTTACGAGGTATCTATGCCAATGCAAGTGCCGTGAAATTATACATATATAAATTTGGCGATAAGGATGAAAAATGAAAACTAAAGATAAGCAATTTACTAACAAATCATTTCAGTGCGTTTTAATGACTAATTACATTATTTCAATTGTAATTTTTGATACGTTAGGGTCGGGTTAGTCGTGAGCGATCGCAACAATTTATTAATGGGCCCGAGAATAAAGCCTACATTGTACCAATTGTTGCAATTGCCCGACGTGGACACGTACGATATTTTCGAGATTTTATGCGTTTTATGTTTGTTATTGTGTTGCTGCATGTTGATAGTGAAACCTACCAGGCGGCCTGTCGGTAGAAGTCATAAAATGTTTATACGGCAGTCAAGGAAATCAATAAACAGCCATTTTCACGAACGTCATTTTGCCTTTTCGTCCTCGGAGGACACAACACATGTTGTAACACGTCGCGGGCAACAATAGTCGACATGCGATGCATTGCATTAAAGGAAATCAAATTGTAATAAAATAAGTATATTTGGGGCAGTAGAAATTAGCAGACCAATGTATAGAAAACTATAAAAGTGAAACATTAATTCCACTGCTACAATGCACTATTGCGGGGGAGAGCGTAGAAACTCGTGCACTTTTTTTTCGGTCGCTTTATCGTTATGAGATCCGCGTGTGAAAAGTGCCATCAGATGTCCGAATACTCTCTTATTCTTCCGCTTTTTGTCAGCACTGCAATGCTGAGTCGTCTTTGTTTTGCTCGTTTCGCATTGCTCTTTGTCACCCCCGCGACGTCTTTTACATTTCGCGTTGGGGTCTCCGCGAAGGCGTCGGTTTCCTGCCCGGCTCCTTCGCCGTGCACCTTTTTGCGCAAAAATCCTCAACGCTTTGATCCATTAGGTCTTTTGTCCCAAGCGACATAAGAAATTACTCGTACTCGACACGCTTACATCCGTTTCACCAATTCCACATTCCCCGCTTCTCATTTTCCCGCGTCCACGCCGCCGCTCCATTTTCGACTGGCACGCTCCACTTGTAATATAGAGTGGCTATACATCCTCGCATCGAGAGTGCGAATCCTCATTTTTTATGCAACCTTTCAATACTCGCCCAATTTTTCCGGCCGAGATCCAAGCGACGATACGCGCAAAATGTGTCTGCGTAAAAAATACAAAAACCGTATACACCTATTAAACATCCATGAATTCATGAATATTCGGACACGACATATAAAGTGGTGGCATATTTATCCTATACGCGCCAGACATAGGTGAAATATTTTCTAAATGTATTACTTCGCCGCGGGCTAAGGATTGAACCGACATTTGAAATCTAATGTTAAATCAATTCGTTAAATATTATGACTGATTTTGAAAGAGGCAAGTATCAACATTCTACTAGCTAGTTATTGATTCATTTAACAATACATTCTCTTTCAATATGAGCCAGACGTACATCAAACATGCTGTATAATAATACATAGAAAATAAAAATCATAAAAACATAAACAACGAATCTGTACGCAACGTGTACGTTCAATATAAATGCAAATTTCGTGTAAAACAATAATGTAGTACGCGGACGGCGGGCGATGGCTCGGCGACGTCCAACAATCATAATCATAAAATAATAATGAGCGACGACAATATAAAACTATGAACGCCGAATCAAGGCTGCATGCATTCGAAATTTATCTACGCGGTCGAAATTCATTATATCACTACAATTTTCGCACTCAATATTCGCGGATTTTGCGAGCATTCGTTTTGCATCAATGCGAATGGCTGCTTTTCCATAGGGCGAGCACAACGACGCTTGGACAAGTGCGGACAATTTCGCATAATAGATTTATAGATATGGGCAGATAATGCGATGCACAATCTGTTATAGGCCTGGCCCGCTCGACCGATTACCGAACGTGATTTATCGGATTCCCGAGCCGCGTCGAGCAGTGAAATAAATTTGCGATGTGCGAGTGGATCGCGTCGCATGCAATGCCAGAAATATAAACATGTAACCATATCAATGGGGTAGCTCTTCGCGCTGCGCGAAGTCGTCTGCACGTCCGTCTGGCTGCCTGCTGACGGGACCAGCGCGAAAATGAAATATTCCGACGAGTACGTCGAAGAATGTCTTGTGGAGCCGCAAGCAGAGGCGTAAGTACTCGTCGCGCCCGACTGACGGCGACAGCTCAATTTCCACCGTAGGCCACTTCGCATTATTCCGTTGCCAGCGAAAGCAGCGCGAGGAAATAAGCGAAAATAAGCGAAAATGGCTGCGGGCGCGGAATGAAAAGACGTGTCCGGGTGCTAGGGCTGTCGCAGCCCCCGCAATCGCCAATAATAAACACGTACGCGACCTACGCTTTTTTTCTACATCCGGTGGTGCACTTCAACAAGTTGTACAAGATACCTAATCAAAATCGTACTGCGGGTAGATTCGTAAAAAAATGTTTAGGACATTCCTAAACATAAGTTTCCTCAAGTAATGATTTTATTATAAAATTCATATGAATAATGCCAAAATTCTTGAGGCGAAAATTTAGCGTGGATGAATTGTGCTAACGCTGCACAACGTGAGCAAAACAAGAAACAATCGGCAGGAAAAAAGTGTCACAAAAGCAAATAAACAAAAAAACACAATGGAAATTAAACCTGATTGATTCCTCTTTGTTTTCGTGCCGTTTTTTTTAACTTTGCGCCCAAATCGATTTAACTTTTTCGCGCGTCGCGGCTGGCGAACACACAATGCCCGAAAGCTACACGCAACACGGAAGCCCGCCTCGAGAAAAACGAAAAAGTTTAATAGATTTGCTAGATGGAGTGTGTCATCGATATATTCGCAATCAGCACCTGCGTTATAAACATTACAAAAACGGAACGCCGGAGCCGTATTCTTGCGTGCACACGTTTGGCAATACGAAGAAAGAAGAATATTCGACAAAAAAAGATTGGAAGTAAAGAATATATTTGGAAGGCGTTTAACCAGAACGATCGATGCGCAAACCGGCACGACGTGTTCCGATTGTGTTTCGCATTTGTATGCGCCGCATATCGCTGATAAGTCGCACGTTCGCTACGCTGACGGGTGTTATTAGCCGCGATGCACCCGGCGGAAAGTTGTACAGCCTAAAAAAGTGCAATTTTCATCGGCGAAGCAAGCGCCGAAGAACTCTCTGCGGTGGACTAACGTGCTAACGAGAAATATGACTTTATTACCCTCGTTACGTGATGAGTTATTCGCAAGAGAAAAGCTTTTCTCCTCGCGACTAACAGTGTGAAGATGATTACAAGCTTTGCAATCTGAACGTCGCCACTTTAATTTATTTCTTTGAAATTTGCAGATCATTTTCAAAGGAAGACATCCGGAATATAGCACGCAAATTGGTGATGCATTCTTTTAAAATACAATAATTTTTACATTTATGAATTGTTATAGTGGATAAAACAAGTTTTAAAACAAAAATGTTCAGGATTGGAAAAGCATCGTTTCTGTTACTAAAACTTATTATTTTTAATTTTCGGAGTTTGATATAAAACTTTTATAAATTTAATGTTCGTTCAAAAAGAACATTAGTTGAGAAGCGGGACAAAAGTTGCAGTTATTTGTACGGCAACAGGTCCATGTTTCTTTTACGTTACACAGCAATGTTCCGTGAGTGCATATGAAAGCAACATTGCATTTGGCATGTTTGGTAGTGAACATATAATATAATCCTATTGTTATAAAAGTAAAACATCAGGAAATCCACTTCGGTATATTCGCAAGTGTTATAATCGCTTATTATGCGCACACATGTGACGTTTTACTGAGTTGTTGTGTTTGCATTTGGTGTCTGATCTAAACTCGATTTTTCCATAGCGATATTGCTTAAAATCCAATTTGTCGTACATTTCAGTGGCCCCACGCAGGCTGGCTGGCATCTTCTTGCATTATTAAAAATTCTCTCATGAATTTCGAATGCAATGTAAACGAAACGTGTTTTGCTTTGGTCGGCTCGAGAGGCGGCGCGGCGGCGGGCGCGGCATTTGCGGTGAGGCTGCTTCCTGACACGCCGGTGCTCCCCACTTTTAATTCGATTCCAGGTGGAAAATCCCAAGTTCCCATTAATCCTTCATTCGTCCAATTAGTTCACGACGTAATAATGAGTTATACATGCGATCGCGTAATTGGAAAGGACGTAAATAACAAAAAATGCACGCGCGGTATCGCATGGATGCGGCACAACGTGATAGTCCGCACGGAATTGATTCGGATTTGTTATCGATGCGATTCGCAGCCGGCCCGAGCATTGTTACCCCGTAACGGTCGTATGCGAGGGGTGCGTTTCAACCATGACCGGCTGGTCGGGCTGGTCATCGTCGGGCGAAAACAGAATTATGTGTCGCGCGCTCGTAAACTATAAATTAATTATCTGAATTAGTCCTATTACTCTACAAGTCTACAGTTATTCCGAGGTATACCATTTGTTCACACAAATCACCATCAATTGCAATTATTATCACTTTACATTCATCATTCAATGACCTTTTAGGGTACTAGTAAAACTTTTATATTTTGTATTATTGATGATGATAATCACATTTTTTTAAAACGAATTTTAAAGAGAACGTTTGTAAATTTGGTAACAAACTGTATGTCTCCGGATGGTACTCTGAAGGAAAGTTCAAAATTGGTTAATGTTATTTACCATCCGCAAGGATTTTTCAGCTAAATTGAAACAGAATAATGTCCGATAAATTGGCTCAACGTGTGGTAACAAAATCCAAAGGGCTGATAAAGTAAATTCCGCGATTAGAATTAATAGGTTGTGACTTTTTGTGCAATTCGCGCGTTTTATTATCGCGTTTCAAACATCGCCTTCAGTAAAGGTTAGATCGTCAATTTATTTAGTGGACAATATACGATTGCTCGTGTAATCCACAAACACAGTTAATTAATTTATAGCGGTTTTTGCCAGCAAACTAAAAACTGTCTGCATGTGTAATACAACTTACTAGCTTACAGAGCTAATAAAGAAGCGTGTTACTTCACGTTTGGTTCGGCGTTGCAGTTTGGAGCAAAAAGTGCCTAGCACTAGAAGCACGAAGTACGAAGTGAGTTATTGAAAGCTACGTCTGCTCGAAGCCGAGCTGGTGCTCGTTATTTTTTGGTTCGACGCAATATAATCGAGAGGCCCATTAATTTAATTAAGATCTCTGCACTCGGCGCGCGGAGTGGCGAGCGCTGGCGAGTCGAAACTCTCGAAACTCTCGTTGGGCGAAACCAACTCCGGAGAGCTTAGCCGCCGCGCTCAACCGACCGCAAGTATCGGAATGAACGTTTTTTCGTTTTTCGGCCCGACGCATTCGGCCTGAATGAAGGCTGATGCGAAGGAGCACTGCTTCGTAGTGCAGCAAGGAGGAGCTTCATTATAATGCACGATGAACTCGCGTTTGCAGGATAAAAGTGCACGCGGGACTTTTCACTCGAAAGAGTTGCCGGTAACGAATCGAATCATCGCGATTATGTTTTTCCGTTGGTGTAGGTATAGTGTTTAAACGCGTTGATTTTTCATTCGCGCATTGAGCGTGTCGATTTGCATGTCGCGAGAGCGTGCGGAATGCGCGAAACGCGTCGTTCTCGTCCTCGAATTTGTTTAGTGCTGAGTGCTGATCGCTGTCGGCCGGGTTGACACTTACACCCGCGCGGCGTGCACTTGGAAATACATCAAGTGTGCGCGTGGAAACAATGGGCGCGCAAACTTCGTCGAATTTCCCAAATTGTTCGCACATACTCGCATTCTCTCGCACGGTTATAATAGGAACGCGCGCGGCGAGCAGAAAGCGCTCCCGAAACTAGTTGCCAACTAGTATACACACATTGGATGTGCGGGGTGAAGTTTTTTTGGAATGCACAGTGCACCACTCTAACTCACATGCGCACGTATACTTTCTCCTATTTAACCCTGAAATGCTAATGCTTTCTACTTCAGTAAGTAAATAGCAGTAATATAATCACACAGTTCACACAAAAGAAAAGCTCCAGTATTTAGCACAACTAAATATTAAGAGGATAATGTACACAATCATATTAACACATTCCATCTAATTACAATTGTTACTAGCGAAAAAGTTGTTCAAAAATGAAATGTGATGTTCTCGTACTTAGCAGAAATTAAATTAACAAGAACTAATAAATATTATTCGCATATGCTTTCAGCGCGAAAATATAATATAGATATAAAATGTTCTGTTTTAATCATAATATAAGTTATTTTTTATTTTTGAGAAGATGTTCCTCTTCTAAACTTGAGAAAAGGCGTATTTTGTTACTTAATGTAGATACAGTAAGCAAAGTTAAAATAATAACCCAAATACTTACGAATATTTTCCGGGAATTTTTATCCATACTACAGGTCTTATTTAATTAAAAACAACTTCGAATTACAATTGGTTAATGGTTGGTAACTAAATCATTTAAGCCACCGTTTCCGAGTAACAAATTAATAGCACCAAATGTATATTTAGCAGTAATTTACAATTTATGCTCAATACAAAATCACCTTCAGTTGAAGTCACCTCAAATAATCAGACTAACATCTATATATTAAGAAATTCACATACTTTTTTGTTAATGTTTCTGTATATTTTAGATGTTTGAATAACCTGCCTACTGAATGTGAACGCAGCAACTTAGCACTCCAGGGTTACTTGATATAAAAGCGCTGAGTGCAATTAATTGCATTTAATTTTGCATATGAAAATTCCGCGCGTGTTTTTCCGGGCGGAATTTATGAAAAACAGAAATTAGTGGAATTAATGGCGCGGCGCGACCGACGCTGAAGTTGCGTTGAAGTTGAATCGTTGCCAAGAACACGTAGCACGCATTTTTCACATTTGTAACTTTTGTGGTTTTTTAAACGAGCTCGTTGACGACAAGCGTCGCGCGGTCGGACGGCAGAAGTAAAAAAAAGAGCCCCGCCGAGTGCTGTTAGCGTGGCGAGTCCACGCGGGACAATAAAAGGATTCGTCTTTAATTCATTAAAACGGATAAAGTTTTAATGCAATAAAAGTAAGAAAAAAGAGATGCGGTGAAGATTTTTCAAATTTTCATAACTCGTCGTTGGCGGAGCTCACGCGCGAGAGAAGTTTTCGTCCCCACTTTGTGGTTTCCTATCCTCGGGCGCTCCCTCGCCGCCAGCGGGACCAAACATCATTTTTCCGAAAGGCAATTAATGTAATTTAAACTTTACTTAAAACTTAAATTTACTTAAAATGTTTTAATGTAGTTTTAAGCAATGATATTATATCATTTTTTTTCGGCTGAAGAGGCCGGCGTTTTAAATTAAATTCTCGGCCGCCGCCGAAAATCCCCATTGCAGTGGTGGTTTTCAAGCGATTACTTTTTTCTACACGTCCTGTTTGCGATTGGATTGGGAAGAAACTCAATGTTTATTTAGAAGGACGAAATGAAGAAAGATTCGGACGACTAGCGGCTGAAACAAAAGAGAGCCACACGCCGCCGTCACAGTGCGGGTCGTTTTTCATTCGGGGCCGACGCTCGCAATTCAAACAAAAACGATCTTTTTTTTTCTGCGGCTGGCGGCTGTGGCGTACTTGCCACTGTTGTCGATGAGGGTCGCGCGGCTAAATGCGATCGTGCGCGTAGATATAATGTTATAGTGTTGTCGACGCTAACCCGCTACTATATTTGGTTAATAGTTGCGGGCTCACTTTTTTTCCCAATCACGCCAATCGCCACAGTGTAAATAATAATTTTTAATCTGTCCTCGACGGCCGTGTGGTGGCCGTACAACGAGGAAAAGGAAATTTATCGGTCGAAACTTTCACACGCATAAAATTACTCGTAAAATGTTGAAAACTGCCAATTCCAATAAAGCGCGAGTTTCGAGGCGGACGGAAAATTGATGAGGGTTGTGCTCGTTCTCTGCTGCTGCGCGCTTGTTTCTTCTCCGCTCTCTGCACTTGCTTAACACGGAAGAGTATTACAAAAATTGGTAACGTCCGGCTAGTAGGTAGGGAAAAAAGAAGGTCGATAGCCCGGTAACAGTGATGAATTTATATTTGATCGTGATCGGTTCTGTTCGGTGTGGCTTGCGCCGGTGTCGATGCCCGGTGCAATATTTCCCGATTTCCCAGAGCGCGCCGTGCATATCGCATGATACGTGCTGGGATGCAAGCGGGCGCGTTGCCGCCGACTATCGGAACGCAAATTGCCCTTCGATCCCACCACGGCCGCCCGCACGAAATAATAAAAAGCGTATTTATTTAGATAGAAAAATCGGACGCATTAAATAAAATATTGAATCGCATTCAGCTCAAACAAATCAAATGCAAATCTCGGTTTCAATGATAATCCAAATTTGTTTCGCGAATTTGATACAACTTGTTTTTCATGCCACAATGGAAATGTCCCCCACGTGCAACGCATTACATCAATAAAACATTTATCATTGAAATGTTCATGCAACTACAATATTTCCCATTTAAAGAACTTATATTATTAACGTTAAAAGATCACTAAGCTAACAAGAAACAATGTGTTACCATTTATATACATTTTAAATAACGAAATTATAAAATGCAACTGTCCTTAAATTATATTGTATAATGGTATCGCAAACACTTGCATTGATTTGTAATGAGTTTATAATAGTATCCGTTTATATAATGATCCTTAGAGTGGCTGCTGGACAATTGAATATTCATTTCATATTTTTAAAAAACAATGGTTACATAATTCAATACCTTGCCGGGTAGGTATTTCACTCGAGTAAATAACGCAAATGTTATTGAGTTCATAAGTGAATACTTATATGAAATATATGATATTTCTTAATAAATAATATACGAGTATAATAGGTATGACTTACTTCTGATTACCGTTTTTCGAATATATTTTTCCAATAACAGTAATAAGCGACATTATTGTGCAACAAGCGACATAATAAGCGAGAGGTCTCGGTTGCATGTTCCATAATACTTGTTCAAAATGTTATTAAAAGTTTGGATATGAATTGATATCGAAAAGTGTTTCTTCAGGATTATTACAAATGTTAATGCTAATGTTTCTTTTTGAAGTGAAAACTTCTTTAGAATCTTTGTGATTTCAAAATTAATGAAACGACACAAAAAGGAGACAAACATATTCGTTTATATGGTTTAACCTGCGAGAGAATAAGCCACAAGATTCTGAATATTTTCTGAATATACTATATTAACGTTCTTCAAGAATGCCAAGAACTAATGCCGATAAGTGTCGTGAATATCGGCAGAAAAATATTAAATAACTTTTACACTTGATTCCAATATTATAATAAATAAACCCAATAATTATCCCACTCCTGATGCGTCTGATTCTCTCACAGTGCAGTGATCTGAAGTGTAAACTGCACACATGATTTTTTCTAAATGTATGTTTTTCTGGTAGAAAACAGCAGAAAACTCTTTATATCGTCTCATACCAACCAGGAAATTTTAAGTGCCCACATTTTGTTAGATGATTTAAGAGATCCTCTGTAAATTGTACTTACTCGCAACCCTTTAAATTTTTGGAAAATGCTTTAAAATGCCCATCAAAAGTTGCATTTATCTTTTTTCTAAACTTGCTGTGGCAAAAGCTGTATATTTCCTATATCAATGAAGGGGATTTAAGTTTTCCTACGTCACTGAATCGTTCAAAAGACACTCTACAATTAACATTTACTCCCAATTCTTTAAACCCTTGGGAAGTGCCCTAAAATGCCTATCAAAAGTTGTTATATTTCTCAGAATTCCCAAACTTGCTGTGTAAAACACCCTATAGCTCTTATACGAATTGAAGCATTTTAAATTTTCTTGCTTTGTTGGATTACGGGAAAGATTCTCTTTAAATTGAGTTTATTTTCAGTTCTCTGAACCCCTGGAAACTGCCTTAAAATGCCTATCAAAAGTTGTCAATTTTTGCTAATTTTTAATGCTTGCAAAACACTCTGTATCTCCTAGACCAATTAAACCATTTTAAGTTTCAATACGTCACTGGATAGCTTAAAACATCCTCTATAAATTGTGCTTAATTTCGACCCTTTGAACCCATGGAAAGTGCCATAAAATACTCGCCAAAAGTTGTCGTTTTTCTCAAATTCGGAAAACTTACGGTAGAAAACGCTTTGAATCTCCTAAAGTAATCTATGGATTTTAATTTTTCTTACATTACTGCCTAGTTCAAGAGACCTTCTTCAAATTGAGTCTAGGTTTGGCCCTGTAAACCCTTAGGTTTAGTTTAGGTGCCCTAAAATGTTCATCAAAAGTAGCTATTTTCAACGTCTTTTTTCTTTATTTGGTCGAAACACAGAGTCCAAATTTACTTAAAAATAAGTTTCCGTGAAAAACTAAGTCAAACTTTATTTTAAAACGAATTTTGTTTTTTAAAAACAGGCTGAAATTTTAATTTTTGCTTGAAAAACAGGGTCGAACTTTTTTGATAAAAAAAATTTCTGCCGAAAGGCAGCGCCGAACTTTTTGGTTAAAACTTTTTCAGTGCGAATTCAAATTTTTTCCTAAAATTGTCAATAGTGCCTAAACGATCAGTGCTAGAAAAAAATTGTTCAGAAATAATTGTTCAGAAAAAGTTTTGCCTTTTTTATGACGAAATCTATTCAGGGTTTATTGAAAACTGAATTAGCCATATTATAGATTCCTATCATGGCATGAAAAAAAGTGCAAGAAGTTTCTTTCTATCTTTATTACTTTCCGAGAAAATCGCTTCGGAAAATTGCTTTCCACCTCCTCAAAAGTAAGATTTTTAAAATCTTATCATATGTAGAATTGTTTGCTGGTCGCAATGCAGTTTTCTGTTTTTCTTTATCTCCATTAGTTTCTGAGATAATCGATAATTAAATATGACTGGAAGTAGGTGTAAAACGTGTTACTTAAATGCGTCTACAGGATAAACGGTAAGTACACACGAGTAAAATGTTATATTCATAATGTAATTAAAAGTCCCTTTCTACAATAGTACTATTACCTTTTAAAAATAATTTGAATCACGTAATCAAATGTCAGGCGCTTCCGCCATATTTTCGGTATTTAATTCCATTTTGATATAAATTTTAAAAAAATTGGTTTTTATAGCATATTCTTAGAGAAGACAATTATTTGAATTAAATATTTTAGTAAATTATTTTAATTAGGCATTTACTTTAGAAGATATTAGGTAACTGTGGTTCAAATAAACCCGCGTCAATAGGGCCTTAAATATGGCTTGTAGAAGAAAAGTTTTCTACAAGTACAATTTTATTCCAACTGTGATCGTTTAGGCCCTATTGACAATTTTAAAGAAAAATTTGACTTCGCACGAAAACGAAAACGGTACATCGTGGAACAAAATTTTATTAAGATAAAGTATTTCAAATCACATTGTTTTTCAATAATCTACAATTAAAATATATCAGCAATTTTAGTACATGGCGCCGCCGCCAAAATTTTTAACACGCACAATTAATTTCCATTTTAACAAAATTTGGAAATTTAAATACGCCTATCTGCACAGAATCACTCAAGAATAAAGTACCTGAACTCCATTTTCTACTAATCCTACTAGTTCAAAGGTTACAAGCATTTTACGTTAGTATATAAATTTTGACCTAAAATATTTTAACAGAAAAGTTTGACCCTGTTTTTCGGCACAAAACATTTTTAAGCGCAAAAGTGCGAACATGTCTTTCAACACAAAAAAAAAATTTCACAAAAAAATTCGACCCTGTCTTTCGACACAAAAAAATTTACTGCAAAAGTCCGACCCTGTCTTTCGATACAAACTTTTTTTAACTAAAAAGTCCGACCATGTTTTTCAGCCAAAAATAATTTTCCAAAAAATAATGCAAGGTGTTTTCCAAAAAAGGTTTAAGGAATTTAGAAGTAACACATGATTGTTATTATTAATACGAATGTATTGTATGGTAATATGCATATGTCCCGCTACTAATTGTTTACATTTTACATGTTTAACATAAGACGCGCCGCGACGAACGCGCATTTGGTTCACCATTAATATTTGTTTATAATAGTAAATATCAATTATTCAATTGTCAATTCAATCCGTAAATATTCTTAGCAACTGTCATGCATATAATCATTAATAAATTATCGAATTAATTAACAAATTCGTTGAACGCGTATTGATTTAAACAAATTTCATCTAACAAACAGCGTGAATCATCACATAATAAATTTGTTTAAAATTTCCAATCAAAACGTGTGAGTCTAAAATGGTAAATTGTTAATTATTAATTAATTACGTTATTCTACTTCCAGTTTTCCACGGTTTCGAGACACAGAAAGTGCAATTTCAAACACGGACAGGCAAAACCGTGAGTTTTACTTGTACTTTAATCACGGATTTTAGTCATGGGGTGGAGTTTGCGCATGTGCATTAATATACGGTGCAGCGCACTGTAAAACAAATCAACGCATGTGCAGCTGCTGCTCGTGTCAACGCGTCACGACATTTATAACCTTAAATTTCCCAGTAATGTGCGAGCGAATTTCTAAAATTTAAAATATAAAGTCCAAATACATAACCTCAACGTGGAAATTCAGTGCAAGTAGAAAAAATAACGTAAGCATCAGGTGACTAAACGTTGTTAAACACTGGAATGATTAATCATTCTCGTGACTAAAAATCTTTTATTAACTTTTACATTTGATTCCAATATTTTAATAAACCCTAAAATTATCCAACTCCTGACACTACTTTCGTTTCATTCTCTCGCAGTGCAGTGTAGTGTAGGTTTCACTTCTACCGCGTGTGACTGTACACATGACTTTTTTTATTTCGGTATCATTCCGTTGGAGAGGACAGAAAATGCAGCTACACTCGCAAAGAGCAATTGAAATTGATGTTTCAAACTTAAAAAGTTAAAAAAATTACTGTTATGTCTTTAATTGCAAAAATTAAGATACTAATCGTGCTCTCATTGATTTGTATTAATGAGAACGTAGAAATTAAAATAAAATTCCGAGATATATAATAAAAGGCGTGAATACTGAGTTCTATCACAAATTGTAGTCAACACAACGACATTACTAAATATAATTTATTGGTAATACAATTTATATGTAATAATATAATGTTAAATATGAATTACTTAATGAAGCCAAATCAATTACTAAATTAATTCCGCTTGAAACTTTTAAAGCTTAACATTTTTATTAACATATAATTTCAGTTGGCAGTATGTTTGGAGTGAACCCAACCGTTTAAACATCATCGCGGAAAACAATTCATATTTAGTGTATAACCAAGATTAAATGCGAAAGATTAGAAAATATGGAGTAAAACAATTCCAGTGAAGTGTTTTATTTTTCAAACGTCGAGAGTCGACGGAACGTTTGCGCGCCCTGCGCTTCCACTGCATTTTGGCACGATGCGGGCATCAATGTTCGACGGTTATTGGGTTATTTCTTACGGCTGCCGGAGCAAATGGGAAGAAAATGGGCGGCATAAAATACGAATAATTTTCGTGCATATTATGCGTGCTTTCTGTTCCCAGTTTTTCGTGGCCGCGCGAGGACTGGCGTGTATTATGCATACTGGCTTGTACGACATGTACATATTATACCACATGCATGCGGAGCGAATTACACATAACAACATGGTTTCGCGCGCGGCGTAAGTGTTCAAATTACGAGCGGAGAGAGGCGGGCGACGGCGGCAGGAAGCGTTTCCGTCGCGATGTCGAAACGGCAACGAGATTTTTATCGCCGGGCGCCGGGAGCAGCCCAAACGCGTCGCCTGAGCATATGCGGGCCGCGACGCGAAAAAAAAAAATGCTCAACGTATTCTTTATGTATTCGCATTTGCACAAATTGTTTTCGCCGTGCGCGCTGCATTTTCTCATTTTTTTTTTGTGCAAAGCAAGCCGACGAGCTTTTTAATCATTAATCAGATGGTAGCAAAAACTGAATGCCACACGAATTGCAACGCTCAAATTAACAGCGGTTAATTAAGATTAGAAGCCTGCTGCCTGCCGCAAGGGCGAACAAACACCAAGCGGCAAATTGCGAGATTAATTTGTAATTGATTCAAACGTAAGAGCTCTTTGATGCAGGTTAATTGCAGTATTGCGATTCACTAACATTTATTTTTCATTAGTTCATTTGCACACACTTACAGTAAAACAACGATAGCATGTATTGCTTTCCAATAAATAATTACGAAAATATACACATTTTGATACATTACTAATTATTAAACTACCGGTAAAATCGTATGCGTAAATTCTTAATGAGTTTTCGCGGTAGCCATTAAATAAACTAAACTCCGCATTTGGAGTAATGATGAAAATTTTTGGTGAATTAAATTTAATTTGCTTTCAAATGTATAAAATGTATAGTGCATAGTATTTGTAAATACAACGTGACCAAGCAAATTACTTCATCATCTTGAGACAGTAGTGAATTTTGCTAATTATATTGACAAAATAAAAGCAGAGAATCCAATGCAGATGTACCAAAAAAAAAAAAACATTTGACGCCAAATACTTGATAATTTTATTAGTAATTAAACTGTGACTCCTGTTTTCCTGTGTTATCCCGTATTTCATATTAAATTAATTAAAATACGTAGTAGTCAGTACGCATTAAGCATAAATTTCCATCAGTTAGTCAGCAAGGTCATTCCGTCCTTCCCATCGTTCAATTACAAGTCTAACGATCATATCACGGCGTAAATAGCGCCGGGTGATCACCCCCAGTGATTACAGCCATATGACTGCCTTGAATATGCAACATTGTTCACGCGTTTGTCCACTCCGCACTGTGGCACGCATGCAGGCGCCGCCGCCGCCGCCCCGTGTACTTCGTGTTCACACTTTTTTATTTGCTGTTTTTATTCCGCAGGGCGAGGATGCGAAATACGACGAGCGCGTTGCACAAACAGCCGTCGATCGTGCGGAAGCGACGTTGTCGCAAGTGAAACGCGTGGGGGCGGCAGCGTGGCTGACATAGGAAGCAAGGGGTAACAATATCGGTGACCCATGGCGTAATCGCCCTGGCCGGACAGCGCGCTTCCCTAGCACAAATACGCAATCCGGTACGTACGTTTCCACTGCGTTTTATTTCCATATTCATTCGGTGTAGGTATAATAAAGATGAATTATGGCCGCGATCTGAGGTGAAACACCGAAACGCACTCAAAGCGGGCGCACACTAATGACAGATGTGCCGGCGCCCCCGATCGGGACTGCCAGAACGCGCCCTAGCCGTCGCTTCCTAGTACATCTCATTCAAAATCAGGAATACCGCCCTGGTCGCATCCACCTTCATATATGTATTTAGATATAGGTCTAGATCCTCATGCCAGACTTTTATTTAAAAAGATTCTGAATCAGAAATTGAGCAATGCATGTGCCGTTTATTTTCTATTATAGCAAAACAGACTTTTATACTAGACATTTGGAGATTGAGGTATTTTAGCAACATGCACAAAGATAATAAATAAAATCGTTAAAAAAGCAATTGTAGATCATGAATACTAATAATATATTAAGTATCGAGTGGCTGAACAAGAGCTTTACCCACAACAATAATTGAGAGCGGGCGTAACGAGTGGGTAACAACGTTTAGCCACGTGATGTTTACGCTATTGTTTCAACTTTCACTTTATTTCCACGCCTAGGTTTTTGTATGTGTATCTGGTGCTGTACAGTAGGCAAATACGCAGGTACAAGCTCCGCCCCGTGGATAAAGTACTTTACTCACGGCTTGGCCGTGCGTATATAAACCACACCTTTTTGCGTAGAAGTAGAAGAAAGTAGAAAAACGTAATATAGATCTTAGTCTTGATATAGTATGAATAATAATAATAAATATTAAGTATTATTAACTCTAGTTATATACACATGCATGGTTTTAAAATGTTTTAATTTTGTTTTTAGAACATTCCACGTAATGTTTGCTTAAACTTGGAATTTTGCAACGAATAAGTAAGAAACGGGTTGTTAATTATAAGAATCGCGGTGGTAGTCAGACTGCCAGTTTTACCGAAGTGCATAAATCTCGATTTGCAAGCGTGCATTTCGCAACATGCATATATAGGAGCACATACTCACATGCACACACTGCGCGCATATCATCAGCGAGCGTTTGCGTTATTAAACAACACACACTCGCGCATCGCATCCTGCGAAACAACGCCGCCGCCAACGAGCGCCGCGAAACGCCGAGGCGTGCATGTGTTTCGCATGTAATAGATAATGTCTTTGATTTATAGTCTTGGCGTCGCTTTATTGCAGTTTTACTACTTCCAGCGTCGGGCGTCGAGTTTAATATGGACTGCGCGCTACAGACTAACCAGTCGACCACCTAGCAGCCAGTAACTACTACAATTACGCAGAGTGCGCGCCCACGCGAGGTGAGCATCGAGAGGAAAAAAAAGTTGCAATCGGTTGGGAACTTGTCGGCCATATAGTTGGCCAACTTAACGTATCCGACGCGTATCTAGTTAACGTGCTGGAGATATCGAAGGAGTATTAAAACCCGAATGTTATCAACCAAAGGCTACCGGCTTCAAGCCAGATTTCGATTGAGTTTTCATCGCTTATCCAAGGCGCTCACTTTGATCCGGCTTACGACGAGTTGATGGTAGTTTTAACGTCCTTTAATTACCTCATGCCTCGTGCGGAGAAAAGATTGACTAGAAAAACTAGTCAACTTAGATTAGATTAGTACCTGAAACAAACAAATAAAAACGTTGTCATTTGTTGTCACAGAATGCGTTGATAAAGCAATGTAACGAAAGCCGGGTAAAACGTTTTGTATTTTTGTGCGCCCGTGCGTGTTCGCCGAGCACGTGTGTAATTGCCGGAGGGAGTGCATCTTTGCGTTCTGCGGTAGACCTAATAACGCTAAGTGCTGAACAATAGTCGAGTTAGAAGGAGCTGTTAATTTCCAGCCGGCACGCGAAACTAACATCACCTCCTCGCCGTGCGGAATTGGGCTCGCAGAAAAATCCATGTAATGCCTAATTTCACATTTGTTTTGCGCTCGTTTCGTCGAATTAAAGCGTGCGCGGGTGCGTGATGCGTGGCGCCCGCCCCGCCGACATGGGAAAAGAAAACGTGCGAGCGAGCAACCCGCAGAGTCACATCTAGATGGTTAATTAAGAACAGATTAATTGTCATTAGGAACGCAAGCGCAGCGGTACCACACTGGGGACAGACCTGCCCGCCGGAAAGAAATCGTCAAAGTCGGGACAAACGCAATTTGTGCTGGTTTGTTTGCGTCGGATTACGCTCGCCACACGAACGGTCGCAGTAAAAAGCGGACGGGAATTGAATTACCTACGTGCGATTCAATTTAAAAACGTCTTCTCTCCCTTCTAACCGCCGTCAGCGGAATGCTGGGACATCTCTGGCCGCTGCTCGAGCTCCCAACGGCCGTTTTCAATTTTCAACTTTCAACTATCCAGTCTCTCGCATTCTAGTCATCGCCACCGTGGGCCCTTGTGATTGGACTGTTACAAACCTGGCTGGTCGGTGTGTTGGGGTCGTAGGTGAAAGTGGACTTTGCTGTTGGCCGCAGCAGTGGACGGGTAATTACAGATGCAATTCGTCATCGTTTGTCTTGAAGATTCGCAAGAATTTCATTAGCATCCAGCGGTCGTTGCGGCCGCATGGGGTGACCCTTTAATTACCAACACACGAGCACAGCAATGGGCTGCCCAGCGGCAGCAGCAGGAGCTGGCGCGCGACTAATGGTTATTGAAATTATGGTGCCCAAGCACCGCCGCCCCATAGCGCACGCAATCGAGAGACATTGAGCGACCGTTTGTACTTAATTGGTCGTGCACGTGTTGCAAGTCTAATCAAGCTTTCAATTCCGCGCTTATCTTCGACGGTCATCGCTATCCACTCTCTACCTACAGGCTTCATGTTGGCGAGTAGTGATGAAAGAGCGACACGTGGCGGTGATGTTGCAGCATCGTGTAGCACTATCATGTGTGATCATGCGGTGTACTCATATTTAGATGGATACGTGTTTGGTGGCGGCGGTGCCTCCTTGCGGAATGTAGTAGCTAGTTGGACAAGACAGCACCTGCATCAGACACCCATGTGATTAACGCACTAGGCGCCGGTAACATGCGCTGAAGAGAGTTACGAGAAGTGCCTTCGGTGAGCACGGAAGCGCTGGAGTTGACGATGAAGACGAACGAAGGGTGGAATAGGGCGCGTTGGGAAATGCGAAAATTCCCGGCGGCATTGCGCCCACACGTGTACTCATATCCTGGTGCAATGCGCGCCCACTTCGCGCACAAATTGCGTGTCTGGTTCACTTCGTCGCGAAAATATATTATTATTTTACTGCTAGCAAGCCCGTTGATTAGTTACTATTCCTTGCGGTTGCAAGACTGCGCGATACTTCCACGCTTCCCTCTTTTCACGTTTGTCTTGCGTGGCACTCGTAATTCTTACTTCATCTCGTCGCGTGGTTGCGTCGCAAGTCGCCAACTGTAAGGGATGGCTTTGTGATCCTGTCAGAAGCACTAACGCGCGGCGGGCGCACAATCGTGCACAATTCGGCAAAAGCGACAAGTTTCACGTGGGACCAACCACCAAATTGGTTCGTTGTCGGTTTGGTGAACTGCACGCCGCGCGTTCCGCATCGCAATTATTGCTCTGTTAGATTCAGCGGAAAACACGTAAAAGTCGGCCATTGTTTTGCTGCAGCTGGCCACGAAGCCAGGGATAATAACGTTTTTATCGGCATGGAAGCGTTATAAAGCAATTATCGTTACCCACCCTGCCGACATTTTTAAATACAACGGCAAAAATACGCTGATAAACCCTGGTTTATCGAACGTCACAACGCATTGACGATCGAATTCTCACCCCCTGAACGCAGCGTGCTTTCCTACCTGTACTCATGCCTACTCCTATTTATGAGTGATAGTGGAATTTCATAATGAAAATTCATGTTGGCAGGAGGTATAACAAGCAGTCGACATTCTCGCGGCACACGACCCGCATAGGGCGAAAATATGTTTCGTCCTGTTTGGCGCCTTGTGCGGGAGTTATTCCAGCACGACATGTTGCTGATCCGCTGCCGGCTGGCTGCTGAACATGTGTTCGCGATAAATCCGAGCTCGTTTCGCCTTGCAAGCGAGCTCGTTATATATGCGGCGGCGAAATGAAGAGATGAAGAGCTCTGCCGGCGCGCGGGTGCCGACAGGAAGAAGAAGCGCGAAACAATTAGCTCATTACAATATCAAACGACTGGCGTTGTTTTCTCGACGAGAACGAAACAAAATAAAGCAACAACATGACGCCGGTGATGAATATGTGCGTACGATTCGGCGCGTTGTTTTTACCCGACGCGAGTCGAGTAAATATTTATGAACGCGTCGTCACTTCTTTCTCTTCCTTTTCCGCGCCGTCGACTGCGTTACTGAAAGTTTTTACGTGTTACAACTATCTGGAGATAGTTAGTTGGGCATGCTTGCCTTCGTGCGGAGAGGGTACTAATGTGAGTAGTTTAGGTCGTGTTCGTTTCGCACGAATTAAAATGGCTGCGAGCGGAAAACCCAATTATTTTTCCGTTTCCGCGAGATTGGTCTTCTCTTCTGCTAATGCGCACGCTGGAAGCACACTACTCTGGGAGCGTCGCCAGTGTCGAAAGAAAAACAAAGGGTGCTGCGTTTCTATTTTCGCCGGGCAAATAAAACAATAGCATGTCAAAAAAGGAACTCGAGCGAGTCGACTCTGCGAATTAAAGAAGAAAGAATATGTGCGCGCTTCGAAGGCGCGATGTGCAAACACGAGAAATACAAAAGTATAACAAGGGGATGACGTCAAAATTATGTCTCAGCTTTTTTCAATTCATTCTTTCTATGACAACTGAAAACCCGTTGTTTCACTGGGCTTGCGTAATTATCCAATTTTTATTTCGAGCCCGGAAGAATGCGGTGGGAAACTGAGGAAAATTGAAACTGAAGAAAACGTAATAGTAACTCAAAGCAGCTCACAGGAAGCCCTGCTTTGCTGAAACAGAAGCAGGAAGGAAAACATGCACCGGATATCGAAATTTCTTCGTTTGTACACGAGTGCGCTTTAAAAAATGCACGAGACAGGGCGCGCAAGCCTCACAGGAGAAAAAAGCGACGAGAAGGTGAAACGCTGACAAATTACCAAGCACTTATGTAAATGCGCGCGCGGTTTTATCTTCCGTATTTTTATGTTAGGTTCTTCTAATGGCGCCATACGTGCGAGGGGGGCGCGTAATTTTCCCAAGTCGCTCGATTTATTTCGAAGCGTAATTGAACCTGAAGAGGCTGTAGTAAATGTAAGAGGAAACCATGGAGTCCTAAAAAATAAAGTTTAAAAAATGCCGAAAATTAATGTAATTCCAAGGTTTCTGTCGGTGGCAGATTGCACTTTTCGCAAATAGTCAAAATTTTCAATGTTGATTGCGTCTTCTAACGACATAAAACACAAAGCGGGCCATGTCGTAAAGAAGGCGACAAAGGGACGGTCGTTCTGGTTGATTCAACCATGATCGTATTGCGACATTACATTGCAGAAGCACGGACAGCACGGTCTGGCCATGAACGAACGGACGTAAAAACCGAGAATGCATGTGCGGCCTCAAACGTTGCCGGCGCCGCCAACGCCGCACTTGAATTTATAACATTTATAACGCAACTTTTAAGGGGGTGCGACGCGTCTCGCGTGAATTCGTCGCCGACGATGCGCTCGCAATGTCTCATCTCGAACGAAATCTTGTTGTTTCGTAATATACGAGCCGCCGCCGCGTGATGTACGTTCGGGGGGTGGGCTTAAATGGCTGCCGCCCGCCGCTCGGCAGCGGCAACGAAGGCAAACTTCCGACCGTCGCGCGGCGTGCGCTCCTAGTGCTCGCAGTCAATTTACAGCCGCCTCCGTATCCGTATAATAACATAGTGGCGCGTTCGGTGCGCCTTTTGTCATGCTAACTAAACAGTCGCTCCAGCCGGCGGCGGCGACGGGCCTGATCGACGAGACGGCATCGAACAAGATTGAAAGGTCGCGCGAAATTGCACTCGCTACATAAATACCTCCTTGCTGCGGGTGGAAAAACTTTGCAATGCAATTTCACCCCGAATAAAACTGTTTCCCACTAGAGGGACACATACATTTAGCTTGAAATACACCAGTGGACTAGTCTACTCGACGGTAGTAACCTACACCGGATGAAAAACTATTTGCACGCGAAGCAACTTACACTTTACCGTTTTTCTCGACCTCGAAATAATCTTAGTTAGCAGATGAGCGTTATAAACAAACAGCTCCAATCTATTTGCCCATTTATTGTGCAAAAAGGGTCAATCCATTCGTTGAAGTCACGGCGTGGTACGCGCTCGGCCGACGACGTCGGGTAATGCTAAAGCAACGTGTAAATATTTGATTTTCGGACTCGGGGCTCCTGTCTCTCGCGTGTGCGTACCACGATGCGTAAATTGCGTGCGTGAATTAATTAAAATGATTTATACTGCGAGCGCCTGCCCGCCGCTCGGCCATCGGCCGAACTCGAGCCATTCAAGCGTTTTACGAATTTGGAAATTCAGGAATATGGGAAATATGGAAAACCGAAAGGTTTGGTGATGAAGATTTATGACTTTTTCTGCCCACAGCGTTAAGTAAACATTGCGTAGGTTCAAACTTCGTATTGGTACGTTCACCACTCGTGGCATCTAATTGGGTATGAATCAATGCACAAGAATCAAGGTAAAAATCAAATTGTAAGCAAACTGATCAACCACAGGAGTATAACAGAAAATCTAGTTTAGTAAAATTTGTTGAAAATAAAAAGCAATATAATATAAATCATTTCTTATATGTGCCTAGGATTAGCGTATATTGCAAATGATTAAAATACTAGCGGATAAACGGAAAATGTTAAATTCATCAAACAATTGTTTGTGTTTCGAATGTTTCCCCGCCGATTCATTGTTGGTATTTTGTTGTGATATTGTTGAGAGTTCCCGGGAAGTTCAGGCTGGTTGCCGGGAAAGTTGCAATATGAAAGTTTCAATTTCGCGTGTTGTTGCGAGCCGCGTGCGCGATAGTAACGGCAGATGTTCGTTCGTTCGTTCGTTCGGCGTCGCTCCGCACGGAAAGTTGAAACTTTTCGAGCGTCGGCTTTCCTTTCCGCGCGCCTCCTTGCATCTGATGATTTACTCTCAATTCGCAGGCTCCGTCGCCGCGGCTCACCATGTGGAGTGTATTTCGATTTCGGTGTCTTCGTACGCAGACGAGGGCAACTTTTCGCCTGCGTTCGCGCAGCGAAAACGAAAAAGACGAAACTTTTCCGACGCGAGTCGGACGCCGCTGGAAAACGTAGAAAAGTGCAATTATCCAAAGGCACAAGTGCTCGACGAACTCAATTGCGATGCGTATTATTAATTTGCAAGCCAAGTTCGCCGCGCACTGAAAGTGGGTTCGCGCCACATTCAAAAACGGCAAATGGAAAATCGTTAATGGAAAGTCAAGTTTACCTCCCGCAACGGTCCCGGAGTCACGCTGCTGTCTGCCGTGGGTGGCAACGGCGGAGAGTCATGAATTTACGATGAATTTACAACGATTGTAATTCCCGACCAAAAATATTCCGACCAATAAATCTTGTGAGAAGGTTAAGTAGGGCTTTCGAGTGAGGACGTGCTTTTTTGCAGGGGCATAAACGCGCCAGCACGGCCCGCGTTCGGGCCGCGCACAGGAAGACTCGACCCGGTAATGATTTTAATTAAAAAGCTTAAAAGACGACGCTCCACATCTACATCTTCCTGGCAGCCGCGCCGAAGCAAGCCGCTTGTCGTCGGTTTCGTACGATCCGAGTGCTTCACACCCAAAATTTACATTTTTTCGACTTCATCGCTGGCGTTTTAAGCGTGTCGTTCTGTGTTTGCTACACGTGCAATCGTAACACGCGTAATAGCCTCGACACGCGCGAGAGCAAGATGTGCGTGCGGCCGAAATTTCATAAGAAATCGTAATTCCTCACTCATTTCCCGTCGTTTTTCGCCGCTCTTTATACGATTTTTGCGCGCCGGCCGCTGGCTGGCAGGCAGAAGCTACACGCCGTGCTTTACAACGTCGTTGAAATCCGGGCGACTACACACGAAGACGTGCTGAAGAGAATGGAAAAATGAAAGAGAAAAAAACCTTCCAACGTTAGTGAAGCTGTCGCAACGCAAAGCGCGTCGGCGAAAGAAACGTTAATGGGTCACACAATTCCAGATTTTAGGCCGCAACCTTATGTCACTACTTTTCATTTTCTTTTTATTTTCGCGAGCTTCCTTGACTTTCCACATTGTCTACAATGTCTGCACTCCGCGCTGCTGATATCTTCGTTCCCTTGCGTGCGCTGGGTGAGAGCCATGAATCAAAGTGAAGATGAAGAAAATGAGAATCTAATTCACATCGCGAACACCTTTTTTACATGCGGCTGCTATTTATTATTCTGCGACGGAACTCGTTTATAAGATAATAACAAAACGAAGAGCGCCCCCGCCTCGCCGAGGACAAATTCGCATTGTCGTCGCACTTTTTATTCCACGCAGTGTTTTTTCTGTAAATGTTCGACGAAGGGAAAATTCTAAGATTTGATTTCGAAAATTTCTTGTGTAGATACCTAAGCGCCCCGCATTAACACAAATTTCAGCGGGGTAATAAAAACGTTGGATTTACCGCTTCCGTTCGATGCATACGGCGAGGAGCGGGCGATGCAAGGCACGTGTAATGAATGTCTCTCCGAAAGTTGCCATCGGGCAGCCGCGCGCAAACAAAGCAACAAAACAACATGTGATTCCGCTAGATTAAAAGATGTGTTAGTTTGATATACAAATGAGCCAATTACACAGGTAAATTGTGTCTGTATGTCGACGTGGCGGGCCGCGATTTCTCACAGCGGTCGTCCCCTCGCCAGCGGCGGCACTAAGGATATACGAACGGTCGGAGCTTCGAGTAGAAAACAAGCGTTTGCGTTTTATCTTTATTTACGGCGCGCGGTTTATCAAAAACTACGAGCGTCCTCTCGCCCCCGCGTCGGTATGGATTCTCATGGCGTAGGTGTGTTCCACGTGGTTACGTGCGCGAGTCATAAATACGTTTAGCGGCGGCGGCAAGCGGCGGATATAATGTAATGTAACGACACATCCACCCCGCACCCCTCGCCGGCCTGCACACAGGCCGTTAAGTAATCCGTAACAGGCAATTAAGCACAGAACGAAAAACAAACATGCGAGATTAAACGAGTTGCACGGTCCGCGTCTCCTTGCGCGACTCCTGCGAGTAATTACAAATAACGCGCGGAGGACGCCGTTCGACAGAATGCAGGCGTGATGGTTAAATGTCTCGTAGAAAATAAAATCTATTCGGCGCGCTCGTTTGTTTTGTCGCTAGCACGCTCCCGCCGCCGCCGAGTAATGATTAAGTATGTGGTGAATGCGCTGTGCGCAGTTAATAAACTCGTAGATTATCAACATGCTGGTGTTTCTTACAGCAGCAAAGGGCAGTAATTCACTCTTTATCCTAGGACGGTGGTTTGCACGTTACGCTGCCGCTGATTAGGATATGATGAAGTTATTAAAACACAGCAAGATTTTAAACTTTGTACAGCAGCGGGGTTCGTCTGGCGTGTGTAATCGAAAGAGAGCATCATTGTGTTGGCGTGCATCGCAAAGAAGTGAAACAAAAAACGGTTTTCCGAGTCGGCCGGGAAACTGAAATTTCCCTGGAGGTCCTGCCTGTCTGCTGGTGCGCTATCGATGCATCCGCGGGCTAGTCTCGGCAACAAAATGCACTTTTCCAGCAAGGCAGAAAAGCGCAAAGAAAACAGAAACAACAAACAACAAATGGTAAACGGCAAACAACATACAGAAAACGACGCAACTCTTGAAATGCCAAAAGAGACGCGAATCTAAACCGATCGATCCGAGTCACGAGTCACCAGTCGCAAGTCCGTCCAAATGCAGTGCTCTGCCGCCCTACGCATCGAGATGTTATTGTTGTTTCTTCGGTCGCCTTCATCTTCGAACTGCTTGCAGGCATGTGTCTTTTCGACTAACTGACGTCTCTTGTTTTTATTTATATTTTTATTGTGACTTATACACAGTCAAACCTGGCGCCTGGTTTTTGGACTACAAGAGGGAAAAAGATAACGAAAGGCCAAGCATTCGAAGGATAATGCTCTTAAATGGTTTGCACTGCTGTTATGCCGGAACAATTCGGTCGTGTCTGGTATCCCGTGCGGCGGCGGCTAGTTATTGCCATGCAGAAACACTCCCAAAGTTTCCGAAGTCGGGACTCCGGCGCTCATTGTTGCTCTTCTTATTGCGCGGTGTTATTGTCGGTTTTATGCACTTTTATGCACTCGAAAGTGTATTTTTATGAACGCGATGAACGCGTACCACTGCAGCCGCCACAGCGCGCAGTTGGAACGAATGTATAAGATTTCTACCAATGAGTTCTATGCATGTTGTTATGACTCATTTTATCGTTTATTATTTCATTCATTGCGCCATGAAGAAATGCCACGCCAGGAAATGCGAGCGCGCACGCCACACAAAACGCGCGCGGAATCTATTTAGCGAAATATTTATATTTATCGATGGGATTAGCCTCGGCGGGGCTGGCAAGCGTATTTGTTTTATCTTCACAAGGTGCATCGTGCTCGCTGCACTTTTGCGCGGCATCAGGTGCGCGTCCATTCGTAATGTGCGCCTAAACGGATATTGTACACTCGCTGGATCAGTCGCGTGGCGTATAAACACAATAAACGCAATTACCGTCCGAAAAATACGCATGCAAACAAAGGCAGCGCAATATTTGCAACAAAGCAAAGCCTGAACAAAAACGCGTTTTTACGGGATAATTTAATGCAAGCAGGGCAGTCGCGCGCCGATTTAAAACGATCGTGCAAAATGAATCGAATTTAGATGGACCGTCCCCATGCAGCTAGCGCGCGCAATGAATAATAATGAATAATCGTACCCTGAGCCAAACCGCAAAAAGGCAAGCGCAAACAACGAAAACGCCGGCGCAAACAAAAGGTGCGATTATTCATGCGTTCGCTGTAGTTTTTTTTTTTTCATTGTCACTCGCTAAAAATCAACCATCGGGTGGGAGTGCATTTCGCCAGATTCGTGAGACTCGAGATGGTTTGTGACATATATTGATTGACTTTTGCTTGTGATATTGAAGCGTGTGCTGTTTTTCACCGCGCCCCAACCCAAACAAACCACACGACGAATATGTTTCAATCGTACGGCGCGAGTATACAAGCGTTACAGTTTGCTTGCAGTCAACGGGCACCCTCAACGCAGGGAGGAATTTCCATGCAATAAACGCGGGTGTCGCCGACGGAACGAACACTACAGCTATGCCTATACGATCCACATCGTACAAACTAGACAATATATCTAGCCTGGAGTACTGCGAGTACCACGATGTACCCATATCACTCACAGTATGTTCCGTTTGCTTATTTCTCAATAGAAAACCCATGTTTACTCAAACAATTCACATACAAACTTACACTTCGGGTAAAAATAGAAATTGGCACACGGTTGTCATTTTGTAATTGTTTTTTTTTTGTCGTTGTTTAGTTACGCAGAGATTTTCTGGGAATACGATTGCTTGAAACAGGCGTGCGTCAGAGAGGTATAGATGCGAGAGATGTCGACATTGTTAGGTATTATGCTCCTGTCAGGTTGCATTAAATATTGTTGGAGACAGACATCGGTCCCCAACCAGGCCCGGGTCCGCGCGCGGGACCCGGACCCATGCAAAGCGGGACGACAATGAGAGACACGCGAGATACGCCCGAACGAGATAAGGCACCGCCATGATACCCGTGTGTACGCCTCCGTGCGCGTCCTGCTTCGGCTTGACGTTTCAATTTATACACTTTTGACAGGTTAACATGCACATATTACGCGTCCCAGTCCTAATGCAGATATTGAGGAGTGAAGAATCAGGGATCAAACGCAATCCTTCACTAGCCCTATGAACCACGTATTTTCTAAGTTACCATATAAAATCTTTAAAGAACTATTCAGAAATATCCCTAAAGAAGCCAACACTAGACGCCTGCAAACAATTTAGAACTTATCTAACATGATTTCTGAAAGAATATGTAGCAAAGATTTTGTGGTTTGCTGGTTGTGGCTTCCCGGTCACTGACATAATGAGGGTCAGAAAGAGGGTCGGCTGACGAGTCCTCCACATGCACCTCGAGATGTCTATGAAATGTGCCAGAGATAAAAAGGCGCACTTCAAGCTGAATGCGACCGCGAAGTGTGTGAAGTGTGTGGGCAGGTTGGCGACGTCGTCATCCTGACCGCCCCCATTTTCATTTTGCGCCTAGCACTTCTTCCACATCCGGCGTCAACCCTCGGGCGATGCGTGGCGTTTCGTAATAAAGTCATTACGCTGCCGTTAGTTTTATAAGCTTTTTCAGTCGACAGGAATCTCCTGCATGTGCACCCTCAGCACTAACGAAATGTTTTGAATGATAATTTTTGCATATTCGAAAAGCATATTCTTACAATTTGCTTGTCATTAAATTTTTGACGATGTTAAATGAAGGAGACACAAGTAATCCTAAGCGCTATTTAATATGCACGCAAAGAATAGCTTGGAGAATGTGTGCGACTGTGAGCATTTTCGATTCGCGGATCAGCAAAGAAAAGAAAAACATTTAAGCGAAATTTAAACCGCATGCACGATACAACAGCGAATACAAAAAAGCCTACGAGCACGACGAAATCTCTATATCCGATACGCAAACGAGGCGTCTTTAATGTTTATAGCGAAAGTTGAGCGAGTTTTTTTCGGTGCGCGCGTCGAGACGTTGATAAAAGACTTTTGGGAGCAGCACGCGAACGCGCCGGATATGGGAAGCCGTTCGACCGGAAACGTACTAACAACGCGGCGCAATCCTACGGCGAAAAAGCGGGCCCGCCAGAAAGAAAAGGCGAAAATACGAAACGAACTACTCGTGTGTCTCGTATGCACCCACGGAGATCGATTTTTCCCGCAACCAAGATTCTACCGCGCACATGTGCCAGAAACACAATTTTTACACCGAACGACTTCTATTTATCTATTTTATACAATACACCAGCGAAAAATGATGCGGGAATCTCGATGTCACTGAACGAGCATGCGAGTAAAAAGTGCGCGCCAGCCGCAAAAAGACGGCGTGATACGTATCATGCTTTTAATCAAAGCGAAGTAATTATTTTCGGGACGCGAGATAAGTACCCCGGGCGCGGTCTCATTCTTCACGGGCGCGCATTGTTCGCATGATGCCGGCGCGCTCACATGGACCATGTGCATCGTGTGTACGTAATTAAGTTGCGCTCGTTTTCGGTGCGCTTTTAAATCAGGCCGTTTGTATTCAAACACGGACGTTTGTATTTATTCGTGTTGCGATGGGGGCGGCCGTGTACGTGCGCCACTTATCCTCGTGGGTTTTTAAGAACGAGCGGCGCGCAATGACCGCCGCAGCAGTCGAAAACTGGCAAACTTCGAATTCAACCGCGGCGGCGGCAGCAGCAATTTTAATACGTTTATCGTTCGGCGGTATTAACCTTTTTCGGACCTTTTGTTCCTTTGGCGGCGGTGGCGGCGGCAATCCGCGACCGCCCGTAATTATATGGGCGTGGACGCGCCGTGCGGATGACGTTTTGCGGTTTAATTTGTGTCTGGTTTATTTATATGCATGAATATTTCACGCAAACGACGCCGCGGGACGGACATGAATATAAGTGATGTACGATTATATTCGCGAGGTGCGTCCGCCGAGGACATTTAACATGAATATATCATGAACACGCCGGGTTCAAGGGTCGCGTCGTAAGAAAGAAGTGCGAAATGGCCTGCCGTCGCTGACGACGTATGAGACTGAAGGGATGCACGAGACAGCTGCGGCTATATTGTCGGGCGACGCCGACGTCCGAACGCGTTATTTTCGTTTCCTTGAATTTAGGTATATTATAATCGACATTATACGACCGGGGCCGGGGCTCGCCGCTTTTCGAAATTTCCAAGCGTGCGCGCATTCGAAATATCAGAAATGCAGAAATGAAACTTCCGAACTCACGGGGATTGAAAAAGTTGTTAAAGTCGGAATGTGCGAGGCGTGTGGGAGGGGGCAGGAGGCGGCGGGATTCATATAACACAACAGCAGCGCAGGCACGAACAGCTAAGCGCACGTGACGCCCATGCCTGATACCAGCCGCCATCAGGATGCAACTTTCCGAATTAATGCCACGCGTTCAGCAGTTTTTCCACCAGCCGCCACCGGATCGAATTATGTACAAACACCTTAATTGATGCAACACGACACAGCACACTGCAGTTCCACCATCGACTTGTCGGACTTAGTCTAAACTACTTTAAACTTCCAAAGGAAAATAGCAAAAAATTCCAGCGGAAAAGCTCGCGATTCTAGATGCGAACGCGAAACAATCGTACATCATTCTATTTCGAGCGCGATTTTGTGCTTGAAATGGAAATGCTTGAGCGCGACGTACATAAATCTTAGTTTTTAGAACGATTCACGACTAAACAAACGAGTCGAGCTGCAAGTTGCTGCAACTAAATGAAAATGTACAATTTGCCTTTGCGAGCGTAAAAAAGTAAGGGTGCATACGGTTCTTCCCTATGGCCTGGCTCTCTTCTTAAAACATTACCATGTGGTAACTGCAGCCACTCTCGGCTTTTATGTGGTTTCCATACTTGGCGGGCGAGCTGTTATTAAATGATAAATCATTCGAAGCGTATGATGACATATTTATACAATTGAACGCCCCCCTTGTTCGTCGACGACGCCAACGCAGCGTTTTGTTTACATTTTTCGCGGTATGGCTTTCCCGAATTTATAGAGCCCCTGCGTAAGTGCGAGTTAAGAAAGTACGGAAAATACGAGGAGAGGAAATTGAATGTGCGGCCGAAGAGCCGCACAAAACGAGAAGAAATGAAAATGAAAAAAACATGAAGGTATTTTGTCCTTATTGCTATATTTTCTTTTCGTCGGGTTGCTGCCGTGCACCGCGTGCGCGTCCGATCACGATTGATGCGATTGAAAAATTTCCCAAATTTCCCGAAACGAAAGCGACGACGAAATCGACGCTGGGATACCTATGGGTTTTTTCGCGGTAAGTCGTTTCGGTTCGCCGTGTTGGTTGCACATTGCCGCCTTCAAGCGTCAGGCGCCGCAGCGCGAACGAGAGTGTTATATGCAACCGTCTGTCCGGATATATTTATAGTGATCGGGGCGCAAATTTAATAGAGTGCCCAGAGGCCATCTGCGGCCAAAGCCGAGCTCCCTGCTCTGCTCCCTTTTTTTTTCGGCAATTTTGTTCGCTCCTCGTCTCCGCTGGCATTTTTTCGCTTTTCACAACTTCGCCAAGTTAGGTTTCACCCCTAGTCGGTTTTAGTCTTCGAATCTTTAAATCTGTGGCGCGCGCGCGACAAAAAATCAGCCGCATTATTTTCGTATATACGTTGAGACGGTGATAAAAATTGCAAAGTGATCAAAACAAATCGATCGCAAGTTTCTAACGCGCCTGAGGGTTAATGCACCTCATTTGTCGTGCAAACTTTTCTTTCTCTTGTTCTGCGGAGCTTTTTGTTCCCGACTGACCGTTGAAGTCTCGATGGCAAAAGTAATGCGAAATTAATTGATACCCGTGGTGCACACATCGCCGCTTTACGCGCTGCCAATGAAATTAATTATTGCGCTAATTGAAATATTGCGTTTCACCTGATTCTGCGCGCGTTGCAATTCCCACATGCGCGCGTTCAAAACACACACGCACATCGGCCGCATGCAAATAACCAGTGTGTTCCAGCTCCTCGTAGGTACACGGGTGTCGCGCCCGCATACAAGCCAACGAAGGTGATTGATGCATTTTCTTTCGGCAGCACAACTTCTCGGCGACGACGAAACAACGCGAAAACGTAATTAAGATATCGGCGAATCGGTGTAATCGCTTTCGGGGGAGCGCCTACCCACTTCGATAATATGCCGCGCCAGCGTTTTCGCTTGCGGATGGAAGCGCGTCCCAGTCCTGTGCTCGATTATTTATGATAATGCGGCACTCGATTATATATGCGCAAAAATCACAATCGCAGACGAAATGCAAATTTCGCGCACCACTAATTCGAGTATCGCGCGAATTCGCACGGGATGCACTCAGTCGAGATAAAATAGTAACGCCAAGAGCTGAATAAAGCAAGTCGGCGTCTGGCACCAGCACCGAAATCTCGTCCACGTTCTCGTCACGGCGAACAAAGAACGCAGGGAAAACAGTGATATTCCATTCCGTCCGAATCAAAGTCGGCGGGCCAGCGAGCGCATCGTTATGTACGCGGAAATTTACATAAAACGTCGCGCGTCTTGATGTCGTTAGACGCGCTTAATTCTTTTTCTTTTCAAATTTGTTATGGATGATATCAATTTGGGATTAATTATACTGTTCTTAATAAATATTACGTGCATAGTCAAACACATAATGAATATTATGTACGGCTTGGCCGTCCGTGTATAAAGTACCACTTTTTGTATCTAAAAACCGTGGAAACTAGTAGAAAAACATACATTTCATCATTGACTTTCGGTTAGATTACAATTTGGCAAAAAAATTAAGTTTAAAAAGTTATTTACGGACCGTTAAATAGCTAAATTACATTTTGCACCCGACCCGGTCAACAACAAAGGCCACACATTAAATAATTAGTGTGTTTCCATTTATATTTATCGATGTGCAATTGTGCATCAATTGCCCCCACATAGGATGCACTTGTGCTTCACTCTTTACACAACTGTGCTCTGTGCATAGTTTTAAACGATTTTTTAAACGATGCGCCCACAACGCTCGGACTCGGAAGCTGTAAAGCGATGCGGAACATCGGAACGTAAACGACGCGGCCCCAGAACAAACACGAATTTAATTAACAAACAAACGTGATTACCGCGCATACATAATTCGAGCATAAGCGGCTTCCAAAATGTGTGTATAATGCGTTAAATAATACACGCATCGGGCCGCGCCGTCAGAACACAAACACAAAAGTGGATAACTCAATCAGCGTTATTGCATTACGTAATTCATAGCCACAGTCGCGGCGTGAGGGGGTGAGGCGACAATACCCAGGTGATGCTGCTCGGCTGTATAGTCGCACCGCTGGGACAATTAATGTTTGAACTTACCCCTGCGACCGCAACAGCGCATGTTTAAAGTGCTTTTCCACACGGCGTGTACAAAATTTGAGGCTATGCTCTACTTTTCGACGCTTGGATCTACCTATATTGAATCTATACTACAACATTTTTCGAGTGACAATTGAGCTTTTTTAAATCGAGAAAAAACGAAAAACTTCAGAATCGACGGTGTTGCAACTATTTCCCATAGATTTGATTACTTTTAGCAGATAATAGTTGATTTATTATCCTATTAACAAAATAATAATTGTCCCCGGATCAATGTGTACCTGATTTTTTGCTAGCAAAACAAAATGGGGCAATTCCTGGCGCAAACCCAACATTAAATTACGATACGCAAAGGGACAAAGTTGCGCGGAAATAAATTTAATTCAAACGAGCCGAGCCTGGATGCCTGCCGGGTTGTACGCACATTGTGACGGCGGCGGCAAATGTTTAATGCGGCCATTCGCAGCGAGCGTCGGAATGTGTAACATACGTCCTGGGACGTGTTAGCCCGCACCGGCTCGACCATTACAACCCTTTACCCGTGTCCTTGGCGTGCCTGCCACCTTGCCCACCGCCGCCCGCCGCACGCTTTGACGCTTTCTCGTTTGGCTTATTGTCCAAATTGAAGCTCGCGCTGGAGCTGGTGCGCTCGTCATCATATCCTTTGCACGCCGACGGTTTTATTTCCGGCGCGAGAGGCGCACGTTTCCATGTTAGACGCGTGGATTTATCGCCGAAACATGTCAACGATACACGATTACGCTTGGCGAATTCACTTAACGCATGACATTTACGTGTGTGCATGATTCCACGTGATTATTGCGGGCGGCCGCCCACAAATGTCCTCGCTGCGGGCGTAATACCATCCGCAACAATGGAATGTAATAAGTGCTTTCATCAACTAGATTAATCGTGCGCAGGATTTTCTTACACATGTCTTTTTTTGTTGTTGTAGTAACTTGACGACAATTTATTTATTTACGTCTTCTACGAAGTATTGTTTGTCAAGAATAATATCAATACAATTATTCACAATCGTCTATTATTAGAATACTGCCAGTAGCATCATCCGCAATCTCATTATTCTCTAAATAAATCCACATTAATATAAAATTGGAACACGAAGTATAAGAATCCAAAAATCCATTTATTATGTGTGATAGAAACAATTGCAAATATTACGGCCTCTCAACACAAAATTTAGAATTAAGAATCAAGTTTAATGTGCAAAATATGAACATAATTCGAAGTATAAGTTAAAGTAGATTGTTTTTTTAAAATTTTCTTTCTTCATATTTTTATCTTACAAAATGCAATATAAATAAAATAATTACATAAGTAAACTTAGTTCCATTTGTATTTAGTTTATTAAACTAAGTCCCTGTTTAAGAACATTTTGAATCCCTCAAGTATTAAAATTTCATTTTTCATCTAAAGCTCACTCTACGAAAGAAAACGCTCGGGAAAACCAAACATAGAATGTATATTGCACGTCCGGATCGTTCGGTATAGATTCGAACGAGTTGAGCACGACGAGAGAAACTCGATTTCGTCACGAACATCGATTTATTTGTGAAAGATATGTGCTTGACCAACCGCATGTCTATTTAACCCTCCACGAATTTACTGAGTATACTGGCAATCGCTTCCCGATCGCATGGTAAAAATGTATATTTTACTTGGCGCTAGCTTGTATAAATCACGTCCGCAAAGTTTTTCCTTCGTTTTTTTGGCGAGCGCTTGCGCAGCCGATGATCTCTCGCAACGTGAACGCGTCATCCGCTTAATTAATCGCATGCCGGCCCTTCGACAAAGTTTCTAATTGCTTCGGCTCAATGTCACTTAAACGCGCAGCTCCTAAAAAATGGCATTTCCGTGTTAATTTGATCGAAGTGTCGACGAAAAAAGAGAAGAAGAAAAAAACCCGGCGGAAATCAACGCCCAATAATACCGTCAAGCCAATGCGTAACGAAGACGTTCAGCGCATTGTTTTAATTAAAATTTCTATGAGGGGCTGAAGCAGGAACCGCGAGGGTGCCGGCTGAAATATTCGCTTATTTCGTTTTTTTATTCCTGCCGGTGCGTCTGGAGACAGTGAACGTTATCGGTCGAATTAGTGAAGTGTGCAACGTGGTCCCGCAAGCGAGCGCGCAATAAATGAAAAACGAGCGTATAAATAACAGGCACCTAGTAAATTTTCGAAGATTTCTCACGCCGATGCGAAATTTTTACGGCCATCAACCAAGCGCACCAACACACACGCTAGTCGGTGCTATCCTGTGCAGGCAGGGACCACAAAAAAAAAGGACAAAAGGCGCGATCGTCGCTGAGCTAGTGCAGCGACGTATAGTTGTGGCTAAAGCAGATGCCTTAAAGATGCCGACCATTATCCTTATAGGATCATAAGTCTAGAAGGCACGTTTATATATTTTAAAGGATAATGGCGTGCGTTGTGATCGTTTTATAGTGTGCTCCTTGTGCTTCCTTCGTGAATCTAACTGATTTTCAGTCGGTCCGGGCGGACAACGAAGCTAGTGCTGTGTTTTCGAATTTTTTAAACATTATTTCTCGTAACAGGTCGCAAAAAATATCTCTCTTGGTTGTGAAATATTACGCTCGTTTGTCGCCCGCATCGTGCTAGCGAACATTTGCTTAAAGCGTATTGACCAATTTTCGAAGCATGCGAAGCACTACCTATATGTTTGCAATCTGCCAAACACAATACCGGCTAGATGGATACGTAGGCAAGAAATTGGAAAAAAAAAAGTTGAAAATTTTACGATAAGCGAAACATCCAGAAACGTTTGTGAAAATCACGCGAAATTCGCACAATTCTGGAAACAGCGACCCGGACAAAAAAAAAAAGAAGAAAAACCTGTCTCTATCCGGAAGCAGAAATTGTGAGAAAGCACTACACCAAACGACGATTTGTCGATTCATAAACTCTCAATGAGAGCGAGAACTGTTGGTAGTGGAAAGGTAGGAAAAAAGTCGCGCGAAAAGAAATCGCTTGGATTTGTTGAATTTGTCGAAATTGCGTTTTCCCGACTGGGCTTCTTCGTGGATGCTAGCAGCGTCGGACGAGCGCTTGTTCGTCCGTTCGCCGAGCGAGTTCTAAATTCTTGCCGCCACAGTTGCTTCCGCGGTTGACGTTCGTTGCTGGCTGGCGCGCTGCGAGCGCCGCACCAAGCACGCTGAGATTAATGCGAATCCATTCATTTTCCGCGCACGGACTCCATCAGTACCCGGGGGAGTCGTGCACGTGCACGCACACCAACGCACCAACGGGGGTGGCGCATGGAGTGTGGGTGCGTGCGGACGACAAAGACAAACCGGACGCTCAGCCACGCGGACGGGATAAATCGCGCGCGCGCGCCCTTGCTGGCTGGGAACCTGTGCGGAGAGATACAACTACAGCATCGATAACACGTGCATATACACGCCGCCGCCACCGCCGTCGGGGTGCACAAAGCAGAGAGCGAGCGGGGAAACCACAAAGAGCCAAAGGACCGACGTGGCTGACGTTGGTACTGGCACAGATGCCGTGCAGAACGAGAAATAGAATCTGTATATCAATGGTTTCGTGGCGCTGGAAGGCGCAGACCGAAGGTGTGTAGGCGTGTACCGATACAGGTCCATAAAATTCGACTTTACGATCCGCCGTTGGTATTGTATAAATTCATCAGGCGATCGCCGAGTATTAGAAACCTAAAAACCGATAGCAAAATCAGTCGAATGGAGACGCCGCTGCCGCCACCGCTGCCGACACCGCACCGGTTGTATCGCATATATTGCATCGCACCAGGCAAGCGAAACCGATTAAAGTGGTTTTCAACAAATTCATTGCCATTCCACCCAAGAACCCACCCGCTACCGCGCGGAAATTCCCCTCTCGGCCAATAAATTCGATTTTATTGTCTATCCTCGCACGACTGACTTGCTCGTTATGCAATTTAGGAAATAGTTTACTAGTTATACTGTTAAACAACAGAAAGGCTACAATAATTGTTCGCATTTGATCGCATCCAGACGTATTAAAGTTTCAAAACGAAATAAGTCCGAGACGATTTACGCCTGAGTGTCGCCGTCGCTTTCACATCACGTCGAGTAAAACGCCCGACAATGAGGAGCAAGTTTATTGCTTTCTCGATCAGAATCGAAAAATAATTTAGCATGGTGGGGGAGGGCGCGTCGCCGAAGATGAAGCGAAAATAAAGCGCAAAATTGTCACGTAAGTTAAGACGGCACGTGTGTACGAGTGCTGCACGAGCGTAAAGCTCTTTCAGTGAGCGCGACCCATGTACGCGACTTGCAGCAGGAATTGAAAAACTAAACAAAACTGAAAACGCCCAGAGAAGTCGGTAAAATCAGACGGAGAGGAGCGCCGGCGTGCAGCGGTCGAGTTTGTAAAGTCGGGCTGAGTGGCGTGCTCGTACGTGGACAAACATTCAACTGCGTTTGTATCGGTTGGCGATCGCTCCATCCGTGCCAGCAAAACGAAATAATAAAAATCGACGGCTCGATTCGCGAGCGCCGAACTGCGGAAAATACATTTCCTTTCATAGCGCGCGTCGCCGCTTTTGTGCGGTCTTGTTTGTGCAGCCTTTCGGCCGGCTGACAAACGGTATATTGAACTGTTGACTCTGCGGACTTACCCACCCTTACCCAGTTGCAACTTCAGCTGCAAAACTTCAAGCACGCCCGCAAGAAATCAGTAATTATGAAAACAAAAACTAGATCTATCATAGAAACGAACGTTTCAATTTCGAAGTATTACTTTTTATTTAATTTGCACCCAAATAAATCAAAATCAATTTCATGATTATGATGTGAGATGAAATTTAAAGAAATCACATTTTCTTCACCCCAACTGAAATAAGGTTATTTATTGTCCGTATACTAGCATATTCGTAACTGTAGTACCTACGTGGGTACCAATAATAACAATCTATAAGACCTCATTATTCTAATGGCCATTAAAAACTGCAAAATGCAAATTCAACAGAGCACATAATCTCCCACACAATAAAAACCGTAAATACTCGTAGATAAATTCAAATAGTTTCGTTGAAAAATTATAGATTTGTTGACAACATGTTTGTATCAACAAGCCATCCTTTGTATCGTTTTGGCGTAAAATCAGCATATCACCCAGTTACCATTCTCAATATATGATAAAAGTAGTATTATTCATTATATGCACGGATATATACAAATTGCGTTAGAGAAAAATTTCAATGAATATGAGGATTTTGAGTGGCATCGCAAAATAATTGTCAACATGAATACAAAGTTCTATAGTACCTATATAAAGGAATTGCCAAGAGTTGTAGGTAGTCCTCCTCACCTTCTAAGCATATTTCTAAGCAAACATGTTTCTGAATTTTATTAGAAAGTTACACGATTTTTTAAATCTGAAAAATACAGTTAAAAAATATAGTAAAAATCAAAAAAAAAATCATTACTTTATTATTATCAAGTATTCTATATTTAAAAGGAGATCCAATCGATAAAGAACAAATAGATACATTTCCCTTGCCGAAAACAAAGCAAATGGCGTCGATGAAAAGTCGTAATGGCGCAATTGTCAATCTTCGCTTCCTGCACTGTTCAAACAATAATCATACGTCAATTAGTCGCGCAATTTGCTCGCATTGCTATTATTGCATTCGGCTAATTGACATTTATGTAACCGTTTGCAAGTGTGCACGCGGGGGCGGCATCCTCTGCGGCGCCGCGATGCGCTTAACAAATGACACGCCGACGTCGCAACACGGCTCCCCGCTCCCCACCCGGCAAAGGCAATATATAACAATGTAAATTGTGTAATGTAAATACAGACGAAATGGAATAACGAGACAATAACGAGACAACCTGCATCGGCATTGAATTTGCACCGTATTGTAACCGATATTATACTCGCTTTGCATGGCTTCGCACCGCTCCGCATCGCCCCAATTGAACTCATTTTGCGGGAACAAACGAAAATTACTGGGAACCAAACGCGTAATGTACTCACCTGCTGCCGGAGATAATTTCGTGATGACCCCCCATCGTTGTTTCCACTGCAACAACAAGAAAATCATTGGTTAAAGCCATATTTATTATAGCACACATTATTCACTGTTATTAAATACTCGCGAATTAAAGTGTGGTTATTGTGTGTTTGAATTTTGAGGCGGCAACTTTTTGCGGCCGAAATTTTCCGAATTTTCAGATGCAAACCCAACCGGCCGGGCATTGAAACGTCGCGGCTTATAAGTTTTGGCAATGGAAGACGCGTACAAAGCGTTGTAAAGTGCCTTAGAGGGCTGGCTCCTTTGGCGCCGCCGGAATTTATGCCCTCCAGTTAATATTTATTGCATTAATTGCCCGACCCCTTTTGTATATTATTGTGCGGATAAATAATGCGTAACTTTTCACTTTTCCCCTTCGTCTCCAATCGCGCAATCTCCACTTAACGAACATAACTTTCCGCCGACGCATCACCCTCGGCGCTCAACACTCAAAGAGTACATCAAAAGCTACAAAAGAACCTCGGCTCCTCGCATACAGTGTATACAATGTGGGCAACAAAAACAAATTCGCACCGAAGTAGCAGCTATGAAATTATCGTTCATGTATGTTAAAGAGCAACGTGATTAAACACACAATCAAGAAACTCATGAACATTTTCACGAGGAAGAGACTGCGAACGTCATGAATGGCATATGCACGGAGTATTTGGTGAAGGGTAGTTGAAACACAAGCCAATCAAAAACAAGAAAGAACGAAAGAAAGGAGAAAAAAGAAGAAAATGAAATTACGAATAAAATTTGAGTGAATAAGTGAGTTAGTAAGCAAACTGAATTCCAATTCTCGTAATAATCCACTTAGAAAACAAAGTTTCCGTGCGGCCGCAAGGAAGTTGGCGGGCAATACCAACAATTTTATAAGTCGAGCGCGCGCGCCATCCTTCTACCCCCAGTTTATTAACTTTTATCGGTTTACGCTAATGCGGCGGCGTTGCAATTTTTCAATTTTTTGCATTTACGTTTAGGTGCGTTTTATTTTCGTTCCAATTACGATGGGATTACCTGGGCTGCTCATTGCCGAGTGGCAGGATTATTGTAAATAATCAGTGCCCGCATAATCAATTGCATACCTACAACCTGAATTTTGAAAAACTTGACGAAATGTTAATATCTTTTAATCACGAGGCGGGTTTTTGCTGATTTTGGTATGTTTGCAGACATTTAGTCTACGTCCTCGCATTTAACACGTTGATCACGAAAATTTTCCCCTTTCGCTTCTTTTATAAATCGCACGAAGGGTGCAACGACTCTATCGATATAAATTAACGTGTATACGCCGCTTCTTTGGCCCGCTAGACAGTTGAGTAAGAAAACGAAGCTTCCAAGGTATAAAGAGAAACGTTAACAAGAACAACCCTCCAGTTCGGGAAACGCCAGTCGTAATTACGAGAGTCCTGCAAACGTTTAGTTGCGGGAGCGGCAGGCGGAAGGCTTCGATCTGGTAATGAGGATTCTCTTTTTTTTTTCTCTATTTTTCCCACATTTCTCACATCAATCGATGCTTTTTAATCACTCCGGGCTGTATGCTGCTACAGCTAACACACCGTCACATGAGTGTTATTCAACTGGTTCATTAAAGCCGTAAAACACGGCGAAAGCAAAAAAAGATAGAAAATAAACCACTGCGTATTTATTTAAAGTTAAGTAATTAATTCGTTTAGACATATCGGTTGGGGCGCAACTTGCAATACATCGAATTCCGCACCATCAGCAAGCGGCGAGGATTATTGGCAATTTCGGTTAAATTTTACGCGCAAGCGAGAATTTCTGCTTTCACTGTTTTGGAAGCATTATGGAAAACGGTTGACTGCATGTAGTAAGTTGAAAATAATAAATTTGCTTTGCTGATTTAGTACGACATCGTCTGCAACGCCTTTCCGTGCCGAAATAATTTCGAAACGGCTTGTTTCGTGCTCCGCCGTTCGCATTTGTCGCTTTTCACGTTTGCGCTGCCGTTAAGCAACCCTTTCGGAGCGGAGGCCTAGCTACGATATTTTAATTATCTCGTTGTGAAGTGCCTGTCTATGCTGCAGCCTGGTAAAATGTGCGTTTACACACTGCCGTTACGCAAGCCGTCGATATCGTCCATGCGTGGATTTATTTCCGCGCGTATCAAATTGTACCGCGTCTAACAAAATGTAGAGCACAACTGGCAATTTAAACGCGCCTCGGTTTGCCGATAGCGATCTACGAGCGCTGGCGGGCTAGTATGCGCCCAAACCAATCTAGAAAGCATAAAAGTTCTGACCTTTCCGCCGCCGAACCGGAGGGTGGTATATACCGCCTCATGATTAACTAGTTTCGCAACGCCGCATCTGAATTTGAACGGAGCCCGCGCAAATCCCGAAAGTTTTCCTTCGTTTCTCCCGGCTGAGTGTCAGCGATGTAGCCGTAGTCATAACATTAAATGCAAATAAGTGTTTGGTTTATTGCGTAACAATATACTTTCGCCCTGGTGGAAGCACGTGCAAACGCGTGGTATCGCAGAAAGCGGCGACGCCACAAGTCTTTGTTACACCTAATCCTCCTTCACACATAATACGCGTGTATTTAGATAATTTAGAGACTTAAAGTACTCCACTTTGCCGAAGCAGGCTCGCTAAAGGTCCCCCTTTAACTGCTGCGACTCGTGTGTCGAAGAACCGCCGCCACCACTACTACCGTCATCATCGTCCTGCAAGCCTCCCTCGTACTTGCCGCATTGTCTCTAGCGCAACGTAAGATCGCGACATTAACAGCTGGTGTTTGCGATTGTCGCGAAGACGAAACGCTTGGTTACGCACTTGACTAACGTCTACTCTCCGCCTGGGCAGGAATTCGCGGCGAAGTGTCAAGAAAACGAACCGCGTCGCGCGCGCACGTGACAGCTCGTGTTCTGAACGAATATCGGTTTGCATGGGGTGCGTCTTTGAGACCCCAATGTTTATGTTTATATGCATGTCGATACACAACTATAAAAAGCTTCTTAAAAAAGGGTGCCGGGACGATTTTTAAACCGTTTGAAAATCAGTATGCGGAGCACATTTCCGCACTTCGTTGCTAGTTGTTTCGCCGGTGTTTTCTTAGTAAATAAATTGCTTGCTCGGCTAACCGTGCAAATAAAATTACTGATTATCGGAGCTAATAATTAAACCCGCCTGATGTTTACTGTAGTTGCGCTGTTGTGCAGTTGCAAGACTTTCGAACTTCGAAACTAGCGCTGTGCCAACTTGTAACTATTAGCAACGGCTCAACTAACTAAATGCATTATTAACACATAATTAATACAGTTTAATGGCATAATTTCATCAAATCTGATTTAGAATTAATTCGTGCATTTAAAATATTTACAAAAATTTAATCTAAAGGCATTTATTAACCAAATGAGTCGAATTGAGATGTAGGCGCAAATCAATATCAATATGTTAAACGGTACAAACATGTTAGTTGGTGGCGGAGGAGTTCTGCGTGCACTCTACGTGCGTCGGCAATTAAAACTAAGTCAATAATAATCACGAGCTCATTACGAGTTAGTTTGCGGAAACAACAACGATTACCTAAAGTTGCTCGTGAGCTATGTTCGTGCGTGTGCGCCGCGTGTGTTTGGAGGCCTGGCTCGTCGCCGCCGCCGTTGCCGCCCCCTGCGTCTCGACGGAAGCGCATTCGAATTTCCTCGCACTAACTAACGTCGCGCACTTACGACCTCGCGAGCGCTTGCATACATTACGTCGGCGAGAAACCAACGACGGTGGCTGAAGGCTGTGAGGCGGCTATTAGCCACACTCGACTACGCCGTCTAGTCGACTAGTTTCTCGCGAGTTACCCACTAAACTTGCGGAATGCGTCGAGAGCGAGGAATGCAAACATGGCCCGCGCGCGAGGAGAGCGAAATTAATGTGACGACATTCAAGCCGTGAATAAATTTTCGTATAGCACTAGCCGTTCAAAGCAGGTCGAGATTGATCGGAATCATTTTTACAAATCACACAACTAATATATCAGGATCCAAAATTAATCAGTAGTTACCAACATAACAAAAAAAATTAATAAAAATCTGTTTTCAGCATTTTTGGTGCAAACTTCGAACTTCAATATTAATGAGAAAATGCAGCTACAAAATTGCTCTGCTCAAAAAATAACCTGTTGGTACATCCAGCACCCACAATGAGAATATATATATATCGAAATAACAGTCGAAAATGATAACTAATTGTTTAATAAGCTTCAACTTGATCTCCACTGCGAGTGTTTTGGCCCTGGCCCTCGCCTGCACCGAAAATTGCGGATAATACCAATGTTAAACGCGTGCGTTTGCGGTAATTGCGAATGATACGTCTCTGTATCGAATTAACAATGCCCCGCGTGCGCCCGTATTATCTCAGCCATCAATTAATGCGTTCGCAACTGTATCAGGTAGATCCCGATCCGGCGATACCTGATACAGTTGGCAATTGAAGCACGTTTGTTCTACCTCTGATTATAACTCTGCTGAGGCGGGTGGGGGCTGTGTGCTTGTGGATGCACCAGATAGATGGGGCGGGCCGATTGTCGTTCTGGATGCTCGGGCATGTTAAATATACACACGGTAATCGCTGATAATTGATATGGGATGATAAGGTATGCCTAGGAAGGATATTAGCACGGATCGTGACTGTCATAGGTAACATTTTTAGTTTATTTAACCGGAATCTAATGAAAAAATTGAGTTATTTTTAATAAATTAGTGTTAAGAAGAACAGCTCATGAAATTATTTATTATGTAGTAAATTATTGACTTGGCATATAAGAATAATTTTATGATGCATGGCATAGACATGCTTTTGTTATTTTTGTGTAGGTATGTTCCGTTCGCCAATAAACCAAATTAAACTAGGAACAAATTGATTTGTTCTCTCATGGGATCGCTATTGACCATGCTTTTCTATTAAATATTACATTCTTTAATATGGCATAATTGAAATTGAAACAAACTTTGTGTTTGTGCTGTGCAAAGTGCCTTATATGTAAGATCCTCGGCCCGGATATTCAAAAAATCGATTTTTTTTTATGCCAGACCGCTTAACATTAAGATAGTAATATATTTTTGGATACTGATTTTTTTAATTTTTTGATGTTTTTAATTTTTCTAGATACATACGGTTTAATTTGGTGTGGACGAAATTGTTTCTAAAGATACATCGTAAAATGCAAATGCAATTAAAAAACTTAATTTCTGCTGACTAACAGCGTCTACGACGTGTAGGCGGATGCGAATTTATAGCGGCGTTAGATTAAAGTATGACGCACACTGCACAACGGTCGAAAATGCAATAAAACGTAATATTCTTTGTTTATCTGCGGCTTAAGGGATTATTATGAATACAACAAGCCGCCGTCTGCGGGCAGAACTCCGCGATGGTTGGCGAGCGCCACCGGGCGCCCGACACTCGCCGCCTCCCAGCGCCGCCGCCGTCCGCTATCACGTCTGGCCGTCGCAAACTACAATCAGCCTAGGATCCGGCGTTGGCTCCAGCTCCGCACTCGTCGGAGCTGTTGCATTTGTAGTAACTGCATTGCATATCATTTCGGTCTGGCCTCGACCTGCGTCGGCGGCTTGGGATTTTCGCCGCGCGCGCCTCGCAACAATCTCTCCGGCGCTGCGTTTATCTTTTCTTCTGCGCCATCGAAACGACGCGAGCATAGCAATAGCGTACGCCCGTAGTGTGGCAATAAGAGCATCGCGAACGCGTCGAATTAAAAGCTGAATATTATTTTGCAGCTGCAGCACTACTCGGGCGGGGGAATTTAGCGTTTTAACGTTTCGCCGCCGCCGCCACCGTCGACACCGAGACTACACGCGTTCCGAAGAAATGGGAGAAATGAAAATCCACACAGCCCCAAGCGAAGATGAAAACGAACGATTCGCGCTACTATCGCAAACGGATACCAACACCTAGTTGGTCTCCCGCGGTAACAAAAAGAAAGGAGATTGCATTCTATCAACGCACACGCTAACAACTATTTCGTTTTTCTATTGGTATATACTCGAGCGCGTGCTCATCGGCGGCGGCGCTCGAAGGAAAGACGTGCTCTGGGCTTAGCGCGGATTAACTCCTCCCTTCGCGACGAGCCTAGGTAAAAATAAAAGGATTAACAGCCCAGTTGCCTCACTTCATTGTGGTCGGCACCCTCTGCGCCCTTTGTGACAATCGATACACATACACTAAACGAATACGTCGCTAAAGAATCGAATTGCAACTTTGTCCATCGCGCGCGCAGCGAAAAAATAACCTAAACTCGGCAAAAGCCGCGCTGGAGTAAGATATACGGTTGGAGATTTGAGTCGAGATGAGCGGGATAACGACGGATGATGACCCCTCTCGTCGTTTCATGTGCACCATACACGCGATGTGTTTTCCTGCACGGCGGGAAGTTGCAATCGAGCCAGCCGCTGCAACCCGAAGTGGACTTAATGTCTAATCTCGTAATGGAAATACCCTTCATCCGCATCCAGCAAATGGAGATCCAATCGCGTGGCTGAAAATCAATTGTACACGTGCGTCGAGTGCGTCGACGAGGTCGTGCCGATAATTATCGCAATTTCAGTGTGTGCAGCGGCGTGCACTTGAACTTCCCGCAAAGTTGCAACTCGCATGCCGTACGGAAAACTACTCCGACAAAAGGCGGAAACGCGTAATAACAGCCAGTCATCGTCCTGCCATCATCCTTGGAGAAATAAAACGTGCGTCGCCGTCGCGAGTCGAGTTTTTCAGTTTCTGCCAAGACACGGAAGTCCTGTTTAATAAATATTTATAAGCTGATTATATTGTGCGGTGTTCGATGAAAGCGCTCTAGGCCGTCGGCGTGGTGGTGCGGCGGCAGCGGTGCATATTTAACTACTAAATGTCTCATGTAATGATAGGTTCAGACCGCATACGGCGTAAGAAGATTTACAAAGATATTGATTGTTTGGGATGCGCTTGCGGGATTTGTGCGTCTATGTGTGAGTTTTATTTTTTGCGCTTAAGGTGGCACTCAAAAATATTAAATACTCATTTCGGAGCGAATTTTAAAAAATTGCACGTCTCGGTCGGGCGCGCAGGGGAAGGAAACTGCACTTTGAATAAGCTGTGCCCCGAGAATAGCCGAATAGCTTGGAATCGAGAATGGGTAGTGGAGAAGCGGCGAGGAGGATCTCGCGCGAGCTGTAAAAATGATGAACAGTCATCCGATGCGGATGCACTGGCCGAAATATATTCAGCTCGTGCAACTACACACATTCAAACTATAATTTTATGCACTTCCACTCCGGATTTCTTATCTTAGCTCGCATTCTTTTCATGTATAACGTGCTGGAACTGCCAAAACGACATAAAACACACAGAAAAAAACTCATATGGACCGCTTTCTTGGATTGGATGTAAAAACGCAAGATCTTTGATTATGCACCATTAGAGTATTCGCATTAACTTTTATTAAATAATTTTATGTAAGTATTATTTATTAACCCGGGCTTCGCTAGCCAGAGCCGCCGTTAGTAAATTCCGGAGTATCAATAAATAAGCGCACATATCATGTATCAAACATTACGGCAACGATGGGGTGTGTACACAGGCCGCGCAGGCGAGCCGCATTTTTGTTTTACGTATTCGTATTTGCCGAAGAACCCCAGCGTGTAAAGTGTGCAAATGCACACGCGGAGTACATCCACTTGCGCGGCGGCGGCGCCGGTGCCTCCACCGGCGGATCTTTATATGGTGAATTGCATCAGACCTAATCTCTTGCATATTTGAACAGGTCGGCGTCGGGGACGAGTTGGGGGGGACGCCGCGTGTGCTTGTATGAAAAGTTAAAGGCGGCCGGCCCGCTCCCCGACGTCTGTTTAGCAGCCTAGACGCGCTGCACCTGCATTTCGCATTCGCATTCACAGTCGTGCGCGCTGGTCTCATCCCTTCCCACCTATGGCAAAGGGGATGAGTACCAAAGAAAAACAAAGTGCCCCGTTCGAGTTTAATTCGATTTTGTAATTTAACGTGTTTCCGCTTCTTGCTTTTCTTTCGACCAAATTTTATATTCATTGAAAAACAATATTTTACCTGTGTTGCCAAACACACTTTTCTAGCCAGGACAAAGCAAAAAGAAGCTGACCTAGAATATACAACTATTTGCATTTAGAAGGTTTGTGGTAAGTATATTGCTGAAAATATAAACAACTATTCAACTATTTAACTATAACTATGATTGAATCTCAATGCCAACTTTTATCCGATAGAAAACGGCTGTCTTAAGGGTTTTCCCGACAACTATTCGAATTTTTCTCGCCGTAAAAACCATCCTTGGACTTTAACGAACATTTTTAAAAAATAATTGGCCAAATTAGTCTAAACGTTGTTTAATTATGCGCTTTCCAACAAATTTTACGGTTCATTTTTATATTATAGATTATACATCGCGTTGATGAATTATCAAGATACTCGTAATATCACATCTGTTGCTATCGCCCCGCCAAAACTTTTATAAATTGTTTTTAATGCGAGTTGAATTTCCTTTTAAAATCACAATTGCGTGTTTTTGTGCAAGAACACGAAGCAACTCTGACGAGTAAGCTCAATGTACTCGCAGTGACTGTGGTTTATCATGTGTAGCAAGTAGTTATTACGAGTTGTTGCGCTGCGAACATCGCAAAATAGAAAACAGCGAGCGCAAAGGAAGCACGGGAAGCAAAAAGTGCGAAGGATGCATTCACGACACATCACATCGGGAGCGGTTTGCACAAATGTAATGTTAACATGTTGAGACAGGAAAAACTACTTCAGCATCGGCATCTAGCTGCTCGCAGCTTTCACTCTTCACTCCTCTCGAGCCTGACGCCCGCACGCCGGGTATGCTGCTATATCGCGACGAGTAAATCCTTCACTAAGACGCACACTATACAAGAGAAATTGAAGAGTGCGCCCGCCGCCCGCGAAAGAATGAAACGTGCGAGTGCATCTCGAGCTCGCGCGCGCGATATTTTCATATAAATGCGAAAAGCTCAAAACTCGCTATCTCAATTTCAATCCGCTTACAATTATTTATTTGATACCTCCGGCTGTGAATCGCATTTCTCCGTGCATTCAACTCAAGGCGTCAATCCCGGCGGGAATAACGAGTTTTCGGATTATCTTTCGATCGTCTGATAAACCATCCCTCTAGATGGAAATCAACTTCGATCAAACTCAAACTAAAGTACCGCACTGAAGGCGCATCAAATTTTTAATATAAAATTTTCATAAATTAGTAACTACTTAATTTCGATTCTTATTAGTAAACTTTAATTTGCAGCTTGCCGATACTGTAATGTCGTCGTTTGCTTTGTGGTTCTGCGCTTTATAAGGTAATAAATGAAATTTGCAAACTTCGGCGTGCATTATCCGTCGTTACGTCGTTCGCGCGCGCGTAAAAAATGCGAAATTTACTACGCGGCGATTAATAAAATTATAACAGGACGGTAGGGAGGGCCGGCGCCGTCCGGGGGAGGGTTAGAGAGGTGTACGCCGTGGGCGAGGCATCGAAACAAGAGCGGAAGAAAAACCCCGGTAATAATATTAGATAATGCGCATGAGAGGATGATTTATGCTTTTTTCTCGGGCCGCCTGATAATAGATCGCGGATTCTCATAAAAAATGCTGCATTGTTATACCGTAAAGTTATATTATGAAGCAATAAATATAAGGTAACGTAATAAATCGCAACTTACATTCCTGTTGGACCGTGGGTGTCATTCGTCATACTTGAATGTAAACAAATTTAATATTTATAATCCCGCAGAGCTTCAACGTCAAAGAATATTGCTCAGATTTAAATTAAAAAGGATTTATCTGGGAAATAATAATCTAAAGAATCGAATAATGTTTGCCTTGGAAATCATGCAGCCTATTTTATAAAAGATCCAAAGTTGAGAGAAGATAAATTTAGATTTTCTGGTTTTAAATGACGTAAAATCTTTTAATTGTGCCAATTCACAAGGTAATTATTGCATTTATTGCATTTTTTTTAAATTATTAATTTACAATTGAATCCCGGGTTGATATAAACTTGAAACTATACTACAACAACTTAAATCATTTTTTTTATGTCAGAATATGTACCACTTATACATATTTTCCAACCACATACCAACATGTTAATCCAATCAAATCAAATGTGTTATGAAATTGTGAAGTGCTAGTCAAGCAAGCTTCCGGCCAAGAGTAATCTGACTAGTGACTAGTGGCTTGCTTAATCCGGTGAGTTTCGGCCAGCAACGACGAGTGCCAGTTTTCCGTCGTCGTCGGGCGGCGTCGGGGGCGGCTTACATCGATTCCGGTGCGGGCGCGCGTAGAAATGTACACATAATGTGGATTACGTGTATTCGTGGCGCGGCGCGGGGCCCAGACCATCGATTCGCTCTTTATTAGGCAGATGGATTTTATGCGGATGTGCACGCCGCCCCAGCCGCCAACAGACCGTCGTCCCCACCGCCGGTGCATCCGATGCAGCAGCAACGTCTCGCTTGTCGCGGCTAACACCATTAGGAATTTACGATTTCGGCTCCCGGATTCGTTCGGATGCAAATGGACTTTGCGAGCGAATAAATTCGATTGTAAACAGACCATTGGACTATTTGATCGCCGACTAAATAAATTATCGCCGTCCGTGCCGCCGACAATAGAATTTTATTTCATTGCGGCATTTATTGAAAAATAAGAAGCTATCGTAAATTTCCCGCTGCGGTTGGCTCGTACTCCGATCGCTACAATTTTGCTGCCGACGCGATACACAAAAGCCGCACAATCCCGCACGAATATATTACTCTAATCAGTGTTAACATGAAAAATCCTTTGTATTTGATTTTCTTTATTAGGTGCAAATACATGTTTCCTAATGTACTTACCACTCGTACAAGTCGCCCGCAGCTGATTACGCTTCATTCATTATTTATTCCGTCTGCATTTATAATATTTATAGAACACTTTGTGGCGGCAGCGGCCCGTGGCACGCCATTATATAATAATATCATTAGGATATTTTATTCATGAATAACACCTCGCCACAATTAGGAATGTTCGTTTTTTTTTGTTCTCTCGATGCTTTTTCGACTTGCTTGTGCTTTTAGCATACATTGCTTTGTTCAATGACTTTGGCGACGAATTTATCCTACTAGATGTAATGCTTTTATTAACGCAAGTAATCAACTCCCGCTTTGGACGAAAAAGTCGATTTTCTCACGCGGCGCCGCCTTCAAAGGAAAGGATCAAAACTGTGTATTAATCTGTTTAATTATCAAAATTGAGTCCTTAAAATATGCACGACTAAAAGGCAGCGCGATATTATGTTAAAATACACAAAGCGAATTTAATAACTGAACATTTTCCTTTATTGTGAAGCGTCTCAGAAGCAAGACGAAGCGAGCGGTCGCCTCCCGCTGGTAAAATGTAATAAAAGTAAAGATAAATATGTTTCCCTAATTCGATTTGCTCACCTAATCATTTTAAATAAGACCCGAAACAATAGCCGCCCAAAAATACGCGCACATTTTCCTGAATAAGAATTTATTCGAGCGGCACTCGGCGTAATAGTAAAAATATTTGTTCTTGTGCGTACGAATATTTATTTCAATTCAAATTTATTACGCTTTGAGTAAAAGTGCTATAACGCCTGCATGTTTTCCGGGGCTTCTCGCAAAAATAGAAATTTATAGCAATTTCCCATCGTGCGTAGTTTGAATATATTATTTCATGGTAATGTTGAATGATAATATTTAAGCACAAATACTCCGAGCGCAGCGCAAACATACTCGCCACGTATGGGAATTAGGGCCACAACCGGTGGGCGTTGCGGTCTTCCTCAAAGCGACGCAACGTTCGAAAGCCATTTTATTGAGTTACGCGACGCGAAAAAGCAGACCAGCCCAAAACGACGCGTTTAATATAAATTATGAAAAGTCGGTCGGCGCCTCCACCATCGCACGGCAAGCCGCATTAAACGGATTATTGCACTCGCGCCCTCTTCTCTTCGGCTTTCATTCAGCGCGTTCGTCAACATCAATGGACTAGAATAACAAACTCGTGGCGAACTAATATAATGTGACTTTTATAGCAAACATTGCATGCATGAAATTTCCGCGTTCGATTGAAGCTCTTCGAGCATGCAATGAATTCGAGCGATTGTGCATTGTGCGTCTGGATACAAATTGCCATTGTGTCGACACATTGTCTCGAATGCACGAGATGTGCGTGGCGCGACATATCCTCTTCTTCTTCGCGATCGAACTCAACGAATGCACTCCCATGTCGTGTCGCACATCACGCGCGCGAAGACGGGGAAATCGTCGCGATGCCATCGAGACACTGCGCGTCAAGGTTGTACCACCCCCGTCGATGCCGCCTTCTATTGCAAACGAGCGATCGGAATCAATCTCGGGCTCGAGCGCGCGACTCAAGGAATAAACCAATAAGAAGGCGTGAACATCGGTGAAACCAGCGTAAAACAATGTCGATATAAGCGCGGAAGCTTGGCGAGGAAACGCAAGGCTGGAATAAATGGGTAAATATTGAGTGAGCACACAGCGCAGCATCGATGTTATAAAATGACGAAGGCATAAATTATTATTTTCCATATTTCACTTTTTGCGAGCGATGTGCATCGGTCTGACGAGTTGCCGTTGATGTGTTTCGATTTTCTACGCGACTATCTGCAGTTCCGTCTTGCCTGGGCGCACGGCAGCGGTGTCACGTTGTCGAAGGCATTAAATAAATATTTCCATTTGCCGTTGTGCAATTTTATTATTTTATATCGCGGTTATTCGTCGTGTGATGGCAGTTCCTGTACGTCGTAAAACGCGCCATCGGCGTTGTAATCACGACCGACCGGAATCCGCGAACGCCGCAATGAAAGCCAATAAAACACACGCGACTCTATAGACTCGTAGTACGACTGTTCACGCGTGCACTCGCCGTAAACAGAATTCGGATTAAAATTCAGCCCAACCCTTGCTTTTTTAATTAGTTTTCGCGTTATTGACTCGCTGTGATAATAGCAATGCGGATGCGTACATAAAGATGGCACCGGCAAAAAAAAAAACTAATTACGCGTCCATCAATGAAGTAATAAATCATTCGCATCGCGTTTTTAAATTATAAAGCGCTTTTTGTGTCAACAAACCGGAATCGGCCGACTGCCGATCACCGCGCGCCGATTGCCAAATGCAAATGAAGGGAAAATTAAACGTTTCCGTCCTTGTGGTAATGTCAATTAATTGCATTTTGATTAATTTTTATCAATTAACACCCATATTCCTGCGTCACCCGGCACCATCACATTTCTATTATCCAGACTTCATTTATTATGATTTTTATTTGCACAACGTAATTAATTGAAATTATATGAAGCTTCACATTGTGGTCAAATTGAAAAACAATTAATTACTCCTAATTGAGAAGTAAAATAGGCTTTTACGTTACATTAACTACATTACGAAGAGTAAAAATGCTTATATAATATTAGGAAATTTAAAAAAAACTAAAGTTTTATTTTTTTATTGTTTGAAAGTAAATTAAATCTTTTCTCGCTTGAAAATTCAATTAAAAATACATCTAAATCTATTTTCGTCGATTTTAATTATATTATCTATTATATATCATTCACGTATCACGATGTTAGGCCTGTCTGAAATCCAAAACGGAGCTGAACTGAACTCCAAAATTAAGTATCCGATTTCGACGATACAAGTCAATCAGATTTGCAAAAATTAACAGAAACTTTTTTCCCTGTAGTTTTCTTGTATAATTTTTTTTAACTCAACATAAATACAGACTCTTTCGTCTTTTCTTAGTCGCTTGCAATTTACTGTTGTGATACTTTCATTAAAAAACAATATTTAAACGTTATTTTCGACTATGAAATCGATATTCTCTATTAAATAAATATTTCATATTGTGTTCATTCGCGATGCTGTTCAGCAAAGTCCATTATTATTTGCATTGACTCGGCGTTTTAAACAATCACCTTAGGTTTCTTGCCCGCAGTTAATTCTTGCTTGAAAGTAAATTAATAATTTTGAGCGTACAGCATTAAAAACACAACAACAAAGTCTTATAGTTAATTTAATACGAAACACTTAGATATGATTCATAATTAAATTCGAACCTTAAATGTTATCCGTGTTTATGGTAGAAAACAATGTTACTCCAAGCTCTACATAATAAAAAAGGCAAACAAATACGTGCTGCAAAAAATAAAAGTGGTTTCGTTTGAGCACAAAATTCAAACGTATCACAACATGCGCGTATTTGAATACTCAGCACAAATTTCCGCGCGAAATCAGCAAAATCAAAACGCGTCCCACATCCTCGCAGATTAAAAAATATTTACGCTGCACAATACTTTTTGTGCAAGGTTTAATCGGCAAAAACACGTCCTCGCTGGTCTTTTTAAATGAAATTTCCTGAACACATCAATGGTTTGTTTGTTTCTGTTTGACATTTACCAAGTATATTTCTCTGATGATGATTGTGATATTATTGTGATTTTATTACCACCCGCGCCATGAACAATTCGCGAATGTGAGTAATTGAAAAATCATTTCAAGTGAGTGGTTTTTTTGTCGCCCGAAAGTTTCATCGACAAAAACAGCCGGCTGCTGTCGATGTCGTCGACAGTTGCGAAACTATAACTAGTATGAATATCCTGAATATCCTCCGAAATCCGAGCGTTTCCGCTGCCGTGTCGCCGACATGCAGACACTGAACACAACGCAGTCTGTATCTTCAATATTGGATTATGTGCATCGCAGTTCGGCCCCGCGACGGATGAAACGGAGCCGCGATGTCAACATTACGTTATCTATCATATTAGTATGCATATTACTTGTATATTGCCTCGGTCGATCCCACCAACCGTAATGCCCAACACGTATCCGAGGTATTCGCGTAATTCCCGTGAGGGACGCTAAACTTTGCATAAGTCGGTTTGGAACTTGAACATGGCGTACGGTTTATATTTTAAAATCGTATTTGAGTCGAGACTGACCTTCTTGTTGTCCCTGAACTTGAGCCAGCCGGCGATGACGGTCTGCTCGGGCGGGCCGGGCGTCTCGACCAGGAGGTCGCCCTCGCCGTCCGAATCGGTGAGTGTATCAGTAATGGAGATCGAGGACAGCCCGCCGACACTGCGCGCTGGACTCGAGCAGCAGGACTCGGTGAAGCGCCGGAACGGCAGCGGCGAGTTATACGCACTTTCCGACATTGAAGGTGATTAGTAAAGACGTATAGAAATATTAAATCGGTTAGAAAAGCGGGTAGAAAACTGATTGAATTGATTATGCGTTAATTAGATATGTGCACACTTTACAACACACTGGCACAAACAGTTAGCTTACACAGTTATAGATAAATAATTGCACACAATTTTTATTTTTAAATATTTTTATACGGGTATATTAAATATTTGTATTCAAATTGGTGGGTTTATGTACGAATAGAGTAGAAATACGATTTGGGTGTTTGCGGTTAGATTTCGGTTAGTTTTTGGAAGTTTTGCGAAACTTGTAACGTGTTGCGACGAATGTTGCGACGCTCGACGCGGCGTGGCGGCGACGTGCTGCTACTCGGCAGGCCGAAGTTTCGCGGCCGGCGACGCGACGCGTAATGCTCGTGGCGCGCCGCTTGTGTTGCCGGCAGCGTGTGCCAAGGGTGGCGCAGACGCCGCCGGCCCAAGCCGGGCGCACGCTCGCCGCCACCGCCGCCGCCGCATCCGAAGGAATGTTGTTTGCCAACCGTAACTTTTCAACTTTCAACAATTTCAAATTATCTTTTAAACAAAAGGGAATTCAACTAAAAACTGCCAAAATTATCTCTTATTCAAAAATGGGAGAATCATTTTGTATCAATCTTCATGCTAGCAGCAACAACCAGGTGAGAATAACATACTATATGCCTTATTATTGAAATCAAAGTTAACTGTTTTATAACATTTATCTCAAAATAAATTCATAAACCTGCACTTTTTGGTATAAAACTGTGCTAACTGTATTTAAAGAAGTTTATTTAGCATCTTTTGTCCGACATTGCCCACTGGCAGTGACCATCGAGCGTCTGACCCTGTGCCTGTTGTCTCCTACAATTGAAATTTTATCCGAGCCAAGATTTTGCAGTTTTGCACAATTTAAACAGGTGCTTAGAGGCTTAAAAATAAAATTTTCTTAATTAGTATACTCAATACATTATATATACTTAGCTAAATGACACTGCATGATGTTGTGGAACGATAGGACAAGGGTGACGAAACGTTTTGAGCAGCGCGCTGGTCCATCATTGTTTTCGCGGTAGAAAGTTAATAGAGCGCGACAGAGCAGATTAGACAGTCGAATGGCATTCGGTATCGCTCTTCAGATGCGGCCGGTAAAATGATATACGCCAGGGTCGGGCCGCGTCGTTCCGCTGGCAACGGTGGCGGCGTCGAGGGAACGCTCGAGGCCACTATTAACTCCTGATTGATGAATATTTAGATGCTGTCTGCGCCAACAGTCAACCGTTTTGCGATTATAATAGCATCGACGTCGGCAGGCGGCGCGACTCGTACGCAGTGCACGTTGCTAATTCATTGATTTATGGACAGCGCGCTAAACAGCAGAGATCTCCTTGCCATTTAGGCCATTATTGCTACAAAGGCAATTCGAGTGTGATCCCGGTGATCCTAACGCGTCCCACAAGGGTGGCTTGGTGGCGTGCATGCGTCGCCGGCCGCCTAATCTCAGCACGTCTTTTTGCGAAACACTTCGGATACATTTGAAAGTTTCCAAAGTGCCGAAGTAATGAAAGGTTGAAAAGTCTATGTTGTTAATTACAGCGTTGTGTGGAGATGTGTCAAATTGGAATTTCCAATTAAATGTGCAATTCGTAATCAGAGTTTTGTTCGTCTCGGGAGTACCGGGCGACGTTCGCAGCGAGAACAATCGTCTTGGGCGTAATTTATCTCGTTACACTTAAGATTGATTCGCCGTTAACGATGAGTGCGCGATGAACCTAGCGCCTGATATCGATGTAATATGACAAACTTCCGGCTTTAATCGCTCCGCACACATACACGACGTGCATCGCACGCGTTGCGTGCATCTTGCCGCCTCCGCCCGTCATCATCTGCTTCGGCAATTCCGCCGACGAATCCGCGTAATTACAGTCGGATTACATCGACGCCTAATCTAATCGCGTTAATCAATTACCACCTCAACGTCATCACGCTTGTTATTATCTACTAATTAGTCGGCGATTAACATTTCGATTTTGATCCGATTTGATTTCCATTTCTATGTGATATTGATTAATTGCGGTTGGAATTGTTGGATGTGAAAAGAAGAGCTTGCTATTGTTATCTGGGTACGATTAACTGGCCAATTAAGATTTCACTCGGACGTACGCTCGAAACGTGTCAATGGGCCGACGGTGGTGATATTCGTTGAATGCGAACCCTATCTGCCATCGCGTATTCATTGCTAGCGCCGGTCCCTTTATGCCTTCGTTTTTCTGGCAAACACAAATGCCAACGTTTTCGTGCGTCTGAATCTCTCTCTCAAAAAATCGCGGTGTTCGGGACGCATGGCCCGTGTGGCTGCGGCGGCAGCATCGCGAACGTGTTCCGAAAGCCAGAGAGCCTAGATAAAACCGCGTTTTCTCTTTCGTTTCACCTCAGTGCATCTTCGGCGGGCGGCGGCAAACAAACAAGACGATATTGCCGGTGCCCGCGCGTGGTACGTCGGCGACGGCAACCGGAATGGAAACATTACGTTATTTTATTGCGCAAAGAAGGCACCCCGCCGCGGTCGGTGGGTAGGTACATATGTGCGCGTCCTAATGCGGCCGAACGAAGACATCATACGTGCGAGTTGACGCAAATCAAAAGCTTTTGCGGCTTCAATAACCATTCGATTTTAGTGATATCGTAATAACGTTATTGGTTTTTGGCCGGCGGGCGGCCCCAGGGGCGAAGAAAGCAGGACGTTTGAATGCGGCGCCGTTGCGCGAATTGGCGTCGCGTTTCATTGCGTCCATTACGCGACGTTTTGTTACTCGCGTACAATAATTTCGAGCACGTATCAACAATTTGCCTGGTCGCACATAGCAAATGAATAATTAATAGTTTTGCACGCTGGCATTAGACGAGTTCAGTGTGAAGTTATATCCTGGAACGGTGCTGAATCGAACACTTTATTTTTTTTTTCTTTTGGTACAACTCATACTGGTTGCCAGGATTATTTTGTTTGCAATTTAGATTAATAATTGCTCTGCTATTCAAGTGACGCAATAACTTGAGTTCAACAAAAAATTTTATCCTTTTTGTTTCTTAGGTCGTATTGTTTTTGTTTTGAATAGTTGTCTAATAGATATAGGTATAGCTTTTAAATTTGCCAACTTGTGCATTTAATTACTTGCTTCTTTATTATTTCGTTATTTGATCTGCGAAAAGGACTTCTGAGTTTTATTTATACAATGCCGTGATTGTAAATGGCGAACTGGGAGTAGCACTTAGACCCAGTAAATTGCTGTTTTAATGTCGTTTTCATGGTAACATAATAGTCATACACATAATGCAATTTCCCCTGCTACGTTATAGTACTACTAATATGAAATAGTATATTAAGAATCAAGTGGCTAAACGGGACTTTTTGCCACGATATTGATTGATAACGAACGTAGCGAGCATTTAATCAATCGAATGTATAACAATGTTTAACCACGTGATGCTATTTTTTCTACTTCCACTCTATTTCTCCGTTGAGATTTTTGTATTTGAACTTTTGTATTTTAAATCTTCGAAATTCGCGCACACACTACAGGGAAATGTAGGCTAATACGCAAGTACATGCACCACCCCGTGACTGAAGCCTGTGGGAAAAGTACTTTAATTACGGTCAAGGCCTTGAGTAAATTACCACTTTTTGTGTCTCAAAATCTAAAAAAAAAAAAAAACTGGCGCTTTAAAGGTGCAAGTAGAAAAACAATGTGCAACATTTTGAAAATCATTAATAATTGAATAATTGATTGAACATTATAACGTATTCACTTTGGGCCGACAGATCAAGATTCTTAACTTTTTTAAAAGTACAAAACTTTGTGTTTTGCTCCTACAAAATTAAAATGTGAATTTATTATTTGTGCAGATATATAAACTAGTAATTTTAGAATGCCACGACATATTCTATAAAATTATCGCCAATTTTGCTCCGAGATTCAGCTAATGTGTAAAGTGTACAAAGCGTGTATTGTTCACATAATATAACTTCCAAGCTTGGCTGTTAACAGGCTGGCGACTTAATTTAGATTTTCTTCAAAGATTACGGCGCGGCACCAACCCTGGTGCTGGCGCACACGGCCCGTCTCCGTACATCAGGTGTTAATAGATCCCCTAATGAAGATAATTTAAACAATTTGTTTAATTATAATAAATTACCATGTACCTCCTTCACACATACTGTACCTGCATTTACACATCATCTACTAGTGCATAATTAATGAGCGCCGTAATTAGAAAATGTGGCCGTACATTAGTTTACATTTAGTATGCTAATTTGTTGAAAATCATATGTGCCCAATTATAACTAATCTTCTCTCCAGGTAAAAATAACATATCAAAGAAAATTCAATGCTCTTGATTCCGATGTGAAAATAAATGTTTATTTATCTGTCAAGACAGGTACCTAAATAATGTTTTACTACAAAATGTTAAAAAGTTAATAACATATGCATGTAAATATATATTCTGCCTGAACTTAAAAACTGTGCGCAGAAGTTGGTGGATTTGTTAGAATTCAGTGCGTTTCAATTTGTAGAATGTTGTTCTTGGGTTCTTAAGGAAGTGGGGTGACATTGTGGGTAATAGATTTGAGAGTTTTCGGAAAAAAGATGATAAAAACTTTCTTCTGGCGCAAAATTTACGTCCTCTTGCCTTGACGTGTCGAACAGTACACGAGGAAAAGTTGTGCGGGAAAAGTGCGCGATAAGAACGCGTGAAAAGCGAGAGCAAAGTGCACGCAACGCGCCCGATAAATTTCGGCGCTACCTCGCGGTTTGTCGCCGACCGGCGCGTCGTTTTCAATGTCTCCCGTTGCGATTAGAAGTCGTTTTCGGTTGGCGGCGGCGCAATCGGATAAGTAAATTTTGCGTGGCCGGAGCTGAAAGGAGCGACCGGCAAATATTAGCTGTTAACTGAGCGGTAAACTGGGGTTTTGGGTAAACAAGCTGAAACAACACGGCCGGTCGCCACTGCCGCGATGTCCTACAGCACGCTTGACGCATTTGAATATTTGCCGAAAGGATTTCGCACGCGTTCGTCCGCATACCGTGGGATGCAGAAAGTCCTTACGCGGCCAATCCACTCCACCCGGGGCGGATTTGATGCTGGACGGGCTGGCATTGTGGCTCGATTAACGACTCGTAAACGACTCGTCGAACGAGCAGTCGGTTGTGAAAATTTACGCTGGCTGCTGGACTCGAGACTCCAGGAGTGATCACAATTAGGCTCGGGCTATAAAAAAAAAACGTGCGAGTAATTTAAGCTGCAATGGAAAACCCATAAAAAGTTTTGTATTTTGAGTATGCAAAAAGAGAACACAACTATAAAACAAATCTACAAATGGAAATTGCCATGAAAATGGAACTCTGAAACTATGAATACCAAAATTAGCTGGACTAAAACAGGAAATCATTGAAATAAAACCAACAATTAAATATTTAACGCGTCAAAGTTTTAGTTTCGACAAGGGGTTGAAAAGAGGTTTCATAATTTTATCCTCAAAGCAAGCAAAAATATATGGATCGTATCAGTGTCTTAAGTGTGACTTTATCAGTAACTTTAGAGGCTTACATATCGGTTGTGATAGTAGAAACACGCACACAATGAAAAAAAAATCCATTTCTACAACAAAACAAATCGGATATTTCGAAATAATCTCAAATTCCAATGTAAGCACGGTATTTTTGTTTGCGCGCTCGATTTATTTGCTTGTTCATGCAAGGGACGGCCGAGGCACGTGTCATGTGATCTCGGCGCAAATAAATAAAGCCCTGATGCGCGTTCATCGGTGCGTTTAGGCGCGTCCCGATGGCGTTGCCAATGAAAGCTGGCAATTATAAAATTAAAAACGCGAATTTATCGGCGCGCACTAAGAGCCCTTATGGGGTTTGCCGTTTAGAGCTCGTTGTGCTCATTGCCGAATCGCTTACGCAGAGGGACCGAGGAGGGGAAGCTTTTGCGCGCCCTTTTTCGCTGCGCTTGCATTGCGCGTCCAAACTAGTGATTGTTTTAAACAGACCGCCTGCAGTTGCCTTATGCACGCGCACAGATATGCGAATGAGCGATGCGGCGGCGTCAATTAGCGCTATCACACCGCCGGCGATGCATTACACTTGATTTTTTCGCTTATTGTTTACGGCTCGACGCGCCGCGCCGCCTGCGAGATTGCGTGCACGCGTGGGCGAGTAAAGGGGATGTTTTTAATTATGCAGCGCTGCAGTCGCAACATGCAGCGCGCAAAGAGGCTGGAGTGTAGGCGCGCACCGGCGGTTGTGTCGGCTGATGCTTTTCATTATACACTGAAGGACGTCAAATGAAGAGCAGCGCGCGCGGCGCAAAATAAGTAAATAAGAAGCGTGGAATTAAACGCGCGCACCGGCTGTGCAAAAAACTCGACTGCGCCAAGAAAAAAGAAGCAACAGCGCCGTCGCTATTAATCTTGAACCGAACGCGCTTTGTTTCATATTTATTTTGAGCAAAACATCTACATCAAACACATTGCTGTTGACTTTCGACCGTTGTTTATTGTGCTGTTAGTTCATCTGCTGCTGCCGGCACCGGCCGTGTGACGTCGTGGCGTCATCCCGTCATTGTGCGCGCCGGTGCAATGTACAGTCAAGTAATTTTCTTTATTCCACATCCATTTCGCCCTCGTGCCCGAAGTGTGGACATTCATGGCATGTGCACTGCGTTACAGCGATGCATCGCGACAAAAAGAAGCGGGAATGTTTCCGAGTGCATCGTTGGAGAATTATTCACACGTAATTAATTCCCTGTGTCGTGGTGCTCGCCGTCCTCGTTGTGCGTTTCCAACTGCGACTTGTGCCCTTCTTTCCGCATTTTTTCCAGCCGGCCACTCTCGCGGGAGTCGACGCATTGTTGCAGTGTCGACGCAATTACGGAAAATAATGAAGTTCCTCTGATAATTAATCGACTAAGTAGCGTGATGAAGTGTGCGGGCCGCGCTCGCAACTTCCCAGTTTGTAATTTCGCAGCGATGAAAGAGGCGCTTGCGTTCAATTCGTGCGAGTTAATTTTATTTTTAACGCTTAAATCTTTGCATGAATAGAAAAGTGCGACGTTAGGCGTATAAATATGGAATATATAAAATATAAAATTTGCAAATTACCCTTTTACCAGCTTAAAACTTTCCCTCCGCGAGTGTTCCGTTCTCTTCGCGCTCTATTCAGGCCGAGCTGATGTACATTTGACGACTGGGGCAGAAAAGCAGCGCAGCAGCGCCTGCTCCGCGTTTCGTTTGAGTTTGAATAAAATAGTTAATAAATTCTTTTGTGCATCGGTTCCCTTTTTGGGGCCTTAAATTCGTCTTTAGTTCGTCGTCGTTGGCGGTGGCACTCGCATCCACTAATACTCTCTTCTCGGGCGTGCTTTATACACGCGCTCTCTACGCCCTCTCTTTAAAATTCGTTTTCGTTTCGAATGTATAAGCATTTCGGCGTTTTCAGCGGCGGTGGCGGCGCATCTATCTGTCTGCCGCGTGCCACTCGTGCGCTCTCGACGCGCCTCTCTACGCACTGTCAGTAAAATGAAATAATATATTTAGGTCCTACCCCGGTGGGTCCCCCTTTCCCACATTTCTCCTATTCATACAGTCAAAGTCATATAATCACCCTTTCTCGATGCTATTTCCTAGTGTTGGGCTTTAATAAATAGGCGTCCTGAAATGCGCCAACGCACCCCGGCACCTACCGACTCTGGTCTCGCAAGTTCGTCCTCAGCGCACAGCAGGAATCGAGAAAGCGGCGATAGGATCCCACACACAGCGTTGAATATCCATTCATGGTGCGCTCGTTTATTTTTTGCGCTGAATTTACGAGTCCGAGTCACGGGCCGTTATCAGTTACTTTCGATTTTCTTTCGTTTTCCGCCGGGACGAAATCGAATCGAACGGAAATTACCTATGACTTATCTGGTGTCCAAGCGCCAGATCGGGCATTGTCTGAACGATCCTCGTCCATTGGACGATTTAATTATTGGAAAACGATTACATCGTAAGCGTGTATTCACTTACCTGCGATGAGCAGTTATTCGTCTTTGCCAGTGGAACTTTTTAATCGAAAAACACAAGATATTAAAACGAATTAAGGTATTGCTCCAGTCCAGGGGTGTCGGTGCAGCCCCTTTTGAGAGACCTAAAGTAATCGTAAGTCATTGCAGGATGACGGGGGGTAAGTCATAACATCGTCGTCTTTGCCGTTCACGCGTCCCCCATTTAGTAATAATCTTAGCTGCTCGCTGATCGTTCTGAAGAGAGGCAACTCAACGCCTTGGAGCATTGGTCTGTTCAACCACCGAACCAATTTCGACTGCATCCCGCCACTCTGCTAATACCATTAACCGAGGACGACACGAACGATGCAGCAATTCGGGGCAGTAATTAAAGGTTTATGCATAGTTATAACAAAACCCAGCGTTGCAGCGCGCTGGCACTAGTAAATACCGACGCCAATATTGGAGAGGCCCTTGAAGTGTCGAAGGAACGCCGTAGTCGATAACTTTACAAGCTGCACTGCTTTTTGTATTCAAAAGCGTGTATAATTGAGTATAAGCTCCTCAACAAAGTTGTCCATAGAAAAAGAAAACTGATATTTGGTAGACGATGAATTGCCGCCTAGGAATCAATCGATGCACATAAATTGGGGACAGACGTACAAGTTGTGTGTATTTAAGTGTAACTACCCTTCAAAGCGAAGAACGTGACGAGTGCCGTTTGTGGTCACCGCGGCGGTCATCCAGCATATCTCCAGCTCGAGCAGGTCGTGAATTGCGGAGGAAATAAGGGAGGACGCCCTCGCGCGCGGACATGTGGACGTGCCGGTGCCGACGACGGCCGGAAGCTGCGCGGGAGGCAGGCCAAGGCGGCGGAGAGCGCCCGACACGATGCTGGCATTCATCACTGACCACTTACTGCGGCCGTCCTTATTTCAACAATAATACACACCCTTTGGCCGTAGGTGGTCGTCGAAGCGTTCGCCGGCGCTGTGGAAACCCAACCGATTCTGGGTCTTATTGCTCCGCCGCCGAGCACAACTTGGAAGACAATGACTGCGGTTTTGCGGCCGCATTAGACGTTTTTACGCCCGTCTGTGTACGAAAACCATTTCGCACAGCGACATAACATGAAGCTCGGGAATGGCATCGGTGTGGGCAAAATGCCGAAAATCCGGGACTGCCCGTTTGGGGTCCAGCGCGACGCTTGATGAACATTAAAGTTTTGCGTTAGTTCAGATGCTTCCATCGCGCTCGTACTTGCGAGATGTATAGTCGTTTTGAAATATGCGCAAATATGTTTTATGCGTTGACGAATGGCCAAAGGTTAACGCCAGATTTAACCCTTGTATTAGATTATCCGAAGTTGTCGCAGCGCCGCTCTCCCGGCTCGCGCCGCCTCCGCCTTGTGCAAATCAGATTTTTCATCGAACTTTTCATGCTGCGCACGTATCAGTCATATGTTTCACGGGTAACTACGTGTTAAACAAAAGTTTCCTATGCGCACGAGTAACCCACAAAAAGAAAAGAGCAAGACGCAGGAATAAAAAACGAGCAGAGTGCCGGGGCGACACGCTTCGGCGTCGGGTTGAGAAAGGAAAAAACAAGCTGATGGATTTTCGGCGCACCATCGAAAGTGTTACACGCCACGTTCAACTTTTCAGGGGTGGACCTTGTGAAAACATTCAACGGACGTCAAAATTTCCCACTCACTACCAACGTACGATTTTTTTTCGAACCGATTAATAAATGAAGTTTTCCTTGCGGGTTTTGTGCATTATAGAATGTTTTTTTATTCGGCGATTTTTGATGATGTACTTGGTGCGTACGTTGAACTATGTCGTCATACGGCATGCGCCTCGCGACATAGCGTTTCATGGCAGGCACTAAATGCAAAATCAATTTGGCGCATACATCAATCATTTATGCCCGTCAGGCGGGCGGGCCGCAGCATGTAAGTCGAGACTTTCAGGAGCTCGACTTCCCTCGGCTTGCCCGAAAAAGCGTCACAAAGACGGTAAGGAAAGAAAATGGCACTCGAGAGGAGCTTGAAAAAAGTCAACCGAGCACACATTCCCAAAAGCGGGACCGATTGTGTGCCATCCGGCCAACCTTGCCTGCCATTGAGGAACATGTGGCGGCGGTACAATAATTTTTTTCACGTTTCCAATCTGTTTTCTAAGGTTAGGCGCGCTTGTACATTTTTTACCAACGCGTTATTAATCCAGAAATGCAAATCGTAAGCCGCAGTACTGTGCGCCGGTACAGAACCAAGTGATGAGAGCGCATTTTATTCATTTCATTCATATACAGCACACGAAAATGCTAAAATGCTTCGATGCATAAGAACTTCCTACCTTTATTCTTCGCCGTGATGAGATGGTCCTTGGCTCGTTCGCATACTAGGTACATCTAAAAATGCACTCTTCTACCGGCAATGATGTTATAGCATTCGGCAATCCACGATGTTTTAAACTGTCTGTATATCTGACGTGTTTGCAGAACTGTTTGGATGATGCGTCCCTCAGTCCTCGATCCCTGGTGGGCGGCTGCGGGGACGGTTTTAATCGTGACTCGTAATGGTGAAAATAGGGTGAAGCCGTTGTGCTGTTGCATCGCCGGCCTCGAAATGCATAGGGTGCATCGGAATGAGCGAGGAAGTTGAATCTCTCGAGGAGATGCTCCTCGGTGGCGGGCGGGACTCTTACAGGCCGTTAGTCCGCAAATCCTAAAGATACGATTTGCATTCTTGCCCCGACACAACGAACTTGCGCCAACCAGCAACAGATACTAACAAACTTGACTCCATAACAGAACTATAAGAGCAATATTTCATCATATCGCACAAACACGAGCAAAAAACGATTCTCGCTACTATTAAGACTGAATGTATCCATTAATTTTTGAGTCTGACAACAAGGAGATCAGAATTCAAGGAGCCAACCCTAGTTTACATCCCAAACATGGGTGCAAGAAGCGGAAAGTTTTTTCGGCGTGGAGGTTTGGAGTCGGTTCGGTCAGGAAATATTAATGCAAACGTTTAAAAGGGTGCAAAGGTTGTTTGCTATCCCGTAAAATTTCCTTTTTTACCTCGGAACTTTCGAAAAGTATGTGGAACTTTTCAGTTTCCAGATTTTTTTTTTCGACTAGAAAATTTGCTTTTGCAACTTTTCGGGTTTTAGGTAGGTTTTGCAAATTTGTTCTGCGCTGGAAAAATATGACCACAAAAATGATTGTTCCTGGTTCCACCTGCACGATGCTCCTATTCCGGTTAAGGTGCGCATGTGTAAATATTGGTCCGTCGCGTTTCTGCTTGGCTGCACTGGTACCTGTGCACCTTCAAGTGCCCAAATCAACAAAAATGACACGCCTTAATATTTAATTTCGAGGCTGCAGTCACTGCAGTGCAAACATGAAGAGGAGAAATTATTACATGCACCTTGCGGGGCGACACATGGTACGAAACGGAATGTATCGCACGTTTTTCAGAGCTGGTCTTCGTTAGATGTTCAAGAATTACGCTTGTTTTATTAAAAATTGTATGTGTACTACCACCACATCCGCGCGGATTTATTATCGGAATCCCCGGGAATTTTTATTAAAACGCGACCGGAAAATGCGGCCGCTTTTCCTTTTAACCCATCAAGAACGCTATGCGCTGCGTTAAAGCATGTCGAGCTGAAACTTTGAGACGTTAGATCGGGCAATAAATAATAATTTTCTATTTTTTTTTGTTTATCGTGCGGTACCCGCCGTTGCTGTAGCCTTGCAAAAAGCGGTGCTGATGCCAAATGAAGCGGAAGACAAAAGCGTAGCAAAAACGGGCTCGGGTCATACAAACATCGCGATGATTTAATCCACCCGACGAAAGAAGAAAGTCGGTTGTAAATCAATCGGAAGAAGAAAGGATTGATGCAGTCGCCAACATTAACACAAGTTTAAGTTTAAGTTTCCTGCGGCCTAAAGGCGGCCGACGCCGTCGCGCCGCCGAGCAGGCGTGGTTTTAATTTAGCCATACCAAACCTAAAGGGGATCGTTTTCGTTAATTTGGAGCGTGCCAATCCGTCTTGATTGATAGCGAGGGGCCTATTGATTGTCTATTGTAAGGGTCTAATAGTCGTACGGCTGTATGGGAAGTGGAAACGCGCGCCGAGGTGGAGGAAGGAAGATTCCTTCTTGCCGCTTGCCTGCTGCCTACTGCATACCGCCCGCCGGCTTTCCACTGGAAGCGAAGAAGACAAGTATGAGGCCTGTATCAGCTCGCAGCGCTAAGTAAATGTGCACACAGGGTGTTTCAAATTACAATATTCAACACATCATTAAATTCATTTTTAATTCTAAAATTTTTGCTTAATCGTTACTTTAAACGCAGCAAGATACCTTTTATCACATTCTGTGAATTTTTCTGTTCTAAACATTTGAGTACATGCAGTATATAACCATGAATAGCAGCTTGAACAGAAAATAATTACTGTGATAACAAAAAAAAACTCCCATTCATGAATGTACCACATAATTACTTAGCGCGCGCACGGGTGCTCATTTACTATCCAGAAAATAGTAAATAACAGTAGGAAAAAAATCTAGAAGGTAATAAATGAACTCATTGATAAACGCAAGTGCAATTGTGGCGCATTGAAAAGTCTTGAGCAACAACCAGCAATATTCCCATCCTGCAAGTCAACGTGAAAGTGCATTAAGCGTTCGCCCCTTCCCCCGGCCGAGATCCTGTTTCTCTTTTTTCTCTGTCAGCTTTTCTTCATATAATACACATTTTTTTACGAGGGCTTTACTTCCGACGTAGCATGCACGACGTACGAGTTACTCTGCGAATGGATGTTGATGGAAGCACACCCCCCGTCCACCGTCACTCGAATAACAATAACAATTGTTCTCGTTCCTTTTTTTCTGTCGAAGTTAATGCCGATGACGGTGTCGTTCGGCCGGCTCGTTCGATGCGCGACGAACAATGCGGCGCAATCAAGGCATTATTGCGCGACGCTTTTAATAAGTAAGGATTTTCCAACGACGGCGGAATTTTCGATACTCCAATGTTAATGCGTACTAATAAAAAATGCCGATTCGTGCACTTTCCGCCTCGCGTCGCCCCTTTGAACGTAATCCTTTTGTTTTTCCATCTCCCCGACCACGCTTGCCTCGCAGTCTGATGCCGTCTCTCTTCCAACAGTTCAATTACGATTTCTATTACATGATTTCGTCTTCGTTGTTTTGCGATCGTATTCTTTATTTCTTTATTTCTAATGCGAGAGTATGCGAAATGCGCCCGCTTTACGATTATTGCACGCGATTAGAAAAATTGCTTCCACGATGAAGTACGCGGTCTTCTCCTATCGAAACTTATAAACGATATGCCCGTTTATATTTCTTTCGACTCCAGCCGACGAGGAACGAATCTCTTGTTTTAAATACTCAATCGGAACGAGGGAAAAGTTTTCGAACAAAAACCATGGCGAAGAAGTGTGCGCCTGCTCAAATGGGCAAAAAATCGGCGAAGAGATTAAAAGTTTTCCAATGGATTTCATTTCTTCGAACGCACATAAAACCCAAACCCGGAATTTTCCATTGAATAGTTATGCTACGTGCTGCTTTTTCTGTGCATTAAAAAAAAAACAACACAATTAAAAGAATTTGTAACAAATGCAAAAAAAAAAAACAACATTTCCAGCAATGCATTATTAATTAGATTAACATTTAAACACCAAGAGTAATAAATTTTTAACTAGAATGGAACACTCACATTTTTAAAAGCATCACTATTCAAATATTTGATTTCACATAAATTTTATTCATGGTCCATTAAAAGCGCAAACAAAAGCGCTTCTATTATCTCGTTACATACTCGTATGGGCACATGGAAAATGAGGTTAATGTTTTTGCAACCATACAGCAAGTGCATGTGTTCTTTATGTCCACCTGAAATATTTTGAAGGAAAGAAAAAAATTACTTGCATGACAGCTTTAAAGCATTCTATTTCAACGGGGGTGAAGAACATGAATTCAAATCCATGTACAGCTAGCGACATCTAACAGTCAAATCAATAATGATATTAGGGGTGCAAACTGCAACCCTGGAATACACTGGCCAAAAACAGGAAATAAAAAGTTTTCTAGAACACCATAACGTAAATAACGCTACTTAATCGTAGAGACGTTATTTATCACTCCAACAAACGCAAAAATATATTGTGGCTGATTCTGTGAGCTACGTTTCTTTTAGATAAATAAATTTTCAACATTTTAACGAACAATAAATTTTGTCTGACAGTAACAAGACAACTTTCATACGAGTAAATATTTTCTTATCTTATCACATTAGAATACGTAAGAAATGGGAAAAAATATTATTTTCATAACAATCAGAAGAACGTGTACTTTTTATTCCTTTCGAAGCTTCAAAAATGAAACGGCTTATATTAGTTTGTCTATGTTTAATAGTTGCTATAAATTGTGTAAACTGCGTTAACGAAGATGCTTTATTGACAGTTGTATGTATTGAAGTTTTTAAATAAAAATCTTGGAATAAAATTTAATTTTCAGCCTCAACTAATTGAAAAATACGAATATCCATTTGAACAACATTTTGTAACCACCGACGATGACTACATACTGGCAATGCATCGAATTCCCGACGGCAAAATACCAGTTCCAGTGGGTCAGAGACACTCACCACCCATATTATGCTTGCACTCATTATGGTCCACATCGGCAGATTTTGTTATACAAGGGCCAGCCAAGAGTTTAGGTAATCCACAAGCACCAACCAAAATATTTGATTTTTAATTTTGTTATTGTGCTTTGCAGGGTATTTGCTGGCTGATCAGGGTTACGATGTTTGGTTGGGCAACACTCGTGGCGGAACCTACTCCTCTAATCATACGACGCTTAACCCGCGTTCTCAATTCCTTACAACGTTTTGGAATTTTTCCTTTCACGAGAAAGGTGTTCACGACTTGCCCGCAATGATTGATTTCATCCTGGACAAAACAGGCGCTTTAAATGTGATTATCATTGGAGTCTCAGAAGGATCGTCAGCATTCTTCGCAATGGCTGCCGAAAAACCCGCATATATGGCCAAAGTACAGGCGCACATTGCGTACGCTCCTGCCGTACTGATTGATCGCACCACGTTCTTGCTAGCGAGGTTTTTTGTACTTATGGAAACATTTGGTTATGTAAGTGTTTAAAGGAAAATTTATATGTGTTCATTATGTTAATAATTTCAGGGTAATTTTGTGACAAATTTGGTGGGGAATTTTGACATTGCGCCGGACTCCTTGATATTGAATCTGATCACATGGGCGTGTAGCGCACACAGACTCACTTCACTGATTTGCAATCATGGAATTTCACCCGTATTGGATTCGGAACCTGGCGAACTTGATGTTGATACTGATGTTATTTTAGGGCACATGCCTGCAAGTACTTCTACCAGACAAATCATACATTTCTTACAATGTGTCCGTTATAGTAAGTGAAGCGTATCAATATAGTTCAAATCCATAATTGTATTATGTGTGCTTATAGAAAATTTCGTCAAGTATCAATCGAAATTTATCGGAAAACCACAACCGTATGACTTGTCCGGTATCACCACACCGATTTATGTATTCTACAGCACGAAAGATAGGGCAGTAAACTGGAAAGACGTGGAAAAGTTAGAAACCCGACTCCCGGCCGGGTTCGTGCAAAAGTGGCGGAACAGCGAATTCGGCCACGTCGACTTTGTGCTTAGCAAAAACGCCAAGGACCTCGTGTTCGACGAGACCATCGCGCTGCTAGACACCATAACGACGCTCGTTTAACACAAACAAATTTGCATAACTCGTTTTGCCTTATAAGTAGATAGCGAGCACAATTAACACGTAATAAATGTGCCGCATAAACGCATATAGAAAGTTTTAATGAAATAATAATTTTAATCATGTACACATATGATAATCAATTAAAGTGCTATAGCAAAAAAAGAGTACAAAAGTAATCATGAAAATGGCCTCATTTTTTTTCGCTGAACCAAAGTCAAAATATAACGTTTAAATGCAAACACGCATGTTCGGTTTGTTTATTCGAGTTGGGTACCTCACACAAAGAGGCGACATCATCATGCATGTGCAATTACTGATTGCGTTCATGTGTTATTCATGCAAGTTGGTGCTAAGTGCGGAACAAGCTGCTCAATCAATGTTTCGTCCCACGACTGTGAGTAGATCACTACTTTATTATAAACTATAACAATTAATTAAATTATCGACTATGTTAATTTATCTAGCCTGAAACGCTGACTAGTGAAAACTATCCCAACGAAATTCATTGGATTACCACGGAAGATGGCTATATTCTTCAAATTCATCGAATCACGGGACCAGGTCCCAGGAACTCTACAGTTTCAAGACGTGGTCTTCCTATTTTAGTTACACATTCGTTATGTTCATCTTCTTATGATTATATTGCACTTGGTCCGGATTTAGCTTTAGGTGAGACATATCATTTTTTAACTCTGCTTAGATGATCACTTAAATTTTTGTTAGGATATTTGCTTGCGGATAATGGTTTTGATGTTTGGTTAATAAACAACCGAGGTAATGAATATTCTACTAACCACACCACGTTGGACCCACACAGTTGGATAGATCATCGGTATTGGGACTTCACGTGGCATGAGATGGGTATCTACGACTTACCAGCAGTGATCGACTACGTTTTAAACACCACCGGATTCCAGCAGGTTTACCAGATTGGGATGTCCGAAGGTGCAACGCAGTTCTACGTGATGACCTCCTCACGCCCTGCATACAATGACAAAGTGAAAGCGCACTTCAGTTACGCACCGGCAACGTTCCTATGCCACTTGTCCAATGTACCCACCTTGATCCTAACCTTTCCAGAAAGATATGGACTGGTAAGTGTTTACTGGAACGATCAAGGCTGTTAATATACGATATTATGGTATTGTATTACAGGTTTCGTTCGTGACGCAATTTATTGGCTCCTTCAGTGTGATTCCCAATTCGGAACTCTTTTCGTACTTGACCGCTGTATGTCCCCTGAATGCACTAACAGAATCATTCTGTGGTTCCATCTATTCACCTTTTGCCGATTCAAATCCAGAGCAACAAAGTCCTGAGAAACAAAGACTTATCTTACAGCATACCCCATCTGGCTGCTCATCGAAGACAATCATTCATTACACACAATCAGTGCGTTCATGTAAGTATTTATAAATGACTTGATTGTTTATTATATGTTTTTATGAAATTATTTTTGCAAGGTGGATTTGGTTTGTATCAAGATAACTTCTTCCAACCGCGTCAGGAATACGATTTGCAGAATATACGCACACCGTTGTATGTGTATTACAGTAACATTGATCGTTTCGTGAGTTCCTTAGATGTGTTCCATCTGAATGATACGTTAACAGTTGGCTTCGCTGCATCTTCAGAAAATCGCGTCCTGGGGCATGCCGATTTTGTTTATGGCATTAGTGCACGTGCGCTTGTCTATGACGATACTATATCACGTTTAATTAACTTCAACGATGATTAATTTTATGACATAATGTAATTTACCACACCATAATACTTTTCAATACTTATTATAAGGAAACAATTAACTTCTTAAATCATTAAACACAATGAAAATCAATTAATGCATGCGTTTCAATTTCTATTGAACTTTAAATGTTATTTGATGTACTTGCTAGTAAATAGCGAATATGGCGAAGTTTAAAAATATAATTAATCAACATCATAAAGATATCAGAAATTCACCGCACGAGTTCTCAGAATACAAAAAACATCCAATTAAATAAAACTATTCATCGTTGCGCATGTTTATAGCAGATTTAAAAGAAGATAATGTGTTGTTTTTATCGTTATATTAGGTACACTTCAAGAAAATTGACATAAAATACGGCAAATAACAATTGTCAAACCGGATTGGCAGTTTTGCGGTTTTACCCAACGCTGTTGTTTGTTGCGTTGAAATACATTTAAATGAATGAGTATTAGATAAGTAGTTTTGCACCTGTCGATATTCAACCAATGTATTATCATTTGGCAAGTCAAATTGTTGAATGTATTCCTGGATGCATATTCAATGTGCATACGCAAATTCTTTTAACACGTGCTAAATTTGTAATTGTAATATGTAATAAATGTAAAAGACCTTGAATTATAATTTGAACTGACTTGAACTACCACAAAACGCATTTAAAAAGAACAAATTACATACAAAAAATAGACGGAAGCGTGGTATGCTACTTGTTTAATTTATGCACACTTGGTTGCATTCGAGCACGAAATTTTGTTGATAATGGGGTAACCACATTATTTACTCTAATTATTATGACCATGTAACTTCTGGTGCGGTTTTCATCATTTCCATTAAGGAAGTTCTCTAAATAAGTATCAGTATTAATGTAGGAATATATTTATGATAATATTGACAACCAAATTATAGTTTGGCTAATGTTTTCTTATTTTAACTTTAAAGTAATTGAAAAGTTGCCGGTTATTGAAAACAAAAATTAATTACAGAAAATGATAAGGCATTTGCTTAGCAAAATTAGTTTTATATATTTTCCATACCAATCGGGTAATGAATGAAGTAAAAACTTACTTTGTGTTCTAAACTTAATGAACAAGTAAAGTAAAGTAACGTGATTTTCGTATGTATGATTGAGTCGCGGTGTAATTAGAGAGCGGACAGAATTGCATACATTTTTTATTTAAACATTATGCTCGCGAACATAATCAGTAATTCTGCTAGTATTAAGAGCGCGCTTCGAAGCGACAGTACATTTTTATTTTGCCTTGTATCTTTAAAATATAGGAGGTATTTCAAAGGCACATTGTGTAACAGATGGAGAAATAAATGTTCTTGGGCATTTAATATTTTCGCAAAAATTCCAGCCTTAATTGAAAACATTATTAAGCATTTTATTCAAAAATCAGTTGATATTATTTAAAAATTATGCCTGCAATGGTTTTTAGTATATATTTTGCGTTGGAATTTAAGTATTGGAAAATTGTTGTGTTTTGGCATCATACGTATTACTTAATCTTATTCCAAATATTTCAAGTGCGTCAACATATTCATGACGTTTCACTACTTTAACCATAATCGTTGTGAACTTGACCAGTTTTGCGTTCGCTGCAACGCACTAGCAAACGACAACAATATCCAAGGTCTTTGTATCTATACACGGCAAGAAAACTCAACTAAGTAGATTATAAGTAGGATATAGTAATAATACCAAATACTAAAAAAGTAATTGCACTTGTGTGGCATTTTATATCGACGCGAATAAATTATTTCTAGGCTAATAAATAAATTGTAATCAATAGATTAACAAGTAGCAACGTTTACTTTGTTGTTTAATTTACTGCACGCTTCAAAATAGTTTTAATTAATGTTTCCGATATAACCAATCAGAGTAGATTGTTCGTTTTTTACTGCTATAAAATTGAAAGTAATTGGAAGGACACTTCTTACCGAAAAGATAACACTAAAATGTTTTGAAAAGCTCCACAAAAAATACTGTTTACGCTATAAATTTTGATGGGAACTCAAATATAGTTAAATATGCCATTAAATTAAAACCAACAAACACAATCTTGTGTAACTTTGACATTTTCGTATTTAATTCACGTACTAAGAAACTACCTAAACCTTTAGTGGTTAAATCAAAACAAATATCAAACATATGTATTTTGAAAACTTTTGTTATAGACAATTGCAAAACGTAAAGCTGTAATCATTATATTTATTTACTTAGTGTTACAAACTAACTTTGATTTGAATGATTTCTTTTAATTGTTTAAGGAATTGACTAGCATTTTGTACAAATGTAAAGAGATTTTTTTCAAATGACAATATCTCTAGTTTAAAGTTTTAAAAAAAGTTTTTTTCAAGATTTCTTTATTGTAAACAATTTGAGTATTTTTGGTGTTCGCGTCTGGTTGGCAAATCAATGCCTAGTATTTCTATAACATGAAATAAACCGTTCACTTGTTTATAATAACATATATATTTTCTCAATTTGTCGATTCGTACCGTAGCTGGTTGGAAAGTGCATCTGTATTAATAAGAAAATACAACGATGTAGGTATGTATAATTTATGTATTCGTTTCGCTAGGTCTAGAAAATGAAGAAAGTGCTGCAAACACGATTATTGCGCTCGTAATATTTATTGATATGAAAATGCTGGAATATATGCAATTGATCGCAATGCACCTTACATTAGCTGCGCTCGATATCAAGGTTGGTTTCAAATGCGTGTGAGAGCTCGCGCTCGAGTCTACTCGTGTTTCAATCAATTCTAGTAGAACAAACATTCGAAATACCCAGTGTCACAACTCATATAGTTTGCAGAGCTAATTTTATTCCGAGGCTGAATGCATAAAAGTTCACGAATTTCTAAATCGCAAATATGATACGCGATTATTTCTCAAGAGACAACAACAAATTGTGACTTCCGGCTTCCGTTTTCTTCGTGAAATAATCGAGGCCGACCTGTGATCTAATTTACGAATACCCAGCAGAGTTGATTACAAGCTTAATTGGTTGAAATCGCATGCATTTACCTGCGAATCCAGCCTCGCTATTTCGTGCGTATTAGTCGACGATTTGTAGCCATCATGAGCGTTGTGTGCACCGCTCGTAATTTGCGATGTTAGTTTGATACGCGACGCAATGCATCGCTATGATTATCTGCCAATCGGTGATCTTTAGACTACCTGTTTAGATTTCGACGAACGTTTTTTAAATAAACTTTTTGCGTGTTTGCGCGTGTGCGTCAATGATACGGCGCGTTGTTATTAAAATATAAAATTTACATAATGGTAAACTAAATAAGTTCTAATTACTGAATCAAAGTGAGTGAACTACCAGTCAGTGTACGTGTAATACCACCATATATAAAACATAAATAAATTAAATAATTAAAATTAACAATCAACTTGTTTTGTTTCGGGCCCGTCTGATTGGTCATCTGGTCACAGGTTCCTTCACCAAAGTCAAGGTGAGTTTGTTTGTTCCGTGATGCATATTTCGTCTTCAAAAATCAAATAAAACCCAGAGACTGATTCGCGATTTGCTCATTTGTTTGTTTAATGTGTTGCGTCAAGCGTTAGAAGTGCGATTTCAAATTTTTGAAAAATAAAAACTTCGATCTTTAGAGTAAGTCGTTTCACTTTTCGTTTTCGCGGTAAATTAACAGATTTGCGTTGTCATCGTACACAAATTAAATCAGAAAAAGTCAAGTGCATTCAACATCCGACAATCATTGACCCGAAAACTGAACATTTCGGTTTGACAGTCATGGAATTTAATTCTTTAGTAGTGTTTATTGAGAAACTCCGTCGGCGATAGTAAAAGTAACTGTTTTTCTTGTGCGACTCGCGATGGCACTTCGGTCAGTTAAGTGAATTTCTGAATGAAATCTATCACGCATATTACAACTTAATAAGTCACGCACACCGAATCGGAATCGCCATAATCACCGGCTAGTCGTATTGCAAATAATGACTGTCTAATTAAATAAAACAAGAAGCGAGACAAGTCAGACCAGTTCGTTAAAATCAAATTTTTCGAGTTCACTTAAGTCCCAACTTCATTTGGCCGACCTGCATTACTGTCGGTCGTCTTTCTCACGCCCATGGAGCGCCTTGGATCCATTATGCAACGCAATTTAAACATTACAAGTGGATTACACAAATTTTATTCCATTCTTGCACCGCACGCCGGTTTCGTTGTTTTATGATTCGCGCTACGATTTGCGGCGCAGCTCGAAATTGAATTCTCCAGTTTTAAGCCGACAATTCCCGTGCTTAGTCTTCCGATGGACACGCGAGCGTAACGAACGATTTATGTAAACTAATAAAAACAGCCCAACAAAACGTACGCACTTTAAACCAAACAATTGATTACCGACGATTAGACGTGTGCAAATTGCCGTTTCAAGTCTTTGAGAATGACACTCGAGGAACGTCTTGCGCAATCGGATAGAATTTTAAATCTTGAGACACACTAGAGTTTATAAATAAAAAAATAATAATCAAGCCGTTTAAAAGAAATCAGAAGTTCAACAAACGAAAATAAAAGTTACAAAACAAAAACAACAAAAAGTGTTACTCCTAATTGATATTTAGTGAGATAATTTTAAGCGAGTGAAATTTGAAATGTTGCATCCGTATTAATTAAACGGTATGTTTAGATCCACGACGCGCGATAAAGGAAGTCATGACCGTGCGCCTGTTCGCCATCGTAGGTTTCCTAGTCGCGAGCGCGACTTGCCTGGATTTCGGCAGCCAAGAAGAGGACGCCATTTTGCGAACGGTACGATCACGCCAGATAAGGCACGCCGTCAATGCGTCAATCATTAAAGTATCAAAACTGCGATCTAATTAGTAATTCAATAATTACTCATGCATGTGTTCGCAATTCTCACCATTGTTTCCTTTTCAACTTCAAGCCGGAGTTAATTAGAAAGTACGGCTACGAGGTGCAGCTACACAACGTCATCACAGACGACGGCTACGTACTAACGCATCATCGCATCCCCTACGGCCGGAAGCAGAACAAAAGGACTGATAGACCAGTAATTCTACTGCAACACGGACTATTGGGTTCTTCGAGCGATTGGATTATCAAGACTCCGGGAAGCGGATTAGGTAAAAAATCTACAATTCTAGGATTGGAATTTTGATTAAATTATTTTCTTCTTGCATAGGATACTTGTTAGCAGATGAAGGGTACGATGTGTGGTTGTTAAACACGCGCGGGAACGAGTACTCTGAGAAGCACGTTGCTCTGCATCCAGTTTACAACCGCCGGACGTTCTGGGATTTCTCTTGGCATGAGATAGGCGTCTATGACCTGCCCAACACAATAGATTACATCCTGAATGTGACTGGACAAGAGCAGGTACTCCACATTGGACACAGTCAAGGCACGACTACTTTGTATGTTATGTTGTCGGAAAGACCAGAGTACAACGATAAAGTACAAGCACACATCAGTTACTCGCCCATTGCGTTTCATAAACATACCATTAGTTTGATGTTCAGAGTTTTAGCACCTGTTGAAGCTCTTGGAGGAGTAAGTGCATACATCAAGATTAAGGTTGTGATTTTATAATTAAATTTTAACGGTTTTCTCTTATAGCTGACTGCATTGAAACTTTTTATCGGCGAGTTCAACTTTGCGCCCAGTAATAGTTTACTGCGACTTTTTACCGGAATGATGTGCACCGACAGGGAGACAACCCAAGTGGTGTGCTCAAATATTTACTATATGCTAATGGGATATAATCCATCGCAGATGAACTCCACGATGCTTCCAGTTATCTACGGACATTTTCCAGCTGGGTCCTCTATGATGCAAATGGCACATTATATTCAGGAAATTAATTCAGGTACTACTTTAAATATTTAAAAAATATTCGCGAACTTAGATTTACATATCACCAACACGCCACACTCTAATCAAATTGATGGATTAGCAGCGTTGGGTAAGCCAATTGCCAAAACACTGAATTTCACACCCACGTAGTCACATTACAAATGCATGAAACGAATTTTTAAAAATTTCAAAAATGATTGCTGAATTTACATATTAACAAAGTAACATGTTTGACAATTCATGAAATCATTATCAGAAACATGTCACTATGTGTCGACCTAAAATACAATCTATTAATATGCCAGGAAAACATTATAATTCAAAGACTTTGTTTTAAAAGGAAAATTCCGACAATTTGATTATGGATTCGCTGGTAATATGCAAAAATACAAAAGAAGTCAACCACCGGAGTACAATTGCAGCGCAGTGCAGGTACCGGTACATACATTTTATGGTGGCAAGGATGCTTTCGCTCAACTTCAAGACGTCGAAAGGTTCCACGAACTTTTACCAAATCTGCAATCAAAGACGTACATTTCCGAGTGGGCGCACATGGATTTCATGTATGGGTTAGACGCCGCCGAGATGGTCTACTATCCCACGATGGACATCCTTGCGCAGTATTCCAAATTAGAAAGAAAGAACTTCTTCTCACCACAAAGTCCACCCAAGACTAAAAAACGAAGAGGAAGGACAAGGAAACCCGCGCCGAAGAAAAACTTTATTTAATAATTACCATTAGATCATTTTAATGCTGACTGTTGACCTATGTATAATTTTTTTAATTGTTATTTATAATACTGAACGTGATTTACATATGAAATATGAATAAACAAAATTTATGAATGCAACAAGGAAATTTATTTCGGCGCATAATTATTTCTTAATTACTTGATAATAAATAGGCGTAAAAAATAAGCCAGGTCTGAAATGCTATCATGACGTCTCTTTGTGGCACAAATATATTGAATAGTTATCCTTGGGTAACCACGTTCCACCTATTATTATTTCATACAACTATGTATGATGAATGAAAAAATCAGGAAGACATGTAGTAGTGCGTAGTATATTTTATTTTTTCAGTTCTTTGTATTTTAACTAGTTGTTTGCATCGCCGGTCGAGGTATTCCGGTGATATTTGAAGAGTTATTTTCGCGATAAACATAATGTTATTTAGTTCGATGTGCCATGCCACTGAGTGTGGTCTGAGCTTCAATTTGAGTTTGAGGCGCGCGTGGCGACTTTATTAATTATAATTCCTCGTATGTTTTGAATTATCACACGTACAAATTGTCGCTTGTGTGCGTCGTCAAATTTTTAATGGTATATAGATAGACGGTACGTGCGACGACGCGATCATTTCGGCACCGGGCGAGTCGCGCTTAGTTTTTCACACGTTGCTGCCCACAGAAAGATTCGGACCAGCAGCGGTCGCCGCAGCAACCGAATGTTTTTCGCCAGTTTGATCGGCGCGTTTCTCGTCGGCGCGTCAGCCGCCGCGGGTATTACCGCGTACATGACAACGGTGAGATAAATTTTCAAAAATAATTTGAAATTTTTTGAAGTAAATTTTATCCGAAGCCTGAATTAATTCGAAATCTTCAATACCCTTACGAAATTCATCAAGTTGAGACTACGGACGGGTATATTCTGACCCATCATCGCATTCCTTATGGAAAAGCTGGTCCAGGAAACCGTACTCGATGGCCAGTTCTGATACAACATGGACTTGTGGGCGATTCCAGTGCGTGGGTGAATAAAAACTCGAAACAAGTTGATTCACTAGGTAAGTAAAATTATTTTGTTTACTTTCTATGCAATTGTAACTGTTTATTGTAATTATAATGAATTTAACGCGTAATTATTGGTGAATATTGGCGATAACAAACATATAAATGCACTTTGCACCTGTGTGTAAATAACAAACGCACTGTTAACCACAAATATAATTACATCTCCGTTTCGATGCGTTGGAACACTTACTTGCCAAATTGTTCAAGGTTTTCTTCTCGCCGACATCGGCTATGACGTGTGGCTGTTAAACAGCAGGGGCAACTACTACTCCAGAGGACATGTTTCAAAGGGATTTTTTAATCCTACGTATTTTGATTTTTCCTACCATGAGATGGGTGTGTTTGACTTGCCCGAGACGATCGACTACATTCTGCAAGTGACGGGGGTGGCTCAAGTGGCTCATGTGGGCCACTCACAAGGTACCACTGCAATGTGGGTGATGCTTTCAGAAAGACCAGAGTATAAATCGAAGGTTGCCCTGCACATTGCTTACGCTCCTGTTGCATTTCATGCTCATAGTGTCAACCCCATATTTAGATTCGTCAGTGTTTTTGATCGAGTTGGTGTGAGTGTATCCAATAAATCAAAATTCAAAATAATAATTCTAGTACTATAATAATATTATTATAGATTTTGTCAACGATGCCTTTCCGTATTTTGGAGGTACCTCGGAACAAACTCATTACTTTCTTCTTGACCAACGCTTGTTCCAACTGGTCCCCCACCAGATACTTCTGTGAAGTAATATACTATTGGGTAATGGGTTTCAATCCAGATGAGCTGGACAGGAATGAGTTGTGGAATATATATGGGCATTACCCGAGCAGTTCTAGCCTCAAGCAATTTACACATTTTTCCCAAGCTCTAAACAAACGTAAGCTTTAATCTATAGACGTAATTGAAAAATATTCAAATTTTTCCTTGAATGCAGCGGTTTTTGCCCAATTTGACTATAAACGTTTCGGAAATTGGAGAGCATATGGCAGTGCTGCGCCTCCGGAATATAACCTATCCCGAGTTGATATACCGGTTTACTCGTTCTATGGGGGGAAGGATACCTTCTGCCAATTACCGGACGTTGATCGATTGCACTCGCAGTTACCCAATCTCAAAGCCAAGTACTATATAGAAAAATGGGCGCACTACGATTATCTGCACGGAATCAATGCAAGACAAAAGATTTACGAACCGACGATGCAAATTCTGAATGAAAATTTGAAGTGATTGCAAATGATATAATGTCACCAGGACAATAACAACGATTGTTATTACTTACATTAAGTTTTATTGTTGTTTGTGAAATGTCAAAAATGTGTAGGTTATGTGGAAGGATTGTGAAATAGGTGCAAGTTTCTGTTATTTTATGAGCTAAATAAATTGCCAACGTTTGTTTCGACAAGAAATCGTTACCACTCGACCCCGAGCGACCTAAATACCGCCATGCAGGTTGTGAATAAGTACTTCTAACACGCGAAGCCCTTCGATTCATTGCTTTGTGATTCAAATACAATAAAAACAGCCGTTGGACGTTGTGGTTGAAGCAATGTAACGATGCATGCAGACCTACTTTTTGCACTACACTGCTGTAGCGCCTATTATGAGTTGTCCTCATTTCAGCACCTAAGGGAAGAACCCCCAATTGTTCTGATGAGTCATGCACGCAAGAGAAGACTACACAGTCTGTTGACAACAATCGGTATGTGGAATGACGCAAAGCGCCGATGTTAATGTACTCGCATTGACGTGCATGGGCCACATCGGGCGCACAGGATGCATGAGTCACGCTCCGCCTTAGGTATTGATTGTGGGCGAGAGCGTCGCGACGCCACTGCCGCCGCCACCGCTTCCCGCTTCCTTCCGACGTACGCTTGCACGCGAGTGACCCGCCGACGAACCGCGTGCACGCGTCACCGCCGCATTTATAAATACGCTGCGGCGGTGCGTGGACGGCCGTTACTTTCCTGCTGACCAGCCTGCGAACAAGCCGAAGTACCGCAGTACCACGCTGAAAATCGCAACGCTTTTTCATCACACAGGGGCCTTTCGTAAGTAATCACTTTGATTATTACACTATTTGCCTGATATTATAATCCGTATAAGATCAGTAATTATTACAACTTGCTGATTTAACATTAAGAAGCATGAAGGAATTTAGAAACAAACTCTTGTACTGACCCAGAGTGTGTCAAGTGTGATAAGTGTGGTAAATGTGATGCAATAAAACGCGTTTTTTAAACACTCGGAGAAGTTTTGATTGTTCTCAATAAAACTAACATCAAAACAAAGAAATACTTTTTCAAAATTTGGGCTTTATATAAGACTTGATGTTATCTTGACATAAAAGAACTGTTGTTTTTTCTCTTGATTCTTGTTTTATTACTGCAAGTAATACCGCCAGTAGTGCCTACGAGTTCAAAGGACGAAAGTAAAAAAAAAAGCAATAAATAACTCAAAATAGCCAAAACATATTTCCATGAATCGAAATCTGCGTAGCTTGTTTGCGCATCCGCATGAGTCAAGAAACGTGTAAATTCGTCGAAAATTTATTATCGGAACTGTAACCTTGTCAGGATGATTCATTATTTTGAATACCCGTAATACGATCTAATATCAAGTAGCACAAACTAATGATTATTAAAGCTAGTAAGCGTTGGCGGCGTGTAGATGGTGCTGGCAAGCACGAGCGAATTGAAATACTAGAAACATTTGAAACTCGACATACCTTTGCCGACATAAAGTTGAGCAAAATTGCGCAACTACAAGCGTAACGGTAAATTACAAAATCGATAGACTAAACACAAAGCATCAAATTACTTTCTATTTTATATATAGAATGTGTATGGTAAATAGCACTATTAGCACTTTGTGCTGTTGCAAACTGGCTTCTAATTTCGCAGCTAATGTTTTGGAAAAAAACGAGGTATTTTTGATATACAGCATATTGGTCAACGAGTTGCTCATTAAAATATTTTGGCCCCGACATAATAACTTGACATTGATACATTCATGCCTGCTAACTTCCCAACTTGAAAAGTTTCCAAATTATTCGGAAGAAGTATTAATAGCGTTGTTGGTAGCACACTTTGAAATATGCATTAGTTAAATGAATTGTGGAAATGCACTCGTTGTGTAATATTTGTAGCCCTTCAGATAACGTTTAATATAAATCAGTTTACAATGCTTTGTTTAAAAAATGCGCACATAATTAATTGATTGCTTTTTTATCTTAAAATTTATACTTTGTTGTAATACTAGATTACCTGTGAGTGTCTGTTGTCATGATCAAATTCAAGATAAGCAAATCGAAAATCGATGGTGCAAAATGTGCTAATACTCCGCAAAATCGTGATAATAACCATAATAAATACGCGGCATATCGAATGGTCGCATCGCCGACAAAGTTATGCACAGACCCTCCAGATAAACACGTATTTACACGATAAAAAGCGAATTGCGCCGCGAAAAAAAAAAGTGACTTCGGTCTGTGAACCAAGGGCCCCTGTCTCGTATGCATTGTATGATAAATACCAATCGAAAACAAAACATTTTCGAATTAAGGAGCACGTGCAGAGCAAATACGTTGAGTTTTTTTATTATAATGCGAATTATTTGTAAACTGCGCAAAATATGACGAAAAAAACACCGATATGCCAAACAAACACAAAGCCCGTCGCCTGTCTGATTCGAAATGTATGCGCACTTGTGTGCGTCAATTATGATTCTCTATGCTACTTTGTTAGGTAAATTACTTGATCCTTTGGCTTTGTTTACAAATGTTTTTGCCAGTAAAATTGTAGTGGGTACATAAAACTCAACGAAAATTATTAGCGAACGTAATAAACGCGAAAAACAATAAAATTTCATAACAATGAGCACGACCAGGCTTGTTGCTAAGTAGTTGCGATCACCGAAATTTCCCAGTTAACACCCGCAACTTTTCAGATTCTAACTATTTCGATTACGACGATCACGATGAGCGTTCGTTTACCGTTGATCGACACCAACGTGACCAGCGTTACCATCGTAGAAAACTTCACCCTCGTCAACAATAAGAACAACCAAAAAGTAAAACATTTGAATTTGTTTCTGAGTGATCGCATCGCTTGCGATAAAAAGTGCAGCAAGTGGACTCAGTTGTAAATTTCGCGCTTCTTGTTTTTCGCAAAAAGTGTACACGCGTTAATTACCGAAACAAACAATCAGCACACAAAAAACAATCCGCGTGTGTTGAGGAGCGTAGAGCGCCGGCCGACGTGGTAGTAAGGGTAAAGCGCGCACTCAAGTGAATATAAAGCAGCGAAAGCGCGCAGCGATTTCATTCGATTCATCAACGCGCATCAAAAACCGTCGCCCCAGAGCGTCCAGCGAACCTACGCCTACATAGAGCGTCAATCGACGACCAATTCATCTGCTGCCAGCTGATAATCACCACAAATAAAGCGAGTTCAACGCATTGTGTGACCACATCGTGTCATCGATAATTTCTTCCAATCTGGTTCAAAACCGAACCGACAACATTTCATCGCTAACGCAAGAAGGCAGACGTGCGGTGGGATTCAATTTATCGTCGGGTCCATCCATCGAAGTCTCCACTTGTATGGGTAAGTTGAAAAGTTTGTCCCACTAATGACCAAGCAATTTCTAACGCCCTTGAACATCATGCCCTACGACTTTTTTGAGGCCTTCCATCAAAACTAGTCCAACTTGTACGCGTTGCATTCGAAACCTTTTTTTTAACGTTTCATTTTGAACACAATGCTTGCTACACATTTATTACGTTTGCATTCTTGGCCTAAATAACGAATGAATTTTTAAAATTTTTCTAACGTCCTGTATTATACAATGTTATGCATGTCTGGCACGCGCGCGTTTGCTTCATGCATGAAAAGTGCGTAATTTTGTTATCAGTACTCATAAGTGGTGATTACTCACTCACTTACACTCACTCATCGAATATATGCCAACTTTGTACCCAGAACTTTCCGGTATTCACGGTGTAGGTATATGCTTACGTAGATTAGTTTCATTCAAAAGCGGTAGCGGGTAATTGATTTCGTCGAAATGTCATTTATAATTGGGATTTCCGTTTCTACGCCACAAAGAGATTGAATCACGGGAATATTAACTTACTATTCGATTGTTGCACAACGACTCACTCACAACATGACTCAATATTTACCGTGACGTATGTCTGTTTAGCACTCAGTCGTTAGTTGGCAATTTGTAGTGATTCAAACTTGAATGAAAATGTCGCTTTAGCAGAATGATTGCTTAATCAGATGAGAAAGTTCTGTCGAGTTTGCTAATGTGTGCTTTGTTTCCAGAGCGTGAGAGAAACCATATACTAACGATACCGTGTGCAGCCGCCGAAGATGCAGCTGTACGCAAAGACGGAAGAGCGCGCGGCGGCTGCGAGCCGCCGCTGGCCTTGTCGGCGGCGGGTGAGGGCACATTCGTCCCTTCCGTTGGCAGGTGGGGCTGCGAATGGCCGAGTTGACTCGCAGACAATGAACGAAGGACCGCGCTGAGCGGCCCGGCACCGAAGGGCGATCCCGGCACCGCACAGGTGTTCGGGGAATGGCCTGCCGAGCATCCGCTCCCGCTGCCCGAGTGGGGTGAGCGCAGCGCGCCCGTGCTGCGCATACCCGACGGCCGCAGCTTCCGCCGTCTGGAGGAGGATGTGGAAGCGGCGCTTGGCAAGGTGCTCGCCACCAACAACTACAACACCATTGGCAACTACATCGCGCTATACAAGGGCTTCAAGGCGAGCAAATGTTTGAATCTCTTTGACTACTTTCAAATGTACGTTAAAAAAAGCCAGCATGTACCATAGATCAAATTTCTATCTTCTCTATCCTCCTTTTCAGGTATACCCCACCTATAACACCAGCACATCATACCTGCGTGGGGTTGGCACTCGAATTGTGGCGGAACATCGCTAAAAATGAACCTGCGATGGGAGAGTATTTCTATCTGGTATCTTGCGAGGAGAGCATTGGGGCATTTGAAGAATACGCCGGTTTGCAGAAGGAAATCAACGAGACCAAGAATATCCTAGAGAAAGAACACGTTCTCTTGGCGATGCGGTTCGACCTTGGTGGTCGTGATGGTATCATGCTATGCGATCCCGGTTATCATGTTGGCAGAGCCATCATTGCAATGAAGGACGAGCTTGCCCCGCATACTGGATGGTTCATACAGAGCAAGGAACCCCATTTGGAGAAGCAGTTCAACTACGAGTATTCTAAAACCAATGATGATTTCGTTCAGTGGTCTGAGCGGGTCACCCGTAACAAGGCTATGGTCGAAGAAGTTCATTCGTTGGTCTACATCCGCAAACCCTATCTGACAGCCGTAGATGTCACGGAGCGCAGAAATCTGGTTTACAGTTTTCGAAGTCTGCTATCCCGAGACCGGAGTGGTACCCTCATTGCAGGCATTTTCTTCAAAGTCACCGAACATAACGACGAGTTTCTTCTATTCTATCAGGATGAGGGAAAGAAACGTATAAAGCTGAACTTTTCGGAATTTGCTAATCTACACCACGTAAGTAGATCATACTCTGACTTTTAATTTCAAGTCATTCCAACGCAATATTTTATTATGCGTAGATCAATGAGCAAATAAAGCCCATCATAGAAAAATGCAATGATCAGCTGAACTTTGCACCAGGACAACTTTTGTCCACTCTCTACGTCCTCTACGGAATTGCCAACGACAAGCGCTATGTGCAGCAACTGCTAGACATAAACACCTGCATCAATGATATATCTGAAGACTAGCATAAGGCGAAAGTGGGTATTAAAACCCACACCCAGGAATCTACTCTAATATACAGGATTTGGGAGTTTCCACAAGAGGATCACCATTATATATTTAGTTTATTATTGGTGGCAGTACTATATTGCTTGATTCGCTTTTACGATTTAGTATTTAGAAACGCGCGAAGACGTGTGTCATAGACACGTTGAATATCAGTTTAAATTTGCACATTTTGCTTCCTTGTTCAAAATTATTGTTGCACCATATGAATATTCTAATCTAAATTAAGGTCAATTATTGCATTTGGGTTTTAAATCTTTTTTTTTCTTCAAATTAATGGTTATCATTGTGTTGTTTGTAATTACTTTAATAACAACTTCTTCTAAGTTGTACTTATTCACGTTGTATTTGTGTTAATAAATATCTATTAGCCTCACCATGGCGGACTATAACTTATATCCTTCCGAGTGTCTTGTTTCCTTGCATAATTTAGTAAATCAATGTTGCTGCCTACTGTTGTGGCTACAAATATTTTATCAACTGATAAAAATCATATGTTCACATTCCGGCCGGTGAGAAATTGACGAGTGGGCGTTTTTATGGCGGCGATTGAATTTCCCGTCGGGTCGCGCGATTCCGATTGGGAACGACGCAATAAACGTCGATCGCCACGCGCTACTTAATATTTAAACATAATGCTCACATTTTGTGTTCAATGCGGGTGCATCATGCATGCATAAATCAGGCCACAGTCGATATTATCAAAGTTTGTAATGCAAACAAAACGCAGTGTTAAATTGAAGCAGGCTGAGGGCAAGAATCGATTCAAGGAGACTATATCAACGAAAAGTCGTGCTCGACGCAAAGAGGTCTTCAACGTCAATGCGGATTACGCTTCCGCCGTTTACGCGGCCAAGCACTCGAGTAAGAAGAGCGGCGGAAAAAAGGTAATTGCACATTTAACTATCATTCATTCGTGGTTCGTTTTGAGTGAGGCATTACGTGATTTCTTATTTACTGTGGTATTATGTACTTTGAGTTGCCCACCCACAATTGCATTTTCATTTCCATGCGGTGACTGTGTGTTCAGAAAATGCAATTCAATTGAAAGAAGGTGGGTATGTATTGTATTAATCGAAGCAATGTAGTTAAGTCAAGGTCACATCTGCGATATTTTTTTAATGCACTTTTCATTTCAAATAACTTTTCTGTTGCTAAGCAAACTATCAGTAAATAAACTGCAAAGGAAATGTTCTAGAAAGCATCATGAAATATCCTAGAATGCCATGCATATATTACAGCATTTGTTTTTGTTGATTTTTTTTTCGTCCAAAATTGCGTGCGCGCGTTTCAAAATTTCTCTCTATATTTTCAGTGAAAATCAGCGTTTTTTCCTGCTGATATTACAAAATTTTACACGTTACGTTAACTATATTCAAATACACATCGTTTGTGGTATATTTCGTGCAAAAAAATTAAATATTATTTCTAATCGAAAAATACATTCAATTTCCTCGCGTAAACGAACGAAAAATATCAGCCAACATGTCGATTGCAATTGGCATTGACTTGGGTACCACCTATTCGTGCGTCGCGGTCTACCAAGGCGGGAAAGTGGAGATTATCGCGAATGATCAAGGTAACCGTACGACACCGAGCTATGTCGCTTTCACTGAGTCGGAGCGCCTGGTCGGAGATGCCGCTAAGAACCAGGTGGTCATTAACCCGTCCAACACGGTATTTGATGCCAAACGGCTCATCGGTAGGAAATTCGATGACTCCATGGTTCAGTCCGATATGAAGCACTGGCCGTTTAAAGTCGTCGATGAAGATGGTAAGCCAAAACTTGAAGTACAATTTAAAGGCAAGACGAAGATATACACACCGGAGGAAATCAGCTCGATGGTGCTCAGTAAAATGAAGAGTATTGCGGATGCGTACTTGGGCATGAAAGTGAGGGATGCAGTGATTACTGTCCCCGCTTATTTCAACGACTCACAACGCCAGGCGACGAAGGATGCCGGAAAGATTGCCGGGCTCAACGTGCTGCGTATGATTAACGAACCCACCGCAGCGGCGCTAGCTTATGGTTTGGATAAAAACCTTACGGGTGAGCGACGAGTCCTGATATTTGATTTGGGCGGTGGGACTTTTGATGTGTCTATCCTGACAATCGATGAAGGTTCGCTATTTGAAGTAAAGTCCACTGCTGGAAATACACATCTAGGAGGCGAAGATTTCGACAATCGACTTGTAAATCATTTTGCGGTAGAATTTAAGCGGAAACACAAGGTGGATGTAAAGACAAAGCCTAGATCCTTGAGACGGTTGCGCACTGCGGCCGAACGAACGAAACGCATGCTTTCCTCTTCAACTGAAGCCACTCTGGAGATCGATGCTTTATACAATGGTATTGATTTCTATACCAAGATCAGTCGTGCTAAATTTGAAGAATTGAATTCCGATTTATTCCGAGATACTCTAAAACCCGTGGAGCAAGCACTCCGAGACGCCAAAATGGATAAGAAATTGATCGATGATGTAGTCCTTGTGGGCGGTTCCACCCGCATTCCTAAAATTCAAAGCTTACTACAGAATTTCTTTACTGGTAAAAGTTTAAACTGTTCCATTAATCCCGATGAAGCGGTGGCTTATGGTGCTGCGATACAAGCAGCCATCCTTTCGGGATATACTGACGCGAAGATTCAGAACGTTCTGCTTGTAGACGTCACACCGCTGTCACTGGGAATAGAAACGGCTGGTGGCGTCATGACTAAGATCATAGAACGGAACACGCGCATACCGTGTAAACAGACCCAGACATTCACCACTTACATGGACAATCAGCTTGGAGTCAAAATTCAGGTCTACGAAGGCGAGCGGATTCAAACTGAAAAGAACAATATCCTTGGCAATTTCGATTTATGTGGTATTCCGCCGGCACCTCGAGGAGTGCCTAAAGTTGATGTAACATTTGATCTAGACGCGAATGGAATTCTGAATGTATCAGCCCTTCACAACCCTACCGGAAATTGCATGAACATTACTATTAAAAATGACAAGGGTAGATTATCACAGAATGAGATAGAGAAAATGGTGGCGGATGCGGAGAAATTCAAGGAAGAAGATCGGCTCTATTCTATGCGCATTGCAGCGCGGAATGAACTTGAAACCTACACATACAATGTGACGGCAACTATTGAGGATCATAAGAACAAAATGGATGCCGAGGACTACGAGTGTGTCTGCAAAGCCAGCCAGGAAGTTGTTAGTTGGCTGGATGAAAACCAGACAGGTGAGGTTGATGAGTACGCGAAGAAACTCAAAGAACTGAAGAAAATTTGTCAGCCTATCATGCGCAAGCTGCATAAAGCGTCGGAAGGTGATTCACCAGGACCCACGATAGAAGAAGTGGAGTAAAATGACAACGGGAGCTAGGTGCTCAATTCCCAGCACTAAATTTACCCTACCAAAGTTTTGCATGCAAAATCAGAATTTTAGAAAAGTTTTGAAATTTTAGAAATCAATTAATCTTTTATCATAATTTTTGGCAATCGTTTTGAGAAAAAAATGAATTTTTTGAATAAAACTGCATGTATGCATATTGAGTTGCCTATGTTAATCGCTTATAAATACATTTTAAAGGCGAAAGAACCGAAACGGGTTCGTCCGTTTCCGTGCCCGCGACGATTCCGGCGGCGGCAAGTTCATGCTGCCTCATAATTCGACTTGCACATGTCGGCGGCAGCGTTTCGGTACCGGTACCCATGAGCGTGTAGCTCGCAGCGTTCGCGTGCCAAGCGTGTGCGGGACGTTAAAGCAACGTGCGCGAGCCACCATCATCATCGGCGCATTCTTCGGCGATCCATTCTCGACGTCGTCCGCTAGACATTTTCTCATTTCTTACAATATAATACGAACAGGGGCGTACTGAATACAAAACAATGCAACTTTCAAGTAAACAGTAATTTTCAAAGTTTGTAAAACTTTTTCAAACACACAAGTCTTCAAGAATTTAAATATATTGAAGTTGCTAGGTGTGTCAACTGTGAAAATTAATTAACTGATGCGCGCAATTCCCCAAAGTGATCGAAATAAATTCACGACAGTCGTGCGAAGGCGTGGGCGTGCTAATTAATTGAATAAACCAGCCGCGTCTGTGGCTCTTGTGCAGTGGGACAACGTTGAAATAGCTAGATACACTCCTGATCTGATCACAGCTCGACTCCAAACGACTTAAGCCAGATTAGTGGTGGGAGATTGTATGGCATTGCGGCGTTGGGCGAGTTGTCTTGACGCGACTGCTTCTTAAGTTCTGGCGAGTTCAGCGCGTTGAGCGTCGCGCCAGTGCCAGCGCAAAGTCGGACCAGGCAGCTTAAAGTTAAGTCAAGTACGTGCCCACAGTGTTTTATTCGGTCGGGGCGCGTTGGACTTTTCGCCGAAATCGTGTGCGTGCTTCTTATTCATTTAAGAAGTGTGTAAGGCTGGTTATAAAGCGGCATTCGCAAAGATTCAATCAACGCGCGCGTCGTTTCGCGCTTAATGCAATTAGACATCCAGTGGCGAGTGGAAAGAAGCCGAAAATCGCGAGTTACAAGTGCGATGCGAGTGCGTCCCTAAAAAGCACGCGAAGCAGAGATGTGGAGTCAGGAGCCTGCGGACGTGAGGAAGTGATATTATTCTGCTCGTCGACCTCCGTTTGCTAACCACTGCCGCCGCCGCCATGGAATCGCTGACCAACAATAACATGATGTCTTCATTACCCGAGGTATTTTGAATGCGCGAATCCCACGATGCGAACACGTCCGGCGCGCAGAGCGCACTTTTTGCATCACATTTCGTGCCCGGCCGCGTTCACCGCGAGGGCAAGTACCGAGCGCATAAGCACGAAAGAATGTAAACTTAGAGTAAAGTTCTCTAGGCCCGAGCGCTGAGCGGGCCGCGGACTACCTCTCGCCACTACCTGTTTCTTCGGCTTGGGACGGTGCATGTGGCATGCAAGTGCATCGCGCATGCATGCGGTCGCGGTGCACTACCTACCGACCAGCACACGAACGTGCGCTCGCTTCGACTTCTTCGGCGTCGCGGACCTTCCAACTTCTGACAATTATTTCTGCGTTGCCAGCTAAGAAAACAAATTTCAGAGGCGTTATCACGCAAAAATACAAACGTACTTGCAAGCCAACCCAAACCGAATCGAAAATTACTTTTCATACTTTCTCGCTTATTTACAATTATTCTCTGTGTACCCAATACAAGTTACTATGGCTTTTCCCAGCGAGAAGGGTTACCCGGGTTTCTCGAAGCTCTCGAAACCGTCGTCTCGCTTCGATCACTCGTTTGCATTTATTTTTGATTTGACAGTGCAAGTGCGACGGGCGCTCGTCGTTGAGATGGGCGATACAATTGAATAAATTACCATCGTTCGCGTTTAACTCATTGTTGTTTATTAATAAAAATAAATCAAATTTGTTACAAACGTCGCGCGACAGCGCATCACATCCATCTCGTATTGCTGCGGGAAGCTCATCGAAAAGCTTGCCGACATAATTACCGACGTACTTCAAAATCACGCGACAAAGTAAGCACTTGAAACTTTTACTTTGCGACAATTACCGCCGATTATCCTTGAACACTCTGTTGGAGAAACGTGCGCAACATTTGTAGATTCGTAAATAACGCTCGTTTTGTCTCGTGCGTTTTGCAGGGTTGCACACTCATGCATTAATCGACCGCCGAGCTGCGATAAACCTTGTCAGCCTACACAATATTTACATGACGTTCGCACCTAGAATGCGCATTGCACCTCGGCCAACGCTAACAAACAGCGCTATGAATTATCGAGTGCTTACTTTTATCCGCGCGGCGCGGCTGCTCCGATTTCTAGAGCAGCTTGTTGCACCTGAAATCAAAGATGCGAACGACGAACGCACGCAACGCAAGATGCCCGCACGAGGCCGAGGAAGGCCGGGCGGGAGACAAAAACGACGACGACGACAAAAAAGAAGAACCTGTTAACGATCGATGTTATGCCTATGACTAGAAGGTATTTTATAGGCATCGACGTCGGAATTTGATTTTTTGCCGCGGTCGTTTTGTTATTATTTTACATACATTCCGCGCGGCTAGCAGGAATGCATTCGCAACATTGAAGTCTCTTATTAAATATGCAAGGAAAATGGCCTATATAAAGCCACAAACGAGCGTATTCAATTGGAGTCGAGCGAATTAAGAAAGGTTATTAAAATGCACGATTGCGAACGAAAACAATTAAAGTTTTCAAAAGAAGCGCAGCAAGATTGTAAGTATGAACGACGCATTGTGGTAACGTAATTGATTTTTTTCAACTAGTAATGCTCGTAATTAAATAAATACTCAATGAATGCACTCACCAACATACCTACACCATAGAAACACGTTTGTTAACTTTTATATTATAGTCATGCATGCAAGTTTTAATGAATCTCACCTTTATTTTAAGTATTTCGCGCGAAATGTGCTTTTAATGTTCATGCGTTCAACAACTTCAGTTCCTTCATGTATTTTTATATTTCTAAAGAATGCATCACATCACAAACGGCTATCATCATTATCTTGCGTATCGACGCACGATGTACTTACAATCCGTGGATGGAAATTAATTATGAATAGAAGACTGATTCTTTTCGCTAAGCGAGTATTGTGTTTTCTTTGATTCTATGCGTTTCTTTGTTGTGTATCGTCAAGAAAATGACCGAAAGTACTTCATCTGCGGCGTTAGAGTTTCGAGGTACTTCTTAGATTCAAAAGATTTCCGAATGGGCGCTACAAAGCACAGGAGCCATATATCATTTATAAAATTCCGACCGGCCGTCCGTGCCGCCGGTCCACATGCGGGGCGGGCAGCGCGAATAACACGTGAGGCATTTTTCGTATTTTCCACACAATATTTTCCGGCGGCTCGGCCGACACGACTTGCTACTCAAGCCATCAAGCCCCGGGCGTTTCCTTATCGCGCTCACGCTCGCAACTATTATTTCATTCCTGCACACTTCCTTCGGGGGCGGCGGGCGACACGGCGCCATCGGCCCTTCGCCCGCTTTTCGCGATATCAAGCATTTCAATCATGCCGACGTCTCGGAAACCTAACGAACGAAGACCGGCCACGAAACTAGTTGCAATTTTTTGAGCGTCGCCTCAGTTCTGGCAAACTGAAAAACTTGCGGCGTTCACGGCGTTCAATGGTAGTGAATCAACGTTCAACTGCACGTCGCACGCCTGTATAGCGTATAATCGCATGAACTGGGGGCGGTTTCGACGCAATTAGTAGAGTTTGGCCGCATTTACATTTAAAGTTGCGGCGGGCACGTGCAGTTTTCCCGTCTCGGGTCTGTCGTCGCGAGCTCAGACTTTGATTGAACATTTATTGCCTGCCTGGGCGAAAACCACCTCGGGTGTGGCAAATTTATATCCCGAAATGCACTCTATATTTGTTTGTTCGCGTACATAGGAGTAGTACGTGTGGCAAAGTAGTGGTTTGCGTGAAACTTTTTTATGCCTCAAAAGTAGGGCAGAATAGTTCATTTACCACTAAATAAGACGCCAGCCAATGCCGCAAAGTGTTACGGAAAATATGGAAAACGCTAACGACGCTAACGTGTTAAAAGCTCCAAGAAGGATTAGCTATAAACACATAAATTAGCCTATGACACTATCGGCCGTATCGGGGGCTAATGCTCAATTCGTTCTAAGCACGCCCGCATAACATATTCATAGACTATTCCTAGGAATATGAATTAAACATGGAAAAACGTCGAATACTGGAAGCGTTTAGACTCTGCGATAGGCGCGTTTCTATATTTAATTTTTACGCCGGTATTCCTCGAGGTTTTTCCGCTGTACAATTGCGAAGCGAATTTATCGAGCCGACATTTCACGGATTGCAAAAAGCGCTGCCGCCGGCAATCGGTCAATTTAGTTGATAACTTAATAAGTGTTAGATTACACGTATTAACCTTATTTCTGCCAGTCCTTTGTCCGTTTTCTACACGCCAGCGCAAACAAAAACGTATCGGCTAAATAATTTAATAAGCGCTCGATTGATTGCTTCCTAGCCAGCAGCCAGTACCCTCGTTTCATTAGCTTTGCCCGGGGGCAAAGCAACCCCCCTTTCCGTCGGTCATCCATTTCTAAAATGCACCAGTGTCTTGCGCTAGAAATGCGCATGCTAACACGCGGCTTTGTCTTGTCATGTCGCCTTCTAAGATCTATTATTCCGTTTGCGTGGAAGTTAAGCGCCGCTAAGCGCACCCCGTTTTCCAGTCGTGGCGCATCATAATGCGCCGCAATACGACTTGCGGCGTTATTTATTTACGATTTTGCGTTTTACCATTTCGTTCGTGTCGTGCGCCATAATTGACGTAAGTAGTAAGTAAGTAGACGTCGCGGCAGACTAAAATCGTGCGCATGCATGCACTCACGTGTGTGTCGTGCACAGATAGAAGAACAAAGGTTCATTGTACGGCTTCGACACATATCCCCGAATCCTTACTATGTTCTCATTGAGCAGCGCGCCGGTACGCTGAATTTAATCAGAAAAACTCGTTATAATTTTTCCGCAAATCTCTTGTTTTCCCTGCGGACGTCGACGAGCAGAACGTTTTGGGTGGGAAATCCGCTTATTTATTCATTATCTTTGTGATCCTCTTAGTGGCCGTTGGAGGAAGAATGAAGAAAATGGAAGCTCGGAGGTAGTTCTACATCGGAAATACTCGAGTATTTCTTGCTAACAAAACGAATTCTATTCGTAATAAATCCTAGCGACAGTCCGCTGGGAACACATTGAAGAAATTATGTTGTAACTCTTTAATTGCCAATGAGTTTCGATTAATTATACGTAAATATTAATGAGCGTATCAATCAAGGCCTACGGGTTTTCTTAGAGCCTGCTGCGTGAATACTTAAATACTGAATGAAAAAGTTTCATTCCGTTCCCAAATAGTTCTCACTTAACATATTATAACTACTGTATTCGCATATTCGGTCGAACACCAGTGAATACTTTGCACTGCATGGTGCATTTGTGACTTTTGACCCATGCCAACTATTCGGACATATAGTGCACTTTACAAGACGTTTTCTTAATAAAATATCAATTAAATGCCGCTGGAAAGTTATTATTGATATTAATTCGATTTCTGACATGGCAAAGTCGCCGAGTCAAATCGCTGCCTGATGCATTATGTACTTTGCAATAAATGCAATAAAATGCAGAAACGCGTGAAGAGAGAGTTCGAAACTAATTTTCTTTCAGAAACTTCTCGGCGCGCCGGTAGCTTTCGCGTTAGAGATACGTCGCGACGTGCATCGACGCAACAGGCGCGCGACGCGTGGAATGCTTGCCGGCGCACAAGAACGACGAGTTCAAATATTTGTCAAGAAATTTGTAATTTACACACTTTGCGCGCACCTCGTGCGCTTTCACATCGGGTCGTTCAGACGACAATTTCCGCGCATTTCCTTTCGTTCGCTTCGTTTTTCTTTTTCTTTGTTTTTGTTTCTCTGCGTCGTTTTGCTCGCCGCACGTCTCGCTGCCTTTTATTGCAAATATTGCAGATTCGTATTTTTATCGTACACGGAGTCCGCGCCATTCGTCATTCGCAAGTTATTCCATTCCGTCCGTTGTCTCGCCGCACGCCGCGTTTCTTTTCTCTCGCATAGTATAAATATGAATATTTTCATTCGCGCTCGCAATCGAATTGCACACATTCGCGCGCGCGCGATACGTACCAACTCCCAACCAACATATAAAGTAATGAAAACATAACATTAGCGTTACGTTCACATTCCGTACGACGGTGAGCGCTCGCGAGAAAGAACAACGAAGGTACGTCGATGGCGTTGCGCGGCGCGGCGGGAAGGGCAAACGACGAAAGAACTTCGGCGCTCCGACACACCCAAACCACCGTCGCGCGAATATGTCGAACGTATGCGCTCCTTCGTTGCGCTCGCCACGCGCGCCATGCTTCTTTGTTATTATAAAAAGGCGTAATGTGCATTGCATTTCCAATTCGATTCGGAATTCTAATTCAATTCCATTGCGACCCAACTATCTGCGATCGCTCCGCTGCGCGGACCGCAAAGAAGCGCTTGTAACATGCTTTGTGCAAAAATTGCATTCATGTGTTTCGCAATACGTCAATCACAAACAACAGCAGCAAATGTTCAATTCCAGTCGCCAAGCGCAACGCAAGACTTACGATGAATCAATTGCGTCAATCGCAGAAGACTTATCAGACTGTTTTTGCGTTTTCAAGGTTCGACGTCTGCGGGTCTGGGGGGCAATGCATGAACTTCTCCATGCGCTTCACACCCGTAACGTGTAATAATGAAATTAAAATGCAAGAATCTAACGGCCTCCTGATGAACGAAGCCCACTGTCTGCGCCTATCTGCGTCTAGCCGTCTGACGGATGTGTGAAAAAACGTTGCGCAGACAACCGGATGATTGTTTCTTTTCGTTTTCATTCATCACATTCGGTTTTTTTTTCTTTCTCTTTTCTATATTTACTGCAGGTTGTCATGCGTGGTGGTGGTGTGCGTTATTTACACTACTCACTTTCGATTACCGCGACTGCTTGTTTACAATTACTGTCGTGAGCGATTAGAAACAGTGAGTCGATAAATTATCGAACTACAGCTCCATGCGCGAGTGCGTGAATTAAATTCCAAGTATAAAATTAACCCTGCGGTCTGCGGCTACTACTAGGGCGGTAGTGGCGGCTGTGCGTTTTTCGGCCGTTTTTATCGCTCGTGCCGCGCGTTATTCACGTGCACGTCTACCACTTCAAACGGCTCTAATTATTATGACATGTTAGGAAGTTGTCGGGGGCCCCCCCGACAGCCGACAACTCGCACGTTCCGTGCGATGTTCATCCGCACATAAATTGCGCACCACGCGCGAGAGGGTCGAACAATTTGTGCAGTTGCGAGTGGAAATCTTCACAAATTAAACCCTCATGCTTAAACCCCCATTGCTGCTTCGGCGGGCAATTATTCGCCCAAATTCACAATTGCTTCAACTGGTAACTAACAAGACCAACACGACCGGCCGCACCGCATACTCATACACACGCAGCCGTATTAGTTTAGTTTCGATTCTAGTTACGACTTCGGTCAAACACATATGGCCGAAATTTGTGAAGCGGGAGATAAAAATTTGCGCCGCGTGTGTAATTCTATGATGCTTTTGCGTTCTTCTGGCTGCAATATGCTCCAGTGACCTTAGAAATATTTTGTGCTTTGTGGGCGTTTTTTTTTTCTGCATTCACACATTGTTCTGCAGTGTCTCGCATTGCAATCCTATCTCAATTTCTTGGTTTCCCATGGCTCGTAATAACATCGGAAAACACACTGCACACGTATAAACAGCATCACTTAGTCTTTGTAAATTCGCGTTGCAGTCATTCTCACCGAACCAGCGCGGCAATATGCAAATGCGCTCAGCGTCAAAATCGAACTGGCAGGTAAACGTTCCGGTTGCAGCGTACAGAATGATTTATTTGCGAAATAAAATTTGAATACGGCACGGGGCTCAATTGTGCCCCACACGTAAGTGCCTGGTAAAAATCGGTCGCTCACATTGTTACGATACTGTTGTCGAGCACAGCTCGCAGCTATAATCTCGGCCGTATTGAATGTAGATTGCGACGGAACCGCATACCTGCAGGATAAGTAGCGCCCGAACGGGGCGAAGGTACGACGCGACGCACGGTTCGTTAGGGACAGGTGCATTCGGGCGCGTCGATTGTCAAGGACGACCGCGAGTGCAGCACCTCTTCATGCGCGCTGCTCACGCAGGTAGCCTTCCTTCGATGGCCTGCGTTTGGGTTTTACAGCGCCGGCCCGGTTATTGCTTGATTTAATTCATGAAAATCCACCGCGCCGCGCATATGTGCCTGCTCAACTCTCTTCCCACGAATTCTCGGCGGCGATGCCAGCAAAATAATGATGAAAGTTTATCGCGCGATAAAATGTCTGAAGTTCGGAATCTCTTCTGAATCTGAAGTTCAGACGTGCAGATAGTAGTCACTCGGAGAAGCACGCACACTCGCCTACTAAGTAAATATTTCTAAGTTACTAAGCTAATAATGCGTACTACGCGCGCACGCCACACGTGAGTTATTTCCGTCAATAGGTGCTTCATTAACTGCACTCGCAGACGCAGCCAGCCCGTCTAAGTCTAAATTAAACTTCAACTTCAAAACTTTACAAAGAATGCACTTCTGTAGCCGCGGCCGATTCAGTACACATGGTGCGCGCACATACGTTTCCTAGTTTGTGTGCCAAGAAGCTGTTTGCGTCGTGATTAATTAACAGTATTTTTAATTCGTTCACATCGCTCGCCGAGGTCTAGTCTGCAACAAAATCGGCGAACACAGTTTCGAACACTTGTAAGTTGTAACACTTGCAGCATACGTTGCAACACTTTGTGTCGGTTTTGGGTGCTCCAATCGAGCGAGCACGGTTTCTCTTAATAATCTTATTAATGATTCATTATTGAAGTTAATGGTGCGGAAAACCCAATTTTCCCTGGGGATGCATATTGCGTGCCAAGCGCTTACTCTTCTATCAGAATCAATCTATGTTAGTGCATGTCTTCATTACACTCCAAGGATGACAATCACATTTTTGCCATGTCGAGGGTTGTCCGGATTTGTCTCTCGTTTGCGTCCCGCACCGAGATTGAAGCCGGAGATAAGAGGAAGTCGTAATTAACATTTGATTTGTATTAATGAATGCCCACCGCCGGACGACCGGACGGACTTTCACACAATCAATTAGATCGGCTGGCTGGCTCTCCAGTTAATGCGATTCTTCTTCCACCGCAGAACTAGCTGCCTTCGCCTTTGTGTCAACAATGATGGTCGTCGTCGTCGCGGCTAGGCGCACATGGATATATTTATGTATGCTAAACGTCGGCACCGAATTGTTGTTTTTCCAGTTTTGCGCTCGAACGCGCCCGCCTTTAAAAGACATTTAATAAAAACACGAACGCGGCGGCTTGGTCTGAACTACTTCCTTGATTATTAGATTATTAAACAAATTCGATTTAAGCGGACACTTCATCTTCTACTAATATTCGAACGTACGCAAAGTAGTTGAGTATATAAACAACAGATTACACGTTAATAGAAACTAAAACTATTTATCTAATGATGTTTCACGTATGGAAGATAACAATTTTTTTTTCAATCAACATTTTGTTTAAATCGAAAAGTTGATGTAGCAGAGTTTATAAGCAAGATAGTTAGAAATGTACTGTAATTATCAAACAAATGTTTGATTTGTTTATACGTTGTTCTTTTCCATGTATGCAAGAAAATTTCTTCAACTACGCAAGGATTCTCCTGATCGGAGAATATCGGAACATGCACGTAACGTTTTAAAAGTATGATTATCTTGATTTAAAGCAGGCGTTTTTTAAATTTATGATCAGATTTCATACAACAGGTGTTTAATTGCCGCACAGTCAAGTAATAACACCGATGAAGATATTGTCTGCTTTGAATAGCGCGTAGGCTGACGTGTAACAACAAATAGTTGCGTGGTCACCCAACAAAAATGTCGACAATATCTCTAATGACTAATGGAAGATTGTTTATTTATGCACTGCATATCGTATCAAGACTAACTGTTGGTAGTTCTATAGAAACAACGTGTGTTGTGAAACAAAAGACGGTGGTAGTAATTAAACGCTTGTTTTTGTTTGCAGGAGCGAGGATGGGAATTCAAGCAAATCACCGTGACGCGCGTGCCGGGCTATGGATTTGGTATCGCCGTGTCAGGCGGGCGCGACAATCCTCACTTCGCCTCTGGCGATCCGAGCATCGCAGTCAGCGACGTGCTCGCTTCCGGTCCCGCGGAACGCATGCTGCAGTAAGTCTACCCGTGTCTAATCAACCTCGGAATTAAGCTAAGACCACTGACTGTTATTTCCACAGAGTTAACGACCGTATTATTTCCGTCAACGGCATCTCCTTGCAGAACGTCGACTATGCCACTGCAGTGCAGGTTCTCCGCGACTCGGGGGACACCGTGGTTTTGGTCATCAAACGCCGCAACAGCCATCACCAACACCAGCATAGTCTTAGTGCATCCTATACTTCGGCTCCACTTGCTGCTCTTGGTCTCAGCCCACCAAAAGTAACTCTCACCAAAAACTCCAAAAAGGAAGATTTTGGAATTGTACTGGGATGCAAATTATTTGTAAAAGAGATCTCCACGAAAGCCCGCGAGCAGTTGATGAATACGAATCAACTGTTGAATGAAGGGGACTTCATCACAAAGATCAACAACACCAGTTGTAATGATCTTATGTCATTGAAGGAGGCAAAGAAGATCATAGATAGCACGAAAGACAAGTTGCACCTGTCGATCGCTCGAGATTTTGTCCCACCGAGCAATTTATCCAGCAACATCTCTCATCAGGCACAGAGTAGTGTCAGCACAACTGGAGCGGTGAATAATTTTTACAAAGGCGATGATTTCTTAACGTCTGGTACGAGTTACTCCAATCAAAACCTCTACGTTCAACCGCCGACGCGCAATCCAAATTTGAACACTAATGGTTTTGATCATGACAAAGTGGAGGCGAGTGGATCCGCCGAGGACAAGAGCAATTTGGTGCCTAGAAGTCGTCGAGGTGGCGAACCACCACCCCATGCCCAGCATGGCCAACACACACCCGAAAATAGAAATAGTATATATGGTAGAAGCAAAGGACCTGTTGATGAACCCCCTAGACCGCCGCCTCCTCGAGCGGAGGACTACTACAGTTCAAGGAGACAGCTCTATGAGGATGATCCAATTATTCAAAAATCTAAACAACCCATGTAAGTTAACGAAGGGATATCTTATCAGGTTTTATCACCGAATGACTCACTTCTTTATAGTCCCGATGCTCGATTCATCACATTCCACAAAGAAGGATCCGTGGGTATCCGGCTCACAGGCGGCAACTATGTCGGAATATTTGTCACTGCTGTTCAACCAGGCAGTCCAGCTTCACTTCAAGGTCTTCAACCAGGCGATAAGATCCTCAAGGTGAACGACATGGACATGACCGGAGTGACACGGGAAGAGGCCGTACTCTACCTTCTCAGCCTGCAGGACCGCATTGAGCTTATCGTGCAGTACTGCAAAGAAGAGTACGACAATATTGTCGCTTCGCAGAAGGGTGACAGTTTCTACATAAAAACCCACTTCCATTACGACACACCCGCTAAAGGGGAAATGTCCTTCCGCAGTGGTGATATATTCCGCGTGATTGATACTCTGTACAACGGGGTGGTCGGTTGTTGGCAGGTGTATAGGATAGGGCGCAATCACCAGGAGGTACAGAAAGGCATTATTCCCAACAAGGCCAGGGCGGAGGAGCTTGCCACTGCACAGTTCAATGCTACCAAGAAAGAAATGTCAGCAAACGAATCAAGGGGTAGTTTCTTCCGGCGTAGGAGAAGTTCCAATCGGCGGTCGAAGAGCCTCGGAAAGGTTTGTATCGTGCATGCGTCACCGCCGTAGTCCAAATTTGCATATTTAGTAATCGCAGAAAGGTTTGGCGATGCGCCATGTTTTTTGTTATTTTGGCGCCTGCGTTATTTTTATTTATATGCACATTTTTGCGTTTTAGGAGCACTGGGATGACATATTATTTTCGGACACCGTATCGAAATTCCCTGCGTACGAGCGAGTCATACTTAAACACCCCGGATTCACACGCCCTGTTATCCTTTTCGGGCCGATTGCGGATGTTGCCCGCGATAAGTTAATTAAAGATTTTCCGGATAAATTTATCTCTCCACGTAAGAGCAATTTTTACGTTTATAATGTTGAGGCAGTTCTGGATGAGGGGCTTAATGCTTAATTGTACTTATAACGTGCCATTTTCACACTTAGAACTCGATAGCACGGTGGAGGATGGTTCGAAGGGAAACAAACTCTCCTCGAATATTATAAAGCTGTCGGCAATACGCGAGGTGATATCGACTGGAAAGCACGCCCTGTTGGACATCACCCCCAACGCCGTCGAGCGCCTCAATTACGCGCAACTCTATCCCATCGTGGTGTTCTTCAAAGCGGATACGAAGATCGTCGTTAAACAATTACGCCAAGGACTGCCAAAGTACGCCGTGTCTGATTGCACGCACGTGTCACGTTTCTAACTGTCTGCACCTTTCAGGTCGGCTCACAAGAGTTCCAAGAAGCTCTTAGAGCAATGCCAAAAACTAGACAAAGTCTGGAGCCATATATTTAGCGCCAACATAGCACTCAACGACAACACGGAGACCTGGTATCGCAAGGTGCGCGAGATCATCGATAAGCAGCAAAGCGGCGCGCTCTGGATGAGCGAGAGCAAGGTATGGCCCGTGCGGCCTCAAGTCCAAGTCACGGCAACGGTTTTGGAATAATTATAACTATTCTCTCGTAGAAATGGTGGTGGGGTTTTATCTGGTGGTATAATGCGGGTTGTTTCTTTACAGCTTCTGGGGTCCTACCTGTATCCTCGATTCAAAACCTACTCCCTTCCATCCCAATACCGTTCCGCGCACTCCGGCAGCAAGCGGCGGCACAAAGCGCCGCTCTCAATGTACGACAGTCCCCAGGGTCGTTCGAAATTTTATCATGTCGACAACGGCTCCTACTGCTATCATTCGCCGAGTCAAAGTAGCTTGTATAGTTGCTCGAGCTATCAGCAATCGTTGCATCCAAACCAATCTCAGTATCAGCCATATGCAAGTAGCCTTCTATATTCGAGTGCTAAACCCCACGCGTGGCATTGTGATTGCTCGACCACCCCTTACACAATTAATAACAATAATATGAAGTTCAAAGACGTGAAGGAGTGTATTAACACGATTAACACTGGCCTGGGCAATTCGGAGCCGATTTACTACGATTGCGACAGTGCTAATTATGCTAGGAAGCCTCAAACATACGTCATTCAGGAGGAAATCCTGGGCGATGTGTGATCTGACCTCCACGTTGTTTGTATCTGGTGAAATCATTTAGTTAGTTTTGCACCGATTATGCTGCACTCCTGCTTTATCATGTTTACGCCTTGGCTTTACTGCATGCGGTTTTTCTTTCCTGATATGCTTTGTTTGGTTTGTACTTAATTTCGATCGTCTCATGGAATCATGTTCATCAGTAACCAATATATGTAAATATGCTTATTATAGCCCGAAGAATGTCTGTCCGATGATTTCCTGTTTCCCATGTCGTCGTTGCGATTGTCATATGCCAGTTCGCCGGAAAGCGACCTGGAGCATAGTCCCGGCCCGCCATTGTCGTCAAGTCATGCGACCAACGGGCCGGGTGGAGGCGGCGGTCGACTAACCAAAGCCAGCTCCGATCCCAGCGTTGTCATGGCCGATAACAGCACTACAGATGTGCTACCACCATATCAGGTATCATTTTCGTTCATTTTGGTGGACATACTTCAATGCTTTACTAACTCGAACATACTACTATTCTGCACGGTGGTGAAATGTTGATCGCGTCATTCTTGAAATTACAATTTTAGCCGACGTACGATTCACGTTATGGATTTAACGGTCAGTCGAACCAGGATCCGCCCACACCGACCAGCCCCACCAAGGAGCAGAGTTTCTTATCGCCCAACTCGTCTGATCACGTCAACAACAACTCCAGTGAGCCGAGTTACACGAAGCCGCCTGGTATTATGGCATACAATCATTCATCCAGCCAGAGTTTCGACGCCAAGCAGCATCATCACGGCATGGATTACAATGATATCAGCAAGAACGTTGCGCACAAGCGACAATCATCAAATCTACATTATAAAGGTCATAGTATGAGTGAGGCGACCCTCAAGGATGCACAGAATATTTACGGGGGCGCACCTGATCTTCCACCACGTGTGGATCGCGCTGTTAAACCACCGCCGAATGTTCAAACAACGCCAAGCAAACAAAATGGCCGGTCCGCACATGAGCGACTTTTCGGCACCAAGGCTCCAGCCGACGGTGAACCGATTGATGCTTTCGGACAAAAACTGGGCTCTTTGGACAGGAGTCAGAATAGCAAGTCGGATTCGCTTTCAAGTTACGACTCGTTCAATAATCCCAAACATCGCATTATACCCAACGCGCACGATGATTTAAAGACCACCCTTAGCAAGATTGATTCGGGCGTTCCTGGGAGTCCGTCAAAGTACAACCGGTGGGAGGGTAGCGCACCCAACCATCGACATGATCGCCTTGGTTCCAAGTTGGACTTAAAATACTCGCAGCAGAATCTGAATGGAGACAGTGGTCTTTCAATGGGGATTGATAGCCCTCGAAATTCTAGGGAGATGGATGTTGGACCCCTGGATCAACAAATCAGCCGAACTCCAGAGAGACACGATATGTACCGATATAACCGATCCCCTGCCAAGCAATCCATGCCTCAGAAACAACACATTGAGACAAAGACTGATTATGGAAAGTACAGGTAAGATTTACTTCGGGATAAACTTGGCGTGCAAATAATGGAGAAACTTTAATTTTAGTCGCAATAATGGCCCTCCCGAATACACACGTACCAGCCATCAAGATCTTTCTCAATCACATCTAAGTATTCACCAACCTCTACAACAATCTCCTATGAAAAATCCACATCAAGGCCATGGTCCAGCACAGCAGGGACAACAACAGATAATGAATGGCCAATTTGCGGCCGAAAACGGCACCAACGGAAACGCGAATCCTAACTCCTACAAACCCATACCGCCTCCCAAGCCTAAAAACTATAAGCCGCCATATAAGAACTCGCCGAACAACTTCAACGATGGTCCCATGCAACAGATGCACTATCAGCACAACAAGAGCCATAGCAATCCAGTGGTAAGTAACTTTCTTGGGAGACGCTTTGCAATGTTAAGCTATGTAACTGTTGAATTTCTAGGATCAAAGACTTCCCATGAACTCCACCAATCACAATTATTACTACAATATGCCTCAGTCGCAAGGGCAGCAGGGCAACGCCGGGTGGCATACCGAAACTGCCGTCCGGTATAATGCCAATATCCATGGTCATTACGACATGGCACCCGCTTATGAACGCCGCCATCCGAGTATTTCCTACGCCAGCCGTAGCGAAATCGCTCCAATTGCTCAGCAAGAAATGTCCTACGGTGGAGGCATGGGAATGGACATCCATCAAGGTGATATTCTGGACACACGTTCCCCCGATCGGCACAATATTGTCGACTTGCAGGGATCGCGGGAACAGCGAGGATCTGCCTTTGAGCTGTACCGCAAGCCCGTGCACCATAATTTACGGTAAGTTCATCACTGTTTTGGTTCGAGTTCTGCTTTTCTTTTTTTTTTTTTTTGTTGTACACTGGTTTCGTTATTTCGTTATGACCATTGCTTTGGCGTTGTTGCCCCCGCTTGCATGCTCTTTGGGCTGGCCCCTCTTGATGTTGCTGCTCTGTGGTGATGGTGTTGTGTATGTGTGGGTGTGTGTAAACAGAAAGCCAAATTTGTTCATTTTCTCTGTTTTGAAGGGTTGGGGAGGAAAAGAATGCTTTGTACGGATCGCAACCTAATCTAGCAAATAACGCGCACGATAACAGTCCGTCGTCGACACTCTCGGCTAGTACTAACACAAAAGCGGCGCGCCGCGTCGCGAAGGCACAATCATTCAAGCACCAGAAGAGCGACGGCGTCTCGACGCCCAAGTTCTTCCGCAAGCTGCTGAGCAAGTATCGCGAGTCGCCGAGCAAAAAGCGCGACCGCATCCCGGAGAATGAGGCGCGGAATGATTACAATCGCAACCGGTGCGAGCCACCACCACCTCCGGCGCCGGAGACGCTCACCGCCGGCGTGGATTACGTGCGCGCCAATCAGCGCGACGTGACCAGTGCCGTGGTGGACGCGCGCGGCGCCACGCTGGTGAACAACTACTGGGGCGTCTCACTCGAAATACCCCCTGACGCCATCCCCGAAGGCGTCCAGCAGGAAATTTACTTCGTGATCTCCGATCCACGCTTGTGCGAGAACTCGCCGCCGCTGGACCTGGAAAACGGTATCAACCTTTTATCATTTTTTATACCTAACTTTCTCTTGCTCTATCATTCGTTCACGATTTATCTGGTGGAGGGCGCAAACGGCCAGTGTACATAGCGATATAGCGAGATAAATAGGGACTCGTACGCGATCAAGGTTTAACTTTTAACTTATGTTTGTTTTTCCGGCTATAGGTGAAACCATGCTGTCTCCGCTAGTAATGTGCGGCCCGCAAGGAACCGAATTTCTCAAACCGGTCGTTCTACACATTCCACACTACGCTAACACGCTGCCCAGCCTCGGTATCAGCTTGAAAGCCACTGACTCCGAGACGGACATTTGCACCGACTGGGACAACATCCTGCTGCCATCGAATCACGCGGCCAATAGCGTCGCTGTTAAAGTCGACCATTTCTAATTGCTTACTATTATAACTAAATGTAATTGTAACATAGACTTGCTCATTTTTATACGAAACAAGCGAAACTTAAGCAAAGATGTACGTGTATACATTAACGTTAGTAAATTATGTCGAAAAGCGCGAAGCAAAATTGCAATATTTACACATGTGCATGAACATTGTGATTATAAAGATTCTTATTATACATAGTTGTAACTAGCCCATAAGTTTGATATACATATTCATATTTTTGTATTCAGTTCTGAGAGGCAGGACAATATCCTGTTCTTTTTGAGAGAAATAAACGAAAGCGTTGCCAGAATGAATACAAAATATCGTAATGTTATTTATTCGTCATTGAAATAACTCACCTATTTCTTGAAATTTCTTATATTTCTACTGATTCAGCCGCAACACGGGTTACTTCAGTTGGTTTGTCGAAGTCATCAAATTTTACCGCTAGACCGTTACGGAACTAAAGTTTCAATTTTGCCAAGTTGATACTACTAGCGCTATCTCGTGGAACTTGTGTGTCAACATTTGTGAAGTTAAATTTTCGTGCACATTTCAAAAAATTTCATCACATTTTTATCAACTTTCATTCATTTTCAAACGATTTGCATGTATTGTAAGCACAGTAATAAGTTGCTCACTGATGTTACCAACCACACTAACAGTTTTCAGAGCAAGAACAATCGTCCGCTCACGAATTACAGTGAGTTTTCCCCATTATAACCTCCAATCCGGCTATCAGACAGCATCTAAAAACATGCCTAAGGATCCAAATCATGTTGCGGATGCACAACGGCAACGACAAAAGATTAAAGAACGTAATAATAAGTATGCTCCAGCCAAGGTTACATTACAAGTACTTGGGACAGGAGCGGAAGGAGCCCCCCGGAGTCTTTATATTTTCTCAGATCAGTCTAGGTAGTTTGAAATTTTCTCTTTTATTAAAAGGATATTGTTTTCACTGATAATTTATTTTAGATATTTGTTTAACTGTGGGGAAGGTACACAGAGATTAGCACATGAGCACAAGGCAAAACTAGCCAAATTGGAGCATGTTTTTATTACACAAGCAAGTTGGAAGAATATGGGAGGACTACCTGGAACAGCATTGACTATACAGGATGTTGGCGTACCTGAAATTACTCTTCATGGACCTACAGGCTTAGTATGCTTTAATTTTATTATAAAGTTTGGGTGGATTATAAAGGCTTGAAGTACCACTTACTTTTGATCATCTAAGATACTGACTATTAAAATCAGCAATATGAGTGACTCAGATTGTCAATGAAAGTGATTATGGAATTCAGAATATAATGCTATTTTAAGTTGCCAAGCTGTTCCAAAAATTATATTTTAAACATAAATTATCATCAGTGTAGAGTATAAATTGTTGACTGTAATTTTAGGAGGAGTTATTCAGAGCTACAAGACGTTTTGTAGTGATGAAAAACATGCGCGTGAAAATGGCTGAATGCCAGGAAGGTCATGACTTTGAAGATAATGTGATGACTGTGAAATATGTTCCTTTGTTAAGAGTACCTACTATAACGGAGCATGATTCACTTGAGGTTGAATCTGAAATGGACAAGGTAACGCAAGCTGGGTCCAGCATTGCTACGGTAATGTTTTATTAAATCGTAGTCATGTAACTGTAACATCTAACTAAAACGTTCGTGTTATATTATCGGGCGCAGATGAGCGTAGGTACAACCACGAGAGATTCTCGGAAGCGTCGACGATCTTCAAGCTGCGCTTCGTCTCTACGAACGTCGTCGGCTTACGAAGACGACACGGATTACTATTCACATGAAAGTAAGAGACGAAGATCTCGATCTTGTACAGGTATCCCATTTTTCCCCAACCATATCATATCCTGTCATTTTCCTGTACGTTTATATTCACTAAATACTAAAGCCTTTTGTTGGTCTTTAGCTAGTGGGAAAAGAGTGGTAGACACGACCGTAATTACTGAATCGATGAAGAAAGTGCTACTGGAGCAGAAGAAACGTGGCACAGTAATGTGCTACGTGTGTCGACTGAAAGCGCGGCCAGGCACGCTGAATTTGGGCAAGTGCGTGCAGCTGAATATTCCGGCGGGACCGAAGTTGGGTGACTTGAAAAATGGGAAGAGTATTACGTTAAGTGATGGAACTGTCATCACCCCGGAGCAGGTTTGCGAGCCGGAGGAACCTGGACCAATTTTTATATGTATAACAAATCACCTTTGAGGTGCCTGAATTGGCGAATCGAAACAAATTTGTGGACACGTTCTTGTTTGCAGTTGTTGACGTACCGACCGAGGAGTATTTGGATGCGTTGATTGCCAGCGAGGCAATAAATCAACACAAACAACTTACGGCAGTGGAGGACAATCTTGCCTACCTGGTTGTGCACTTTACGCCTTGGGATATTGTCCAGCATCCCAGGTACCGTAACAATTGGTGTTATTTTATTTAGTATAAAACCAGAACTACGTATTAGTAATTTATGACTGATTTATTATGTATTTTTCGTTTTATTCTAATATAGGTATCAGAGTTGGATTGACACATTTTCTCCCAGCACGCATCACATTTTCATCAACGAAAAAAACACCTGCATGGGCAGTATTGCCGTGCATCGTATCCAGTACAAGTTGAATCTTTTGAATAAGGACTTCTTCCCGCTCTTAGGTGATCGCGGTACTGAGAGACAACTTAAATCCTCTTCGCCTGCAGTGAAAACTGATGAGGATTTAACCACGGAAACTAACTTTGATTACCCTAACACATCCTGTGGTACAACCGAGCACATTATCCGCGAAAAATACGCTTCCTACATCCAACCTGGCACATTCTATAATTTTCATCTACGCCCTCGCACGGGAAAAGACAGCACAAGTGAAATCAAACTTGTACCATCTGAGTATATTGACGAGACTTTTGCGCTCGACGGTTTCTGCGACGAAGTGCAGAAACTTCGTATTGAAATTCTCAACAAATGTAAACATATGACAATCCGGCCCTATCCTAAAATCCTGTTCTTGGGTACTGGTTCATGCATTCCCAATAAAACTAGAAACACCAGCGGGATCATGCTTTTTACGAATGAAGAGAGTAATATTCTCATTGACTGCGGGGAAGGAACTTATGGGCAGACGATTCGATTTTTTGGAGATAAACGAGCATTAAAAGTAGTTGCTAACACGGACGCTATCTACATCAGTCACTTGCACGCCGATCATCACATTGGCTTGATTGGATACTTGCAGGGAAGGCGGCGTGCACGCTCGTTGCTCGGTTTACCAGAAAAACCCTGTTATCTACTAGCTCCGAAACAGATCCAAAGTTGGCTTGGTTTTTACGATTTATGCTTCGAAGACATTTGCAGAGACTACCAATTAGTCGCGAACGGCGACTTGGTAATAATTTTTAACATGACATGTCGACGTAGAAATCTTATCGTGATTTTTTAGTTATTAGATAATGAGTTGATCGATGCCGAGGAGAAGGCCGATATTTGCAAAGCTCTGCACCTAACGTCGGTGAATACTTGCATGGTGAAACATTGTCCGAATGCATTCGGCGTGGCTTTCAAACATGAGAATGGATTCAAGCTCACTTATAGTGGTGACACTATGCCCAGCGAGAATTTAATTCAATTAGGTGAGACTTACTGTTATATTGTGTTTTGCCGATAATTCAAGTTATTTATTCAATAATCTAGGAATGGACTCTGATTTGTTGATTCATGAAGCGACAATGGAAGATGAACTGGCAAGCGAAGCGGTTGTCAAAATGCATTCCACGACATCGCAGGCGATACGTGTAGGACAGAGAATGAACGCTCGCAACATTTTGCTCACACATTTCAGTCAGCGATATGCCAAGTTGCCGAGATTTAATAAAAATTTTGCGGAGAACGTTGGCATTGCTTTTGATAATATGATGGTAATTGATGTGTCAATCCTGCATATTTTATTTATTGAGTTTGTATATTATTGTTTTAGTTGGCAGCTGATGAATTACCACTGTTACCTTTGTTATACCCTTCGTTAATGATCATGTTTGCCGATCATTATGAAGATATGGAATTCAAGGCGATGAAGCGTGCGAAGCGGGAAGAAAGAAAGAAATCATTGTAACAGCAATAAATAATTCGAAATACTGAATAAATACTTGAAAATTTAATTGAGTTTAACTTGTAATTGAGGTGTGTTTCTGCATTGAAATTATTGTGCAAACAGTTGTTAATAAACACGCTGACGAAGTAAAGCGAGCAGCATTCGCGTGCAACTGAAAGAGAAAAACGCAGCACCAGTTTAGATAACATGAAACATGCCAATGTTTCATTCTATTTGAGTCATAGGTTAATGATGACATATTTAGTTTGTTAATGTATAGTTGTACAATTTCCAAATTAATTGGATGGTTTACGTTTATTTTTAATCGTGAGGTTACTTGAGTTAAACATGCACGCAATTTATTTCCCTTAATGTTCCTTATTGTGACTTTCATTGTCAGTGCATCATTACACGAGTTCATCGAAGAAGTTTGAATTTCATCATTCAAGAATTTGCCTATACGTGCGTCAGCGAGATTACAGTTGATGCCACTCGGTAGTGGGGCGTATCCGGTTGGTACGTTATTTTCAAATGATTTAATATTATTTCTGCATTAACTAGTTGATTCTAAATGGTAAATGCAATTGTATAACGCTGCAACTAATTCACAAATGCATTTATGATTGATTCGGCAACATTGCTGTAAACATTTTTGAAAACAAAAGAGAAGTTTATGTTGGTAGCCTAGCGAGTGTACTAGAAGTGCTGACGTCTGACATCTTGCCTCGCTCACTAATTTCCGGTGCTGGCGGACAACGCACGCGGACAGGTCGAGAGCGAGTTGCCGCGAGCGGGCATTTTACTAAATTTTTTACTGCAATCGATTTATTATTTATTATACCTCCGTCGGTGGTGCGTGCAGCAACTTGTGTCGTACAATGTCCAATAATTCAGCACCGGATTGTTGGGAGTCGCAGGCAGACTCCACATCTACAAACAACTCGCCAACTAAGCCCGCGGACGTTACGACCAAGTTTTCCACGTTGAACGTCAACGCAGTCGAATTCGTGCCTTCATTCGGTTCGTTTACCGCACCAGCCGCGAGTGACGACGACGCGTCGCCGACGGAGGAGGCGGCCGCCTCCGACTCGCCTGAACACACACCGATCCTCAATGGTAAGTGCCACGCCGTCAGAAATCGCACATGACGCTAACACGCGTGCATATGCGCCCCATATTCCGCAGGCACGAATACGGAGAGCGCTGAACGAATCGACGTTAAAGAACCACCACCTATTCCACCCGCTGACGGCGATGCATCACCAGGTGACGGGGCACCTGGGAGGATGTGGCCGAGGACAACGACCCCATCCTTACCCCCGAGGGCGATGAAGAAGAGCCCTCGTCTGAGGAGGCGCCTAAGATCGTGAAGAAAAAGCTCGCTAAGCCCGAGGAAGCATCCAAGAACAAGAAGGAGCATGTCAATGTCGTGTTTATCGGCCACGTGGACGCGGGAAAGTCCACGATTGGCGGCCAGATCATGGCTCTCACTGGTATGGTGGACAAGCGCACGCTGGAAAAGTACGAACGTGAAGCCCGCGAAAAGAGTCGCGAGTCATGGTACTTATCGTGGGCACTGGACACCAATCAAGAAGGTAAAAGCGCCTCGTTGTTTTATGTACATTTTAGTCTAAGACATAAATAAGCAATGCGCCACAATAAGTCAGCGGTCAGAAGTGATATCAGCTTCTGGAAGCGTTACAATTGTGGCAGAGCATTGAGTGTCTGCGGACTTGCATTGTGGCGCCGTTTTGGCGTCACTCTGCGTCTGTCTGCGGTTATCTCGCGTCCTTCGAGAGTCGATTGTTTTGCAATTTCTACAATCATAGTGTAAGGACTAACAGCCTTCTACCGCGAGCGGTAGATCTGAGACTGCGGTTGTGTTGCTGCTACGACGCAGGGTACCGTTAGCTCTAATAGCCTATTTGAATCGAGGTCAAAGTTTTTAGTTTAGATATTTTCGTTTATAAATTTATGAATTAGCATGAGTAATGTGTTAGAATGTGTATGCGTTCTCTTTTTGAATTCTGAACAATAACACATAACAAGGGCGATTATTAAAACACAATTACGGATAAAACTCACTGAATACACTGAAAATCAAATCGCTTAATGTCGCAAACAACGCATTTAAGTTTTACAACTCTAAATTCTAACTGATTACATCTGGGTTGTTTTGGTTTCAACCAGTTTTTCCACTTTATGTGGAATTTTATTTATAGGCACCTATTAGTCTTCACGCGAATATTTTAATAAGTTGAATTAGTGAGTGGCGCGATTGCAGTGTGAAATCACATGTGAAAATTTTAACACTGTTGAACAACTGTGATGAACTTGAATGCAACCATTCTTTTTAAGTAATCGCAAAGGTTGACGGTTACGAAGTTATAGAATAAAATTCATTGGTTGCAAACAAGCGTAGCACAATTGATCATTCTTGTACATTCAAAAAAATATAATTATTTGTATACGTTGTATACTTATTATTTTTCCGGTTTGATTTTAGTTCCGGCTATTATTTAATATTTGGCGAGGTTAAAGAACCACGATATAAAATTTTAAAAAATGATTGCAAAATAACTATAACGATTCACTGTAATTGTTCTTAAGATGCCTATTTATTATGTTTGAAGCGTATAAAAGCATAATAATTAGACGCTTTGAATTCAATTGAGAAGACAGTGTAATCGCAATTTAATTGAAGCGAGTGTTCAATTGCAAATCAATTGAGCCGATAGTGCTGCACAAGATATGTACAAGTTGTATATGTAAGTTATTAGAATTGAATGTTGATGTGCAATGCTAACGCCGAATCGTTGTTTACTTATAATATCTAGAGCGGGATAAAGGCAAAACAGTGGAGGTGGGTCGCGCCTACTTTGAGACTGACAAAAAGCACTTCACGATCCTGGACGCGCCCGGACACAAAAGCTTCGTTCCTAACATGATCAGCGGCGCTGCACAAGCCGATCTTGCCATTCTGGTGATATCGGCGCGCAAGGGCGAATTCGAGACAGGCTTCGACCGTGGCGGACAAACTCGCGAGCATGCTATGCTTGCGAAAACCGCCGGTGTGAAACATCTGGTCGTGCTTGTCAACAAGATGGACGACCCCACCGTCAACTGGGATGAAGCACGCTACAACGAATGCAAGGATAAGATTCTTCCTTATCTGAAAAAGTTGGGCTTCTATCCTGCGAAGGACCTCAGTTTCCTGCCCTGTTCGGGCCAAACTGGTCAGGGTCTCAGGGAGCAAATCGATGAGAAGGTAAACAAATTAGTAATACCCACTCAAATTTGGTTTCTTTTTATTTGCACCTGGAAAAACATAATGCACTTCATTTTATGGTGTTAAAATGTCATGCATGGTTCTGACAATTCATTGAATGGAAAACGAACATCAGATTTGCGTGGATTATTGGTCATTATTTACGCTAAACATGTAACTTTTGTTTGCTGTTATTTTTTTCGATGCTAAATTGATGTGTGTGACAATTTTTCAATAAAAATTTGATTTTGTCGGTCGTTTCATTGCACTATTTTTAATAGTAGTCGATTTTTATATTTGAATTTGGTTTTCGGGTGCTGAACTGATGTCTGTATTTTTGTAGATTTGTCCGTGGTATAGAGGACCAGCGTTCATACCTTTCATCGACGATCTTCCATCGCTCAATAGGATAGTCGACGGACCATTCATTATGCCCATTGTTGATAAGTACAAGGACATGGGTACGGTTGTAATGGGCAAAGTGGAAGCAGGCGAGTGTAGGAAAGGCACAAATCTTATGATTATGCCAAATAGGGTAAGAAATCAATTCCTTTATCATAACTATACAACAATAATATCATATACGCCACGAGGAAGTCAGCGGTTTAAGGTTTGAAGTCTTAGAAAGCGTTACACTTGTGGCATAGCATCGAATTCTTGTTGCTCGTTGATGATCAGCGTTCTGTTGATAATTGGCTTTGGTGGCAAGTTTTCAGGTCTATTACTTTTATGCGACTTGATTCACTTTTTCAAGTTAATCTATAAATAGACGAACATTGTTTTTTCTTAGTTAATTTAATATGTGATTATTTGAGAGTACTCTGATTTTATTCAGAGAATTCAACAAAATTGTGCTTGTGCTTTTGTAACAATAAGGCAACATATCAACTCAAATTGTTTTACTCGTCTCGCCGAGATATCTTAAGAAGTCACTTTATTCCGTGGGTCTAATTTGTTTTGCATTTTTAGACGCCTGTGACCGTAGACCAGCTGTGGTCCGATGATGATGAAGTGGGACAGGTCGTATCCGGCGAAAATGTGAAAATTAAGGTAAAAGGCGTGGAAGAAGAGGATGTGTCGCCTGGTTTCGTGCTCTGCGACGCCGCAAATCCAATTCGCACCGGCCGTATCTTTGACGCGCAACTCGTCATCCTAGAACACAAATCAATCATTTGCGCCGGCTACAGTGCAGTCATGCATATCCATTGTGCAGCTGAGGAAGTCACCGTTAAAGTAAGTCGATTTGCGCTTGGCATTTAGCGAACGTTACTAACACTCTCATTGCTCTGTGCAGGCCTTAATTTGTTTGGTAGATAAGAAAACCGGCGAAAAAAGTAAAACGCGACCTAGGTTTGTAAAGCAAGATCAAGTAGCCATAATGAGGATAGAATGCGCAGGCGTCATTTGCCTCGAATCGTTCAAACTATTTCCACAAATGGGACGATTTACACTACGAGATGAAAGTAAGTACACAACATCCGCATATAGTCTACTTATCAACTAACTTATGCTGCGATCTCTCATTTGTAGATAAGACTATTGCCATTGGAAAGGTACTCAAAGTCGTAGAGTAAGTCGTATTACTACTGTAATGAAGACTAGGCCGTAAGATATACTCTAAATTTACATCAATCAAGTAATGCAAACTACGAAAAAGGCAACAAACAAAGCAAAACATAGCGAAAACTAAACCAGACACAAAAATAATGAAGTGAACGAATATTTCGTTTTTTATACGCGTAAAATTCTTGCTAAACTTCGAAATCGGTAATGGTAAACACAAAAGAAACGAAATTTATTTATATATTCATAGAGCAGAAAATTAATTACACGACACTTATGAAGCTAAATGTTCGCTAATCCGAAGCAGCAAGAAGATAGAGAAAAAATTGTTACGACTATTATATATTGTGCAAATGTGAAAAAGAAATTATGAAGATGTCAATGATTTACTAATGGGAATGTGGTGAGACGGTATAAAAGTACGATGACAGGTACGCAGTTCTAAAACGCGCTGCGACGTTTACAGAATTGCCGACATTTGTATATATATACATGCATATATATACATGTAAACTAGTACATATGTGCATATATATATGTATATCAGTTTCTCTCCTTCAAAATCACAACCGCATTTCGAAAGACGTGGAGAAAAGAATCCTGTACAGTTGTTAAATACTTATTAGTTGAATTTAAGATGCATGGCGAAATGGGGGGGCCTGTGGAAGCATTGCTGTAATAATGTTTTTGCTCGCCGAGGACCCGCAGTCACATTTTGATAAATATTAGGTGCGCTATTAAACATTATGCGAGAGATAATTATAGTAATACGCGAATCGTGAGTGTGGAAACGCAAAAGTTTAAATAATTGTTTAATTTTAATTATTATTAATGGCCGTTATTCGTTTTGTTTTTTTTAGGTTTCTGGTATTTTTTTACGCGAATCACCGCGCGATCACAAGCAATGAAGCAGATATGATAGGACGATAAAGAGATATAATATACTGGTCATTATTTATATATTATATTTTTATTAATCTTTGAATAATGTTTACGCGATTTGCGTTCGATTGATTGTACAACATGATGAGCGCCCCGGTTAGTTTTTATATTTATTTTTAGTTGTAATTTTATTTAGGCGATTTAACCTTGTGTTGCGCACAGAAATAGGATATTATTTTAATTATAAACTGGGGCGGAATAGGGTTACAAAGAAGGGTGCTCATTTTATAGTTTTTTTACGATTACATTGCTTGGCTGGCTCTCCAATTCTAGATGGCTCTTTAATTACTGCATTCGCAAAGAAAAATTCAAACGGCCTACGTCACACGCGTTTCGAAAGCAACCCAATTGATATGCATGTAATAAATATATACAAGGTTTCTTTTTCGAGTTTGCATTTACAAGTGGATTCTTGGCGAGGCTCGGAAGAAGGAAAAAAAATGAAGGCGGCACAGATTTTTACTTGTTACGAATGATTAGCAGAACGTCAATGGCCATTAAATAATTATCATTTCACATGAGTTGCTCGCTGAAATGGGCGGCCTCGGGTGGTAAACCGCGGGACGCGACCCGCCGCCAAGTTTCACGTGCTCAAATTTCGATTTCGACCGACACAATTCATGTTGCAGCCTTCAGCGCGCGTCGGCACAACGTCCAGTTCGACGCTGGCGCGCCATTCCGTAGTCTTTCCGTGCACGCGGCGCCGGTTTACCCCTCGAAGTGCGTGCCATTGCATCACTGTGCAAATACATACGTGGCGATGACAGATGACGTTGAACATATTTTTTCAAAATGAATGGTCATTGCATTTCTGTGATAGACAAAGCCATTTGCAGTGTTTTTTACTGATCAAGAATAACTTACAATTTATTGATGATGACAAATCGTAATCGCAAACGAAACTCAGTATAGCCATCGAAAATGCAGATATTTCGTGCTTGCAGTGTTCAAGAATTTCATAGAAGCGCAATTTTTAAAGCTGTGAACGAGGGAGATGAGGCAGAAACAAACAAACAGGTTTGATCGGGGGAAGTGTGCCCGACGCCGCCACACCACAATACGACGTTTCAGTTCCAACGGAAGAACGCGCTTCATTTTTGTAAACAGACGTTTTAAAAGCCACCCCTGGACGAACGAGTGGATGATAATCGCGTTGTGAGTTACTGAAACGTTCATTTTGTACATGTCTAGATTACGTTTCTGCGTCCGTTTCTTCTCGCGGAGAGTTAAATATAAAATTTAGAACTTGCCGAATGTGCATCGTTGGTATGATGTTTGTATGATTGAAAGAAAACCAATTAATTATGCGAAAGAATTACGTTGTTCGTTTCGTTGATTTTTAAAATAATTTTTTCTTCACATTCTGATATGTTAGACTATAAATACCTATATAATATAAAGAAAAAAACTACAACAATTTTATTGATTACTTTTTGACGAAGAATAACTGAAACAGACGTTAAGGAATTATTTACAACACGCAAGCGCGCTTCGCACAGGTGTGTTCGCGAAGCGTGCGATTTCAACAAATATTAGTAATCGAAACGAGTTTAAATTTAAAATGAAAATAATCAGATGAGATGAAAAATAATAACGTTGCTATCAATTTTATATATTCAATAAAATTATAAAATTACTCCTGTTTTTATTATCGTGTTAAAACAAGCCCATCATCCATCATATGTTAAATCAAACAGTGAATCAAAATTATTGTTCTCGCTTACATTTAACACTATTCTACAGAAGAAAAAAAAAACATTTTTAATTGAATCTGACGTCGGAATTAATGATTACTTACACTTATTCTATTATCATAATTGAATTAGATTGAATATATAAAGAATTAATTAATGAATCAATAATGAATGTTTCCCTTACAGCTATCACAATTCTACGTGAATTTAATTAATATCCTCTCAATAGAGGATCGCGTCATAAAATAGATAGATAAAACCTTGATTGTGTCATTTACGTCCCCAAGATGGCCATACTGATTTCCTTAATCATCTTCATTCTATTAAGCATTTTCTCCAGCTGTGGTCTTTCTAGAGCACTGGTGGAATACCAAACAGGACTGTCTGGGACACAGCTCCGTTCAGGCTGAAGATAAAACACGTCATTTCTGGCTTTCACGCTCTCCGGGCATTTGGACAGGAAGAACTCGTACAGGCGCACGGGGCACCTGAGCGGATTTTCTAGACATTCCTGCTGTTCATAAACTTTCCTCTTGCCCCATGCACCTTTACTTGGTGGATAAAACCGCAACAGAACATTCCTCTGGTTGGGGGCGTTCGCATTTCTTTTCCAATGCTTCATAATGTGTGAAAAACTCAACTGCAGGTGATCATCGACCGTAATAAGGTTGAAGTGTTTAGTATTGAAAAACAAGAGTGTGTTTAAAAGCACGAGCGGGGAGTGTGCACCAAGTTGTTTGCTCTCCCAAAGATGCTCCTCTTCTACGCGGGTCACAATGTATTGGCTTTCATTGTAGAGCTGGCAGAAAGACAAACAGATCTCGTTAAATGTGTCCGTGAATTTTTCGTAGTAACCGTCACAGAAAAGATTATCAATCCGGCCGTTCTCATAAAGGTAAAGTTGAATACCCAAGCAGAGGTAATAGATGGTGTCGGATGCATAAACGGCGCCGTTGGGCTTGCGAACTTCCTTAATGAATTGACATAAACAAAAGCAGAGATCTTCCGCGCTTAACTGTAGCAAGTCCAGTTTAACAAATTTGGTTGCTTTCAGCTTCTGTAGTTCGAGATTCTTGGTCGAGGCCCATTGTTTCCAGGCATTCACGCCAAACGTATACTTCAGGGAGAGATTTTCATCCGGTTTGACTATGTCCATCATGCGTTGCGAGGATTGCCGACCACGTGGCGCGTAAATGCGGGCTCTTTTGCCTGACGCCAGCATTCTCGTCGAGTTGTCCACTTCGGATTCGAGGTCCAACGGTTCAGTGTACTCGTTTGCCATTTTGAACGCCATGGACAGCACATCGTCGGAAAACGATGTCGATGCGGTGTCCATCTGCGTTATTGACGAATCCAATAATTTTGTGGTATCCGGCACCACACCTACATCATCATCGGAGTCGGATGTGGGGTCGTTGCGCTTGTCGCCGGCTGCCATATCTGCCATCATTAAAATCTCCGCTTCGAGTGGGTCAGCGGGAATACGATTCTTTATTTTAGCTATTTCTTTCTGAATTCCCTTCATGGACTTGCGACCTGTCAAAATGAAAATAGGAATTATCATTGGAATAGGGATCGGGGTTGGGAAGGGCACGGGTTGAACATACATGTGAAGTGGCACTGGAACGAAAATCTGTACCGGAATGGGAATCCAACGGGTCGTGGTATCATCAGTTTGAACATGCACAGTCCTTTCTTTAACTTTATGCTGGATTGATTTCGTCAGCATACGCGGACGACACATCACCGCTTTGTTCTTCTGTTTGGGTACATACCGTGGTTTGGTTACCACAATCATCTGCACGGCCACTTTACCAACATTATACGCCGCATCTATGAGTGACGCCAAATCTCGACCTTCATAGGTATAGTTTTGACTTTTCGAGATCAGCTCCAGGTGCGGGATGTTCGGTTCAAACAGTTTCGACTGCTGGGAATACATGCATTCGAAGTAGACACCCAAGCAAGTCAGTGAACACACACATGTGGAAGTCTCGCCGTCGATGAACCTAATCATATCAAAATCGTATTTTTTTACAAGACACATGCTGCAATTCACGATTTTTCTGTTAATGATCAGGAATATCTTCTGACACTCGCGTGAACAGAGGCTGTGCACCGTGCCCAGTTCGTATACGGACGCATCGCCTGGTTTTGGCGAGAAAGTCGTTGGGCATACAACACATTTCACCAGCTCCACCTTGTTGACAAACTTGTATGCCACGAGGCACCTTTCGGAACAAAGCGAATCCATCTTCTCATCACCGCGGACATTTAATTCAACCTCTTTCACCTGCCTGCACACCGAACATGGCCCTGACTCCTTCGGTTCACACTCGTTGGGATTCGCCGCCTCCTTACACCGTTTCGAGCAGAAGGTCGCCGCGTCATTGGCTTTTAAATCCTCCTGACAATACTGGCACAATTTACGTGCCTTTTTATAGGAAATAAGACACGTGGTCTTGCAGAATTGCGTCACCGTCGAACCAAAGCGCACACAATATTTACCTAGTAAATTTTCCGGCACTAAGTGATGGCACTTTGCGCAGTCGGCATTAATGCTTCGTTGTGAAGCGGACAAGCAGCCCTCGTCGCAGTAATCCCGCGCCTCCCACGTAACGTAATCTTCCACATCAATACATCGGTTGCATATTACACATATACGGAACGGATCATGATTTTCATTAATCTCTTCGGGCTCAACAGCAGGCAGGAGCTGCAATTGCTCGCGTGAGATTGTTTCCTCCGCAGCGAACACGCGTAATCGCAATATTCGCTCCACATAATCATCGGCGTGTTGCTCTTTGAACTTGTCCAAGCACGCAGTGCTGCAGATGCATTCGCATTCATCATTTTTGTGTGCTAAATACTGAGGAACTTCCTCTTTGGCACAAATATTACATGTGCTCGACTCGGTGCGATTCGCAAGAGTTATAACAAATTTATTTTCGTCTTCCGAGGCTTCACCTTCGGGTTCCGGTTGTTCTTCGGTTTCCGTTGAAACCGGCACTTCATCATCTTCGGCCAAGATTGTTTCTGCCTCTTTTCCGTTGAATATATCCGCGGTTTCTGCCGGCTGTGCCTCGGTTGACTCAATTTGCTCTGAATCCTCTTCACCGTCAGTTTCAATTGGATCAAAGTCCATCTGCGAATCCTCGGGTAAACTATTCTCCTCGGCGACATCTACAAAGTTGCCTTCCAATAACTCTCCAGGAGGTTTCACACTGAGTGTTATCCGGTCGGGATCCGTATCAATATCTACCTTGTCCTCAACGTTTTCAGCAGTTTCTGAATCATCATCACCCTCAATTTGATTTTCAGCATCCTTCATGAGAGGGTCTGCAGCGGCAAGATCAGGAGGCCCATCATTACTGTCATCTTTGCTTGTTGGATCAACTTCTTCAATTGGATTAGGATTGCTTTCATTTTCATCTCTGCTATTTTCATCCAGCAGCACTGAATCAAAACCGCCACCTTTGACTTTTTCATCGTTTTTGTCACTGTCTTGCTCCTGAACATCCATTGCTTTAGGTATATCTACAATAGGATCAGTATCACCTTCAAATTGAACATTCTCAGTTTCAGTATAGAATGTCTCAGGTATATCCACAATTTTATAATTTACATCATCCAATTTCTCAGCTACATTATCTATTAATTCTGCAATTTTTTCTTCATCATCCAAATTACTTTTACTTGTTTCTTTCTGATCACTTTCATTATTCTTTTCTTCATTATCAATGCTCAATTCTTTAATAACAACATCCTCAATTAATTTATCTGAATCACCTTCACATGTAAATGTTTGAATTGCTTGTGGTGACTTTGGTTCTGATGTGGTAGGAACAGAATCCTTATCAACATCAGTTTCAATTGTTGTAGTGAGTGGAGCCAATGAATTTATATCACAATTTATCATTTCTTGTAGTACTTGCTGTTCAGGTTCCACAGTTTTAGATTCTTCTGGGTTCGTTAGTTCTGTTACGTCCGTCGTGGGTACTACATCCTGAACGGGGTCCATTCTGATGGCCTTTTAGCCCTTTAAACTATTTAAAAAAAAATTAGGACCAAGCATACATTTATATAGAAATATATATATAAAAGGTTATGTAAAATAACATAAATAATTAACTAGTGGATGAATATACCATTTAAGAATTATAATCCAGTATTTTCTTACTTATTTAATTACGCCGAACCAATTCATCTGAATAATCAACAGTTACAGTAAACCGACATGATAAGTAGTTAGAGCGCACATAACCTCTATTTTCACAAGCGGTGGAAGCATTATTTGGGGACGCTTCATTACTGCGCATGTGCAGTAAGAATATTTTTAAACATTGAGGAGCGTTTGAATTCAGGATGTATAGAGTCCGGTGCGCTTTTATATTGCGAATAGTTTACTTACCTACCAGTTTTGCCATACAAATATGAGATGTGTTGCTTGAAAAAACTTGTCTAAAACTTTATACGCTTTAATGTACGTTGCACATAATTAACCGACATTCTCTCTACGCGCCCAGATTCGTCTGTACGTATGTACCTACCTGTTTGTTAAAAAACAACAAATACCAAAAGGCTATAAGGGACTTATATGCCACCACCACACACAATAAATATCTATATTTGAATTGATTTTTTTTGACTTCACACTGGTATCTATAGAATAACCACGAACACTGTTCGTCCCCCAACCAGTGATTTTATAACCGCGTTTTACGGATCTGACGTAGTGTTGCACTACTCCACGCCACCTTTGATAACTAATTAATATGTTTTTTTCTCATCTTTGATACACTACAATCTAGCAAATGCATATCATATTTTATTTCTATTCCTCTTAAAAGTTGAGATAAGATGTTGCAGCAAAATTCGTACGCAACGTGATTCGGGTAAATACTTGCGTCCACGTGTTTGAAAGTCGAAAATTGCATTGATCACGTACACCCTTCAAGTCTTGAAGTTGTATTCGCATAGTGCTAGGCCTTTATGTTACTTCTCGTGATACACCTGTGATTTGAACTACAATAAGTTATTTAATTATTTGTTATTATGAATGATTCGTGTTTAAGTGCCGTTGCCTGGAAAATCCTTATAAGATTTGTTTCAAGAATTTAACTCTTCAACGTTACCACGCACGATTTGCACTGCTGCAATCTGTTCTATTACACGCTTTTATGCAGTCCCCTTGTTTTTCTTACGCCTTCTCCCTTTACCCTCCGCCTTCAATACTATGATGACACACTGCATTGCGCGCTAACGCGCACACGTATGAATTTGCAACTGGCGCGAAATGTTGATCGTTATTGGCAATTTTTATTTCATCAGACATGATTATTTCAACGAAATACACACTTACAGAATATACACACATTTACAGTATGTAAAGTACCACTTTTTTGTGTCTAAAAACCGTGGATAAACTGGAATTGTGCGAAATACAAATTAATGGGCAAATTCATCTCTTTAATGATTTTCTCATATTGCAAATATGCACTCATTGCAGCGCAGCATATACTTTGCTAATGGCAGGTAGTGTTACATACCTTCCTACACATTTTTTATTCAATTCGATGCACAAACAATCCGAATATTGTGCTTGTATTTATTTTTTTGTCCGAAACATAAATCTTAGCATGTCATGACAACAACCAAGTACATTGACTGCCTGTCACAGTCATTTTTACAATAATATTTTTGGTTTTTACGGTGGAAAGATTATAATTTGAAAAAAATGTTTATATATATTTACGTACTTGTTTATTGACCTCCTGAACACCTGCTTAAAGCGGAGAAGGTAAGCTTACTATAGTGGGTATTTCACTTTAAGCTGAGTTTACATGTGCGCAAATATGATCAGTAATTGAAAATGAAATGAATGTGTGTTTTTGTGAGGACTTGCAAGTTAAGGTGAGTGATGCGCACAGTTTCCATTCAATTTGATATCATTTTAAAATGCTTTCGATTCGCGTGGTAAAAAAAATGGAATAGGTCTGCATGTTTTGGGGCCCCGCTCAATACCTGTCAACCTTTCAAAATTGTTTCAAAATTAGACCATTATTTTTATTTATACAGACCGTTTTGCATCATCATCATGAGGAAGCGACCGGGAACATCGCGCTCTCGAAGCCCATCACCAGCACCAAAATCAGCGCGACTGTATACTTGCGGTGAAACAGAATCAGCTTGCGGAGACATATCAGAGCGCAGATCAAGTGGAATCCAAGTACTTCTTCGTGCCGGAGTAAGTCGTTAACGCGCTCTTGATTACAAATTACTAATATGATGATTGCAGGTTGCTTCACCAACTAATGACGAAAGACGCAGTGCAATCCAACAATTGGTGCTTGCTGCAGTTAGCGGTTCAGCCCAACTAATAAGTATGTTGAGGAGAGCAGTAGGAGCGATCGCCACTGTTCCTATGACGGTTGCTTCAGCAGTCGCCATCGTATCAAATACATGCGCTACTTGTGCAAGTCATACAGCTACAACTCATACAGTCATACAGGATACACCTCCTACTACATGTGAAGCTACTGATACTGCAGAGGCAATACCTGAAGCTAGGGAGTCATCAACAACTGATATGACAGTTGCTATATACAGGACACCGATGGTCGACTCAGTGCATGTGGGGACTTCCACGGAGGCAATTGAAACAGCATGCAGAGCTGTACCGGAATGTGCTAGTGTTCCTCTTGTGCAACAATTCCGAAATGAAACTTTTGAGATTTATGATTCTTCTAGTTCAACAAGTGGACTTGTATTAAATATATAAATATTTTGCCAATTTATTTAGTATGCGCATTTTTTCTGTTTCTACAGTGTAGAGTTTCTACACTATACTTATTTATTTGTTGGTTTGGATTTGCTCTGCGAATATTTAGTTCAGTAATTGTGGAGTTTAGTTATTTGTTCTGTTTATATACCTATCTGTTTGACTCAAGTGTAAATTATAGATACTAATATTTTTAGAACATGGCTTACAACTTTTATATTTATTTCTGCATTAAAAAGCAAATTAATGCAAATGTTTATTAAATGCCGATTATACATTCAGATGCCTATTAGCATTATATAATTAAAGTGTAGTAGGTATAAGGTACTCTCATTGAAAAATATGTAGGAATATGTAAATCACAATTTCACTTAGCTAAACAGTAAAAAATACTAGAAAAACAAAAAGGTTTAACTGTTATATTTATTATATCAATCAACATTTTTTAGAGATATTTAAATAGGGAATTCATACTTTAAATGGCATGCATCCACACTCAAGTATGGCAAGAAAACGTCAAGCTTATCTAAAAATGTAGCAAATACTTTAAAAAGTATACCTACAACTAACAAGCGTCCAATCAATGAATTGTAGTTGTTTTTGTGCACATAATGCTTATCCAGATAATTGGCTCGAAATATGTGAACTATGAAGCCCGTTTGAATAGTTGTCTACAAATGGCTATATAAACCTATTCATAACTTCACATTTTACGATATCACATTCAATTCAAAGTACACAAAAAGTATCAATATGATTACTAGGTGCTGTTTGGCGTTAGCGTTTTTGAGCTGTATTAATGCTCAAATGTACTCACTTGGTAGATGTAACAGGAAAGTGGAGACAGTTGAAAACTTTGATCCATCATCGGTAATTTAAAAAAAAAAACTAGAATATAATAAAATAATTAAAATTTAATTTTCCATTTTCATTCAGTACGCTGGTAAGTGGTACGAGTATTCTCGAGCATTCTTAATCTTCGAGGCGTTGGGAAAATGCGTGACGGCTACTTACACCCTTCGAGATGACGGTAAAATCGACGTCCTCAATGAAATGTGAGTTGTGTGTTTCGTTTAACTTTATATTACCTAAAACTCTGACAAAATCCAACTTTAGGCAACGTTTTGGCCGCACACAATCAGCGCAGGCAATCGCCGTCGCAGATTCCGATGAGGATTTACAGGCTGGTAAACTGCGAGTTTTCTTTAATACCACAGTCAGATTTCCATGTAAGATTAAAGTGGATTTTTCATTTGGCTTTTTTCATTCTTATTCTTATTATTTTTTCAGTTGGAGGACCCTACTGGGTCTTAGCAACTGACTACGACAGCTATTCTGTTGTGTATTCTTGTACCAGCACGGCAATTGGTAAATTCCACAATGCCTGGATCTTGACACGAGATCAAGTACCAAGTGACGACATTATCGCAGAGGCAAATAATGTTTTAAAGGCACGGAAGATTCGAATCAGTATGAGAAAAACTCCGCAGGATTGTACAGACGGTGAAGATGGTGGTGATGGTGATGGTGATGGTGATGGAAATGAAGAAAATACTGAAACAGATAATGAGTAATGCGACATACAGTAAAAAATCTACTTTTAATAATTTGTTTTTATTCTCAACCACAATAATTACTAAAGATCTGTAATTGGCAGACTAATAGCAGTTTCTGACAATAACAAAATATATTTAAAACTCACACGAAAATTGTAATTCACTGGTTTAAAAATAAAATATAATAAAACTATTTGAAAAAAGATGAATTTCATATTCGCAAAAAAAGGTAAGGTTACTACAGAGTTATGCAACTAATGCAACAATATTACTAAATGTCAATTAAAAAAAAAATGACTAAATTTGACTTAAAATTTAAATTAGCCTTGGATATCAAACATTTGAAAACGATGAATATAAATAACTCTTATTTTATATCACAAAATTGTCACGTCATCTACGCACCGCCACGAATCGCTCTCAACAATCCCCATATCATGTCGCACATCATGGAGTAAGTATATAATCGTCAATAAACACATTTCAAAAAGTGCGGATGATTGCAAATGATTTGAAAAAGGCGCGTGGCGCACGCGCACAGCTGGCAAATGCATTCACTTTCTACACCGTCATGCTGGGGCCGCGGGGGGCGCTTGGCAGCGCTGGGACATCGCGGGCATCGCCAAACAGCTGTCAAACCTCAGTGATGCGACGATTCTGTATGTGCTTGCGTGTTGCGTGCCACCGCCGACCATCGCGTCCCCCAGTGCCCACCAGCGGGTAAACAAGTCAGAATCTTGCGCCTGGTCGCGCTGGAGTGCCAACCGTGATGAGATGCGCGTAGCGCAGTGATCAGCCGCCGCCCCCCAAAAATTGCACGCGCTCTTCACTACTGTGCGCAACGTAAGCCTCTATTTGTTGTGTCGCGCAGGCTGCTGAAGTCCTTGTTGACCATGGACTACCTCGGCGATAGTGCCGGTCTTACCTCGGAGCAAACGGACAAGGTGCTACAGTTTCAAGACCTTACCGGTGTCGAGGACATTTCTATTTGCCGCGACGTCCTGCAGCGTCACCAATGGAGTCTCGAGGTCGCCGTCCAGGAGCAGCTCAACATCAAAGAGGGTCGCCCATCGGTATACGCTAGTGAGGCGCGCCCGCCGGCCGTCATCAGCGACCACCTCGCCCAGCACGTGTTCTACTCCCCGCCCTCCGACGGCAGTGCCAGCGGTTTCAAAGGCTTCCTCCGCAACGTCATACGTGTCTTTTTTAGCCTCTGTTACAATAGTCTCCTATCATTATTTAGTACTGTATTTAGAATATTTGGTGCTACCGAAAGAGCCCGTAAGTATCTCGGTAACTCTGCTTTTTATATCAGCTGTTAATTCAATTTGGCCCGACAATTTTTTAGCACTAACAAATCCATTACAAGATGTAATGACCTTCATACAGTCGTACGACGAGAAGTACACATCGCAGCATCCGGTCTTTTACCAGGGCACCTACTCGCAGGTGCTCAACGATGCGAAGCGCGAGCTCAAGTTCCTGCTCATCTACCTGCACAACGAGGATGCTGTCGACACCGCGCGATTTTGTCGCACCACCCTGGCGAACACAGCGGTGATCAACTATGTCAATCAGCATTTCTTCTTTTGGGGTTGCTCGACGCGTTCGGGCGAGGGATACAAGGTGTTGCAGCTGTACCGCCCGACCTACTATCCGTACCTGAGCGTGGTCGTCCTTAAGGAAGGTCGAATGACAATTGTTGCACGCATGGAGGGCTACTGTGCCGCAGAAATGCTCCATCAGCGACTTGCGACGATAGTGCATGACTTTGAAGCAAATCTGGTAACGGCGCGAGCGGACCGCATGGAGCAGAGCCTCAATCGGTCATTGCGCGCTCATCAAGACGAAGCCTATATGGAGTCATTGCGCGCCGATCAGGAGAAAGAGCGGCGTCGTGAAGAGGAGCGACGCGTTGCCGCCGAGATACTGCGACGAGAGGAGGAGGAACGTCTTGCGGAACAAGAGCGGAAGATGAGCATTGCGCGGGAGAAAATTGAATTGGTGACGAAGGTGCCGAAGGAGCCGAATCTCGATCATCCCGATGCCGTGCATGTCGTCATTAAACTGCCGTGCGGGACGCGGCTCGAACGACGGTTTCTAAAAACACATTCCTTAGAGGTGCGACAATTCCTTCACATGTTGATTGCAGCTTGAATTTACAGCGTGTTTTTGTTTTGTTTTAGGCGATCTTCTACTTTGTGTTCTGTCATCCATCGGCTCCGGACGCTTTCGAGATAACGCGCAATTTCCCGAAACGGGTATTGAAATGCCGAGCAACATCTTCAAATTGCAGCATACAGACGATTGATGAAGCCGGTTTGTCGAATCGCGAGGTACTATTCGTCAACGATCTCGACGCGTAGCGAGCAGCCACGGGGTGGGCTGTTGTATAAATGAGGTGCGTAATAAACGACATGAAAATTAGGCAAACGAGCATTTCAACATATTCTCTTTTATAACGTGTTTTTTTTTTTGGTTAAATTAACGAACGGTCAATAATTGGTAATTTCTATGGCACAAGTGCAGCATCTTTGGTTATGTTATAGGATTTTCTTTCTTTTTTTTTGTACTGTTACTGATAATTACTAATCGTGTCTTAATCTTCATATTTCGATTATGAAACTACTAGATGTATTTCACTTTATCACCCACTAGAGGTTTAATGAGAATTACTTTGCATATTACATAGATATATTTATAACAGTTTATACTTGGTTTACTTGACTTGGTTACACTTTGTTGTATTTTTCTCTGGTGTCGGCGCAAGTTTTGTACCGCGATGGAAATATCGAATTAGTGTGCGCGTAGGCGACACAGTTGTATCAAAGCATATAGGTTGTTTTACTGCCTAAATAATTATCTAAATAAAATTCGAGTTGCATTTACATTTTTTACATTTTACACAAACACGGTGGTTATTTCTAGGTGGTAACGCAAACTCGTGGCTAAATATAAAGCAGACCAAAGAACAATAACCTTTTCAAGTTTTCTTTTTCTTTTTTTTTGTTCCTTTGTATCAAAGTACCGAAATAGAATTGTTGTTAATAAGAGTATGACATAAATGTTAAATCTGCTGCGAAGTATAAATACCTACGTTTTTGTTGTTTCTTGCATTGTGAAGCGTATTTTCATTAGAAAATAAACTTTTATCTTCGATAAATATGAGCCTTGCCGTTTTTGTGGCTTCATTTGGGTTTGTAACTAAATACAAACTTTACCGCTTTTATGCATTTGAAAGTATAATGGTCAGAGGGAGATTCTACATTCCTGAACCAAAGAGGCAAGCCCAGGCCCAACTGAAGACTAACAGGACTTTGCTGCTTTGTGTTTAGACTCTGTTGTGGGCCGAATATAGAACGAAGAAACTCCATAAAACCTGAGCAAATGCTAAGACTACGAGAACAAGTAGCAACATACTGAATTCTTGGGGAAAGTATCTTGCATTTCTTTAATATTTCAGCCATTTTCGGCAGCTGCAGACGGCAGGTAAGCCGCCTTTGTTGCAATAAAAAAAAAATAGATGAACTTTTAAGTGTTGTCCTAAGCTAAGCCTCAGAAAATTCCCAATGACAACGTTCCAATCGCGAGAATACATTTCCAAACAAAAAATATATAATAGTGCATAATTTTTATTCAAATATTCTAAATGTGATCGTACCTAAATCAATGAAGAATCGTGAAAGCCTTATCGATGAAGTTTACTCATTTTACGGCTGTTAACTTAAAATTCACTTTGGGGTTAAATAACAATTAGAATAAAACGTTCTTTAATTAATTTACTGCTATTTTATTAGGTTTATCCATTTTAAATATTTTGTGACTAACGAATATTTTACGTTTTCTTCGTTTTGCGACTGGCCAAAAAGTTTGAAAATGCATTGGCGTCACTGTCAGACAGTGGTGCCATCTTCTTCATATTCACTAGAAAGCCCCCAGAAAAACAAATCAAGGACGGGTGTCAGTAGTATAAAAAGGCAGGTGTAAACAAATTTGTAATTTGTGAGGTGTTTTGTGTTGGCGCCGCGCCTGACAAGTGTCTATTAGTTTTATCAATAAACCTCGCACCCCGAGGTGTGCGTGAACATGGAAACCAAGCAGACGCCCGCCGCTGCTAATTTCTGGTGGCTTAAGACGTCGGCTCCGAGCTCCGGCGGTGGTAGACAAAGCGAGCGGGACACTTCCAGCTCGCTTGCTGAGTACCTGGAGCACGAGCAAGAAGCCGAAGAACTCGAGGACGACGTTGACATCCCCAGCATTCTAGAGGAGATTAGTCGGCTCAGTGCTAAGAGTCCACTTGGTCAGTATCAGAAAGATATTGGTCAGCTTTCAATTGATGAGATTATGAGAGAGGCGGAAAAGATTTATATGGAAAGCTCAAAAAGCTTTGAACAGTTGAGCCAACGTTCAAAGACTTCGAATTTCTCGGACGTGAGCGAGAACGGAAAGTCGGATCATTCCACGCCCACACCAAAGAGTTTAAGCCCTCTACCCTTGGATGATAAGTCTCAAGCCAGCACCAGTGATAGTGATACTGAATCATTAAAAGCAGTTGAGGTGAACATACAACCAAAAGAACTTACCACACAGTCTATTGTGCTGACTGAGGCTGACAACTACAGCATGGAGTTTGATTCAAATACAACACTTGATGCAACCAAAATCAGTATTACAAGTGATAAGATGAATGGAAAAAGTGGATCTCAAAAACAGTCTAATGTCAGCAGAAGTTCAAGTGTACAGAGTCTTGGCGAGAAGCAAGTGTCTCTAAACTCAGAACTTGCTGTACACTCTGAAAAAGAACTGGTGCTACAAGGCTTGCAACATCAACATGATGATGAATTGGACAAGAAGGATGGGGTGATCAAAATGCTGCTCAATGACAACAAAGGACTCAAAGACGAACTACGAATCACACTTGTAAGTAAATAGTATTTAGTGATCAGTCAATAAACCGGACAGTTTGTGTTCGTGCCGATTAAATGGCGGCAACCGCTTTCGCGACCACGCGCAGCGCGGCGAACGCTTCAGTTGCAGTTGGTTTGATGTAATTCGCTGGCAGGATGAAACCGTGGCGGCCAGTATCGCGTAGCTCGATCGTGTAGGCATACTTCATTTTGATTGAACCCTTTGCCCAGTCGTCCGAACCACCAGAGGCTGGATACAGGGTTATTCCCGATGAGCCCACGGTGTAACTCGGTCCACCAGCATCACGAATTGCCTTAAATTGAGCAAACAAAGTTAGAGATTTGAATTATTTTATTGGAACTATTTTTCTTACTTGAGCTGCAGCTTTTGCAACTCTGCTCATATCTTGATAATCGCTTGTTACAAACTTGTCGTAACCCCATGGATACAGAATGTATTGTCCGTATGAATGGAAGGAAACGTAGCCTTGCCAGTTGGCTTTCGTGTAGGTAATAAAGTTACGAATTGCGTTGGACTCTGGTTCAGAGAAGGGCCCGGTACCCGCGTAGATCTCTTGACATGGATTGTGTCCACTTCCGCGACCGCCCCATTTATATCTGTAAAAAGTAACGTTTTGAGAGTAGACTAAGATACGATTTGTGTGTGATTATATAAAAATTACCCGAAGTTGCGATTTAGATCAGTACCGTGACACTGTCCATTGTACGCTCTATTTTTCCTCCATAATCGGTCAGTCTCGTGTGAATACTCATAACCATCGGGATTGGCAACTGGCAGAATATACCAGTCTAAATTCTGCAAATCATTCGGTAACGAATCGAAGTTCAGTACCAAATCATTGATTATGTATGAAACTGATGCGGGTGAGATCCATTCGCGTGCATGCATGCCACCATCGACGAAGATGGCTTTGTTACCCGACTTTCCATTCGAGATCTTGACGAGCTTAAGCGGGCGCCCTTTGTGGCTGGTGCCGATCACCTGCGTACTGACCAGATTTGGATATGTCTGTCCTAAGTAGTCCAGGTAACTGTGAATGGTGCTTACGCGGTGGTAGGAATTCCAAGTCATCTGATGACCTAGAGAGCAAACAACGCAGTGTTAATTTGGATTGTTGACGCATCTGAATCTCAATCAAGTGCTGTTAATGCATGTGGTGCACATGGTGCATACAAATAATTGGTTTAAACTTTGAGCGATCGTAATGCATGTTAGTCACATAAGTAATGCTTGATGAGGTCATGTACGGACCCAAATTTGCAACTGGCCATAAGTCAATGCCATTGCCCGTGGCGAGATAACCATTGCCTGGCACTTTTCGCACTGGAAAATCACTCAACGCTTTTAATCAGTACAAGTTAAATTTAATTAAATGCATTTGACACTTGCCTTGCCTGTTCTCTAACTCGTCATCTTCTTGTACCGGGTTTTCTTCGTCAATGGCTTTCTGGACGTCTTCAATGACGACCTCGTAGTTGATGGTGTTGCTAGCCAAACTTTTTAGCACGGTGTCCTTTGAATCTGGGCGCACCAAAATGTCCACTGCAGTTTGATTACCACCCCACATGGAAATATCTAAAATAGTAAAATAGGGAGAATTATTGTTTGCGTTCAAAAAGAATTGTTTTCCTATCCTACCACGTGTATCTCTCAATTTTCCTATGATTTTCTTCTTATCCTTTGAATCCAGGACGACTCGCAGCAGTTGACTGCCGTCATAAGAAACTCTGGCTTCTGGTACCGCTTCAGGTGTATATTCTTCTTCAATTTCGGCGATTTTTAAACCCTTTGGAAGAGATTTTGATTTGATATCTTCATCGGTGTGGGTTTTGGTAATCTCCTCCGGATGTATGTCATCGTTGAGGGTAGGGTCTCCTTCTTCGATGGACTCTTCGACAGGCTTTTCTTTTGCTACTTCCTTATTAGGTTTGGCAAGCACTGCGGTGGAGACCACAAGGGCCAAGCTCAAAACGAGAATCAACTTCATACTGCAGTCTCGCGACACGACTACATTACATTTCAGTCGTGCGCCTTTTATAGCAGACTTCTCTCACCCGACTCGCCGCTCGTTATTCTAACGAACTGATTTTTGTTGAAAAACATTTTAAAGCACTTCGATGACCTGTCGTTTGCTTAGCCTCGCGAACTATTTGCTGCGGGTTTATTTGGGGCAGTGGGCAACCACTTTTTTTTTATAGTTGTGGGGATCTTGTTTTCTGCAAGTTGTTCGCTCAAAATTGATATTCTGATTCGTTATCTCATAGTGTCATGTGGGCCGTTGTGAGATGAGACTAATAAACAGCGGCTAACGAACGGTCAAGTTCAGGCCGATTTGCATAAACGCGTAAACTTTCCGCCCGACTTGTGGGAATGTTGTTTTTATGTCCCGCACTCCAACTGGTTTTTCGGTTTATTGACCAAAACTGATTTCCGATGTTGACGCATAATGACTATGTTTTACGTTCTTGTCCGCTCCGCCAGCACGAACTTAACGATCTCAAGCAACATCAGCGGACGTTGGGCGCCGCTGAGTTGGCCAACGCACTCGAGGTGCTCAAAGATACGCAGGAGCAGAAAACTGCTCTGCAGCTGCAGTTGGAGGCGGCCAACAAGTCGCAGGCCGACCTGCGATCCACCTGCGATGAGCTGCTCACGGCGAATAATATTCTTGAGCGGCGCGTCATCGACCTGGATAGCGTGCTCTCCAAGTACAAGGCGGACCTGAAAGCGATCCAGACTATTCGCGACAAGCTCAAGGAGAACGAATTCAATGCGAATAAGCTCCTGGATCAGGAGCGCGCGCAGGCGAAACAGTTTAAGCAGCAGGTCGAGAAGGACGCTAAGTGCATCATGGATCTCAATCGGCAGATTAAGGAGATGGAGCGTATAATTGCTCGCAAACATCCGGATTCGGTATCCGCTCTAATCGTTGCATCCAAGTACGACGAACATGGCGCGCGAAAAATGTTTGAGGAGAGAATCAAGAGTTTGGAACAAGAGGCACTTATGCGCGATGCACAGAATTCCAAAGTTTTCAAGGACGTGCAGGAGAAGTTCAACCAGATGAAGCTCAAATACGAAAGTCACATCGAGGATTTGGAGTTGCACGTCAACGACCTGAAGTCTCAGCTCAAGCGGAAGGGTGACACTTACGATGTATACACACAGACGAGGGAGTATATTAATGAAAAGATTCCTGCGAAGGACACCACTAATCGAGAGTCTCAAACTGAACCGGTACACAATGAGCGAGGGACAAAGGCGGCCAAAAAGGCCGAGCCCAAGGAGGATGCACATTTGCTAGCGACAATACGCGGTTATCAAGCTGAAGTAGTGGCGAAAGAAAAGATCATTCTTAAAGCTCAAAAGGATCTGGACGAGCTGAGGAAAACCAATAGAAGACTGCAGAAGGAACGGGAGGGCTCTTTAAGGACAAACTTCGGCGAGAAGAAAACTTCGGCGGAGAACAAAACCGCTTTGATGACGTATACTTCACCGCCGCCGTCGGTGGGTGATGAAACCGACACTTCTTCCGGCGGAGAAAACGAAAAAATTAAAGCACAGCTAGCTCGGGTTGAAAGTGACTTCCGAGCGTTGAAGGCGAAGCGTTTACAGGATGTATGTCTTTAGAATTGTTTGTAGTAAATGAATCTATAAGTGATCAATGTTGTCTTTATAGTTGAATACGTTACAAGAAGCTCACGAACGCGAGATGAGTAACTATCTCGCGAGCGTAACACCCCTGCGGGAAAAACTCGAATTGCAAGCGGTTAGTTTAACAACACTCCAACAGCAACTGATGTCTGCGAAGGAGGAACTTGCTGTTGTGACTGTCGAGCGGGATCATCTGAACAATAAGCTCAATAGTGGTGTAACCACTTTGTTGCAGGATTGCAACTTTGACAATGGCAACGAAAACGAAACCGTCTCATTGCGCAAGAAGGTTGGTGCGCTTTACAATCATCCAGAATAATGCACTGTGTGTTTGTATTTGTCCTTATTGCAGGTAAATGTATTAGAAGTAAAGTATGAGGAGCGGGAGAACCGGTTGCGCTCGATAGTGCATGGTCTGGCTCAGAAGACGATAACCAATCGCACCTGCGAGCAGTGCGCCGAACGCCAGCAGCAGTTGGTAGGCTACAAATTGGAGTTGGACCAAATTATCGCGACCTTGCGATGTCTGCAATAAGCTAGCGCAAGGTAATTTTATCGTATTCGATTTAGTGATCCCCATACTTCTTTTACACGCATATTTTTATTATATTTATTATATTGGTTATACATGTGTGTTTAACATTTTTAAAGTTTTCAACTATAGAATTTCTTTGAATCTAACCCCACTAACACAACTACGTATATACGTCGCAACTTGATAAAATGTATGGTATAGGAGAGTGCATTTAACACTTTGCTAACAGTGATACATTTACACTACTGGATACTGAACTACGTACTGGGTACAACAGGACACGATGACGATCAATATGAGATATTTTAGACAACTCTCACAATATAATTGGAAGGTACATAGAGCATAGCGTTAGGTCGTCGAATGTTGTTTATAGACTTTTGTTGTTCTTGGCGCGCGAAGAATGTTTTGCACGCGTTATGCAAGGTTGTGGTCTTAGAACACCTTGTTCAGTTTGACAGACATGAAGTCTCGTAGTTGGTTTATTCTGCAAAACATTAAGATTTAGTTAAACCAGTTACGCAAAATTGAAACTAATGTCTTACTTCTTGTTGTTGGCTTTGTTGATGATCTGACCCAGCAGAATTACAACGAGAAGTGCTTTGGTGACTGTGATGGTGGTGTTGGACCATTCGTCACTTACTTGCTCGATTGGGCCCATGAGGGCGTCTCGATGATTGCGTTCGGTGCGCTCATTGGTGCGGATGTTAAGTCTCTCGGTGATATCGTCACGACGTTCTTCCATGCGCTCGCGACGGTCATCTGTGCGTTCACGCCGGTCTTCTGTGCGTTCGCGCCGGTCTTCCATGCGCTCTCGTCGGTCGCCCACCCGCCCGCGGCGATCTTCCATGCGTTCGCGACGGTCTTCGCTGTGGTTCTGCCGGTCCTCAATATGGTCGCGGCGGTTATCTGTAGGTTCCCGACGATCGACCATTTGTTCGCGCCGGTCTTCCATCCGCTCACGACGGTTTTCCATGCGCTCGCGACGATCTTCCATGCGCTCGCGCCGGTCTTCCATGCGCTCTCGCCGGTTTTCCATCTGCTCGCGGAGGTTTTCTGTGCGTTCACGAAAGTCTCCCAGCTGCTCGCGCCGGTCATCCATGCGTTCGCGCCGGCTTTCCATCTGCTCGCGCTGGTTTTCCGTGTGTTCACGACGGTCTTCCAGTCGCTCGCGACGATTGTCCATCCGTTCGCGGCGGTCTTCCATGCGCTCACGACGGTCTTCCAGCGGCTCTCGGCGATCATGCATGCGTTCTCGGCGATCTTCCGTTCGTTCGCGATGATCTTCATTGCGCTCACGTCGATCTTCCAATGGTTCTCGGCGGTCACTCATGCTTTCTCGCCGATCTTCCAATCGTTCTCTACGGTTTTCCATTCGTTCTCGGAGATCTTCATTGCGCTCACGTCGATCTTCCAGTGGCTCTCGGCGGTCATGCATGCGTTCTCGGCGATCTTCCGTTCGTTCGCGATGATCTTCATGGCGCTCACGTCGATCTTCCAATGGTTCTCGGCGGTCACTCATGCGTTCTCGGCGATCTTCTAGTGGTTCTCGGCGGTTACTCGTGCGTTCACGTCGATCTTCCAGTGGTTCTCGGCGATCTTCCGTTCGTTCGCGAAGATCTTCACTGCGCTCACGTCGGTCTTCCAGTGGTTCTCGGCGGTCACTCATACGTTCTCGGCGATCTTCTAATCTTTCTCCACGGTTTTCCGATCGTTCGCGGTGGTCTTCAATACGCTCACGACGTTCTGTCAGTGATCCCCTTCGATCTTCTAAAGGTTCTCGGCGATCTCGGCGGCTTTCCATTTCTTGGCGGCGGTCTCTTACTTCCCGATGAACCTGAGACTCTACCGCTCGCTCACGACGTGTTTCAACATCTCGACGTTCTTGGCGCTCTTGAACGTTTTCCCGGTCAAGACCTTCACGGCGCTCCTCGCGTTCCTCACTGCGCACACGTGGTACTTCGCGTGCCATGCGATCATTCCGCGCTAGGCGTCGTCCTTGTCGTGATTGTCGTCCTTCATTTTCGCGTCGATCTCTGGCGTCTTCCCTTTCACGACGGTCTCCACGTTCTGTTTCTCGCTCGCGAACGTTTCCGTCCTCACGTCGTTCTTGACGCTGCAGACGGTCTTCGTTATTCCGGATTTGGCGAATTCGTGTATCTCGGTCTTCAACACGCTTAGCTTCATCTACTTCAATTCGAGAATCTCGGCCAATGCTTCTTCGCGAATCGCAGGTCTCACCTTCGATTTGATCACGCCTCGCTACATTCTCATTTCTAGTTCGTCTATCCAGGGTGTCAGCATTATGTCGTCTATTTTCTCTTTCCCTTATTTGGTCCTCGCGTGTTATGGCAATGCGCGTGTCGCGCTCCGCAAACCTGTCATCTCTCAGGGGCGCCCTGATAATTTGCGCTTCTCTGTAAACCATGCCTTTGTCAAACGCACCTCGTTGCTCGTCCGCCAACCGTACCACATCATCTTCACGATTCTTCATTGTGCGCTCGCCTCTCTCCATGAAGCCGGCCGCCGACGATGTCCAAAATATAATTAGAAACATTACCATGCCATAATATCTGTTTTTACCATTCTTCATCATGACCTGCATCTTGCTCTGGAGTGTGGAAATAAAACTATTGTAGGTTTGAATTTCTTATGTAGTGACTTGTATAGTTGAATCGGTTGAGAAAAAGTTTACGGATTGCGATTAGACTGCCGACTGCTTGTTGTGCCTTCGTCGAAACACCTTCTAATGCTTCTTCGGCCACAGCCGCCTCTATTTATACCAAGGGACTGGCGTGTCCTGACGTGTTGCATGTGCGGGCAAAATCCATTTCACGCTTGAACGGGCGCATAACAATTTGTCACGTGGCGCAAATGCGTTTTATCAATCGGGGTGCTTGTGCCACACCGCGGTCTGCGGCAATGTGATAACGCGAACTCATTATTACAATCGTAATTGAACATATGGGCCTCCTGCGAAGACGTGCGTCACAACTTTTCAGCACCTCTTCGCACACTATAAATCCCACACCCACTTAGAATGTCTCTCATTTTCATTGATTTGATTTACCTTCTGCGCCCTCGCCCCCTATCACTCACCAATTTGTCGAGATGTTACGCGCCGGACACTTACTAAACATGTGCGTTGATTGTTGCAGAGTCGATTAATTGTGTTGTGTGCCAACTGCCAATAGCAATAGCTATCTTACACGTACAATTATACAAGCCATTAGATGATAATAATTCTGCAGGTGAAGTTGAACGTGAGTAGAATAAGTAAAGAAATGTGTCTAGTCAAGGTATATATTTATTAATAGAGATGTGTATATTATATTACTATGCATGTTTTATTAGATTGTCATCAGCGAAATATTTGTTCGCAACTCCACTTGCTCAACATGTTTTTTATAAGCCTCCAGCATATGTTCGACGCCTTTGATCACCCACAGGAAAGATCAAATCATTCACAATGGAAATACCATTTACGCAGGAATAGGTCGCCATACTTGAACTGCTATTCGTGCGTTCTAAACTGTCTAAGGGTTGCATCACGTGCCCAATTTTTTGTAATTTCATCAGTATTTTTTCATCGAACCCTTCTTCAAATTCTACAACCATTGGGTTCAGTTGATGGTGCAATCTTCTTGTGGCAATAGCTGTTTTCAAAGGAGTTCCCATATACAAGTTCTGCAATATAACAAGTGAGGTTGCGCTAAGGATTTTAAAACCACCAGCTGCTCCTATCACAAGGCGAACACTTCCCTTGCGTAGATCCAGGACGATTGTTGGTAACATGGTAGACATTGGGTAGTGTTTGGGGATAATTTGGTTAGCTGATTGGCTATTCTTAAAATCGTAATGGTTTGGTATAGAGAAGTCAATCATTTCATTATTTAATATTATCCCAGTAGTCTCGGAAACAAACAAAGCTCCAAATGATAAGTTAATGGTAGATGTGACGGAGACAGCATCTCCATTTGGGGCATATATGCAAATATGGGAGGTGCCATGATCTTCGGCGATTGGAACCTCAGGGTTGTCCAGAAGGTAGTCCTTGGGATCATTGGAAGTACAGGTATCTTCAATCTTTGTCAAGATTTGTTCCACCAGCGCTGGGTCAACTTTAGAATCGGGTTTGTCCGCCCCCGACATCTCACCCCCGGAGTAACCCGCACGGATGCCAAAGGCGAACTTCCAGGTCTCAACAAAACGATGCCAAAATGACGCGTCCACATTGCACAGTTTACTTGCCATCACATCTAAGACGTACATTAACAGCTGCCCCGATCCAGGAATACCAGCTGAATAAATCGCATAGTTGCCTATGAAGTGCTCGACCGGTTTTTCCCAACTGGCCTTGTAGTTCCGCAAGTCTTCGCGTGTAATTATTCCTCCATTGTCACGAATATCCTGCACAAAATCATCTGTGAGACATCCATCGTACAAGGCATTTGGTCCATTCTGTGCAATTACTTCCAACGTGTCAGCTAATGTAGGGCGTTGCATGATCTCGCCAACTTTATATAAATTCTTCGTTTCTGGGTTGGTAAGCAATACCCTGCGAAAAGACAAGATACTTTACTGACCTAACAACCGCAGTACTGCACCAACTCACTTCATGCTTGTTGATTTAGAAATATCTTCCTGGATCTTTCTAATCATATCTGCCGTGTACGGAGTAACGCGTTGACCTGTGGCTGCGAGATCAATAGCAGGCCTGAACAGGTCGTACCAACTTATCTTTCCGTACCTCTTATGTGCCTCCCAGTATCCCATCAATTCACCGGGCACAGCCACAGACAATCCACCTATTGCAATATCCTTATTATCTGTTGTTTTTGGCAGTTTGGAAAACATTTCAGGGTATGCAGCCAGTGGGGCCACTTCTCTAGCGTTTAACACATCGACTTTCTGAGTGGCGGCGTCGTAAATCGACATTAGGAAACCTCCCCCGATTCCCATACTCTGTGGATTAGTGATGCCTTCACATAGAAGGGCAGCGATGGCGGCGTCTACAGCCGATCCATCATCGGCGAGGATATCTCTGTAAATGATTAAAATTGGAGGAAATCTAGGGAAAGAACGCATGCTTACAGAGCAATATTGGTGCAGATTTCCGAATTTGTGACGACTCCAGCTTTTTCGAAAACACCGAGTGTGTGATTATGTGTGTGTCTTATTATGTGGTGCGTTGGAGGCTCTTGACCATCTTCTCCCCACACGCACATTTGTAAAAGTAAAAATATGCATAAAATAAACGGCAACTTCCCCATTGTACACAATTATGACATGACAGGTTTTCAGATAGTAAAACGTCAGCGTAACAGGAAATGGAATGTGTTTATTTCTCATAGTATTTATATCGCTTCTTTTGTTTTCGCCACTTTTACAGTAACACTCGCTTAGCTTAGAATATTGTTACTCGGTTTCCGTTTTTACATTATTAATCGCGCGCTAGAACAATCAACGTGAATAAATATATAGTCAGTCCAAAGTAACACAGTAATACCACCTTTTGCTTACTAAATAAATACTAATAATAAGTAAATCAAATGAATGATTGCCATACAAATGGTACGCAAATAAACGCAGCTAACTGATAACTTTAAGCACCTGAATATCATTGGTTGCAATTCCATTATTACTGGTTGGCTTAACCCTTAACTATTGGCGTGAATTGCAATGTATTGCCCTATTTTGCTCAAGTTGCTTTTGTTTGAATCTCTCAACAATGCTAATCGTGATTTGATTGAATCAAAAATATTTAAATTTAGTGTGACTCATCTTTGGTTCAAATAATCCCAGCTGCCATAACGTCCCGAGCCGCACCTCGAGACGCACGTCTTTGACTAAGTCTAATTTGTACATTTCTTCCCATTGGCGATCACGTTGTCAGGCTGGCACTTATTTGTTGAAGCCGAGGTACAATCCTACAATGAACGTTATTACGAAACAGGCACCCACTGTGTACAGGACGATTCGCTGTTGAATGGCACGCATGAGCATTGAGTTCATGATTCGCGAAGATCGGCTCAGATCTTCGTTTGTTTCCCGTAACTATATTTGGACAGAAAACAACACGCGCATTTATATTTATCGCAAAGAAAAGATAAATGAGTATCATGTTGACTTACTCTATTTCTAGATCGTTGTATCGTCTCACGTTGGCCGTGCAAATCATGTAGGACTTTATTACCGATTTCTTGCGTTTCCAGGGCAACGCGATAGCCCTCCTCCAGACGCTTACCAGTCCGCTCAATGCGCTCGGAATTTTCCAGCAGACGCTGCTTTTGGTCACTGGCAATCCTCACGTCGTTCAAATCTTCAGCGGACTCATACCCCACCTGCTTGATGGACCTAGCTTTGATGTATTCTAGAGTTAGACGTTTTAGCTCTGCCCTGTAGCAGTCCAGCTTGGTCCTGCAGCGCTGTCTCTTGTTAGTGTCAACCTCTCTCACCTCAAGATCCATTTGTTCAAGCTACACATACAACAAGATATCTAAATTAGCATTGGAAAAGTGGATATTATTATAAAACTTGCCAATTCCTGAGCTTCTTCCACATGTTTCTCAATGTCTGATATAAGCTGTCTTCGGTCTTCTATGAATTTATGAAATAAACCAATTTTATATAGATGCAAAGCATATAGGAAAAAGATTAGAAGTCACATACTTGTGGTAGATGTGCCCAAAATACCAATTTGAGCAGTGATATCAGCAGTGAGCGTTGAATACTGCTGTTCGTAGCCGTCGAACAGGGATCCCATCTTCGTGGGAGAGCTGAACGTGGATTTACTAGGTAATGGACTGCACTTCAAAATACGTTCAAAGCCGGCGGTGCATTACTCATTCCTCGCAACGTTTGCGGGCGTCTCGCATTGCATGGACGTGGGCGCACAAGCACGGACTGAACTGGAAAACATCGTAAACACAGGAACGAAATTGGACCAGACAGCGATATTGTGAAGCCTCCAGCTGTATAATCACCTACTCATGTCAGCTGACGCTAGATGTCGCTCATTGTATTGAAGTTGATTTTGCGTTTTGCTGTTTGAGATTACATTCAGCTGTTCGATAGTGTTTTATTATTTTCTTCGATGTTGACGTGTTTTATTAATGTGTTTTAGAGTGACTTGCACGCGGCTTATCATATTTCTTTCATTTATTTTAATCAAATTAATTGCATTACATTTTATCGATTAATAGAGGTATAAATATCGGCAGTTAATGACAACAGACATCTACAGTGTTTTGCTAACCAAGAGTTACGTGTTAAATGATTATAAAACTCGTGTGTGTGTCCGACGGCTATTGGATTTGAATTGGATTTACATGTTCTTATAAGGATTGTCCTGAACGTGTTGTAAAATATTACAATCGGAAGAATAAAAGTGGTGGAAAATAATTCGTAATAATAGGGTAAGGTTTATTTTGATCTTATTTTGACGAAAATAATTGTTAAAAATGTTTGGAAGAAATTTAAATGAAAGAAAAGGTAAACAAATTTATATTCTATTCACGCAATTACACGTCCAATGTTTGTTTGTGGTGGTGTCTAAAGTCTTGCGATCTTACACCGCACTGGAATTCGACCGGTTTGTTCTTATCTCTTATTTTCAGTTGATAACATACGATAGTTGTGTATAGTTTTGTACTGTATACCTGACCGTGCGATGCCGATGCGTGTACTGTTTGCGCACGCTGCAGAAACAAAATTAGTTTCGCTGTATCCGACGGATGGTTCACACGCGTACGCTTTTTTGGATTTAGCTCGGTAACGCGTATTATATTCGATTTTCTAAGTGATTATTGATGTCTATTGTGTTTCGCTAATGATTTATTGCGTATAAAATATTCGCGGAATGCAAATATAGTGTATTTGTTCGTGAGGGAAGTGCCATCGGAAATTACCTTGGTTCTGGATTTTTGTCTTTTTCGTTTACGGTGGATGTGTTCCAGCGCTGGTACTAACAAGTAAGTAAACCCAATAATAATCTCAATCACCTTGATATAACGCATTTTCTGTTTCTGCCGGTTGTGTTTCTTTATTACCATACATACCATAGAGACGTGCGCGAATTGTCAAAAGTAGGTAATTTGTGTAATTTTTGTCATTTTGCTGTGGAAATTGCGTGCGTGTGAAATTATGCGATGCGCCGTCATGTTTACTTAAATTTAATTCTTCAATTTCAGCGAAGATGTCGGTAAAATGCGCAAATTTATATTGAAATTATAAATTCTTTTATTGCCGCCTTTTGTCTGTTGGTAGTAGTAGGTGCACCTCGTCTTCACTGGCGAGTTGCGTGCCCGTTGAGATCACGCGATTTTGTACCTCACATTGTGTTTTATCAAATTGTTTGTTTACATCCGCCAATCTCTTTGCCGTGTGAACTCACGCGCACCGATACTACTTAAGTGTATTGAATTCGGGCAGTCGCGCCTTCTCATTCGGCTTTGCGGGGACACAGTCGACTTCGGTTCGCGTACCCCCTTCGCGGTGCTTCTCGCGAGTCGCAACGACGAAGAGTTAATTCGGTAAATCGCGTTGTTTTCGATTAAGATATTGCTGCCATTTAATATTGGTATTGGTGACTAAACACCTTCTGTTATCGCGTTGAACCAGGTCAATTCTGCTGCGCTAGCGCGACAAACGTTCGAACGTTCTTACCTGCACGCGGCTCGCCACCTTTCTTTTTTTCATTTCTTTTATTCAAGGAACTGCATGACATTTTATAATCTGGTATAATTATCGACGTATTTTTATTTTTAATCGTATGTAAGGAGAGTACCGTAATAATTCAAAATTGTCGCATGCCCTCGGAAGCGTTTTCAGTCTCTCTACAGAATATCGGATTCACCGTGCAAATCGTTCCTTTTAATCGCGCGTATTTTTTCAGCTGGCATTATTCTTTTGTATTTTTAATTCTGCAATCGCATTGACAATTAAATATTGTTCCTAAATTGTTTGTAAACCGTGGTTTCAATGTTTTTCGTTTATGCATGTGCGATACCGTCGTCCGGCACATTTTACCTTGTTTGAAGTGTATCTAAAGAACGCGTTGCAAAGAAAATCTTAATTTTGCGATCAAATTAATTAATTATTTGTCAATTTATTTCGTTTGTGTATTTTTCCTATTTTCCTTCGGAAAATTTCCTTTGGAAGTGCCCTGAAATGCCCTTTAAAAATTATCATTTCTCGAAACTTTGAAAACATGGTGTGGAAAACATCCGGTATCTTGTAAACAAATTGACCTTTTTCAAGTTTCTTATCGTTATATTACAGTTCCAGAGTTTATGTACACGATGCTCATGTTGTTAACCCTCTAACCCTTCCGGAAGTGCCCTAAAATGATTTTAAAAATAGCTGTTTAAAAAAAATTATAAACATGCTGTGGAAAACACCCTGTATTTTGTGAAATAATAGACTTTCTTGAAGTTTCTTAACGTCATATTACAGTTGGAGAGTATATCTACACGGTGTACCCCCTTTCAACCCTCTAACCCTGTTGGAAGTGTCCTATAACGCCGTTCAAAAATAGCTGTTTGAATAAACAATTAAAAACATGGTGTGAAAAACACCCTGTATCTCGTGAACTAATAGATTTTTTTGAAGTTTCTTAAATTCATATTAGAGATCAAGAGTTTATCTACACGATGCATCCCCTTTCAATCCTCTAACCCTTACGGAAGTGCCCTAAAATGCCCTTCAAAAATAGCTGTTTTTAAAAAAAATTTCAAACATGGTGTGGAAAACACCCTGTATCTTATGAACTAATAGACTTTTTTGACGTTTCTTAATTTCATATTAGAGTTGGAGAGTGTATGTACACGATGCACTCCCTTTCAACCCTTTAACCCTTTCGGAAGTGCCCTAAAATGCCCTTTAAAAATAGCTGTTTTTCAAAAAAATTAAAAACATGGTGTAGAAAACACCCTGTATCTCGTGAACTAATAGACTTTCTTGAAATTTCTTACCGTCGTATTAGAGTTTAAGAGTTTATCTACACGATGCATCCATTTTCAACCACCTAACCCTTCCGGAAGTGCCCTAAAATGCCTTTAAAAAATTTCATTTTCTGGTCAAAAAACAGTGTAAAAATCGTATTTATAGTTATTTTCGATCGAATAACACGGTTGAACGCCTGATGTTTCCTGAAGTTTTCCTTTTTAAACATGGAATTTTTATTTTGTAACACCCTGTACATTTGTTTTCCTTGATATAAACAAAAATTTCTTACTTACTAAATTTCTTACTTTTATTGATTTTTAAATAATGCAATTTTACGTTTGTAACACCCTATAGAGAATTTTCCAATCTTCCAAAATCTATAATTTTCTGGTTGCTATCTCTTTTAGTTTAGAAGATATTCACAAATTGCCCATTTTTCTTATGAATTAAAATTTAATCCCTTAAATTTCCAATTTAACTAGTTTTTCTTATAGAGAATTTTTCGAAGTTTATGAATTTTCAATCTGTTCCTTTCTATTTGTAAATAAAAAGAACATGGACAATCGTAAGAAAGAGTTGAGTATTGATTATTCAATACTCGAATATTAATCTAAATACGAAATTAAATTCACGTAAATTGAATTTTATTTTTTCATTACTATTAATAATTCAAATCATAAAATAGAATTATATTGCGCATTTTTATATTTATCAGCAAACGTGGAGATTCGTGGATTTGTGTTTATTTTGAACACAACTTTCACTTTCTTATCGCATTCGCCGCGAGGAATGCTTCGCAAGAGAATCCCCTCACGCAATTCGCGCACAAGGTCGCGTGCCATCGACGTACTGGCTTTGCGCATCTATTGCATATCATAAACTGTCTCGTCGTTACTTGAACAGTTTGCAGCCAGTTTCTTGCCGGTATCTGGTTGATCCAATATTGGCGACATTTCAATGCCGCTTGCAAATTTTAATAACGCAAGAATTTTTATAAGCGGTGGGTCTCCGCCGGCCTCAAAAATCTGTGAGTTTTGTCATTTTCGTAAATTTACTTTGGAAATTGCGCGTTATTTCTGAACCGTTTGCGCTATTTTACCACCGTTGTGTTTTTTAATAGCGCAAGAGTTCTGCATTTGAGATTTGTTTTGTGTTCATTTCTACCTTCTTATTGTGGTTTGTGTATAAACAACTTTTTTGTCGGCTTTAACCAGTTCGCGCTACAAACGTTTCGCGTTTTAGTCAATTCTTACCTGCACGCGGCTCTGCACCTTTCTTTCTTACATTTCAATTAAATTAATTGCATTACATTTTATTGATAAAAGTTGGCATAAATATCAGCACTTAATAACAATAGACGTGTTAAGTTGTTTTGTTTAGGTATTTTTCTAACGATGATTTGTGCGTGAATCGATAATAAAACTTGTATCTTCATTTGTACGTTAGTGATCCGTTGGCTATTGGATTTTTTCGATGATGAAAATTGGAATTGAATATATGTATACAATTGTTAATTTGGAGTACCTATAATTAGCGTCGGTCCTCGGCAGGATTTCACGGGTGCTTAAGAAAGTTTACTTGCTCGCAGTGATAGGATCATTGTGAGTCAAAATACCACTTGCAATGCAATACAATTAACCGACGGAACGGACTTAATACGTGTGTACTATGCGAGGGTCTTACACGCGTGTTCTTTCAGCTTCAGTACTACCTTTGGTTACCTGCAATATTGGCAAGTTTGTGAATATTCCAAAACATTTCTATCTTTTATCGTATGTAACGAAAGTACCATAATAACTCAAAATTGTTGCATGCCCTCGGATGCGTTTTCAGTCTCTCTACAAAATGTTGGTTTCACAGTGCTGATCGTTTAGTTGCGCGTATTTTTCTCAGCTGATATTATTCTTTTATATTTTTAATTCTGAAATCGCTTTGACAATTAAATGTTGCTCATAAACTGTCTGTGAATCATAATTTCAATGTCCTTCGCCTAAATCTGTGCAAGTATGAAAACATAGTGTGAAAAACACCCTGTATAACGTGAACTAATTAATTTTTTAAAAGTTTCTCACCATTGTATTAGAGTTCGAAAGTCCCTCTACAGGATGCATATATTTTCAATTTGCCAGCCCTTTTGAAAGTGCCCTAAAATTCTATTTAAAAATTAGTGTTTTCCACAAAGTTGGAAAACATAGAGTGGAAAACACCCTGTATCTCGTGAACTAACTGACTTTCTTGAAGTTTTTTAACGTCATATTAGATTTGGAGAGTGTATCTACATGATACACCCACTTTAAATCCTTTGTCTCTTCCGGAAGTGCCCTAAAATGATCTTCAAAAATAGCTGTTTTTCAAAAAAATTAAAAACATGGTGTAGAAAGCACCCTGTATCTCGTGAACTAATAGACTTTCTTGAAATTTCTTATCGTTGTTTTAGAGTTTAAGAGTATATCTACATGATGCATCCCTTTTTAACCCTCTAACCCTTCCGGAAGTGCCCTAAAATGTCTTTGAAAAATAGCTGTTTTTGTGCCATAAATTTCATTTTGTGGTCAAAAAACAGTGTAAAAATCGTATTTATAGTTATGTTCGGTCGAATAACACGGTTGAACGTTTTTCCTGATGTTTCCTGAAGTTTTCCTTTTTAAACATGGCATTTTCTTTTTAAACGCCATGTACATTTGTTTTCCTTGATCTAAACAAACATTGACTAAATTTCTTGTTTAAATAAATTTCTAAATTTCTCTGTTTAAAAGAGGGCAGCGGTAGAAGTGACTCGTATTCAGGGCACTGTACAAGAGCAGCGGTAGAAGTGACTCGTATTCAGGGCACCGTACGAGGGTAGCGGTAGAAGTGACTCGTATTCAGGGCACCGTACGTGGGTACCGGTAGAATTGACTTGTATTGAGGGCACCGTACAAGGGCGGCGGTCGAAGTGACTCGTATTCAGGGCACCGTACAAGGGCAGCGGTAGAATTAAAATTTCATCTCTTAGATAGTAGTACTCGTTGCGCTAGGAATTGTAGTTTTATTTAGTATAACACGCGATCGCGGTGTCACAGTAAGTTCGGAAGAATTTTCCCATCTGCAGAATTTAATTCTGTATCTTCCCGTATAGAAATTTATTGCGAGAAAATTCCTTTGCGCGAATTATATTGAAAGTTGTGTGTGTGCGCCGTACTACTCGTGGCGCTAGGAATTGTAGTTTTTTAGTATAACACGCGAACGCGGTGTCACAATAAGTTCGGAATAATTTTTCCAGATGCAGAATAATTTTTGCATCTCCTTGTATCGAAATTTATTGCAAGAAAATTCCATAACGCGAGTTATATTGAGAGTTGTGTGTGTGCACCGTAGTACTCTTTGCGCTAGGAATTCTAGTTTTTTTTATCTAACACGTGAACGCGGTGTCACAATAAGTTCGGAATTATTTCCCCAGATGCAGAATTTAATTCTGTATCTCTGTGTATTGAAATTTATTGCGGAAAAATTCCGTTACGCGAGTTATATTTAAAGTTGTGTGTACGCCGTAGTACTCGATGGTCTAGAAATTGTTGTTTTTCGGTATAGGTAACAGGCAAACGCGGTGTCCCAATAATTTTTGCAGGTGCAAAATTTAATTCTTTATCACCCTGTTTTTGAATTTGTTGCGAGATAATTCCTTAACGTGAGTTATAGAGACATTTGCGAATGCGTGCAGAAGAGTGCAGAATTATATTTACACATCATGTTGCAATTCCATCTCAGCGGGTTTATCGGGGTTTGTGTATAAACAACTTTTTTATCGCATGGAACTAGTTCACATGCTGAGTGCACGCTACGAACGTTCGATCGTTTCAGTCTGTTCCTATCAACGCGCGGCGGTCCGTCTTTCTTCTTTTCATTTCAATTCAGTGAATTGCATTACGTTTTTTAGATTAAAATCAGCATCTAATGATAATAGATGTGCATTGGGTTTTGCTATTGATTTGTGCGCTCAACATTTAAAAAACTTGTGTCTTCATTTGTGTGTTAGTGATGCGTCGGCCATTAGATTAGTTCGATCCAGAGAATGGGAATTAAAATTATTTATATTTGTGTTAACTACCAGAACGTGTAATCAACATCTGTCCTTGCCAGAATGTAATACTTTCTGTTATACGCACATAATATTGCTTGTAATGCAAGTCTATTATCCGACGGGACGGACTTTATTAGTACACACGGTAGTGCGAGTTCTAAGACATGTGTTTTTTCTTGTTTCAGTGCATTCCTAGACTACCCGATGCAGGGGTAAGTTTGTAAATATTATTGCATCATTATTACATTTTGCTTTTTAATCGCGTGTATTGTAAATATCTTTATAGTTTAAAATTGTCGCGAGCCGTCGGGCACATTTTTGGCCTCGCTGCAGAAAGTTGGTTTTACTAAATCTATTCATCTCACATTTTTCTGTTGTTTTGTAATCTTTATTCTGTAATCGCGTTGACACGTTTAGTAGGTTGACAATTAGTTACTGTCCGGAAAATGTATATAATACGCGATTTTAATGTTTCGTTCCGCGTGTGCGTGCCGTCGGCCGGCACTTTGTCTAGATATGGCGTCGAAAATATAGTCTCAATATTGCAATAATATTTATGATAGTGTTGCATTTAATTGGACTTCTTCATTGTTACTTTCTCTTCCTTTATTTTTATGCCATCCCGGGAGAAACAGGTAACAACTTAAATTTTCTTGTAGTTTTCTTCTAGTGCTTTAGTATTTACTTCTAAATGTAGTGGTATTGTTGTTGTGTTGCCTTCTCTTGCATTTTCCTTCGCTTTCCATTGTGAAAATTGTAACATTTTGAGTTTTGTTATTATATGTTACATTTTCTTGTTCCCTTACCAAAACCTTGTAAGTTCCTGATATTTTTTGCTTGACCAGACCATTTTCTTTTTAAATATTGTCATTTTCTTTTTCTAACACCCTATATATTTATTTTCCTTAATTTCCCATCAATACTTGACCAATTTTTTGTTTTCAACTGTTTTCTTTCTTGAACTGTAGATTATCTTTTTGTAACACCCTGTATATCACTTTTCCAATCTGTGAAAAATGTGTTAAGTTTATTGTTGCAAGTTTCCTTTGGAAGTATGAATTTTTCTTTTGGTAACACCCTGTACATTAGTTTTCCGTGATAAATAGTTATTTTCTAGTGCCTATGTGTTAGTGTTTATAATTTGGTACTTGCCTGTATGTGCGTGATGATGCAGGTCGTAAGTCCTGTTTCAATATGTCGGCATGAATTTTGTGGACTTGTAAAATCTAAACTTGTATTATTTTACATTGTATTTATTAATAAAGAAATGTTAAGAAATATTATGTCTTATGCTTTGAATGTACCCCTTCTATCATTTCAGGTACAGGTCTCTAAGAGAGTTCCCTCTCTCAGGGGATGATTCCCACTATAAAAATTGTTAAAGTATCCTGTATGATTTGTGTACTCCATCTTTCATTTCAGCTACAGGTCAGAACTTGTAAGAATATTTTTAAGTGTCCCCTCTCTTGAGGCGACTTAAAAATTAGAAATATTTTTACAAGTCCTTAAAAGGATGTCCTTATAAGGAGTTCCCTCTCTCTGGGGGTGATCCCCCACCATAAAAATTGTTGATATGCCTGATAATTTCGGGGATGAAGCGCAGAGACATCGTAGCTGTAGGATGGGCCGGGAGCAATGGACGCACCGAAGCAGTGGGAGATCGACCTTAGACTGTCTAACGACACGGGCCAAAAAATTTAAAAATCCGAGCCACTCCTGTCTCGGAGCGGCTCTTCTCCTCTCTCCTCTCTTCCTTCTATCGCCGCCTCCTTGCTCTTCTCTACTACTCTACTCCTTCTTCTTCTCTTCTCTTCTTTTGCTCTGTTCTCCGTTTCTCCACTTGATTTCTTTTCTTATTTCTCATATTGCCTTCGCTTGCATTGCAATTTCACTTATATTTCATTTGAGTTTACATATGCAACCCAAATTTCACCCGATATTTTTATATTTGAGAAAAATGCCTTCCATACCTGAGATTCGATCCGTGTCAACTAGCATGCTAGCAGGTGCACGTACCTACTCGACCACCGAGTGTTTTTATCATTTGTATTTGATTCTTCTATTTATATTTCAACTTTATTCAACTTTTTAAAAACAACAACACAACATAAGCAACACACACAGCTGTGCTGTGTACGCGCCACACACATAAGATGCCTGATATGCCTGTAACTACAACTAAAACTGAAAACGACAAAGTGAACACCAGGATTAAATGTGAACGAGATATTATACTTAAATGATCCTTTATTGACCTAACCATATACATGTATTATAATATCAATTCAAATGTATCTGCAAAATAAAAAAAAAAGTTGAACAGAGGAAATTTTTTACTTTTTTACTTGAGTTACATACTCCTTTGTTGTTCCATCCATGAAGTTCCAAAGCGCACAAAGTAGAATTGTTAGTAGAATTGATGTTACTACTCGTATTACTGATGTCCTGGCAACCATTCCACACGAGCTATACACGTGATTTATGCTAACGAATTGAACCATTTCGACTAATAAATCCAATTGGAATCCATAGCCCAACGGAAGAGATCCGACGACCGGCGGCTACTGGCATACACACGCGCACGTGGTGAATTCTCTTAATTCTGGAGTCGATCGTTTAGTCCGTTGTCGATGACCAAACGATTCTAATGTTTACCGCGTATTAAAACAAACATAATTGCTAACAGACGCGGTAAATGTTGACGGAGAAAAAGAACACGTGCACCTCACAGAACTGCGCACCATCGACTGATTAGCCGGCAATCGGCACGGTAATGACAGCGCGCAGTATGCTGCGCAAGCCAAGACCGAACCGAAGGCATAAACAAAGTGTCAAAAATGCCACCGATCATATAAAAGACATTGATTGAACATGAAATTTTAGAGTATTTTTTTCTTGCTCTAGCTCACCTCATTCTGCATTTCTAACTTAGTTCCTTGAACGGAAAAAAATGAGTAACGATCCATGTTATATATAATTGAAGGACAAATTCGAAATGACAGAATGTAAACAAAACAGTTACATTTTACTGACATTACAAACGTACAATTACATATTTTACAGGTGCATCCCTTACGACAAGAGAATATAACGCAACGACGAATTAAATTTTACATCTTTAGCGTGTCCGCTGATACTACGGGGATGCCGCGTTTACGTGCTAAACCCCAAAAACAAGCTCCTTTGTGAGGTCAGCCTTAGGTGTAAAGCGAAAATTAGTATTTTGCAACACAAAAATGAAATTTTTGTCCCTAATTCATGAGTTGATCACCAAACTTATTAAAGAAAATGATAAAGAAATTCAATACTTACAATCTTATGCAAGAATGGTTCTCCTAGGACGTCGGGTTGAGGAGCAAAATCCCTAAAACAAGCAGAAATTAGTCATTTGCAACACAAAAATGCACAATTTGTCGCTAATTCATGAGCTAATCACCAAAGCTATGTACGAAAATGATAAAGAAATTCAATACTTACAATCTGATGCAAGAATGGTTCTCCTAGGATGTCGGGTTGAGGAGCAAACCCTAAAACAAGCAGAAATTAGTCATTTGCAACACAAAAATACACATTTTGTCGCTAATTAATGAGCTAATCACAAAAGTGATACTAGGTACCACTGAGCCATGCGACTCTCTAATCAAACGTTACTGGTTTCTTCAGTATATATTTACACATATTCATGCACTGGATTCATGAATTAAACCAGTGCAAATAGACTAAAATTCTCTGAGTGAAATTACATTTATTAATTATGTTTTGACAGAATCATTTACATTCATCATTAAAAAAATAAAAATGCAATTGAACCTGGAACATTAACCAGAATTTTTACTTGACGTTACTCACATACTCCTTTATTCATTTATCAATAAAAAATAAACGTGCACAAACATGTTTCTGCAAAGTGTCCGTTAGAAATTATTTTATTTACTTTATTACTTTTGCGCTAACACACTTATCACACGAAGTACGCATGTTTTTTATTTCCACAAAATAACAATTGAACAAGTTTGAAAATTAAATCCAATTGGAATTCGTTGCCACTGACAACATTTTGCACAAACAGGTGAAGCCATTCGATTTTCTATTCACTTATTAAAAATACGACAAAATGCAACATGTTGCAGCCGTTGCAGCCATGCGCTAATTTAACAGACAAACGGCATAAGTACAGCCAAGCCTAGAGCACAACACCGACTGAGTAAGGAGACGGGCTGCTTGCTTATACCAACAAGACTGTTTCCGATACCTGCGCCATCTGTTAGAGAAAACACAAACTAGCTTGAAGCTATGCTTCACTAGCGTCATCTAGTTTCAGCGATACAAACTAACGCTCAATTGCAGGAAACTGTATTTTAGCTACCAACATTTGAAGGAACGAATTATATATTTGGAAAACGAGTATAACTGCCATACTGGAAAAATAATAATTATAATTTCGATGGACTGCAAGCACAAGTATTCGGTCATACATTAATTTATTAATACAAAAATTATTTCATCAAACAAAATACTAATTATTATATTTTAAATTAATTGAAACTTTGTGTTCACGTCCAATCTCAAGTCTGCAATGTTTCATATTATTCTTGCATAATACCACATAAAGTACAATAAATTCCAGCTCAAAATATAGGAAACTGCAAATTATTTATACCCTTGACTACTAAAATATTTGCGGACAAGCTGGTTCCCTTGCATTAAATAATTAATATGTGAATCGCTCAGGAGCGATGAAACCTATCAATATGAACTTACATAAATATGTATGTACATTATAAAAATATGCGAGTTAAATAAGAAACAAATATTTACAAAATAAAGGCATTAAATGTGGTTGTCATTTGCGATCTAAAAATTCCAACACAACATGGGCCAATTCATGGATATTCATGGATTATATGTATGCGCAATATGCCTTATAGATGATGTAGTGCATTAAACTAAAGAAACTTCTCGTCATAGGATAGTCGTAGCTACGAAGTTTCTGTACCTGGTGTAGTCTTTGATATAACGACCGTACTGGTGGGCGTCGCGTCGGCTTCAGACATCGACGTGTTCTTCGATGTACCAGCAGTACTTGAACCCTCCGGAGTAGTGCCCGTGTTACCAGCGGAGGTAGTGACAACTTGAATCTTCCGATTCATGTAAAGCGGCAACCTTTACGTGGTTGATAATTTCCCGGTCCAAAAGCTCCCGGATGTTGGGGAGGGAAAAATGGCTGATTGAAGAACGCGGGCGGCATACCAGGTGGGTAGTAAGGGGGCATGGCTGGATAGAACGAAATTGGCGCACGTATTAAAGCCGGCTGCAATACGAAATTGAATAAACAACTAACAAACGCATCATTGGCATTAAAGTTTTACTTACATCAAAATAAGGCGCTACAGCTCCCCGACCATACAACTCAGGTGAGTCCGCTCGCCCAGATTTCCGTTTCTCATAACGCCCTGTACGAGATTGTGATCTTTCCCTTTCGCGGTCTGGTGTACGGCGCTTTTGTCTCCCAGGTTGCGATGGATCATTCGTTTTCAGTTTCTCACTGCTTCTTGATCGGGACCTAAAATAGAGAAATTTGGTATAATTTAATATCTGTAATAATAACTACTGTAGGGTTGTAGAAGTCTCAAACACCTTCAGTTTCATATTAAAACATAACACTAAGTTTATCTCGACCAAATGTTAATATGGTGCAAGCTGAATTTAGTATTCGTAATTTTTTAATTGGTCCTCTCTAATACCTGTTGTGTCGGCTGATGCTGGGGCTATGATGTCGCCCATTTCTGGCGCTGTAACGTCGGCTAGGACTGTGATACCGGTTGCGTTTCGATGATGGCGACCGACTTCCTGAGCGCCCAGATTTCCGCCTGTCGTATCGTCCAGTGCTTGAGACTGGAGATCGTGATCTCTCTCGATCTCGATCTGGTGTGCGCCGCTTTTGTTTCGCTGGCAGGGATGCATCATTCGCTTTTAGCCTCTCACTACTTCTTGATCGAGATCTATAAAAGAACATATAATCAATTCTAATTTAAAACTAAAAGCAATGCTCAGTTCATTTTTTATTAAATTGAATCCGGGTGACTGTAAGTGACTAAACATTCCTAATCGAATTTAATATAAGAGAATACCGATTGCTAATTAAGTACCATTTTCAATCTATTCATTATATTCATTTCTTCGTCTAATCATTTCCAAATATTTATTTAATTTCTTATTATTATGTGTAACCCTTTTTTATCTTGTTTTGCTAATACTGCATACTTTTCTGTTTAGTTCTATTTAGGGGTGCCAGTAGAATTTATTCAGATAAAAGCATCCACTGAACTTCTGATGCGCAATCGGTAATAAATTTTAGTTTCTCATCAATAATGTTAGATTCATTAATTATGAATACTGATATTTAACCAGTGCAAAATTTTACGTCTTATTCTTATACACTAATTAGGTTAGAGAGCACATAAAGGCCGACTGATTATGATTGACAAATTCATCCAATAAACATGGTTTATGGAAGATTCGTTTCCTGTGATCATTTTACCCAGTTATTTCGGTCAGACCCTACTGGAGATAAGACAACTGATAAGACACAATTTATTGTCTCAATGCTAAACGTGTCAAAGTACGCAAATACTTCGACGTTAGTGATTTTTGCAGTCGAATTAAAGAAAATGAAAATTTATAATTTTAAAGTTGACTATACTACAAAAAGCGAAAGCAAAATAAACGTGTCTAGAATAAGCAAATACCTATGGTGTGGACTGTTGCTTGTGCTGCGATGTCGGCCATTTCCTGGGCTGTGGCGTCGGCTGGGACTGTAAGAATAACGGCTGCGCCTCAACGATGGTGATCTACTCCCCGATCGCCTTGATTTTCGTTTATCATAGCGCTCTGCATTCTCGTACGGAGGGTGTGCACTACGCTCAGTACTTGGCACTTGTTTCGGTGCTTGTGCCGCTTCATTTGCTTTGAAGTTCTCACGACTTCTTGATCGACTCCTAGAAAAATATCAATATTATTCAAATATATCGAAATGTTTAAAAGATTTAAACGAAAAGTTCATATAAAACGCATTTGCAAAAGCGCGTTCGGCACCAAGTACAAAGTATGTTCATGATAGTAGTATAAATGAGGTATATGGAAATGGATATAAAATTTGAAAGCCTCTTCGAGACAAATTAAAAGGTAAGTGCAAAATTAACGAATAAATAATGTCCAAAGTGAAAATGTCAAAACGAATTGCAACCTATACAAATATGTTGCTGAAACAAAATCTGGGGAGGTGTCTTAACAAAATGAGTTGACTGGCATTATGGGGGTGGCTAACCGGTTTTAGAAGCTGTCGTAATCTTTCCATTTTAGAATAAACAGTACATTCAAAAAGATTCTAACTCAAATCCGTTTTCAGAATGCGGTGCCCCAATAGTCATGAAAGAAATCCTGTATTACAAGGGAGATCAACTTATCCTCCACCGTATTCGATAGACTCTCTGTGTTTTCCCGAAACATCTGTGTTTAAAGTTATGTATAAACTGTTTACCTGTCTTCTTGCTGGTGTCCTTCATCGCTAGAGCAACTTGCTGATCGAGGTCTTGATGGACCTGGCTCCTGCTCTGGCGGTGGCGCTGTACTCCGTACAGTGGGCGTAGATTTGGTTTTGCAATAAGCTTCCGGCGGTATTTCAATTGTATTGGGTGTGATTTTGTTGAATAACTTCACCCCAAATGGATCTATAACATCAACAGAAGGCAATGTGTTAATTGACGTTGGAGCGATCGCGTTGCTCTGGTCTCCCAGCGATTGTCAAGAAACATTTTCAACGAATGTGGAAGTGGCGCCATTTTAGAAATTCTTCGCATTTGTCGCAATGCGGGCGAGTGAATAATATCAAAATTACTTATTGAGCGAACGGCAACGGCGGTAACGACATTTTCAATGACTCAACTTAATATCAATTATTTGATATTTGTTTAGCGCAAAAACAATGAGGGAAATCATCCAAATTAAGGCGCCAGTTAAGTTAATTCACCGTCCACAAGCAACATGCATTCGACCTAAAGTCGGTCTTATTTTTTATATTTAATTGAACGAATAGTTTGCGCGTAAGCTTTTCCGAATCGGGCCGCGGATGGCTCACGTCGTTCCCGGATAAATCAATCATTTGAATGAATATTACTGGATAACATTTTAAATCAAATGCGCCTTGTAATAGTTTAAATGCTTCAAATGCATATCCTTTTGATTAGATTTTGTAAAACTAGCCACACCAAATGTAACCAGAAAATGCATGCATGATTCAGTGACTTGTTTCCCTGGATAAAATTTACTGCTGGTAATCGTTGAGAAGAACTGGTCGAATAATCAGAAAATTTAAATTCCTTTCTTAACCAGTTCCTCTGAAAACATCTTCCGGACCATCTCCATACACACTACTTAAAGTAATCACCAGCACACATCAACGAAATCACTGAGTTGTCCAGATAGCACAAGGTTTTTACATGAATGTTCATTCAAGTTTCTTCTTGGTGTTCTTCCGTGTGAAAACTTATTCTCTGGTTTTGAATGCATCAAGTCTTACATTACATTTTACTCAGAAAGTAGCAAACAGTAAATTGACTATTGACAAGAATTGAAATAACACTAGCATGGAATACATGAAGTATATAGAAAAGGGTCTGATTATACAATAAGAGATATATGCATAATTACCACCAGAGATATTCACAAAGGATGTTATTGTGAAAGGGTTCTTCACAACCCTTTCTAGGGGCTGCGAATTGGCAACAGCTTTAATATTGTGTCTTCGTATTGCTACCTTTACCAGTTTCAATTCATTTTGTTTGTAAGAAGTTGTCACTTTAAGAGGTTTTGCAGTGGTTGCCATGTTGGAAGACATGGTCTCAAACAGCAAATCCTAAAACAGGCAGCGTTTCGGTTTAGTAGTTACATAAGTACAATAATCTACACAATAACACATGATAAATAAATACATACATAGTTTATCGTAAATAATAGTCATTTGTTCGATACCTTGTTTCGGTGGTTCTCCGCGAAGCTTGAGCGAAAAGGGGCCACGGGCGGTCGTCGAACGCTGCTCGACGTCGGGAAGCCTTGGTTGATCGGAACGGGGAAGGCGGCGTTACGCCTAATGTGCAACGCGACCCCCGTAGAACACCAACCACAACAACTTCCTCTAAACTAGAGAAATTGCGATACGCTGATGTAGACTTTTGCACTTTTTTCGACTAACTCCGGATTGAATTTCATGTCAGACGCGTAAATTCGCTGCGTGAGGTGCGCAACGAGCAGAGTAACGACAACTCCTTCTCAGAAATGCTGTCACAAAAAGTGGAGGGGATCATTAGGGTCGCTGGGGTCGCTAGGAAGAGAAATCCAAACTGGATGAAAAGCTGTTCCTGTATTTGGAATGCGTGTACGTTACCTTTTCATATAATTACTTATATGATATAAGGGACTAATGAATTTATGTTATTAAAGTGTCAATTTTGAAATACAGAAGTTTGCTAAGATTTGATTTAATTTGCATACTACCATACCCCATTACCCCTGATCAGTATACTTAAGCGCTCATTGCACAAACAAACTGTTTTCACGTCATTTATGACGGCTTTGGTAATTGGCATTTCTATTCGTAAATTCATTGCAAGTACTTGCCGGATTCCTAAAAATGAGTGAATTGTTTTGTAGGCATTTTAGGCATGTTCGTAAGTAATATATAATGCTGTCGGGTTGGTTCGGTATTGATCGTCTTTTGTCGGAAGTACTCGATTGAGCATCAGCGCGCGGTGACGCCAATAGGTACTAGACACAAAGCTTGCTATATGTTTATTTTCAATCACAATCACTGGTCAAACACTTGCATTGATTTGCAATGGTTTTAATAGGATATAGTTTAACAACAATAACTTGTGAGGGTATAGTGTACAGCACAGTGTTTACTTGGCTTATTATTAATTTATTAATATAACAATTATTTTATCAAACAAAATACTAATTATCATATTTTAAATTAATTGAAACTTTGTGTTCACGTCCAATCTTAGGTCCGCAATGTTTCAGACATGTCCCTGCATAACTCCTCATAAGGTACAATAAATTTCAGCTAAAAATATAGGAAATATAACTACAAATTATTTCTCGTCTTGACTAATAAAATGTTTGCCATAAAGTTGCATAAAATATGATGTGTATCAATTAATAATATTTGAATCGCTCTTGATGAAACCTATCCGTATGAATTTACATAAATATGTATGTACATTATAAAAAATATGCGAGTTAAATAAGAAATAAATATTTACAAAATAAAGGCTTTAAATACGGTTGTCATTTGCGATCTAAAAATCCCAACATAGCATGGGCCAATTCATAGATGTTCATGAATTATATGCTAAAGAAACTTCTCCTCGCAAAATAGTTGTAGCTACGCAATTTCTGTACCAGGTGTAATCTCCGATGTAACGCCAATGTTGGACTGCGCCGCATCGCCTTCAGACATGGACGAGTTCGTCAAGGTACCCGTGTTACCAGCGGAGCTAGTGACAACTTGAATCTTCCGATTCATGTAAAGCGGCAACCTTTTACGTGGCTGATAATTTCCCGGTCCAAAAGGCCCCGGATGTTGTGCAGGAAAAAATGGCTGATTGAAGAAAGCGGGCGGCATACCAGGTGGGTAGTATGGGGGCATGGCTGGATAGAACGAAATTGGCGCACGTATTAAAGCCGGCTGCAATACGAAATTGAATAAATAACTAACAAAAACACCATTGGCATTAAAATTGTACTTACATCAAAATAAGGCGGTACAGCTTCTCGGCCATAAAACTCAGGTGAGTCCGCTCGCCCAGACTTCCGTTTGTCATAACGCCCGGTACGAGATTGAGATCTTTCCCTTTCGCGGTCTGGTGTACGGCGCTTTTGTCTCCCAGGTTGCGAAGGATCATTTGTTTTCAGTTTCTCACTGCTTCTTGATCGGGACCTAGAAATAGAGAAATTTGGTATAATTTAATATCTGTACTATTAAATGTTGAATAATTGTCGAAGTTATATGTAGCTTCAATTTCAAATTTAAACAAAATACTCAAATTATCTGAATTTAGTTAGTATTTGTAATTCTTTCTATTGGTCCTCTCTAATACCTGTTGTGAGGGCTGATGCTGGAGCTGTGATGTCGCCCATTTCTGGCGCTGTAACGTCGGCTAGGACTGTGATACCGGTTGCGTTTCGATGATGGCGACCGACTTCCCGAGCGCCCAGACTTCCGCCTGTCGTATCGTCCAGTGCTTGAGACTGGCGATCGTGATCTCTCTCGATCTCGATCTCGATCTGGTGTGCGTCGCTTTTGTTTCGCTGACGGGGACACATCATTCGCTTTTAGCCTCTCACTACTTCTAGATCGAGATCTATAAAAGAATATATAATCAATTACTACTTAAAACTATAAGCGCAGTTCAAGAGAAGACACTACTGATAAATCACAATTTATTTTCAATTCTAGACATATCAAAGTAAACAAATACTTTGAAATATTTGAGTTTTTTTGCAGTCGAAAATTTGCAAAATTTAAGGCTGACTGTATTAAAAAACGGCGAATCCAATATGGACGTTGAGTAAGCAAATACCTATGGTGTGGACTGTTGCTTATGCTGCGGTGTCGGCCATTTCCTGGGCTGTGACGTCGGCTGGGACTGTAAGAATATCGGCTCCGCCTCAACGATGGTGATCTACTTCCCGATCGCCTTGACTTTCGTTTATCATAGCGCTCTGCATTCTCGTACGGAGAGTGTGTATTGCGTTCAGTACTTGGTACTTGTTTCACTGCTTGTGCCGCGTCATTTGCTTTGAATTTCTCACGACTTTTTGATCGACATCTAAAAAAATAGCAATTTTCAATTAAGCGTTCATACAAATAAAACACACGCATTTGCAAAAGCCCGTTGGCACCAAGTACAAATTATGGATGGCAGGAAAAAAATATTTAGTTATATGTTCATAACATACTGGTGGTCGTACACTGCGCAATGTGGTCATGGACAGTATTATAAAAAAAGTATAAATAATAAACAACGAATAAATAATGTCATTTTAGAATAAAGGAACATCTAAAAAAAGGTAATTCTATCATTTCTATCTATCAAAAACAGTACATTCAAAGAGATTATGACACAAATCCATCAGAATGCGGTGCCCCAATAGTTATGAAATAAATCCCGTATTACACAGGAGATGAACTTATCTTCCTCCGCATTCGATAGATTACCAGTGTTTTCCCGAAACTTGCGTGTTTAAAGATATGTGTAAACTGTTTACCTGTCTTCTTGCTGGTGTCCTTCATCGCTAGAGCAACTTGCTGATCGCGGTCTGGATGGACCTGGCTCCTGCTCTGGCGGTGGCGTTGTACCCCGCACAGTGGGTGTAGTTTTGGTTTTGCAATAAGCTTCCGCCGGTATTTCAATTGTATTGGGTGTGATTTTGTTAAATAACTTCACCCCAACGCGATCTATAACATCAACAGAGGGCAATGTGTTAATTGACGTGGGAGCGATCGCGTTGCTCTAATCTCCCAGCGATTGCCAAGAAACATTTTCAACGATTGTGGAAGTGACGCCGATTTAGAAATTCTTCGCATTTGTCGCAATGCGGGCGAGTGAATATTACACAAAATTACTTATTGAGCGAACAGTGATAATGACATTTTCAATGACTCAAAGTAATATCAATATCTTGATATTTGTTTAGCGCAAAAACAATGTGGGAAATCATCCAAATTAAGGCGCCAGGTAAGTTAATTCACCGTCCACAAGCAACATGCATTCGACCTAAAGTCGGTCTTATTTTTTATATTTAATTGAACGAATAATTTGCGCGTAAGCTTTTCCGAATCGGGCCGCGGATGGCTCACGTCGTTCCCGGATAAATCAAACATTTGAATGAATATTACTGGATAACATTTTAAATCAAATGCGCCTTGTAATAGTTTAAATGCTTCAAATGCATATCCTTTTGATTAGATTTTGTAAAACTAGCCACACCAAATGTAACCAGAAAATGCATGCATGATTCAGTGACTTGTTTCCCTGGGTAAAATTAACTGCTGGTAATCATTGAGAAGAACTGGTCGAATAATCAGAAAATTTAAATTGCTTTCCTAACCAGTTCCTCTGGAAGTATCTTCTGGACCATCTCCACACACAACTTTAAATAATCACCAGCACACATCGACGAAATCACTGTATTGTCCAAATAGCAGTTTAAGTTTCTTCTTGGTGTTCTTCAGTGTGAAAACTAATTCTCTGGTTTTGAATGCATCAATTCTTACATTACATTTTACTCAGAACATAGCAAACAGTAAACTGACTATTGACTAGAATTGAAATAACACTAGCATGGAATACATGAAGTATATAGAAAAGGGTATGATTATAGAATAAGAGATATATGCATAATTACCACTGGAGACATTCACAAAAGAAGTTATTGTGAAAGGGTCCTTCACAATCCTTTCTAAGGGTTGTGTATTGTTATCACTTTTAAGATTGCGTCTTCGTATTGCTACCTTTACCAGTTTCAATTCATTTCGTTTGTAAGAAGTAGTCACTTTAAGAGGTTTTGCACTGGTTGCTTTGGTGGTAGACATGATCTCAAACAACAAGTCCTAAAACAGACAGCGTTTCAGTTTAGTAGATACATACAATACAATAATGTAAACAATAACACATGGTACATATATACATAGTTTATATTAAATACTAGTCATTTGTTCCATACCTTGTTTCGTCCTTCGGCTGTTTGGCGCTGCGAATCTTGAGCTCGTGGCCCCGAGCGGTCGCTGCTCGACGTCGGGGAACGTTGGTGGTCGGAACGACTAGCACGGCGGGTCGGGTGAAGACGGCATTACGCTGATGTTGACCGCACTTTTTTCGACTAACCCTAGATTGAATTTCATGTGAGACGGGTAAATTCACTGCGCGCGGTGCGCAATAAGCACAACAACGACTAGTTCTGCTCAGAAATGCTGTCACAAAAAGTGGAGGGAAACGCTATACGGAGGGAAATCGAAACTTTTATGAAATGCTGTTCCTGTATTTCGAATGTGGGATGTTTACTTTTAGTAAAATTACCTCTTTGATATAAGAAACTATAAATTATTAATAAAAAAGTTTCAATTTTAAAATATAGAAGATTACTGTGATTTGAGTTGCATACTACTATACCCTGTTGTCACTGATATGTAGACTTCAGCGACTATTGCACACAAACCCTGACTCATGACTAATTTCTTTGTAAATTCCCTACAAGTACTTGTCGGATTCCCAGAAATGAGTTAATTGTTTTTTAGGCATTTTAGGCATGAAAGTAAAATATAATACTGACGGGTTGGCTCGTTCTTGATCGTCAGTTTTCGGGAGTACTCAATTGGACATCAGCGCGCTGCGACATAAATAGGTACTACACACAAAGTTTGTTGTTTGTTGTCAAACGAAAAAATATAATAGGTATAATATAAAATATAATATTCAAACAAGCAAATATTGTATATATAAATATAATATTAATAATTGCCAAAGTAAACGCTGTACCCACACAAGATATCGTTGTTAAACGCGCGTTGGCTTCACAGTCTTTAATTGATGTTTTTGTAACGTGGATTTACATGATAAAAATCAGAATTCTCCACGAATATTAACTTCCAAAGAATTTGATGATATTTCAGAAAAATCTTTATTAAAAATATGATTTATTACATTTCGTGATCTACCTAGAATGTCTCATTATCAGGGACAAAAATACTAATTTCGAAAATGAGCTTCACTTTAGTCTTATTCGATTTCACGACTGCACTTTTTGGATAAGTTCCGGACATGATTAGAACTCAAAAATAGATCTCATTTACTGTGGCAGGACCAGTCGCTGCAAATATAGGTGTAGACATATCTGATGTGTTACCGGCTACATGCAGATCCTTGTGGTGATATCTGCAACATTTACATAATTATAATGATTTGATACTCAGTCGGGTTTGTTGGTGAAATTAGAAACTATGGACTCGGGAAGACCTTGGCATAATTAACCTTTTATTAAATGTACTTTACAAACTTTGTGAGTGCACCGTTACGGTATGAAACATTTTAATAATCACAAATTCTAATGCTGCCAATAGGGGACAAACGTAGTGGCTGATCAATTAGCAATTCATTGCGCACACAAGTACCCTACCAGCGGGATTCTAGCTCTATTATGCACTCCGCGCTAGTGAAGCCCGCGAGCGTGATTTATTCGAAGCATTCCGAAACGTTCGAAGCATTCGAAGGGGCGCACGAAGCAAATACAGTTTAATATGTGCAGCATTTATGCTGCTCGCGGAGTATAAACGTGCGCGTATTAATTAATCATTCATGAAGTTTTCAAATATGTGTGCACTCCGCGCGCACGATGTGCTCGCGTCGCGCGCGCCTCCACCATGTTCATGCCATGTTTCTGCCTTTCGCGTCGCGCGAATATAAAGCGCCCGGCACTCGTAGCATTTGCATATTTATATAATTATAAATTCATCTCATCTTTTTGCCACCCTGTTCATAGTGATTATTTATATTGGATGCAATTTCGTTGACACACAAACCACCACCACCAGCACCTCTCAGCGTATACAGAATTTCGAAATTTCAAAGCTTTGCACAGAAGCTGTGACCTCATGTAGCTGATAATTTAAACAAATTAGATTTTTTATGTATCAGGAGATGCAATTTTTATTAACAGATAAAGATTCGTGCGGAAAACATGAATTTGGTACTATAAACTCTGTTTTCATGAAGAACACGTTCAATTATGTTATTAAATAGTAATTGCGCAGATTCTGTAATTTTTCCTCGCCGGAAATTCACCACTTTAATCATTTACCACAATCTGCGCTAATCTTGATCGTTGCTTTTTACTGCAGCGAACTATGAACAAGGATTTAATCTGAAGTAATTTCCACTTGGATTTCTGGAATGTATTAATCCAACAGATCATATTTGAGTGACTGACATTTACATGTGTTTATAAATGTGTTTATAAACTGATACTGAACAAGTACATTTGATCCGATGTTATTAGTATCGTTCAATTCGATGATTATAAAAGTTTGTTTATTAATAGAACGTGTTTTAAACAAACTTTTTGTTCCCCTAGCATTAGCATTCAATATTCAATAGCCTCGTAATAATTGAGAAAACACTTCAATCAAATATACCTACCTATTCAATGCTTTCAGTTAAAATAGCACCCAGGCAGGCAAAGAAACCAAAAAGAGTTGAGAATTGAAACGAAGTTAATCGATTTTTCTGAAAGTTCTGTTTAGTTAGCGACTTTACACTCAAACGTAGAAAATATTATAACAACTGAAAACGCAAAACCGTTATTTCCGATGACCGCAGCTGTATGGAATCATGTATCATGATATCTATTGCATGGTTAATCAGAGAGAACGTATAAACATTTAATGTAAACGTCTCGCTCACAAAGCCGCGCCGTCGCCTATTGTCAAGTGTTGCACATCATTTCGCTGCGATTTGTGGATGGTTATTTAAAACTCAATCAGCACTGAAGCACGCGCACAATGAGCAAGCATCACATGCGTCCATGTGGAAATAAACGTGATGCGTTAATCCGAAATTGAATTTCCTGCGTTTTGCTGTTCAATTTTCAATTATCAATTCGCTGCTCCGTGGCGCGCTTCTGCACTCTTTCACAGTTATAACATTTGTAATTACCTTTTATTGAGGCGCGCAATCCGCGTATATACTAATACGGCCATAAACAATGCAAGCGCTGCGCTCAAATATTCATTACGCCTGCGTAAATTTATTGTATGGTTAACACTATGCAGAAATTGCAGTACACAAAGACTTCATACCCTACACCGTTTCAGTTGATTGCTAAATTTTAAGCCATCTCATTGCATCACTTTATTTGCTTCATTTTGGTGAATTATATTTTTATTAACAACATTCGAATGAGTGCCTATTGTTTAACTATGCACTAACACAATGTTTCTGTGGTTATATTGTAAACTAATTAAATTCAACTTTTGGCGTTTAATATTCTGTTATTAATATTCTGTATAACTACTGAAAAATTTCACGAAAATGTTTCTAACTGCATACGAAATTAAATTCTATCTCATGAGATACAAATAATTATAAAACACTGCACAACTTTCACATGAGTGACCTATTTCTCGGTATATTTTAAAACTTTTTATGTTAGGTATTCCAAAATGCCATATTTAATGTATTGGAAAAAAGTTTTAATAGTGTTTTTTCCAGGAGTATTATATATTTTAGTCACTTTAGCTTAGTTGAGACTTAAACAGTCGAAATTAAATCATGAGCGTTAATTGATTCGCAATTTCGATTGATCCCTGTCAACTGTCTTTTTGCTCGTGCAATATTTACCAAAGCGGCGTTATTTTGTTATTTAGAAAAGAGTCACTTTAAATGTAAATTTCTAGATTATTTCGCGTGTGTGCGCGCCGGTCGTCTCTAGCGTGAGCGCTCTCCCGTTGCGACACGCGGATACACTTTTCATGGCAGCGCGCAGCCACCGATACAGGCTGCAAACGCAATTGAATATCAAAGCTTTGTGCCTGCCAACGCGCACGCATTTAAAAGCAAAAAGAACTACTTCCAGCGAACGCACGCGTATGCCACCAGCTTTTACCGGAGGATATGCGGAGACATGCGCATCTTATTAACCAATAAATAAATTATTATCACCGTTGCTTTCGCCTATTGAAGTCGATTCCAGCCGTGTGCACCTTCGCGCACGCCGCACATTCCCGCCCGAAACCCGCCCCCCGGAATAAGTTAGTACTGTTGTAGTAAGTAGTGCAGGAGTAATCAGAATGAAACACGCTGGAATTTGCTTAATTACATTCTGCAAGTAAAATTGTGCGCGCGAAATTTTAATTGAAGACCATAAATTTACGCTTTTTGGCAAACACCGCTCCGCCGGCGTTGGAATGAACGGTCGGAAAATGCGTTCGAACTGTCACCCATATCACGGCATCACCGTGTCACATTAGTTTTTCATTGAATTGCGCGACGGACGTGCGTGACCTTCAACTTGACGCACTTTCCGGGAAAGAGATGAAACAGAGAGGTGTGTCCTGCCGAGACAGTCTGATTTGTAGCTTGTAATCATAGTTGAAAATTTCGGGAACACTCTGATGGAGTTTGGAAAGCCGCTCGACCCTTTGTTACAGTGTCCCAGACGTGGTCCCAAGCAGTCCCACTGGATTCCACTCTTAGCCCCATGATCTCTCCACAAACAATTGCCGGCCCTCGGATGGAAAACGGCGGTTTTTTTTTTCACACCGCTTACCTTTCGGCTGAATAGAAAATTTGCGTGATTTTCGAAAAATACAGCTTGATAGAACATTTATTGATTCACTTGGAAAGCTGCCAAAATTGATTGGAATTAATTCCAGCTCTATTTACTTTAAATTTTGGCCATAAAATTTACTTATCTTATTTTATTTATTAATAATTGTGATTGTGAAACAAAATATATATAAATAACATGAATTGAAGTTTGGCTATACTAAATGAAAATAAGCGAGTACAAATGACGATGGATAAAAGATTAGTCAGTTAATGAATGGCAAAGTATAACTTGACAATGCAGGCTTTGTCTGATGAAAAATATTACCAGTGTCAAATTGAATTTGCCGGCGCAAAACAAGACGATAAAAATGGCAACGCGCTCAGTGTGTTTTTCCAATAAATGTCGTTTTGCTGATTTGTACATTTCAGGCCCTTTACGTATTTACAATGTTTCCTCAGCGCACGATGCGGCGCGGCGCGTCTCAATCGTTGTTTGTGTTTCGTGTTTGTGTTCGGTGGTCCAATAAAGTCGAAGCCGCAACGCGACGATCATACAATACACAATGACAACAGGGAGGCGGCAGTGGTCGGCCGCGTCGTACCCACTCCAAAGGCATCGAGTGTTTTATTTCGATGCGATCCGACTGCCACTAGAAAAATGGCTCGACCGTCGGTGCGCTCTCGGCGCAAAAACTACGAGCAAACAATGTGACAACCGACGCCTCTCACCGCCGCCGCCGTCGCTTCCTTCGCGCCTGTGCTCGGGCATTCCTCTTCGGCGCTTCCTCCACCTTCATTATTTTCGCTTCGCACGTCAACTTCGAAATTGGCACGTGTTGAACGCGCATTGATTGAATTGATGGAGAAGCGTAAATATTTTCATTGTCGCGTGGGAAATCAATTAAACTATACAATTACGCTCGCAGTGGAAAAAAGCGCCGACAAAGGAAATTACACGCTTTAAATTTAATTCCGCCGTATGTTGAGAGGCCCTTTGCCGCTCGCAACTCTCGTGTTCTTTTAATCTCCCGGGCCACCCATGCACACCGACCGCGCGCGCTCGAGCTTTATTCTAACCGAAATAATTTCATATTACATGCCGGTTCTTGTGTTGGCGTTCTAAGCATTCTCTGGCGTTTCTCGGACGATAATAAAGGATGCTCGAGCGTTTTATGCTTTTATTTTTATGCTTTTTTGTGCGTTTCTGGTCGCTTTTAACGCCGACCACCCCCACGACCGAGCGCGTTCCATTATCTTCGCGCCGACATAACTCCATAACTCGTTTAGAGTGCAATTTGAATTTTTCGATGGGATGAGGGCGAAAAAAAGGGCAAAAATCTGGCGTTAACGCCACTGGAATCCCCTTTGGCCAACGCGCTTTTATGTCATGTGAATTAAATTCTTTAAATATTGGTTTCAAGAATTAGCCGCGTCCAGTTTTTGGTCAACCACAAATGTTTACGCAAAAGATGCACAGTACTTTCAATTTTAAAAGACTCAAGTATGGGTGTCTGATCAAATGATTGTACATGTTTACAGTTGATGTTTCCGGCCATTGTTACCCTTGGTGAATTCAACGCAAAATGTTTCTAAAACCGTGCAAAGCGCACCAGCGCTACGGAAACACGCCGATGCTAATTGTCGTTGCTCGTTGGCGCTGGGCATTAGCAGCGCGGCCATAATTCGAACGCTGATCATGGGGCTTTGTCGGGCGTGAGCGAGGAGAGTGCATAGAGCAGGCGTACGCGTGAGCCTGCTGCACGGGTAATTAAGCATAATTGAAGTTTAAAGGTGCAGCCCGCGTGGCATTATTTCGCGTCCCTATGTCCGAAACGAGAGTGGCGGCGGCGGCGGGTTGTGGGTGGGCGACGAGTGCGAAGGCGCAGCACCACGCTTACGGACTATAATGTCGGGAAGCGAAAGCTCTGTTCGCATTCGCGCAATTCCGGTGTCGTATCCGGGGTGAATTAGCGAAAGTACTTTAACGTTGCTCAGCGCTGTTTTATTTATTCAGCAAGCGCTGGTAAGATCTAAGAGGATACAGTGGTGACCACTCAAAAGCATGTATTGGATTGTTGCTATACATGCTTCCGTAATTTTATACATTTTATTCTCTCTTCAGTAACCCAATACCCGCTTGCTATAATAGGTACATAAGAATATTTCATGAAAGGGTTGATCAAGAAGTCCTAACAAAACACAACCTACCAAAAGGTGCACAGAATGTTTGCGTTGCGTTGATTTCATTCATTCATTGCTCCTCACACCCAAAAACTTGTTTAATAATTTTGTTACCATAGAAATCCATTGAATCAAATTATCAAATCAGTAACCAAATTGTCAGTATACAAGTCAGATCACCCTCTCACTTTGGGATCATTTAATTTATAGTAATTCCAGGTCCGTGAGTATCCAATCAATCAGAATGCATGTCCTAATCATTTGTTTGATATAGTCAACGATGAACTAATATCAGTGAGTCAAAAGTACGCGCGATATGAATACCTCCATGCAGTGCCACAACATGTGCCCCAATATAAACGACTCCAAGCAGTGCCCCGACACGTGTCCCAATATGAATGACCTCATGCAGTGCCACATCTTTCCCAACACTTTCGACTTTAGAGGTTGCCTGGAGTACGACCAGAGCAATCCGTGCTGTAACCCGCGTTTTCACATAGAAGGGTATGATACGGTACCACCTACACAACAATGTCCTCCCATGCATCCATATCCACCGCAACCCTGTACTCCTTCACCTCAATACCCGGGACAATGCACTGCTCCTCCACCTGCACCACCAAATATTAGCCATGCAACGCAACAATCGCGCCAGAGGGCAAGCCGCTCGAAGCACCCACACAAAAAGCACGCACCTCTCTGCTCTGTGGTCACCATCTTCCGTCGTAGTACAAGTTTTGCAAGTTCCACTAAGAGTTCCAATGGCGTTGTGGCCGTGGGTCGATATCGGCATTCGCGTAGATGTCATCATATGCGTAAACATTCACATCGGCGACATCATACTGGTGAAAGCATAGGTGAACCAACAGGCTTCACACCAATGAACAATCAGTACACCGACATCAATGGGATACCCGAAGTGACTTGCCCTGACACCATGAATACTGATGGTTCGGTATGAACAAAACTATGAATTTTTAATTGTGGACGCAATGAATTAATGAAAATTTATTTTTAGATGTATAACGGCAACACCTTTGCTCAGCCCATATACCCGAACCCTTACGGTTCGTACCAGTGTTACAACCAGTATATGATCTTTCCAAGTCCAAACAATAACAATTTTTACCAGCCTCAAGCGGTAACACCAGCAATACCAATTTGGAACTGCATGAACTATTTTTGATATTTGAACGAAACTATAAAATTTGGGTGGAATTAAGAAACTATACATGTTAACGCAAAATAAATTTTTCTTGAATTGCTTTTAAACATGGGAGTGTATTTTGTCGGTTGCTATGTGCTTATTCAACAAAGCGCTCCTCGGCAAAGATGAAAGCTGTAGTCAAGTATCAGTTCCGACAGAATTCAGCGAACAACCCATGGAATGCGTTTGAGCTCAAGAGCAAAATAAACGCACGGCATGTTCTTTTGTTACGCGACACGTGGCCACAAAAGAAAATTATATCAATAAAACGCGACGACGGTCTCGAAATTCAAGTCTTTAAATTTCTCCTCGTATTTGTCTTGTGCCCGTTCCTAATCTGAACAGAAGAGGCGTTCTTATTCTCTTCCCACATCCTCGGAAATGTGGAAACAAGTTGCACTCAGCCGCACTTCACACATACTGGTTTAAGATATTCGCATTCACGTTCGCGTCGTTCAGTTTCCGTACCACTTCACGTTTTGACATTTTTTCCATGAATATGAAAATATAGGGCGTTATGCGTCTGGCAAGTGTAGGCGCACGAGGACATGATCGTTGATCGCGGACATAAGCATGTTTTACTCGGAAGCCGAGCGGGCGAAATCAAGGATGAACGTTCATTGTGAGCCGGCAATACACACTCGAACACCGGTATCATGCATAAAGTATCAGCTTCACCGCTACAGGCACTCCGGCCCATCTCTGAAATCGTAAAACTAATATCCTGAAGTAAGGCGTAAGTCGTCTAGCAAAGGGAAGTACTTTATGTGCACTTTATTGAACTCCATCAATCCTTCCTAATTTTGAATGATAACAGTTTGTAAGTATTTCTGGAGAAAGTTGTGCATGTAGTGTAAAAGAAGACCACCAGACACTTGAAGCGCGGTATTATTCACAAGTGATACTGCACTCCGGGTGTCTAGAAGTTCCTCTAACACGATTGATTGATTCACTCTATTCTTTTTGTGACGATGCTGATTATGTCGATGGCTGTTGTTATCAATGTTGGAGTAATTCTTTTCCATTGGCACGTAAAAGAGCAACGTTGCACAGTGAAACGCCGCAGTGCACGTTGTAATTTACGTACTAACGAATAAAGAAACAAATTTGATTTACGAGTAAACTCTTGTGGTGATAGTTTTGCTGATAATGTACCAACAATTGTATGCGCCAGCAAAGTTTATCGAGAAACTTATCTCCTCCGACCTAGTGTTTAGTACTGAAAGCAAACGTATGTCGTATTCTGTTAAATGATAGAAAATAAGGTATTTTACGTATCTTAAATGCCTTAAAACGATTTTGATGTAAAACAATGTTTTCCGGGAGCTAGCTGCACCCAGGCAGAGTTTTAGAACAAGTGGACAATAACTTTGCCACAATAACATATTGTTATGGTACTATTGGTCCAAACATAAAAAGTTGATATTTGAAGGTAATTAACAATGAATTTGTTGAAAATCCACCAAAATGTCTCAAACTAAGAAAAACCACACGAAAAACGCGAAATTTTGTCTTGTATCCTTAGGTTTCGGTAGACTATTGATGAAATGGATAGCTGTTTGGCCGGATACCGATTACCGGATATCCGACCAGCCGTTTGGCCAAACAGCCAAATATTCGGAGGCCGGATATACGGCCAAACATAAACATTTAGCGTATTTTGACGAACGATCTAGGCCAGACCGATTTGATAAATTTTCGTGGCATGCGACAAGATTGCGCTTAGACATTGAATAACTAGTTATAATACAATAATAATAACTGCCTTAGTCAATGACATAGGGCAATGTGCCTCGCTCTAGGTATTTTACCCGGTTTTACTCCTGTGTTTACCATTATTATGCGTGCCAAGTAATTTCATAAAGGTGTTACACTTCCGCATCATGGTAATTAAAATCTTTGCCTACTGTATTCCTTAACCTACCCTCTCGTGTATTTATTGTTGGTGCATTCGGACCACACCCGGCAGTAACTGTAAATGTGTAAGACAATTTGCACTACTTACTACTTAGAAGATTCCAAACTTGTCGAGTTATTTCAGCGGTCTGCTCGAAGAATAACAATGTTGGAACACTGATTTTCTGATATTTACTAAGCAGAAGTTTGCTGTTCCCAAATCGTTTTTCCTTATATAAACCTGTGGGGTACATTTCATCGTCTGGGCTTTGTGTTGGTACGCTCGGTCCGGCAAGGATGTTTAGTCTACATTTATTTAGTCTGAACGAAACAGAGTAACCCCTTGTAGTCTGGGTACGAATTGCTCAACTCAAGGCTCTTTTTGACATATTTATTGGTATACCTATTCAGTGGTAATAATTGCCGGGACCGTCTGGACGACGTCTCGCCCTATTCACAATAGCTAACGTATAAACACAAAGACCAGATGGTGAAAATTTCCGATATAAAAGGGGCACCTCGAGAGGTGTTCGTCAGTCAGTTCTTCGAGTTCATTTGATGCAGAAGCTAGTACTTATTAATAAACGCATTACCACAACTTCTTAATAAACTTACATCGTGATATTCAAACCAAGTGTCTTTGCATCAATTATAACCCACACTCACCGATCCCACAAATTGGTGACCCCGACGTGATATTAAATTGAAGAACACGTTATCAAATTTTAAGTGTGTGAGCGGTGAGAATAAGTGTACCGAGTAAAAATTAGAAAATCGAAATGGCTCAAAGTACATCCGCGCCGATTCAAATCGCGAGTGCCCGCGTTGTACGTTTAATTCCGCGTTCGGACAATGAAGAAATTAGTGTTTGGTTCACACTTGCTGAGCGCACCTTTCGGCTCACTCAAGTGACGGAAGATGATGAAAAATTGTCCATAGTGTTACAATTTTTGACGCCAACAGACCGTCAAGCGGTGATGGACATAATAGCAAGACCAGACAGCACGTACGACGAAGTGAAGGAGGCATTAATTAAGCGCCTGGGCACCTCCAACGAGGAGAAAATTCAGGCCTTGCTGGAAGGTGAATTTATAGGCGATCGTACACCTTCCCAGTTTCTGCGAGACCTACAGCGGAAAGGTGGTCCACTCGCCGGAGATGCGATCATCAAAACGCAGTGGATGCGTAATTTGCCGGAAGCAACACGCCTAGTTGTATCTGGCGCGCAGAGCGACGATCTCGCCTACTTAGCATCGATGGCGGATGGCATACACGCAGCCACGAAGTTATCATGTGCGCAGCGCAGCCCAGTCCAGCTTCAAGCCAAGGAGTCATCGTTGGCTGAAGTGGTTAACTCTTTGGCTGAGAAGGTAAAAGAACTTACGCTGCACATGGACGAAAGAGTGAAGGAACTTTCGTTGCGCATGGAGGAGAGGAGCGCTATGGAAGTTCTAGCATCGTCGTGATCAACATCGCAATCGCCAGCGTTACCGCAGCAAGTCGCGAGGCAAGTCGCAACAATATATTTGTTGGCTTCATGCGCGATTTGGGCCGGATGCGAAGAGATGTGAGCCACCGTGTCATTTTGGTTCGGGAAACGGTGTGGCGGGCAGTCAATAGTGGCCGCGAAAGACTGTCACGCCTCCAAAGCAACCACGCGCCGATTATTTCTAAAGGACAAAAACACTGAGTGCGACGTATATTTAATTGACACTGGTGCGGATGTGAGCGTGTATCCGCGAATCAGAGTGCGTGGACACAATAGTGCGTGCGAGTATTCGTTGGCCGCTGCCAACGGTACACCTATAGCTACTTATGGACACATGAACATTAAAATAGACTTTGGCTTAGGTCGCGAGTTTCTTTGGGCGTTTATAATTGCAGATGTCGATCGCCCCATAATCGGTGCGGATTTTCTGCATCATTTCGGCTTGATCGTGGACATAAAAAACGGTGAATTGAGGGAGGTGGCTTCGGGGCTGACCACATCGCATGGCGAGTTGGCAGTCTGTAGCACTCCGTCAATTAAAGCTATTCAGGGTGCGTCTGTGTTCGGTGAGGTATTAAGTGCATACCCGGACATCACTAAACCGCAAAGTGCAGGTCGTCCACCGAAGCACAATACCGTCCATTACATCGCTACGTCACCAGGTCCACCGGTTGCGCAACATCCGCGCAGATTAGCGCCCGATCGTCTTGCCGCCGCCAAGAAGGAAATCGATGCCTTGATCCAACTTGGCATGGCCCGACCGTCCCAGAGTCCTTGGGCATCACCGATTCATTTAGTGCCGAAGCAAACGGGAGAATGGAGACCATGCGGAGATTACAGAGCATTGAATGCTAGGACCTTGCCGGATCGGTATCCGGTACGTCACATTCAAGATTTTGCTCATGCGTTGCACGGGAAGACTATCTTTTCGACGATAGACCTCGTGCGCGCTTTTCACCAAATTCCGCTGGCTCCCGAGGACATCCCGAAAACTGCAATAATCACCCCGTTTGGACTCTTCGAGTTCACCGTCATGACGTTCGGACTGCGTAATGCTGCGCAGACGTTTCAACGTTTCATCGACGAGGTTCTCCAGGGGTTGGATTTTGCATTCGCATATATAGATGACATTTTGGTAGCATCGTCCAGTGAGGAGGAACATGCAACTCATCTCCATCAGCTGTTCCAGCGTCTGAGCGACTACGGCGTGGTAATTAATGCTGCGAAGTGTGTGTTTGGCCAGGATAGCGTAAAATTCCTTGGATATCTGGTGTCCAGTCAAGGCACCAGCCCGCTCCCAACAAAGGTAGAAGCGATTATGGATTTTACGCAACCTGAGACCGCTAAACAACTTCGGCGTTTTCTCGGGATGATTAACTTCTACAGGAGGTTTATCCCTCGAGCTGCTTCTCTTCAGGCTCCACTAAATGAGCTACTTCACGGCAATGTTAAGGGAAATAAACCCATCACTTGGAATGAGGGGGGCATGTGCAGCGTTCCGGGATTGCAAGGAAGCGCTTGCCAAAGCAACATTGCTGAGCCATCCAGACCCTACAGCGCCGCTCGCAATATTTTGCGACGCGTCTGATTTTGCCGTGGGTGCCGTGTTGCAACAAAAAGTGGATGAAGAGTGGCAACCGCTGGAGTTCTTCTCGAAGAAGTTGTCACCGGCGGAGACCAAATACGCTGCATACGATCGCGAGCTGTTAGCCATGTACGCGGCTGTCAAGCATTTCCGGTACATGGTGGAAGCACGTGATTTTCACATTTTTTACTGACCACAAGCCTTTGACGTTCGCTTTTGGACAGAAGACGCAGCCGTCAACACCACGCCAGGTGAGACACTTTGACTACATTGGGCAATTTTGTACTGACATTCGTCACGTCGCCGGCGAAGAAAACGTGGTGGCCGATGCCTTGTCTCGTGTTGAGGAGATAAGCATCGCCATCGATTTTGTCGCCCTGGCTGAATCGCAGAAGAGAGATCAAGAGATGACGAAATTCAAGGATGACAGCAGTGGTCTGCAGTTGAAGCTCCTCCAGATCCCTGGAGTTGAGGTATCGTTGGTGTGCGATGTGTCCACATCGAAAGCCAGACCCTACGTCACGCCCGAATTTCGTCGAGCAGCTTTTGCTTCGGTCCATAACATTGCACATCTTGGACCCAAGCCGACAGCTCGTGCAGTAGCGGAGAGATTTGTGTGGCCAGGAGTGACGAGTGACTGTCGGGAGTGGGCTAAGGCTTGCCTAGAATGCCAGCAAGCAAAGGTGTCTCGACACGTATCTGCTCCCATTGGCAAGTTTCCGACGCCCCTAGGAAGATTCGATCATATTCACATCGACTTGATCGTGTTGCCTCCATCCGAAGGACATAAATATTGCCTTACCATCGTTGACAGAGCCACTAGATGGCCTGAGGCAATACCCCTAGTGAACCAGGAAGCATCCACCGTCGCTCGAGCGTTGCTGGAGCAGTGGATCTGCCGCCATGGAGTCCCAGGGAGAATTACGACCGATCAAGGTCGACAGTTTGAATCATTCCTCTTCAAGAGTTTGAATGCCATGATGGGTTCGACGCATCTTCGAACAACCGCCTATCATCCACAGGCTAATGGTATGGTTGAGCGGATGCACCGACAATTAAAGGCAGCCCTGATGTGCCATCGCAACCCAGCATGGACGAAAACACTGCCAATTATCCTGCTTGGACTGCGTAATGCTTGGAAGGAGGACATACAAGCCACACCAGCGGAGATGGTTTTCGGACAAACCTTACGCCTGCCTGCCGAGTTCATAGGCAGCAGTGACAGTTCGCCGGACTTCGGAAACGAGTTCATTAAGAATCTGAAGGAACAATTCCGCGTTCTGTCACCGTCCGAGCCATCCCGACATGGAGAAAAGAAGATATTCCTGCCCAAGTCTCTGCAGGATTGCGAGCAGGTTTTTGTACGTCGTGATGCGGTCAGGATTGGCCTACAACCACCATACGATGGACCATTTCCCGTTATAAGACGCAGTGCGAAAATTTTTACACTGCGCATCAACGGTAAAGAGGTTAATGTTTCAATTGACCGGGTGAAGCCGGTATTTGTGGTGCAACCAGAAATGCCACCACCAGAGATGGATGAAGATGACGACGACGGTAGCCATCTAGTATGGCAACCACGCGGATCTTCAACTCAAACGCCGCCGCCGAGTGTGGTGTCACAAGGAAGCAACGATAGCGCGGTAATTGCACCGCCAGCTCAGTTCAATTGTAAATCTCCAGTGAGTGACACAAAGAAGGCATGTGCAAAGACTATCGTTCCACCAAAGAAGGTGCGGTTTAATTTAAATAAAGAGTGCGTTAGGCGATCCAATAGGACTACCAGCGTACCAAACCGATTTCAAGCAGGTTTTAAGTAATGAGTTTTTTTTTTTAATGTTAATTGTTTAGATTTTTTTATGTGTTAAACATTTTTTTTTGCTGTTGTCAGATTTTGTAATTTTTTTTTGTATTGTTCAAATTTTTTTGTGTATTGTTTTTTTGTGCCCATAGCAGGCTACGTAATTTTTGTAACTCGTATAACTTTTTCTCCGGTAAGGGGGTACTGTGGGGTACATTTCATCGTCTGGGCTTTGTGTTGGTACGCTCGGTCCGGCAAGGATGTTTAGTCTACATTTATTTAGTCTGAACGAAACAGAGTAACCCCTTGTAGTCTGGGTACGAATTGCTCAACTCAAGGCTCTTTTTGACATATTTATTGGTATACCTATTCAGTGGTAATAATTGCCGGGACCGTCTGGACGACGTCTCGCCCTATTCACAATAGCTAACGTATAAACACAAAGACCAGATGGTGAAAATTTCCGATATAAAAGGGCACCTCGAGAGGTATTCGTCAGTCAGTTCTTCGAGTTCATTTGATGCAGAAGCTAGTACTTATTAATAAACGCATTACCACAACTTCTTAATAAACTTACATCGTGATATTCAAACCAAGTGTCTTTGCATCAATTATAACCCACACTCACCGATCCCACAAACCGCTCATTCTACTTAGGCCAACGCGACCCAACCACCACATGTAATCGACTGTTGAGACGTACGGCATTTATACTTCTGCACAGGGCTTTATCGCATTCGTATAAACAATTTTATGATTCATTAGAGGATTAAATTTAAAACGGCCTGCTTCAGGTTCATGCCTCTTCGAAGCGCAGTATGTGCTTACTAATTGATTTCTTGCGATTGTTATATCAGAACATGTATACAAACATTTGTTATCGTGGCACTGCATTCAATTGATTAAAAATAAAACTCTCCTTGATTCAATAATCTTTTTTATTTCAATTGTCATAACATATAAGGCAAACCAAACATTATAAAATTTTATAAACTGTTTATTTATTTAATGCTATTTCATATCCATTCAAAATTATAAAAAAATAAAAAATGGAAATAAGTCATATTAGTGATTACGCTTCAATAAAAAATTAATTCATGTAAATGAATCATCAAATACCTGTCTTTATTGTAATTTTAATTATCTTATCTAATTGGTAGTAGTTAAATTATTCTGCGACACATCGCTAACACTTCTTTCGCGAGCAAATGTTTGCAGAACTTCAATTAACTTATTTCCATGGTGTTGCTGATGCATAAAAATTGCTTCCATTTTTTTGCTAGAAGTATAATTTGAGAAGTATCTCTAATCTGCCGTTGCTTGCCGTTCCTTCCAAGCATCCGCCCTGACATAGCGTAATTAATCATAAGCAACCGGGTTCGACTCGCTGGCAGATTTCGAAGTTTGCCACTTTTCGCCTCACTCTCGCCTCGCCATCCACGTAATATTAATTAAGTACATCCAGGTCTCGGGATCAAAAGCTATTTTTTCCCTTGTTTGCAGGTCCACACTTTGATGCTTAATTCTTTTTTGACGCTAATTTCGCTTTGTTGTTTTAACTTTATTTCATTTATTTCACAAGAGTTGTGCGAGTTCAGTTCAGATTGCTCGTTTCATCCGGCGCTTACCAGACGCTGAAAATAAAATTCGCTTATTTCCCGCGTGCCGGCGTACTTCGAATGCAATGCGGTGGCGAAATTGCGTTGAAGCTGCGAGCGTGGCAATAAAATGTGAACAGGTAATAGATAAAAATCAATAACGTATGACCAATACCGCTCTAGCGACTTTGCAAAGCCGACATAAAAATTGACATAAAAGTTATTTATAACTATGAAGCGGACATCGGCGTTGTGAACGAGTCATGTGCTAAGAATCATCGGCCGAACTCTTTTCCGGCTCGTCGGGTGTCCGCCGCTATTAATTCGCCTGGTTCACAACGTTTAATGAAAACGCCGATCGTTAAAGTGAATACAGCGAAACAGATAAATGATCGTCGGCCGGCCGGCCGGCCGAGCTCGAAAATTCCGCATTTTTCGCGCTTATCATAATTAAGATCGCACCGCGAGGACTAGAACAATACCACGGCATTCGCGTCGCGACGACTGATAAGACGAGCTAATGGAATTCACGCTCCGCTGGCTTAGCGGACGCGATTTTTGTCTTGTAATCGCTATCGGGCGCTTCTATGTCGCGCGTGGCGGCGCGATATACTGCGGATAATTTAAACCACACGCCGCTAAGCATGTACGCGATAGTTCCCTCGTGGTGGACTTTTTGCAAAATGAGCTTTTAACCGCCAAACATTTCCCCATCACACGTTAGTTAGTTTGCGGAGTGTTAATCATAAGTTGTAATTAACACGTCAAACTTAAATCATTTCGTTAATTAATGTGAATAGTCACTCAACACCAACTCGGACGAGATGTTTAGAATTTCAGGCTGGTTTATTTTATGCCTTATAGGGTTAGAGTGTTGACTATCTGTACTAATTGCTAATTTATTTTCAACAAAGTTATCATTTTCTAATTGTAATTGGGTTCCGATGAATTAGACTTCAAATTTGGCATTTTTATAAAAAGTTTTCACGCGTATTGCCTTCGTATATCGACATTTAAGACATGGAAATGTTCGTAGTCTGCTCTAAAATAACCTATAGGAACCACATTCGAAAGTAGTAAATAAAACTCGGTTTGCCGAAATCGGCAGTGTAGCTGGAGTAAAATGAAAACAGAAATAAAAAAAAAGTAGCACTGAAACAACATTTACTGCCTCTTTGCAAATTCATCATGTTTAGTAGAATAAAATTAATTATATATCAAAGGGAATAAAATGTAGTTAGCGTAATTAAAGTATGAAAACAAAATCAATGAATGCGTTAATTGTTGAGTTTGTTTCCACGTAGACGCATTGAGTAGCAGAAAAACCGCAGGCCTGTTGCCGTCTGTTGTTCTCTTCGTCCTGTTTGCATCGCATTTGGTTTTATGTGGGTAGTTTACGAGCTGTTTTTTGCGTCGTGTGTCCGTTTGTTTACGCACACGATGAGCATTAGCCCCCTGTGTGTCCCGAGTTCGCTTTATTTCTGGTTCCGGGGAAGTTCGCAAATTTTATTTTTATGTCCGGGAATTTTGGCGACCTCTCTACTATCGCCTGTACATGTTCGTATACGTGCACATGCGGCTAAAAAGCGAAAGCCTAGAATGTTGAAGCGAACACGGCGAAAATTATTGCCAGTATAATTCTTTTTATTATATTCACTTCTTTCAGATGGGGATCGTTCGTTTTAATCCGTGTTCGGTGCAGTTTTCATTGTTTGTCCCGCCGTGGCGGCGCCCTTTATGCTCGCGTCGCTCGAAAGTATAAAGCCGCGTAAAATATTGTTTAAGACCGCTGATAGCGTCCCGGCGTGCTCGTGAAATTAAATACCAATTCGCATCCGAAGAAAAGGCATAAAGCGAAAAAATCGCGAGATGCATAAAATTTTATACTGAATCGATACGCGGGACGCAGGTGTTGCTGAAAGAAAACTTCACATAAAAGAGAAATCACATCGGGATCACACTAAGCGATTGGTGGGATTATGCAGAATGATCCTACTCGTCGGAAAACTTGACGACTTTTATATTGTTGCGGTGAATCATTGAAGGCCATCGATTTATTAATTTAAAATATTTAATTCCCGTTTTAATTTATTAATGGTCATTAGGAACGTGTACGACCGGCGGCATGGGTACTACTGTTCGGCCAGGCCAACCCTACCGCCTCTTGCACTTCGGGCGGCATAGTTAGCGGCCCCCCGCGAGCGGATCGATAACAAAGCACATTAAACTTTCTCGACCGTATGGTAAGCTGCTTAAACGAGAGGCGGCGGACGGCGGGTGGCGGAGTGGGTGCGCGCGTTCGCCGACCGGGGGCAGCCAACAGGTGCGCGCACGGGTCCGGAATTCACAAACGGAATGAAGCGCCACGCCGCAGCCGCCTTCGGCCTTCGGCGCAACGTGTGTCGCTTTTGTGTGTTTTACAAGCGTCGCGCATTAAATATGCAAATCAGCTTGTCCTAAATAAGCAAACATCGCGCGCACTTATTCACTCCTGCGCGGAGCCAAACCCTTGTTACCTACTTGAAGACGCCACTGCTGCCGTCGTGCGTGAGTGCGTTCAGCAACCAAATACGACACAATACGTAACATAAACATAGTACATACATATATTTCTTCATCATATAATGTTACATTTAAAAAACATATTCATACATATTACAAAGTTACAACATATTCAACACAGGTCAACTATGTTTTTCACGCTGCCATCTCACAGTCGAAATGAAATCACAAATTGAATTATTCACTAATTCTCGAATTTTGAGACATGAGTTTGATATCTTGTACATAAGAAAACCAGCAGTGTTTAACCTCGTCGTTTTCTCGTCCTGAATCAACGGAACGGGAAATTACCGTTTACAATATTAGTTTTGACTCTTATATTTAGCTGACATATACACGTACTTCTATAATTACCTATGTCATTTTTAACATTCCTCCGGTCCTTCGAGTGCTACTTATCACATACTCCGCCAACTTGCATGCACATGACGCTCGCCTGCGACCGGCGTTCATTAATTCATCAATGCGCTCGCCTTCCTTTTTGCCAGCAAGTGGTACCTAATTAGGCTACGAAGTCTTTCGATTTGCTCCAACGTGCTGGTTCGCATCGTCCACGTCGGTGTGACTGCCACTCGTGCGATTTGCCCTACATTTTACGTTTAATTACAGTATTCATATTGTATAATATTCATAATTTTAAGGTTTGTTTTAAAGCAAGTTATTGTCAATACTACGAGCTGTTTCTTCTGGGCGGTTATCGTTCTTTTTTTGCCAGTTGAATGCGTCTTTATGCGAATGCGTCTTATTAGATATAAGTTTGAATTTGAGCACTTGGCGAAGGCTCATTGGTCGATAGCAATCATTTTTATACAATCTTACAGAAAATTAACTTTTCGAACAATTCTTTTATTGCATAGAGACGGTTCGCCAAATAATTAGCAAGAAAAAAATTATTATTAAAGATTGTAGCTTTTTTGTATGATTTTTTTATATTTCAATCAAAAAATTACATTAAATAATAATTAATTATTAACGTACTTTTCTGCTGTTTGAGACCTCATTCGCATAAAGTTATTCGCCGTTTTTTTCCAAGTGCAATTTCAGTTTCATTGTCAATTTTTAAAATACACGCCTTCATGGGCCGTCGTTCCGTAGTTTGGGATAAATTGGTTTTCATGCGACGACGAAAACGTTAAATTTAGTTGCGATTATAGTAATCTACATGTAGATGGAATTCTAGTGGAGATAACGCGCTCGAAGTGACAATTTGTGTTTTGCTCCCGTCGTAAATGCTTGCAGTTTACAGCGATCTTGTTTGTTTCCTGCTTGTTTTTCATGTGTAAATTCTGCAAAGTGTGCTGCGCATTGCTGACGCATGCCGACTAGAGTTAAGTCATTAATGCTAAGTTTGTTAAAATAGCGACTTTGTTTTGTTTAAGGAAGACATCGTTGGGCATATTCAGCGTATGCAGTTTGCAACTGAACCGCGTAATCCGGTTGCTACAGAGCATGGAACTGTTGCTACGTCGAAATTTCGATCAATCGGGTCTAACTAATTGTTCGCGGTTTGGTTGGATAAGTTCGGTTCGTTCAGGCCATGTTTTTGTAAACAGTTTCCGTTTGTTTAATCAAATCTACATTACGTTGCGGTTCAGGGTGCTTACCGAGTTTCTGAGGGCTTTATTGAACGTTAGTTATTCACATGGAGTATGCAAATGCGAAAATTTCCAGCCGAAACGAAGTTTTCTCTCTGATAGCAAGTACGAAAGTGTAGAAAATTTAGTGATTGGGCTGCTTTCGGAAGTGGCGCAATCCGAAAACGCTACGAAAGAAATCAGTTTATGCCTGTCAGCACCCGTAACGATCGTTTGTGCTACTCGTTCCATTCTATCTAATTTTTCATTACTTTTCTCTACATTTTTAAAGTGGGAATCGTTAAAATCATGTACGAATACATTTCAGTCAGAAAATACGTAGTTTTGCTATTGATTCCTAAATCGAATCGAAATCGAAAATAGCTCAAAACAGCTTTTATGTAAAAAAAAACGTGTAGGTACGCGTCCGGTGCGCAGAGAAACTGATTGACCTGTTTGCGGCTTGAGTGTGACAAGTTCCACAAACCATAGATTTATCATTCAAAACCAGCGGCAGCGTTTAAACTTCGACCGGAAAACTGAAATCGAAACAATGCCTATAACAATGGAAACAATTAATGTCACCAGCAGCCGCCAACAAACAAACCTTTTCAGAAGTGTTAGTAAGTTTTAGTAAAGCTTTCATAGTACTTTAAATATTAATTTTTCGAGTTTTTGCAATAGGATGATTTAGTCAAAAATTTATTTTCAAACACTAATTGACACAATTTTTCATATTGACAATTTCGTAATAATTTTTTTTAAGTCCGCGTTTCTTGTTGAATCTTGTTGTATGGGCAATAGCAGAATACATTTTCCAATTACATTAGCTTCGAGTTGAGAGTCGAGGATACCCTGATGCACTATAATTTTCCGTGATTACTGCTGACACCAGCCGCACATTATGAATGTAGATAGGTATTTATGTGTAAAGAATAATTCGCATCACGCTCCGAAAGCATAGTCAAAGCGCACACCGTTACATGCATATTACTTAGAGTAGAAGCATATACGCGACCGGGAAAAGTCGCCGGCGATTTGAAACAATGTAGTTAAGCACACACACGTTACACGTTCGGCAGCGTAGTATATTGAATCAGTTTGGCGGTCTGCTGGGATCCCTCCCACCGCCGATCGTAAACAGCAAACATCCATCAAATTTAAACTTAACAATATTCTCATCGCGGAAAATCGCAGCTCTCGCCGGCGCAAAGTTCAATCAGTTCTTTGTCTGCAGTTTAGACACAAACTCGCACGTCCGCTGGCTGAATTCGGGCGAGGACCAGGACGAGCGTGAATAGCAAGAGGAACCCGATCGGTGCCGGCGCGGCGTGTGCGTTCGTCGGCGCCTGGTTCGATGTGCTGCTCTCCATCACGTTGCTCTCCTCGGCGGATATGATTTCGGCCGGCATTTCGGTCATCACAACTTCGACTGCAAATTTAATTGCGCGATTGTTTAATAATTGCGCATAGTTTCGGCGGCGGATTGTGGCCGCTATGCCAGCTATGCGGCAACTTACTGCGAACGGAGTGGCGGCGCTCGTCGGCGTAGCGCTCGTTGGGGCTGACATAGCCGGGAATCGTCGACATGCATGTTAGCCAGAGCTCGCCGTTGCCGCCGGCGTGCAGCTCCGACACTTGGATGGTGAGCTGTTTCATCGCTGGCGCACGTTGCTCGAAGTACCCATGTCCGTTGAGGCGACCGTTCGAGAAGGACCTCGTCAACATCTCGTCCACCTTCAGACACATAAAGCATCAAATTGTTATAGCATGATATAATTTAGAAAAACGGTATGAGAGTTTTTTTTAAAGTTATCTTGACGTCAATATCCCAAAATTATGTAATGTAGGCAATTAGAACGTGGGCTGTGACTAAGTGTGTAGGTGGGTTTGGAGCGAGCCCTAATTATACCTTTTCGCCGTTGATCAACCAGGTGATGTGCGGAGGCGGTCGGGCCGCCGCCGTCGTGCAATTCGCTTGCAGGACATCGCCCACCTCGTAGGTGGTTTTGTCAAATGTTATCGTGGGGTCTCGATTCTGTGGTTCTGCAATAATCAAACAAATCGCGGATATCGATCGGTTGCAGTTCGCACGTGCCGTTTCATTAGCACCTCGGCTAACTACTTCAAATTATCATGTGGATGTGAATGCGAGAAGTAATACGTACCGATGACATTGAGTGTGACCATCTCTGAGTCCTTGCTAAAAATCGGCGTCTCCATGGACACGCCGCACGAGTACGACCCGGATGCGGCAAAATCTAATCTTGCGAGTTCAATTTGCCGCTCGTTGCTGTTCGTTTTCTGCAAAAAAAAAGCATACAGACACCAATGAAGTGAAATCATCGTGTGCGCGCACGCGGCCCTTATGCAACCAACAGTGCATTGCCGTCTGACCTTTGCATTTCGACTTGAATTCAATAATGCAATCGGCCATCCGATGCGCGATAGTCGCAAATCGGCAACTCTCGGCGAAACTTCCCGCCCAAGTCTGCGATCCGAGGTCGCAGCTTAAAGCTAAACGAGCAAAGAGTTGTTTGTAAAGGGGGCAATTAGGTGTAATCAAAGTTTGAACGGGCAGTTTCATTTTCCAACTTAGGTTGCCGCCGAGCGGTGCTGAAGTGAGCGCGCCGCGAGTGTGTGCGCCACTCCTCGCGCCGCTTCCGTGCGCTCTCGTCTACATATAATGAGAATGTAGCGCCGTCAGCCACTAGTCACGTATCTAAAGCCGTGCAATTTATCCTTGCGCTTCCCATAATACCCGCACAGTCGGCCGCCAGTTGGGAGCTACTCACTCACGCCGCGCTCAGCTAACTTGCGCTGAGTCGTCCTGAGCGTCCTGAGCCTTTTGTTTTCCGTGCTGCACAACTTCGAGATGGTGCCACGTCGTGGCCGAGAGTGGGATGCATTTAGAAACCAGTTAGTTCGACTTCATCTCGCGTCGCTTTTGATGATGATCGACGATAAGGGCGCGCTCGCGCGACTTGTACATACAAATATATCACCCACAAGATGCTAAAAGATGATCTGCTTAATTTGTACCAACACTAAATTTTGGTAATTTATGTATCGAGGAGACAAATATTGTTTGATGTTTTGCGCTTGTTGTACATATTTTATATATGTCTACCTGTTTCCAGGAATAATCGCGTTTAGGCTATTGACCGATGAGAAAATTTCCATTAATTGATAAAACTCAAAAGAATATTCTTGCAATTATTTCAACATAAAAGTAAAGTACAAACAACAGCAGACGATATTCAAAAATTCCGATATATCCACTATTCTGCGAAAAAGGTGAATTTTTATAGAAAATTTCGTGAAGTACAAATTTTGCCCGACCTATTTTTTTTTATTAGAACTAACCATTTGATTTGGTTCCAGAATGGAAAAGTAGTACAGTTCGAATGGAAAACAATGAATTACATATAGGCATGAGTGAAATACACGCACAACAAGGGAGTTCGTAATTTTGCAGGTATGTACCTAATTCATTGTCCACGCGAAACTATGTACCGTGCTTTATCTACGTTTACACAATTCGATATTTCGTCAAAACAATAAGAGAAAGAGGATCGATGAGAAGCTGAATAACCATTTACGTGATTTTTATACTACTACTCACGAATAAAATGAAAAAAATACAATAAGTCGCTACGAACCATTCAAAACTGTTGCAAACGAATCCAAATTGATACTGCTAACCATCAACAAACAGACTTTAACAATAATTTTATGAAAAAAAGTGAAAAAAAGGCATTGCTTTTTTATCAGATTTAGAAGTCTTTGTATTTCGCCAGTTTCTCGACGGTTTTTAGACACAAAAATTATTACTTGAAACACGGACTGCCATGACCGTGACTAAAGTAGTTTACTCACGGATTTCGTACAAAAAAAGAACAGAAAATGAATTTTTGTTTTCTAAATTTTTGTAGGATATTTATAATCGTAGGCTCTCTTAAAAATCACACATCTATGTAACATAGTTGGCTTTATAACACGACTTTGAAAAGATTTTACGGCTCTAGCAGGTGGGTAAAGCAATCGTCTATCTCTCAGTGAGTTAGTATGAACTGAGCAAACTGTAATTTGCATAGGTTTGTTTTACGTACATTGAGCTCGGCGCCGGGCATTGGAAAGTAGCGAAAGGGCGGCTTCCTGTCCTTGATGTACTGAAAGATTTTTGCGCCGGCCTTCTGCCACTCGACTTTGTACAGCTGCTCGGGTGTCACGCTGTGTTCGCATTTTAAAACGACGCTGCCACCACGGATAGCGTACCGCGGCATTATCAGTTCCAGCCGGTCGATATTCCCCATGCAACTGCAACCTGCAACCAGAATGCATACACATCTTGTCATTATTTATCTTTTACTATGTTTACATTGTCGAGAGCGCGCAGGAATTACTCGCTGATAACGCAGCGACGCTTGACGATATCAGCTCGGTGTTCACCCGCATTCCTACAAGTTCTTCGTTTAATTGGAACAGCATTATGCCATTACGGTAAATGGTTCGGCGCGGTATTCGAAAACGATTGACAAACAAGCGCGGCGTGTGAAGCGCTTGGTGGAGGCGCCGGGCCGCATCGTCTTCGGCACGAAATTTGAGCAATTTCCGGCACAATTTATTCGCGCCGATAGGCCCATTTGTCGGCGAACGTGTAATTTCGCTTCGCGCCACACTCGGTCGGAAGGGTGCGCCACGATGTGTGCGATGCGGCTTCGCTCGTATCTGGGTTAATTACACGATTGACGGCGCTACGCGCTCGCTGCATGCGCTGATAAAAATGTGTATTATAACGCGCGAAGGTGCGATGGGTTTGATGTTCTGTTGCACTGATATTAATTACATTAGCGACGTCGTTCAAACGTCAATATCGTGTAATGCAGCGCGAATAAGCGCCTGGTGTATCATCAACATTGGCATTTTGTTGGTGTAGCACTCGCTCAATGGCATAAATACCCCAATGGATTTAGCTTTTATGTGCGAGGAAGAAACATTTCCGAGTTGTTTATTCAATATATGTGGATGGCATTAGCGTTAAACGAAACCTTCGACTATTGGACGCGCGAGTCACGCGTTAATGTATCATGTATCACTCGAAAAGCGAAAACATTGCTCTAATTAAAATAATTTACGAACACAAGCGGAAATATATTACATTATTGTTGCTTTTTTTTGTTTGCATTAACACCGTCGTTAATAATTCAACACGCCGTACCGCCAGTATTATGATAGATTGCAATTAAACGTAATTAAGTCCTCTGGCAAACAGCAGAAGACCGAGTACGGTAAATAGTCGTAAACAATTGAACATATCATCGCGGTCATTAATTTGATTATTGTTATTATAATCCGATGCGCGGAGTGCGATGACTTTGAGTATCGGCGGACACTTGAAACGCTCAAAATAATTGAAAACGTATCGATTACAGAAGAGCTTTGCCCGCCCGCTGGACCTTTTGGCTCTCGTGCCAATGTGAACGCAAACTAGATTATTAGATTACGAGTACAAAATGTGTGCTGCGGTTTATAAATAGAAGTTAGTTAGAGGCCAGTTGTAATGTGAAGCTATTTGCATTTCAACATAATTAATATTAATGGTATCAGCGAATATTTAAATTACAGACGAGCAAGTAAAATAATTTTGTATATTAATATTTAATGATTAAACACGTAATCATGTTGATATCAAATATCATAATATTGTAGAAATTATGAGTTTGGCTTACTAGCCGAATAGCCGAAAAGAGAAATAAAAATATTTAATGTTTTCTCTGTTATCTATTTGTAAAAAAAAACGTGTTATACACCTAAATAATCAAATCTGGTAGTAATAAAATGGATATAACTACTGTTTAAAAAAACATATAATATAGGTAATTTTTAAATGAAATTCCACCTTTAAAGCGTCAGTTTTTCCACGGTTTTGAGACACAAAAAGAGGTAATTTTAACATGACAGTGCGTTATACACGAGTTTTAGTTACGGGATGGACCTTTGCCTACAGTGCAGCATAAACAAGTCAAAGCAGGCGCTGCTGCTTGAGGTATTTCGCAGTAGTGTGCGAGCGAAGTTCGAAGATTTAAAACACAAAAGTTCAAACACAAAAACCTCAACGTGAAAATAGAGTGGAAGTACAATAGCGTAACTATCACGTGGCTAAACGATGTTAAACAACTTTGAACTCCAGTTAAACTCCCATTTAGCCACTTGACACTTCAAATACGAGTATATTATAAAAATACTTAATTATAAACAAATCATACAAGATCTGTGTAACCAAATTCGCTAAACTGAATACTGAAACATGATATCGGTGATTGGGATGTGTCTAAATTCCACGATAAAATTTGTTTATTTCACATGACATTGATATTGCGTTTTGCATTATAAATAAAAAGTTTATATAAAATCGCTGATACGCTGCATTTTTCATATGGGAACGAAGCAAGCTGCTTTTGCATTTTGATTTGTCAAGATGAAATTTCTTTAAAAAATTTCTAATATTTATAAATGTATATAACATGACTTGCCTAGTAGCTTTATATTGGATATATATGATCGGAGCGTATGAATAAAACGTTCCGATATTATTGCACCGTAAATCAACTTCAATATATTACAAATAAAAGATGGATGCCTTCAAAGAAATAGAAACATTTAATATTATTTCATAAGTAGTTGCTGTACCTAAAGGTAATATGAACTGTACTTCGAAATTTGGAGCATTGATGTAGAAGTAATACCTTTTGTATTTAAGCCGTGTTGATGAGATTCGATGTGAAAGTTTTTGAATAAAATGCGTAAGTCTGTTTTCAAATAAACTGGAATTTCTCTGATCATATTGAATGCAATATTGAAAACATTAGAAAATATATTGTGCGCAAGAGAAATCAAATTACAGGTGGCACTAATGGTTCTTTGAAGTTTTCTTTGCATTAAAATCGTAAAAAAACATAAATGTATTTGGGTAAACATTGTATTCCATATATCCAAAATTGAATTACAAAAATTCGCATAATTGCCGTTAACGGATCAGAAACGCAACTCCTATTCCAACGTACATTTCATCCATATTAAAATTTTTTAATTTACACTCCAACTTACTGGCACTGTCGGCGGTGCGAGCTCATCGTGAATGAAATATTGATTCGGATCGACTTATTCCATCCACGTTGTTAAATTACGCCCCTCCTCAAATCAATTTGCATACTGTAGTAGCACTCGATACTCATCGAAATTTATATGCATATGATGTAATCCGCGGGTAGCTTTCGCGCGGATTTGAGGAGTTTTAAAGTATTTATTCGGGGTCTTAAAGGCGCTCTGGGCGCATTGTATATCGGCGCGAAATTTATTACGTTCGTGCCGAACCGGATCGGCAGCGTCGAGAATGCGTGAAGAGCGGCACAGATATCGGCTTTCGAGTGGCGCTTATTTTTTGCTTTATTTCTTGACGCTGCCGGCAAGGAATGCGCATCCTGAGTTCGGCGTTTCGGCAGGCCGACGCGACGTTCGCATGCCCTTCAATCCAATCAAATCCAATATGGATATGCACGCACGAAAGAATTCACTTACGCCTCCGCATTGCTGATGGATACTTTTTTTTTGTTCGGGAACAACGCGTACTATTGTTGCACGAGCAAATGACCTAGTTCAACCGAGTAAACGCTATGTTTTCGCATATTAAAACAAGAATACTGGTTAATCTTTAACAATTGAATTTGGAAATTGGAGTTTTGACCCCACATTGAAAGCACGAGCGGATTTGTGGTGAAATTTGCGTGCTGGAAATCACCCCGGCCAAGACTGACCACATCCGGCGATAAACTTAAATCGTTTTGACCTCAGTGTTGATTTTCGGTAGTCGAAAGCACCGAGCACACGAAAGAAACTACTCCAGCACCCAATCGGAAAAGTAAAGCTCATTTTCCTAGTTTATGTTTACGTTATTATATTAGGTATATTGTGACATGTTGCCTAATTATATATTAGCTACATTTTGACGTATGTATACTAATTGAATTTCTGATATTGAACTCTATATGCTTACGAAAGAAATCCTTATTGAATTTTTTTCCACTCGAGGGGCCGAATTTAACATATCTAGCGTGTACGTATGGGTTCAGCATGGAATTAATTCGATTTGCTTTATTGAATAATGCGGTACGAAATCGGAAAGATATCAGTATTCGTCCGATTGAATATGTTCGCCGATTATCCTACGTCTAAAAACGAAGGCATAGTATGGGTGGACATCGGCGCTGCGATTCGTGTAGGAAAGGTAGAAAAAAAAACACACACACAAATTGATCGTGTTGGCATTTTCGCTTTTCCCATATTGGCATTCAAGCGCACATTTTCTTTTCATTCTCGTAACGTTTTTTTTTCTTCGTGCGCGTCGTTCGTGCCGTTGATGTCTACGGGGGATATTTCCAGCGGCGCGCTCTTTTGTCCCGCAGGATAAAACTCTTCCTGCATGTTCTGCCTACGCGCTCCGCTGGTTCGCGAACGCAAACGCAAGAAGCCCCGGCGACGCTCACCGCCCTCCTGGGATACGCAAGTGGCGTGATAAGATGAAACAATGCACGTTGCATTAATATCATTGCCGCAGTGAAAAACTCAGGCGCAAACATCGCGCCAACTAGCAAACAGCATTAGATTATTTTATTGACTGTTTTTTTGCCACGGAGTGTCTTCGCGTGTAACGCGCTTGTTTTTCGCCCGCCCGCCGCCGGCGTTGGCTTTGCGCAATTTGTCGCCGCGTGCCGAGCGAGAAATGCCCGTGCTTAAAAATACGAACGCGTATGCTCGACGGACGGGTGAAATTGGCGGCTTTGCCGGCGGTGACGCAGTCCTTTGCATTTTTATCGCGAGCATATGTGAAATGTTTGACAGGAAGCATGCGCTCAATTTTCGGAAAAACTCAAAGATGCTTTTGATGCTTTTATACCTTGTCATCAAACCAAGCGGGACAAGTGCGTAAAAAGCGCGTGAGCCACACTTACACTAATGTAAATCAAAATTTAAAAATTTTAAATCAACATTCACAATATCACTGATTCTATAAGATTTAATAAAGTTGTATTATTAGATTATGGTTGAAAACAAGTTCAAAATAAGCAAGACAATGAATTAAGTTTAGTTTAATTACCATTAGCATAAAATAATAAAGCTTCTAGTTAGTAGATTACAATTAAGAAAGCCAAGGTAATATGAAAGGTGTAGGTGTGCGCGCACTTGTGAAAAACGCGCGACATGTGATCGCGTTCGCAATTTATACGAGTGGAACGCCTGTCGCACGTCACGTCCGATCTCTTCTCGCGACGCGTTTACGTGGCGCGGCTTTCGGCGGCGCTGAAAAATGTGCACGCGGCGTGCACCTGTAGGTCCCGCCAGCAGGTATGCATTATGTATGTGTCGCGACGTGCGAAAGAGCGACGTGTAACAGCGCGTTATGAAAATGAGGTCGGCGACAAGACGCTCATACGAATTGCGCTCCTGCGAAGAGTCGCTTGCGAATAAAACAATAATTACTTGTCATTACTTGATGCGCTATAGGAAATTGCGCAGGCTGGAACATCTGTCGATGCAAATGCCATGACAGGCTGAAAGCAATTTGATGATGATTATGTAATTTACAACCGGGCGAAAAGCTACAAGTCGGCCTGGCAATCGTACTCGCGATTATAATAACGATTTGGAGAGAGTCATTTTTGCACAGCACGAACCCCCGCACTATCGCGATGCGAAGGCGCTCGCATAAAGCTGCCAGGGCGACCCCACCGCCCCCGACGGGTTGCATGCCGGCACATGCCACCCCCGCGCGTTGTGCTATCTCTAAGCGGCAATGCGATTATGGACGATTATAAAATTCTCCATAGAGTCAGCAAAAAGTGTACCTACGGTCCGATACACGTGCGTGGGTCCTCCACCAATGAACTTTATTCAGCTAGTGCAAGAAAAAATCCATCGGGATTAGACCTCTGGCGTGCGAAACGAAACGAGGGAAATGAACGAATTCTCAGATTAGCATATATCAAACTGTAATTAAGTGTAATTAATTAAGCGGCATTTGCATAATGTTGCTCGTAATTAGATAAGAAAACGTCGACATTTACGATGGCGTCGTGCGAATGGTCTTGCGGTGCACACTGCGGATCGATGGAATTGATTTGCGTCCCGCAACCACGTGTAGACCTAAATGAGTTATTAACATTCTTATGATTCATAAAAACGCGTGTTTTAGCGAATTAAAACAACGCCGGTTTACATGCTTACGCTGTTATTATAATTATGAACACATGGAAATTAATAAAATATTAACCTATTTTTCCCATTCTATATTATTCCTGTCATATCTGAATAAATAATAATAATATAGCCAGTGAAGCAGGCAACAAAGCAATTTTATCATATTTGTTGAGATCTATGGTGCGTTTGAGATTCGTTCGTGTAGATAAACACTGTCACAACTAAACTATTATCAGACATTAGGACACCACTTTTATTCTATAAATAGAAATATCAAAAAAAAGACTAAGTACGCAAAATAGCTAACACTTTCAGGGGGCGGCAAAATTTTTATCCTTCCACTCGACGCCATTGCAGGGGGCACCACTTGTACGTGTTATTCAATCAACCGTTTAAAATAGAATTGCGTGGTTTGCTGCCCTCTAATGACACAGAATTGACAGTTGGTAGGACATGCAAACAAAACGAAAAAGAAATTAGCTGGACTGAGGAATTTACACCAATCGACAGGCTTAAATTATGTAAACCTTCATTAAAAGAAGAAGCACAAGGAGCAGAAGGATTTGGTGTATAGGCGAGCTTGTAGAAAACACCAACTAAGGTAAACTGGTCAACTTGGCACAGACCAAAAGTAATAGTTACGGCCTTTACTTTATTGACCACCGGAGGGGTATATTCACATCTCTTGGGTGACAATATCAATTATTTTTTTAAATTAATAGAATTTGACTTCTATACAGTTTAAAATAAATTTTGTGTAGCAAATATATATATAAGTAACCAGTTAGAATACGTTATTGAGTTCTGAATTGTAACAATTTCTGTTTTGATAAAATATTCTAAAATCAAAAAAAAAAGTATATAAATGGCATAACTTATTGTTATTGGAAATCAGCAAGGTATTTCCTCAGTTATTATGACGTCACAATAGGTTTAACAGCATATTCAGTATCAAATGGCTAAACGGAAGCTTTAATCACAGCCGTCAATGTTTAAAGTACCACCTTTTGTGTCTCAAAACCATGGAAAACTGGCACTTTATAGGTGAAAGTAAAAAAATAAAAATTTATAACACTTTATGCATTATTTAAAACGCTACATTTTTTATACTCCAGCAAAAAATCTAATTAACTTTAATTAGCTGTCAGTTAACAAAATACACAATAACAGTAAAAGTTGTAACAAGTTGTGATACTCATTAAGAAACAAACCCAATAAAATATAAAAGTAGTACCAGAAATCTATAATAATATCAACAGTAGTGTGTAAGAAATAAAAATCAAAGAAATGTATTAAGAAATTTACATTTGTTTATATGATTAATATGCACAAAGTACAATGCAGAATGATAAATTATTGCACGGGAATGTGCATATTGCATGAGCTCAAATGCTTTTAAAGTTTTTGACAAATATTTACAACTTAAAAAATGCGCTTCACTCTGTAAGCAGTATAAACATACGCGTTCAAAACTTGTACCCTAACTCAACCGGTAAAGCTTTTACATTTATGAACTTTAGAGTTTATAATAATAGTTAGTGCTGTACAAGGTAAAAATATATACGGTAAAGACTGGTAAATTGCAAGGACAAAGTTTGCGGAGGTAGCTATTATTTATTTGCAAACCTATACACACATAATGGGCTTGTTTTTAAACATTCTTTTTCTACTTTCACCTATAAAGCGCCAGTTTTTCTACGGTTTTGAGACACAAAAAGTGGTACTTTAAACACGGACGCTCAAGGTCGTGACTAAAGTAATTTAGTCACGGTTATTATCAACGGAGCGGAACCTAAACGTGCAAATCGAGTGAATGTAGAAAAAATAACGCAAGCATCACGTGGCTAAACATTTTTAAACACTCGCTACGCTCACTCTCAATCAATCTCGTGAGTAAAGCCCCCGTTTAGCCACCTGATACATAATATACTATTTCAGTGCCAAGGTTATTTAAAACGAACAACACGTTCCAACCGCAATATACGACAGTTCCTTGTCCTTTATTTTAAGACACTAGGTGTTAAAGGTTTTGATATCGATCATTAACTAAAATTGCTTTGCAAACAAAAAGATCACAAATTGAACCAGCGGGCTTTTTGACACGCAGGTGAATTCGTCGAATGGTCGAAACATGAAAAATGTTTTAACAAGTCAAAAATAGACACATTACGGCACGGCACGTTAGCTCCGCTGAGTTATTACCAACAAAGCGAACAATAATGTTGTTCGGAAGGTTCGGAGGTACGATCAATTATTTTTCATGTTACTACACGTCGCCCATACGCCGCAAGTTGGCAAACACGAAAAGAAGTCGTTTCACGCATCGCATTTGCGTTCCACACTGTGTTTTGCACTTTTCTTCGTTTCCAGCGCAGTTGCGCTGCTTTTCGGGTTTACAGGCGCAGTTTACAGTTTACACAATTAGTCAGTTACTCACCTAACACGCCACACCACGCCGCACCGGAGCGATTGCGGTAAACGGTCTTATCACACATTATCATAATAACGTGCGCCAGATTTCCACCCCCGCTTGACATTCTTGCATGCATTCGGCTGCACCGGCGGGCGCGCCATGCTCGCGTTTTGATAATGACACTTTGATAATGCTTGTGATTACTTTAACATAAACGTTAGATAAAAATGCAAACGTGCGCAAACATGAAATTCAAATTTACATTCCAGCAACATGCATGACTATTTAACATTAGCGCAACCAATGTGAGCTTTTCACATCTGCCTGACAAATCTGAAAATCTGGCGTTTCGTCTGACTGCACTTTAGATTTATACCAACATTTTATCGATGTTTGTTACATTGCAACTCATTACACGTTGCACAGTTCACTCCGGTTGTTGTTATATTTTTTATTTTAGTTCAGCGCGAGTCGTAATTTTAGTTGGTAGCTTGTAGTGGCTAGTTATAGGTAAATAGGTGGGTGGTGATTAATGTTTATTCATATTCACATGTGCACAGTTCTTATTCTGGACTTTCTTGATTTTCTGTTTTCCACGTCTTGGATTCGAGTTTTGTTTAACATTTGATGATATCGCACAGTTAATGGGTTTCCGCTGTAATTGTAGAGATTTAATAGGTTTTAATAGACGTCGCCGGAGTTCGGGAGCGCGTTGCGTTTTATCCTCGTCGAAATCAGCGCCAAAAAACGTAATTTTTTCTCTCGTGTCTCGTGCATGTCTGCACGTTTGTAGTTTATAGTGCTCGGCAGCTACAGCTATGATAAGCATAACATGCGCCACTCGGTGTTCTCGAGGCGTTTCGTTTTCGTACGCTTTTTAAAACGAGCCCATAGAGTGTTGTACGACATGCTAAAACATGTTACACTCAGGGCGTTTCGTGCTTGCCGTGCATGTAGGGTACCAACACGTACGCAAAGAATATTAATGTCCATTTCCGGATTTTTATGTGCACGTGAAAGAAAAATTTATTACCTAATTGAATATTCTCGCATCTCTACTGAAAATTGCCCTTTGCATAAACAACCCATGCGTGTGGTCGGTTAGAGTGCTGGGAGCATTTATTCATAGTTAATGCACCTCCGCGTAATTATCATGAAAGCTTAAAGAATCGACGCATTTCAAGATTCAACCGGTGTGTAATTAATTGCAACCGTCTCGTGCGTGCGCGAGACGCCTGCTGGCAAGACGCCCGAATACAATGGTTTATTCAGGTGTCGATGAGTTCATGAATGGCGAATGCAGCCGCAGCGTTGACTCTATCGATTGGCAAGTGGTGTGTGCATTCTTCAGTGAAGGCGCGAGATTGCTTCTAATTGTGTGGGCGGCGGTTAAAAACGCGCTGCCCGCTACTTGAAAAAGTGCCTGAATGGTCGTCGCGGACGTAACCACGCAACACGTACACGAAGTGCCCTTCAACACAAGCACTTACACTCATGTCCGGGACAAAGTTTTGGCCCTCGAAAGAGGCCGGCGGGTTAGAGGGTTTGGAAACGTCGCGCGGGCTTTGTTCGCGCGAGAGCGCGTTTAAGTTTCGAGTGCGTGAAAAGGGTTTCGCGCGCGCGCGCGCGCGTGTGTTTTATGCAGCGCGTCAACATCGAAAACTACAAGTGCACATTTGATTTATACATATTTTATGCCCGCACCTTCGGCAACTTCGCACTCGGCCCGGTGCCGAAAGTTTCGTCGTTACGCAAATGTATCGTAAAACTTGCACCGCAGCAATGCGCGCGCCAGAAACCAGGCACAATTTGTACACCTCGCAGAAGACTTACCCAGGACGACGATGTACACGTATGCGAACTTGATTCCTTGCTCAATTGAACGCATTTTCGTCTTTTCATTATTGTATCAATTGAGAGACATCTGCAACAAAAAAAAAGTTAAGTATACTAGGTATTTATGTAATAAAAATAAATTGCTCAATGTTTTGCTAAGCGCAAAACTCGAGGATAACTAGACCAATCCGGAAAATTTTTTGAAAGTACAAATTTCTTTATGTGCGTTAATCCATGAGGAATAAACGTAATAAAAAATGAAAGCTCTAAAGCTATTTGTCAAGCGTAAAAAAATTGATAAAAAGAGTTTTGATTAAAAATTTGAAATCGTTGTTATGATCGCAATCAATATTTAACCAAGATTATTGCTTTATAGATGCATGATAGTTAATAATTACCAAAGGTGCAAATGACAGTTGTATTCATGTATTTATTGCTTGCCTGTGATGCAATGTATAACAAATTTAAAACACACCGCAGAAAAAAATATGTTTTTTTAACTGTACGCAGTTACAGTTTAGCTATGCATGCGTAAACTGGGAAAAATAAACTTTTTTTTTATATTATACAAAATCCAACAATAACGTTGCAAATAAATACATCCCACCCAATTTTTCTTTTATTTCTTTAAAGATGATTCAAGGTTGTGAGAATATGGGGTTGCAGGCTTGGACGCAAACAACCGGCTTGCGAACAGCAGCGCATGATGCCAAATCCGCGCAGCCGGTATTCCCTCGGGCGTTTGATTGTTTTCTACATTACATCCAATATCCCGGACCAAGCAGCAACTTATTTATTGTTCCACCGCTCGTCGCTTGTTTCGCTCACGGCTTCACGGCGCGCATACATTACGCCAACGCTCGGAAAGACACACATCCGCACGGCTCGCGGTTACATACGTTCACCTAGTTTACTACACTCTTCCTTCATATTTAAAACATCCTCCAAGGCACAAAATAATATCATCGCAATACGTCAAGGCTGGCGCGTACAGATTCCTGGAAGCAAGGAAAATCGCGTGCCGATATTGACTCGGAGCTAGTTTCTAGTTGGCTGCTTCAGTCACGCGGAAGAATTGAAAGGGCTTAAAAAATGTGTCGCAAGTTTTCGAATAGCGGAGCTGCTGGACGTGTTTACTCGTCGACGCATTGTCGACGCACGCATTTCGGTTGTTGAGAGGAACGTGCCCGCAAGGAATCCGCCCTCCGCCTTTATATTTTTGCGCGGGCTGAATTATTACGGCAAGGGGACGCGGCGAATGTTAAATATTTATACAAAGGTCGTAATATTTTAGCCCCCATGCATGCGGCCAAGTTTTTCTATACGTGAAATATTTATCCGGCGAATTTTGTAACGAATTTATATGAGAACGCGCGCGCCGCGAGCTGCGAGCTGCGTTTCGTCGAGAAATGTTGAAAATACGCGTAATGCTTTCTCGCAAGGAGTTCCGGCTCCACCTTTACGCCGTGGCATTGTATGCAAAATAGAAAATAAAGACGGCATAAATATATTAGCGATGAAATTGCTCGCTAACAACAAGATACACGGCAGTGCATGTAAACATCTTAAAAAGTAAAACATTTTACGATGTGCAGTGCTGGTAAGTTAGAGACACGTGGCTGAAACAAAGAGGCTACAATGTTAATCAGCTTTACTGGGGTAAATGCTACTAGCAGCCATTGTTTTTCTACTGCATATACAAATTCTATAAAGATCTAAAGAATTGATTACATTTTAAAGCTTAGAAAACGAAAAAAATATTTTTTTGTAATTTTATCAGAAAATCACAGCTTTCATATGTGACGTTAAATGAAATTGCAATTGCCTTTCATATTTATAGATATGTATCCTACAAATTCAATACTCAAGATGGAACTCAACTGCTCGCAGTCGCAATCGACGAGATTGGTTACGTTAAATCATCATGCGGCAAAAAAGGGAACCAAAAAAAAAAAAAGAATCGCGATTATTCACTCGTGCATAAATTTCGTGTGCAAACGCAACTCGCGAACAAACGGAATATCTGAATGCATAATTAATTCGTCGAGCGCGCAATTTTCTTGACTTGAGCAGAGCAATAAACGTTTCGAGACTACTCCTGGGCTATGACCACCGTCATTATCAATGCGGCACCCGAAGAGTGGTCCGACACTCGTATCTTCGCATCCTCCGGCGCCGTGCGCTTAATCTCGCCGTCCATGGCCGCAAATGATGTTAATTAACATATTTATTGATTTTCAGCTGTGTGCCGCGCGCGAGTTCTGTGCAAACAAAATCAAAATGCAAGACGACTCAGCAGGACTCAGCGTGGAAAACAAGTGGGAGCAGTCGCTGGATGAAACAATATTGTCATTGAGGTTAATCAGGCGCTTGGTGATCGTTGTACGGGCGTTTTTGCGGCTTACCACGTGCCGTGGTGGTATCATTACTCCGCCGGTACGTGTAAGTTGGTATTACGCGCCACTAAGTTATTGTTATTTATTATTCCTGCAATGGAACATAAAAAATAGAACGTTATATTCACGACGCGCGGTTGATTACAGCAATTGAATATAATTTCATATTTATAAGGAGCGGATCGATTTTGGATCGCGCAATGTTAGTGTCAACGTGTTTTCCGTTTGCTTCAGGAAGTGATACTTACTTCATTTACATGTTTTGCCCTTTGTGAAGTGGATATTTATGGCCGACATTTATTTAATTTGTATTTAATGAGTTTTTTAATGGTGGCATGCAGGCTTTGTAGCATTTTTCAATTATATGGAAAAAACAGAATAAGTGGTTGGTTTTATAAAATAGGAAGCAAAAGTCTAGCATTGCAACCAAACCTGGGCTTATAGAGTATTTCAATATTTTTATGTCCATTGTAAAGTATTTTTTGTTAAAAATATTTTAAAGACAAATGCAATTAACTTGAAATAAATTTATCTATTTTTAGAACATTTTTGGTGCAAATTACGCATTTTTAATAATTACAAACAGTATTTTATTGTTAACATAAATGTAATAGTAAAGTCATTCTCATGTGAGCATAGATACAAACAGTCACCAATCTTTTTTTATATTTTTTTGTGTTTTAAAATTAAATCAATTTTTATTTCATATTTTGCATTCATCCGTTCTTATTTCGTAAATTTCGTACATTTCATAAATTGAACTTAACCAAACTCTTCCAATATTAATTTCGTTGAGCATACTTCCAACCAATGAAGTTTTGAATATATGGCGGAATATATGGGTTCTATGCACAAAGAAAAATAGTGTACTGTGTGCGTTGGCCGGAAAATTAAATTTAGGCGCATGCGCTGACCGTCCGTTGTATTTGAAGTTCCAATTAAATTTCGTGTCGATAATTATGTTGATTTAAGCCTATTATGTAAGGCATTGTTATTAAATGTTTTAATATATTTTGCCCTAAAAACACTATGGGGAATTACTTATACAGGACGTGCAACGAAGGAGACAACGTGAGAAAAGAAATTTTATATTGCATTAAAATGACAAAGATATCGTTTTTTATCG